>NW_025727396.1:4191320-5391320 GCF_021461385.2 Schistocerca piceifrons | reverse complement strand
TCTATGCTTTGAACCATTCCTGTGACACTAGTTATAGATTCCGATGCTTCACGTCAGGTTTACTGTATCCATCAGACCTTTTTAATGACGATGACACTCAGAAATTGCATCGGAATTAAATGCCAAAGGCACAATGCCGACATATGTATAAGAAAACTGACTCTTCTTACTGTCTATGTTTGCACCATTCATGTGACACTAGTTATAGATACCGATGCGTCACTTCAGGTTTACTGTATCCCTCTGACCTTCTTATTGACGATGAAACACAGAAATTGCATCGTAATTAAATACAAAACGCACAATGCCGGCTTAAGTACAAGATAACAGACTCTTCTTACTGTCTATGATTGAACCATTCCTGTGACACTAGATATAGATTGCGATGCTTCACTTCAGGTTTACTGTATCCCTCGGACCTTCTTATTGACGATGAAACACAGAAATTGCATCGGAATTAGATACAAAAGGCACAATGCCGACTTAAGCACAAGAAAACTGACTCTTCTTACTTTCTATGTTTTGAACCATTCCTGTGACACCACTTATAGATTCAGATGCTTCACTTCAGGTTTACTGTATCCCTCTGACCTTCTTATTGACGATGAAACACAGAAATTGCATCGGAGTTAAATACAAAAGGCACAAAGCCGACTTAAGTACGAGAAAACTGACTCTTCTTACTGTCTATGTTTTCAACCATTCCTGTGACACTAGTTATAGATTCCGATGCTTTACTCCAGGTTTACTGTATCTCTCTGACCTCCTTATTAACGATGATACAAAGAAATTCATTCGGAACTAATAACAAAAGGCACAATGCCGACTTATGTACAAGAAAACTGACTCTTCTTACTGTGTATGCTTTGAACCATTCCTGTAACACTATATATAGATTCCGATGCTTCACTTGAGGTTTACTGTATCCCTCTGACCTTCTTATTGACGATGAAACACAGAAAATGCATCGGAATTAAATACAAAAAGCACAATGCCGACTTAAGTACAAGAAAACTGACTCTTTTTACTGTCTATGATTTGAACCATTCCTGTGACACTAGTTATAGAATCTGTTGCTTCACTTCAGGTTTACTGTATCCCTCTGACCTTCTTATTGACGATGAAACACTGAAATTGCATCGAAGTTAAATACAAAAGGCACAATCCCGACTTAAGTACAAGAAAACTTACTCTTCTTACTGTCCTTGTTTTGAACCATCCCTGTGACTGTAGTTATTCATTCTGATGCTTCACATCAGGTTTACTGTATCCCTCTGACCTTCTTATTGACGATGAAACACAGATATTGCTTCGAAATTAAATACAAAAGCACAATGCCGACTAAGTACAAGAAAACTGACTCTTCTTACTGTCTATGCCTTGAACCATTCCTGTGACACTAGTTATAGATTCCGATGCTTCACTTCAGGTTTACTGTATCCCTCTGACCGTCTTATTGACGATGAAACGCAGATGTTGCATCGGAATTAAATACAAAAGGCACAACGCCGACTTAAGTACAAGAAAACTGACTCTTCTTACTGTCTATGTTTGAACGATTCTTGTGACACTAGTTATAGATTCCGATGCTTCACTTCAGGTTTACTGTAACCCTCTGACCTTCTTATTGACGATGAAACACAGAAATTGCATCGTAATTAAATACAAAAGGCACAATGCCGACTTAAGTACAAGAAAACTGACTCTTCTTACTGTCTATGTTTTGAACCATTCCTGTGACACTAGTTATAGATTCTGCTGCTTCACTTCAGGTTTACTGTATCCCTCTCACCTTCTTATTGACGATGAAACACAGAGATTGCATCGGAGTAAAATACAAATGGCACAATGCCGACTTAAGTACAAGTAAACTGACTCTTCTTACAGTCTATGTTTTGAAACAATCCTGTGACACTAGTTATAGATTCCGATGCTTCACTTCAGGTTCACTGTATCCCTCTGACCTTCTTATTGACGATCAAACACTGAAATGGCATCGGATTAAATACAAAAGGCACAATGCCTACTTAAGTACAAGAATACTGACTCTTCTTACTGTCTATGCTTTGAACCATTCCTGTGACACTAGTTATAGATTCCGATGCTTCACTTCAGGTTTACTGTATCCATCAGACCTTTTTATTGACGATGAAACTCAGAAATTGCATCGGAATTAACTGCAAAAGGCACAATGCCGACATATGTACAAGAAAACTGACTCTTCTTACTGTCTCTGTTTGCACCATTCATGTGACACTAGTTATAGATACCGATGCGTCACTTCAGAATTTCTGTATCCCTCTGACCTTCTTATTGACGATGAAACACAGAAATTGCATCGTAATTAAATACAAAAGGCACAATCCCGGCTTAAGTACAAGAAAACAGACTCTTCTTAATGTCTATGTTTGAACCAATCCTGTGACACTAGTTATCGATTCCGATGCTTCACTTCAGGTTTACTGTATCCCTCTCACCCTCTTATTGACGATGAAACACAGATATTGCATCGGAGTTAAATACAAAAGGCACAAAGCCGACTTAAGTACGAGAAAACTGACTCTTCTTACTGTCTATGTTTTAAACCATTCCTCTGACACTAGTTATAGATTCCGATGCTTCACTTCATGTTTACTGTATCCCTCTGACCTTCTTATTGACGATGAAACACAGAAATTGCATCGGAATTAAATAGAAAAGCCACAATGCCGACTTAAGTACAAGAAAACTGACTCTTCTAACTTGCAATGCTTTGAACCATTCCTGTGGCACTAGTTATAGATTTTGATGCTTCACTTCATGTTTACTGTATCCCTCTGACCCTCTGATTCACGATGAAACACAGAAATTGCATCGGAATTTAATACAAAAGGCACAATGCCGACTTACGTACAAGAAAACTGACTCTTCTTACTGTCTATGTTTTGAACCATTCCTGTGACACTATATATAGATTCCGATGCTTCACTTTAGGTTTACTGTATCCCTCTGACATTCCTATTGACGATGTAACACAGAAAATGCATCGGAATTAAATACAAAAAGCACAATGCAGACTTCAGTACAAGAAACCTGACTCCTCTTACTGTCTATGTTTTGAACCATTCCTGTGACATTAGTTATAGATTCCGATGCTTCACTTCAGGTTTACTGTATCCCTCTGATCTTCTTATTGACGATGAAACACAGAGATTGCATCGGAGTAAAATACAAATGGCACAATGCCGACTTAAGTACAAGAAAACTGACTCTTCTTACAGTCTATATTTTGAATCATTCGTGTAACACTAGTTATAGATTCCGATGCTTCACTTCAGGTTTACTGTATAACTCTGACCTTCTTATTGACGATGAAACACAGATATTGCATCGGAATTAGATACAAAAGGCACAATGCCGACTTAAGTACAAGAAAACTGACTCTTCTTACTGTCTATGTTTTGAACCATTCCTGTGACAGTAGTTATAGATTCCGATGCTTCACTTCAGGTTTACTGTATCCCTCTGAATTCTTATTGACGATGAAACACAGAAATTGCTTCGGAATTAAATACAAAAGGCACAATGCC
Source organism: Schistocerca piceifrons (assembly GCF_021461385.2). Taxonomy (NCBI): domain Eukaryota; kingdom Metazoa; phylum Arthropoda; class Insecta; order Orthoptera; family Acrididae; genus Schistocerca; species Schistocerca piceifrons. Next base: position 5,387,751 of record NW_025727396.1, on the reverse strand, counting down.
GACTTAAGTACAAGAAAACTGACTCTTCTTACTGTCTATGTTTTGAACCATTCCTGTGACACTAGTTATAGATTCCGATGCTTCACGTCAGGTTTACTGTATCCCTCTGACCTTCTTCTTGACGATGAAACACAGAAATTGCATCGGAATTAAATACAAAAGGCACAATGCCGACTTAAGTACAAGAAAACTGATTCTTCTTACTGTCTATACTTTGAACCATTCCTGTGACTCTAGGAATAGATTCCGATGCTTCACTTCAGGTTTATTGTATCCCTCTGACCTTCTTATTGACGATGAAACACAGAAATTGCATCGGAATTATATACAAAAGGCACATTGCCGACTTAAGTACAAGAAAACTGACTCTTCTTACTGTCTATGTTTTGAACCATTCCTGTGACACTAGTTATAGATTCTGCTGCTTCACTTCAGGTTTACTGTATCCCTCTCACCTTCTTATTGACGATGAAACACAGAGATTGCATCGGAGTAAAATACAAAAGGCACAATGCCGACTTAAGTACAAGAAAACTGATTCTTCTTACTGTCTATACTTTGAACCATTCCTGTGACACTAGGAATAGATTCCGATGCTTCACTTCAGGTTTATTGTATCCCTCTGACCTTCTTATTGACGATGAAACACAGAAATTGCATCGGAATTAAATACAAATGGCACAATGCCGACTTAAGTACAAGAAAACTGACTCTTCTTAATGTCTATGATTTGAACCATTCCTGTGACACTAGTTATAGATTCCGATGCTTCACTTCAGGTCCACTGTATTCCTCTGACCTTCTAATTGACGATCAAACACTGAAATGGCATCGGAATTAAATACAAAAGGCACAATGCCGACTTAAGTACAAGAATACTGACTCTTCTTACTGTCTATGATTTGAACCATTCCTGTGACACTAGTTATAGATTCCGATGCTTCACTTCAGGTTCACTGATTCCCTCTGACGTTCTTATTGACGATGAAACACAGAATTTGCATTGGAATTAAATACAAAAGGCAAACGCCGACTTAAGTACAAGAAAACTGACTCTTCTTACTGTCTATGTTTTGAACCATTCCTGTTACACTAGTTATAGATTCCTATGCTTCACTTCAGGTATACTGTATCCCTCTGACCTTCTTATTGACGATGAAACATAGAAATTGCATCAGAATGAATTAGAAAAGGAACAATGCCGACGTAGGTACAACAAAACTGACTCTTCTTACTGTCTATGCTTTGAACCATTCCTGTGACACTAGTTATAGATTCCGATGCTTCACTTCTGGTTTACTGTATCCATCAGACATTCTTATTGACGATGAAACTCAGAAATTGCATCGGAATTAAATGCAGAAGGCATAATGCCGACATATGTACAAGAAAACTGACTCTTCTTACTGTCTATGTTTGCACCGTTGATGTGACACTTGTTATGGATACCGATGCGTCACTTCAGGTTTACTAAATCCCTCTGACCTTCTTATTGACCATGAAACACAGAAATTGCATCGTAATTAAATACAAAAGGCACAATGCCGACTTAAGTACAAGAAAACTGACTCTTCTTGCTGTCTATGTTTTGAACCATTCCCGTGACACTAGGTATAGATTCCGATGCTTCACTTCAGGTTTACTGTAATCCTCTGACCTTCTTATTGACGATGAAACACAGAAATTGCATCGGAGGTAAATACAAAAGGCACAATGCCGACTTAAGTACGAGAAAACTGACTCTTCTAACTCTCTATGTTTTGAACCATTCCTGAGACACTAGTTATAGATTCCGATGCTTCACGTCAGGTTACTGTATCCCTCAGACCTTCTTATTGACGATGAAACACAGAATTTGCATCGGAATTAAATACAAAAGGCAGAATGACGACCTAAGTAAAAGAAAACTATTCCTACTGTCTATGCTTTGAACCATTCATGTGACACTAGTTATAGCTTCCGATGCATCACTTCAGGTTTACTGTATCCATCAGACCTTCCTATTGACGATGAAACACAGAAATTGCATCGGAATTAAATACAAAAGGCACAATTCTGACTTAAGTACAAGAAAACTGACTCTTCTCACTGTCTATGATTGAACCATTCCTGTGACACTAGTTATAGATTCCGATGCTTCACTTCAAGTTTACAGTATCCCTCTGACCTTCTTATTGACGATGAAACACATAAAATGCATCGGAATTAAATACAAAAAGCACAATGCCGACTTAAGTACAAGAAAACTGACACTTCTTACAGTCTATGTTTTGAACCACTCGTGTAACACTACTTATTGATTCCGATGCTTCACTTCAGGTTTACTGTATCCCTCTGACCTTCTTATTGACGATGAAACACAGAAATTGCTTCGGAATTAAATACAAAAGGAACAATGCCAATTTAAGTACAAGAAAACTGTCTCTTCTTCCTGTCTATGTCTTGAACCATTCCTGTGACACTAGTAATAGATTCCGATGCTTCACTTCAGGTTTACTGTATCCCTCTGACCTTCTTATTGACGATGAAACACAGAAATTGCATCGGAATTAAATACAAATGGCACAATGCCGACTTAAGTACAAGAAAACTGACTCTTCTTAATGTCTATGTTTTGAACCATTTCTGTGACACTAGTTATAGATTCCGATGCTTCACTTCAGGTCCACTGTATTCCTCTGACCTTCTAATTGACGATCAAACACTGAAATGGCATCGGAATTAAATACAAAAGGCACAATGCCGACTTAAGTACAAGAATACTGACTCTTCTTACTGTCTATGATTTGAACCATTCCTGTGACACTAGTTATAGATTCCGATGCTTCACTTCAGGTTCACTGATTCCCTCTGACGTTCTTATTGACGATGAAACACAGAATTTGCATTGGAATTAAATACAAAAGGCAAACGCCGACTTAAGTACAAGAAAACTGACTCCTCTTACTGTCTATGTTTTGAACCATTCCTGTTACACTAGTTATAGATTCCTATGCTTCACTTCAGGTATACTGTATCCCTCTGACCTTCTTATTGACGATGAAACATAGAAATTGCATCAGAATGAATTAGAAAAGGAACAATGCCGACGTAGGTACAACAAAACTGACTCTTCTTACTGTCTATGCTTTGAACCATTCCTGTGACACTAGTTATAGATTCCGATGCTTCACTTCTGGTTTACTGTATCCATCAGACATTCTTATTGACGATGAAACTCAGAAATTGCATCGGAATTAAATGCAGAAGGCATAATGCCGACATATGTACAAGAAAACTGACTCTTCTTACTGTCTATGTTTGCACCGTTGATGTGACACTTGTTATGGATACCGATGCGTCACTTCAGGTTTACTGAATCCCTCTGACCTTCTTATTGACCATGAAACACAGAAATTGCATCGTAATTAAATACAAAAGGCACAATGCCGACTTAAGTACAAGAAAACTGACTCTTCTTGCTGTCTATGTTTTGAACCATTCCCGTGACACTAGGTATAGATTCCGATGCTTCACTTCAGGTTTACTGTAATCCTCTGACCTTCTTATTGACGATGAAACACAGAAATTGCATCGGAGGTAAATACAAAAGGCACAATGCCGACTTAAGTACGAGAAAACTGACTCTTCTAACTCTCTATGTTTTGAACCATTCCTGAGACACTAGTTATAGATTCCGATGCTTCACGTCAGGTTACTGTATCCCACAGACCTTCTTATTGACGATGAAACACAGAATTTGCATCGGAATTAAATACAAAAGGCAGAATGACGACCTAAGTAAAACAAAACTATTCCTACTGTCTATGCTTTGAACCATTCATGTGACACTAGTTATAGCTTCCGATGCATCACTTCAGGTTTACTGTATCCATCAGACCTTCCTATTGACGATGAAACACAGAAATTGCATCGGAATTAAATACAAAAGGCACAATTCTGACTTAAGTACAAGAAAACTGACTCTTCTCACTGTCTATGATTGAACCATTCCTGTGACACTAGTTATAGATTCCGATGCTTCACTTCTGGTTTACTGTATCCCTCTGACCTTCTTATTGACGATGAAACACAGAAATTTCATGGGAATTAAATACAAAAGGCACAATACCGACTTAAGTACAAGAAAACTGACTCTTCTTACTGTCTATGTTTTGAACCATTCCTTCGACACTAGTTATGGCTTCCGATGCTTCACCTCAGGTTTACTGTATCCCTCAGACCTTCTAATTGACGATGAAACACAGAAATTACATCGGAATTATATAGAAAAGGCACAATGCCGACTTAAGTACAAGAAAACTGACTCTTCTTACTGTCTATGTTTTGAACCATTCCTGTGACACTAGTTATAGATTCCGATGCGTCACCCCAGGTTTACTGTATCCCTCTGACCTTGTTATTGACGATGAAACACAGAAATTGCAACGGAATTAAATACAAAAGGCACAATGCCGACTTAAGTACAAGAAAACTGACTCTTATTGCTGTCTATGCTTTGAACCATTCCTGTGACACTCGTTATAGATTCCGATGCTTCATTTCAGGTTCACTGTATCCCTCTTACCTTCTTATTGACGATGAAACACAGAAATAGCATCGGAATTAAATACAAAAGGCACAACGCCGACTTAAGTACAAGAAAACTGATCCTTCTTACTGTCTATGATTTGAACCATTCCTGTGACACTAGTTTTAGATTCCGATGCTTCCCTTCAGGTTTACTGTATCCCTCTGACCTTCTTATTGACGATGAAACACAGAAATTGCATCGGAATTAAATACAAGTGGCACAATGCCGACCTAAGTATAAGATAACTGACTCTTCTTACTGTCTATGTTTGAACCATTCATGTGACACTAGTTATAGATCCGATGCTTCACTTCAGGTTTACTGTATCCCTGTGACCTTCTTATTGACGATGAGACACAGAGATTGCATCGGAATTAATTACAAAAGTCACAATGCCGACTTAATTACAAGAAAACTGTTTCTTCGTGCTCTCTATGTTTTGAACCATTCATGTGACTCTAGTTATAGATTCCGATGCTTCACTCCAGGTTTACTGTATCCCTCTGACCTTTTTATTGACGATGAAACACAGAAATTGCATCGGAATTAAATACAAAAGGAACAATGCCGACATAAGTGCAAGAAAACTGTCTCTTCTTACTGTCTATGTTTTGAACCATTCCTGTGACACTAGTTATAGATTCCGATGCTTCACTTCAGGTTTACTGTATCCCTCTGACCTTCTTATTGACGATGAAACAAAGAAATTGCATCGGAATGAAATAGAAAAGGAACAATGCCGACTTAGGTAAAAGAAAACTGACTCTTCTTACTGTCTATGTTTTGAACCATTCCTGTGACACTAGTTATAGATTCGGATGCTTCACTTCAGGTTTACTGTATCTCTCTGACCTTCTTATTGACGATGAAACACAGAAATTGCATCGGAATTAAATACAAAAGGCACAATGCCGACTTAAGTACAAGAAAACTGACTCTTCCTACTGTCTATGTTTGAACCATTCCTGTGTCACTAGTTATCGATTCCGATGCTTCACTTCAGGTTTACTGTATCCCTCTGACCTCCTCATTGACGATGAAACACAGAAATTGCATCGGAATTAATTACAAAATGCACAATGCCGACTTAAGTACAAGAAAACTGACTCTTCTTGCTGTCTATGTTTTGAACCATTCATGTGACACTAGTTATAGATTCCGATGCTTCACTTCAGGTTTACTGTATCCCTCTGACCTTTTTATTGACGATGAATCACAGAAATTGCATCGGAATTAAATACAAAAGGCACAATGCCGACTTAAGTACAAGAAAACTGACTCTTCTTACTGTCTATGTTTTGAACCATTCTTGTGACACTAATAATAGATTCCGATGCCTCACTTCAGGTTTACTGTATCCCTCTGACCTTCTTATTGACGATGAAACACAGATATTGCATCGGAATGAAATAGAAAAGGAACAATGCCGACTTAGGTACAAGAAAACTGACTCTTCTTACTGTCTATGTTTTGAACCATTCCTGTGACACTAGTTATAGATACCGATGCTTCACTTCAGGTTTACTGTATCTCTCTGACCTTCTTATTGACGATGAAACACAGAAATTGCATCGGAATTAAATACAAAAGGCACAATGCCGACATAGGTACAAGAAAACTGACTCTTCTTACTGTCTACGTTTGAACCATTCATGTGACACTAGTTGTAGATTCCGATGCTTCACTTCAGGTTTTCTGTATCCCTCTGACCATGTTATTGTTGATGAAACACAGAAATTGCTTCGGAATTAAATACAAAAGGCACAATGCCGACTTAAGTACAAGAAAACTGACTCTTCTTACTGTCTATGATTTGAACCATTCCTGTGACACTAGATATAGATTCCGATGCTTCACTTCAGGTTACTGCATCCCTCTGACCTTCTTATTGACGATGAAACACAGAAATTGCATCGGAATTAAATACAAAAAGCACAATGACGTCCTAAGTACAAGAAAACTCTTCCTACTGTCTATGTTTTGAACCATTCATGTGACACAAGTTATAGCTTCCGATGCATCACTTCAGTTTGACTGTATACATCAGACCTTCTTATTGACGATGAAACACAGATATTGCATCGGAATTAAATACAAAAAGCACAATTCCGACTTAAGTTCAAGAAAACTGACTCTTCTTACTGTCTATGATTGAACCATTCCTGTTACACTAGTTATAGATTCCGATGCTTCACTTCAAGTTTACTATATCCCTCTGACCTTCTTATTGACGATGAAACACAGAAAATGCATCGGAATTAAATACAAAATGCACAATGCCGACTTAAGTACAAGAAAACTGACTCTTCTTACTGTCTATGTTTCGAACCATTCCTGTGACACTAGTTACAGATTCCGATGCTTCACTTCAGGTTTACTGTATGCCTCTGACCTTCTTATTGACGATGAAACACAGAAATTGCATCGGAATTATATACAAAAGGCACATTGCCGACTTAAGTACAAGAAAACTGACTCTTCTTACTGTCTATGTTTTGAACCATTCCTGTGACACTAGTTATAGATTCTGCTGCTTCACTTCAGGTTTACTGTATCCCTCTCACCTTCTTATTGACGATGAAACACAGAGATTGCATCGGAGTAAAATACAAAAGGCACAATGCCGACTTAAGTACAAGAAAACTGATTCTTCTTACTGTCTATACTTTGAACCATTCCTGTGACACTAGGAATAGATTCCGATGCTTCACTTCAGGTTTATTGTATCCCTCTGACCTTCTTATTGACGATGAAACACAGAAATTGCATCGGAATTAAATACAAATGGCACAATGCCGACTTAAGTACAAGAAAACTGACTCTTCTTAATGTCTATGTTTTGAACCATTTCTGTGACACTAGTTATAGATTCCGATGCTTCACTTCAGGTCCACTGTATTCCTCTGACCTTCTAATTGACGATCAAACACTGAAATGGCATCGGAATTAAATACAAAAGGCACAATGCCGACTTAAGTACAAGAATACTGACTCTTCTTACTGTCTATGATTTGAACCATTCCTGTGACACTAGTTATAGATTCCGATGCTTCACTTCAGGTTCACTGATTCCCTCTTACGTTCTTATTGACGATGAAACACAGAATTTGCATTGGAATTAAATACAAAAGGCAAACGCCGACTTAAGTACAAGAAAACTGACTCTTCTTACTGTCTATGTTTTGAACCATTCCTGTGACACTAGGTATAGATTCCGATGCTTCACTTCAGGTTTACTGTAACACTCTGACCTTCTTATTGACGATGAAACACAGAAATTGCATCGGAATTAAATACAAAAGGCACAATTCTGACTTAAGTACAAGAAAACTGACTCTTCTCACTGTCTATGATTGAACCATTCCTGTGACACTAGTTATAGATTCCGATGCTTCACTTCTGGTTTACTGTATCCCTCTGACCTTCTTATTGACGATGAAACACAGAAATTTCATGGGAATTAAATACAAAAGGCACAATACCGACTTAAGTACAAGAAAACTGACTCTTCTTACTGTCTATGTTTTGAACCATTCCTTCGACACTAGTTATGGCTTCCGATGCTTCACCTCAGGTTTACTGTATCCCTCTGACCTTCTAATTGACGATGAAACACAGAAATTACATCGGAATTATATAGAAAAGGCACAATGCCGACTTAAGTACAAGAAAACTGTCTCTTCTTACTGTCTATGTTTTGAACCATTCCTGTGACACTAGTTATAGATTCCGATGCGTCACCCCAGGTTTACTGTATCCCTCTGACCTTGTTATTGACGATGAAACACAGAAATTGCAACGGAATTAAATACAAAAGGCACAATGCCGACTTAAGTACAAGAAAACTGACTCTTATTGCTGTCTATGTTTTGAACCATTCCTGTGACACTCGTTATAGATTCCGATGCTTCATTTCAGGTTCACTGTATCCCTCTTACCTTCTTATTGACGATGAAACACAGAAATAGCATCGGAATTAAATACAAAAGGCACAACGCCGACTTAAGTACAAGAAAACTGATCCTTCTTACTGTCTATGTTTTGAACCATTCCTGTGACACTAGTTTTAGATTCCGATGCTTCCCTTCAGGTTTACTGTATCCCTCTGACCTTCTTATTGACGATGAAACACAGAAATTGCATCGGAATTAAATACAAGTGGCACAATGCCGACCTAAGTATAAGATAACTGACTCTTCTTACTGTCTATGTTTGAACCATTCATGTGACACTAGTTATAGATCCGATGCTTCACTTCAGGTTTACTGTATCCCTGTGACCTTCTTATTGACGATGAGACACAGAGATTGCATCGGAATTAATTACAAAAGTCACAATGCCGACTTAATTACAAGAAAACTGTTTCTTCGTGCTCTCTATGTTTTGAACCATTCATGTGACTCTAGTTATAGATTCCGATGCTTCACTCCAGGTTTGCTGTATCCCTCTGACCTTTTTATTGACGATGAAACACAGAAATTGCATCGGAATTAAATACAAAAGGAACAATGCCGACATAAGTGCAAGAAAACTGACTCTTCTTACCGTCTATGTTTTGAACCATTCCTGTGACACTAGTTATAGATTCCGATGCTTCACTTCAGGTTTACTGTATCCCTCTGACCTTCTTATTGACGATGAAACAAAGAAATTGCATCGGAATGAAATAGAAAAGGAACAATGCCGACTTAGGTAAAAGAAAACTGACTCTTCTTACTGTCTATGTTTTGAACCATTCCTGTGACACTAGTTATAGATTCGGATGCTTCACTTCAGGTTTACTGTATCTCTCTGACCTTCTTATTGACGATGAAACACAGAAATTGCATCGGAATTAAATACAAAAGGCACAATGCCGACTTAAGTACAAGAAAACTGACTCTTCCTACTGTCTTTGTTTGAACCATTCCTGTGACACTAGTTATCGATTCCGATGCTTCACTTCAGGTTTACTGTATCCCTCTGACCTCCTCATTGACGATGAAACACAGAAATTGCATCGGAATTAATTACAAAATGCTCAATGCCGACTTAAGTACAAGAAAACTGACTCTTCTTGCTGTCTATGTTTTGAACCATTCATGTGACACTAGTTATAGATTCCGATGCTTCACTTCAGGTTTACTGTATCCCTCTGACCTTTTTATTGACGATGAATCACAGAAATTGCATCGGAATTAAATACAAAAGGCACAATGCCGACTTAAGTACAAGAAAACTGACTCTTCTTACTGTCTATGTTTTGAACCATTCTTGTGACACTAATAATAGATTCCGATGCCTCACTTCAGGTTTACTGTATCCCTCTGACCTTCTTATTGACGATGAAACACAGATATTGCATCGGAATGAAATAGAAAAGGAACAATGCCGACTTAGGTACAAGAAAACTGACTCTTCTTACTGTCTATGTTTTAAACCATTCCTGTGACACTAGTTATAGATACCGATGCTTCACTTCAGGTTTACTGTATCTCTCTGACCTTCTTATTGACGATGAAACACAGAAATTGCATCGGAATTAAATACAAAAGGCACAATGCCGACATAGGTACAAGAAAACTGACTCTTCTTACTGTCTACGTTTGAACCATTCATGTGACACTAGTTGTAGATTCCGATGCTTCACTTCAGGTTTACTGTATCCCTCTGACCATGTTATTGTTGATGAAACACAGAAATTGCTTCGGAATTAAATACAAAAGGCACAATGCCGACTTAAGTACAAGAAAACTGACTCTTCTTACTGTCTATGATTTGAACCATTCCTGTGACACTAGTTATAGATTCCGACGCTTCACTTCAGGTTACTGTATCCCTCTGACCTTCTTATTGACGATGAAACACAGAAATTGCATCGGAATTAAATACAAAAAGCACAATGACGTCCTAAGTACAAGAAAACTCTTCCTACTGTCTATGTTTTGAACCATTCATGTGACACAAGTTATAGCTTCCGATGCATCACTTCAGTTTGACTGTATACATCAGACCTTCTTATTGACGATGAAACACAGATATTGCATCGGAATTAAATACAAAAAGCTCAATTCCGACTTAAGTTCAAGAAAACTGACTCTTCTTACTGTCTATGATTGAACCATTCCTGTTACACTAGTTATAGATTCCGATGCTTCACTTCAAGTTTACTATATCCCTCTGACCTTCTTATTGACGATGAAACACAGAAAATGCATCGGAATTAAATACAAAATGCACAATGCCGACTTAAGTACAAGAAAACTGACTCTTCTTACTGTCTATGTTTCGAACCATTCCTGTGACACTAGTTACAGATTCCGATGCTTCACTTCAGGTTTACTGTATGCCTCTGACCTTCTTATTGACGATGAAACACAGAAATTGCATCGGAGTTAAATACAAAAGGCACAATGCCGATTTATGTACAAGAAAACTGACTCCTCTTACTGTCTATGCTTTGAACCATTCCTGTGACACAAGTTATAGATTCCGATGCTTCACTTCATTATCACTGTATCCCTCTGACCATCATATTGACGATGAAACACAGAAATTGCATCGGAATTAAATAGAAAAGTCACAATGCCGACTTAAGTACAAGAAAACTGACTGTTCTTACTGTCAATGCTTTGAACCATTCCTGTGACACTCATTATAGATTCCGATGCTTCACTTATGATTTACTGTATCCCTCTGACCTTCTTATTGACGATGAAACACAGAAATTTCATGGGAATTAAATGCAAAAGGCACAATGCCGACTTAAGTACAAGAAAACTGACTCTTCTTACAGTCTATGTTTTTAACCATTCCTTCGACACTAGTTATAGATTCCGATGCTTCACCTCAGGTTTACTGTATCCCTCTGACCTTCTAATTGACGATGAAACACAGAAATAACATCGGAATTATATAGAAAAGGCACAATGCCGACTTAAGTACAAGAAAACTGACTCTTCTTACTGTCTATGTTTTGAACCATTCCTGTGACACTAGTTATAGATTCCGATGCTTCACCTCAGGTTTACTGTATCCCTCTGACCTTGTTATTGACGATGAAACACAGAAATTGCAACGGAATTAAATACAAAAGGAACAATGCCGACTTAGGTAAAAGAAAACTGACTCTTCTTACTGTCTATGTTTTGAACCATACCTGTGACACTAGTTATAGATTCGGATGCTTCACTTCAGGTTTACTGTATCTCTCTGACCCTCTTATTGACGATGAAACACAGAAATTGCATCGGAATTAAATACAAAAGGCACAATGCCGACTTAAGTACAAGAAAACTGACTCTTCCTACTGTCTATGTTTGAACCATTCATGTGACACTAATAATAGATTCCGATGCCTCACTTCAGGTTTACTGTATCCCTCTGACCTTCTTATTGACGATGAAACACAGAAATTGCATCGGAATGAAATAGAAAAGGAACACTGCCGACTTAAGTACAAGAAAACTGACTCTTCTTACTGTCTATGTTTTGAACCATTCCTGTGATACTAGTTATAGATACCGATGCTTCACTTCAGGTTTACTGTATCTCTCTGACCTTCTTAATGACGATGAAACACAGAAATTGCATCGGAATTAAATACAAAAGGCACAATGCCGACTTAAGTACAAGAAAACTGACTCTTCCTACTGTCTATGTTTAAACCATTCCTGTGACACTAGTTATTGATTCCGATGTTCACTTCAGGTATACTGTATCCCTCTGACCTCCTTATTGACGATGAAACACAGAAATTGCATCGGAATTGATTACAAAAGGCACAATGCCGACTTAAGTACAAGAAAACTGACTCTTCTTACTGACTATCTTTTGAACCATTCATGTGACAAGAGTTATAGATTCCGATGCTTTACTCCAGGTTCACTGTATCCCTCTGACCCTCTTATTGACGATGAAACACAGAAATTGCTGCGGAATTAAATACAAAATGCACAATGCCGACTTAAGTACAAGAAAACTTGCTCTTCTTACTGTCTATGTTTTGAACCATTCCTGTGACACTAGTTATGGATTCCGATGCTTCACTTGAGGTATACTGTATCCCTCTGAAATTCTCATTGACGATGAAACATAGAAATTGCATCGGAATGAAATAGAATAGGAACAATGCCGACTTAGGTACAAGAAAACTGACTCTTCTTCCTGTCAATGCTTTGAACCATTCCTGTGACACTAGTTATAGTTTCCGTTGCTTCACTTCAGGTTTACTGTATCCCTCTGACCTTCTTATTGACGATGAAACACAGAAATTTCATCGGAATTAAATACAAAAGGCACAATGCCGACTTCAGTACAAGAAAACTGCCTCTTCTTACTGTCTATGTTTGAACCATTCCTTCGACACTAGTTATAGATTCCGATGCTTCACTTCAGGTTTACTGTATCCCTCTGACCTTCTAATTGACGATGAAACATAGAAATTGCATCGGAATGAAATAGAAAAGGCACGATGCCGACTTAAGTTTAAGAAAACTGACTCTTCTTACTATCTACGATTTGAACCATTCCTGAGACACTAGTTATAGATTCCGATGCTTCACTTCGGGTGTACTGTATCCCTCTGACCCTCTTATTGACGATGAAACATAGAAATTGCATCGGAATGAAATAGAAAAGGAACATTGCCGGCTTAGGTACAAGAAAACTGACTCTTCTTACTGTCTATGTTTTGAACCATTCCTGTGACACTAGTTATAGATTCCGATGCTTCACTTCAGGTTTACTGTATCCCTCTGACCTTCTTACTGAAGATGAAACACAGATATTGCATCGGAATTAAATACAAGTGGCACAATGCCGACCTAAGTACAAGATAACTGACCCTTCTTACTGTCTATGTTTGAACCATTCATGTGACACTAGTTATAGATCCGATGCTTCACTTCAGGTTTACTGTATCCCTGTGACCTTCTTATTGACGATGAAACACAGAGATCGCATCGGAATTAATTACAAAAAGCACAATGCCGACTTAATTACAAGAAAACTGACTCTTCGTGCTCTCTATGTTTTGAACCATTCATGTGACACTAGTTATAGATTCCGATGCTTCACTTCAGGTTTACTGTATCCCTCTGACCTTTTTATTGACGATGAAACACAGAAATTGCATCGGAATTAAATACAAAAGGGACAATGCCGACTTAAGTGCAAGAAAACTGACTCTTCTTACTGTCTATGTTTTGAACCATACCTGTGACACTAGTTATAGATTCCGGTGATTCACTTCAGGTTTACTGTATCCCTCGGACCTTCTTATTGACGATGAAACACAGAAATTGCAACGGAATGAAATAGAAAAGGAACAATGCCGACTTAGGTAAAAGAAAACTGACTCTTCTTACTGTCTATGTTTTGAACCATTCATGTGACACTAATAATAGGTTCCGATGCCTTACTTCAGGTTTACTGTATCCCTCTGACCTTCTTATTGACGATGAAACACAGATATTGCATCGGAATGAAATAGAAAAGGAACAATGCCGACTTAGGTACAAGAAAACTGACTCTTCTTACTGTCTATATTTTGAACCATTCCTGTGACACTAGTTATAGATACCGATGATTCACTTCAGGTTTACTGTATCTCTCTGACCTTCTTATTGACGATGAAATACAGAAATTGCATCGGAATTAAATACAAAAGGCACAATGCCGACTTAAGTACAAGAAAACTGACTCTTCCTACTGTCTATGTTTGAACCATTCCTGTGACACTAGTTGTTGATTCCGATGTTCACTTCAGGTTTACTGTATCCCTCTGACCTCCTTATTGACGATGAAACACAGAAATTGCATCGGAATTAATTACAAATGGCACAATGCCGACTTAAGTACAAGAAAACTGACTCTTCTTACTGACTATGGTTTGAACCATTCATGTGACAAGAGTTATAGATTCCGATGCTTTACTCCAAGTTTACTGTATCCCCCTGACCCTCTTACTGACGATGAAACACAGAAATTGCTGCGGAATTAAATACAAAATGCACAATGCCGACTTAAGTACAAGAAAACTGGCTCTTCTTACTGACTATGTTTTGAACCTTTCCTGTGACACTAGTTATAGATTCCGATGCTTCAATTCAGGTTTACTGTATCCCTCTGACCTTCTAATTGACGATGAAACATAGAAATTGCATCGGATTGAAATAGAAAAGGCACAATGCCGACTTAAGTTTAAGAAAACTGACTCTTCTTACTGTCTATGTTTTGAACCATTCCTGTGACCCTAGGTATTGATTCCGATGCTTCACCTAAGGTTTACTGTATCCCTCTGACCTTCTTATTGACGATGAAACACAGAAATTGCTTCGGAATTAAATACAAAAGGCAGAATGCCGACTTAAGTACAAGAAAACTGACTCTTCTTACTATCTATGTTTTGAACCATTCCTGTGACACTAGTTATAGATTCCGATGCTTCACTTCAGGTTTACTGTATCCCTCTGACCATGTTATTGTTGATGAAACACAGAAATTGCATCGGAATTAAATACAAAAGGCACAATGCCGACTTAAGTACAAGAAAACTGACTCTTCTTACTGTCTATGTTTTGAACCATTCCTGTGACACTAGTTATAGATTCCGATGCTTCACTTCAGGTTACTGTATCCCTCTGACCTTCTTATTGACGATGAAACACAGAAATTGCATCGGAATTAAATAAAAAGGCACAATGCCGACTTAAGTACAAGAAAACTGACTCTTCTTATTGTCTAAGTTTGAACCATTCCTGTTACACTAGTTATAGATTACGATGCTTCACTTCAGCTTTACTGTATCCCTCTTACCTTCGTATTGACGATGAAACACAGAAATTGCTTCGGAATTAAATACAAAAATCAGAATGCCGACTTAAGTACAAGAAAACTGACTCTTCTTACTATCTATGTTTTGAACCATTCCTGTGACACTAGTTATAGTTTCCGATGCTTCACTTCAGGTATACTGTATCCCTCTGACCTTCTTATTGACGATGAAACATAGAAAATGCATCGGAATGAAATAGAAAAGGAACATTGCCGACTTAGGTACAAGAAAACTGACTCTTCTTACTGTCTATGTTTTGAACCATTCCTGTGACACTAGTTATAGATTCCGATGCTTCACTTTAGGTTTACTGTATCCCTCTGACCTTCTTATTGAAGATGAAACACAGATATTGCATCGGAATTAAATACAAAAGGCACAATGCCGAATTAAGTACACGAAAACTTACTCTTCTTACTGTCTATGTTTTGAACCATTCCTGTGACACTAGATATAGATTCCGATGCTTCACTTCAGTTCTAATGGCTCTGAGAACTATGGGACTCAACTGCTGTGGTCATCAGTCCCCTAGAACTTAGAACTACTTAAACCCAACTAACCTAAGGACATCACACACATCCATGCCCGAGGCAGGATTCGAACCTGCGACCGTAGCGGTGGCACGGTTCCGGACTGCGCGCCTAGGCCCACGAGAGCTTCACTTCTGGTTTACTATATCGCTCTGACCTTCTTATTGAAGATGAAACACAGAAATCGCATCGGAATTAAATACAAAAAGCACAATGCCGACTTAAGTACAAGAAAAATGACTCTTCTTACTGTCTATGTTTTCAACCATTCCTGCGACACTAGTTATAGATTCCGATGCTTCACTTCAGGTTTACTGTATCCCTCTGACCATGTTATTGTTGATGAAACACAGAAATTGCATCGGAATTAAATACAAAAGGCACAATGCCGACTTAAGTACAAGAAAACTGACTCTTCTTACCGTCTATGTTTTGAACCATTGCTGTGACACAAGTTATAGCTTCCGATGCATCACTTCAGGTTTACTGTATCCATCAGACCTTCGTATTGACGATGAAACACAGATATTGCTTTGGAATTTAATACAAAAAGCACAATTCCGACTTAAGTACAAGAAAACTGACTCTTCTTACTGTCTATGATTGAACCATTCCTGTTACACTAGTTATAGATTCCGATGCTTCACTTCAAGTCTACTATATCCCTCTGACCTTCTTATTGACGATGAAACACAGAAAATGCATTGGAATTAAATACAATATGCACAATGCCGACTTAAGTACAAGAAAACTGACACTTCTTACTGTCTATGTTTTGAACCATTCCTGTGACACTAGTTACAGATTCCGATGCTTCACTTCAGGTTTACTGTATGCCTCTGACCTTCTTATTGACGATGAAACACAGAAATTGCATCGGAGTTGAATACAAAAGGCACAATGCCGATTTAAGTACAAGAAAACTGACTCCTCTTACTGTCTATGTTTTGAACCATTCCTGTGACACTAGTTACAGATTCCGATGCTTCACCTTAGGTTTACTGTATGCCTCTGACCTTGTTATTGACGATGAAACACAGAAATTGCAACGGAATTAAATACAAAAGACACAATGCCGACTTAAGTACAAGAAAGCTGACTCTTCTTACTGTCTATGTTCTGAACCATTCCTGTGACACTAGTTATAGATTCCGATGATTCACTTCAGGTTTACTGTATCCCTCGGACCTTCTTATTGACGATGAAACACAGAAATTGCATCGGAAATAAATACAAAAGGCACAATGCCGACTTAAGTACAAGAAAACTGACTCTTCTTACTGTCTATGTTTTGAACCATTCCTGTGACACTAGTTATAGATTCCGATGCTTCACTTCAGGTTACTGTATCCCTCTGACCTTCTTATTGACGATGAAACACAGAAATTGCATCGGAATTAAATACAAAAGGCACAATGACGTCCTAAGTACAAGAAAACTCTTCCTACTGTCTATGTTTTGAACCATTCATGTGACACAAGTTATAGCTTCCGATGCATCACTTCAGGTTTACTGTATCCATCAGACCTTCTTATTGACGATGAAACACAGATATTGCATCGGAATTATATACAAAAAGCACAATTCCGTCTTAAGTACAAGAAAACTGACTCTTTTTACTGTCTATGATTGAACCATTCCTGTTACACTAGTTATAGATTCCGATGCTTCACTTCAAGTTTACTATATCCCTCTGACCTTCTTATTGACGATGAAACACAGAAAATGCATCGGAATTAAATACAAAATGCACAATGCCGATTTAAGTACAAGAAAACTGACTCTTCTTACTGTCTATCTTTTGAACCATTCCTGTGATACTAGTTACAGATTCCGAAGCTTCACTTCAGGTTTACTGTATGCCTCTGACCTTCTTATTGACGATGAAACACAGAAATTGCATCGGAGTTAAATACAAAAGGCACAAAGCCGATTTAAGTACAAGAAAACTGACTCCTTTTACTGTCTATGCTTTGAACCATTCCTGTGACACTAGTTATAGATTGCGATGCTTCACTTCATTATCACTGTATCCCTCTGACCATCATATTGACGATGAAACACAAAAATTGCATCGGAATTAAATAGAAAAGGCACAATGCCGACTTAAGTACAAGAAAACTGACTCTTCTTACTGTCTAAGTTTGAACCATTCCTGTTACACTAGTTATAGATTACGATGCTTCACTTCAGCTTTACTGTATCCCTCTTACCTTCGTATTGACGATGAAACACAGAAATTGCATCGGAAGTAAATACAAAAGGCACAACGCCGACTTAAGTACAAGAAAACTGATCCTTCTTACTGTCTATGTTTTGAACCATTCCTGTGACACTAGTTATAGATTCCGATGCTTCACTTCAGGTTTACTGTATCCCTCTGACCTTCTTATTGACGATGAAACACAGAAATTACATCGGAATTAAATACAAATGGCACAATGCCGACTTAAGTACAAGATAACTGACTCTTCTTACTGTCTATGTTTGAACCATTCATGTGACACTAGTTATAGATTCCGATGCTTCACTTCAGGTTTACTGTATCCCTGTGACCTTCTTATTGTCGATGAAACACAGAGATTGCATCGGAATTAAATACAAAAGACACAATGCCGACTTACGTACAAGAAAACTGACTCTTCTTGCTGTCTATGTTTTGAACCATTCATGTGACCCTAGTTATAGATTCCGATGCTTCACCTCAGGTTTACTGAATCCCTCTGACCTTCTTATTGACGATGAAACACAGAAATTGCTTCGGAATTAAATACAAATGCAGAATGCCGACTTAAGTACAAGAAAACTGACTCTTCTTACTGTCTATGCTTTGGACCATTCCTGTGACACTAGTTATAGATTCCGATGCTTCACTTCAGGTGTACTGTATCCCTCTGACCATCTTATTGAAGACGAAACACAGATATTGCATCGGAATTAAATACAAAAGGCACAATGCCGACTTAAGTACAAGAAAACCGACTCTTCTTACTGTCTATGTTTTGAACCATTCCTGTGACACTAGATATAGATTCCGATGCTTCACTTCAGGTTCTAATGGCTCTGAGAACTATGGGACTCAACTGCTGTGGTCATCAGTCCCCTAGAACTTAGAACTACTTAAACCTAACTAACCTAAGGACATCACACACATCCATGCCCGAGGCAGGATTCGAACCTGCGACCGTAGCGGTCGCACGGTTCCGGACTGCGCGCCTAGGCCCGCGAGAGCTTCACTTCTGGTTTACTATATCGCTCTGACCTTCTTATTGACGATGAAGCACAGAAATCGCATCGGAATTAAATACAAAAGGCACAATGACGTCCTAAGTACAAGAAAACTCTTCCTACTGTCTATGTTTTGAACCATTCATGTGACACAAGTTATAGCTTCCGATGCATCACTTCAGGTTTACTGTATCCATCAGACCTTCTTATTGACGATGAAACACAGATATTGCTTTGGAATTTAATACAAAAAGCACAATTCCGTCTTAAGTACAAGAAAACTGACTCTTCTTACTGTCTATGATTGAACCATTCCTGTTACACTAGTTATAGATTCCGATGCTTCACTTCAAGTCTACTATATCCCTCTGACCTTCTTATTGACGATGAAACACAGAAAATGCATTGGAATTAAATACAATATGCACAATGCCGACTTAAGTACAAGAAAACTGACACTTCTTACTGTCTATGTTTTGAACCATTCCTGTGACACTAGTTACAGATTCCGATGCTTCACTTCAGGTTTACTGTATGCCTCTGACCTTCTTATTGACGATGAAACACAGAAATTGCATCGGAGTTAAATACAAAAGGCACAATGCCCATTTAAGTACAAGAAAACTGACTCCTCTTACTCTCTATGCTTTACACCATTCCTGTGACACTAGTTATAGATTCCGATGCTTCACCTCAGGTTTACTGTATCCCTCTGACCTTGTTATTGACGATGAAACACAGAAATTGTAACGGAATTAAATACAAAAGGCACAATGCCGACTTAAGTACAAGAATACTGATTCTTCTTACTGTCTATGTTTTGAACCATTCCTGTGACACTAGTTATAGATTCCGATGCTTCACTTCAGGTTTACTGTATCCCTCTGACCTTCTTATTGACGATGAAATACAGAAATTGCATCGGAATTAAATACAAAAGGCACAATGCCGACTTAAGTACAAGATAACTGACTCTTCTTATTGTCTAAGTTTGAACCATTCCTGTTACACTAGTTATAGATTACGATGCTTCACTTCAGCTTTACTGTATCCCTCTTACCTTCTTATTGACGATGAAACACAGAAATTCCATCGGAAGTAAATACAAAAGGCACAACGCCGACTTAAGTACAATGAAACTGATCCTTCTTACTGTCTATGCTTTGAACCATTCCTGTGACACTAGTTATAGATTCCGATGCTTCACTTCAGGTTTACTGTATCCCTCTGACCTTCTTATTGACGATGAAACACAGAAATTACATCGGAATTAAATACAAATGGCACAATGCCGACTTAAGTACAAGATAATTGACTCTTCTTACTGTCTATTTTTGAACCATTCATGTGACACTAGTTATAGATTCCGATGCTTCACTTCAGGTTTACTGTATCCCTGTGACCTTCTTATTGACGATGAAACACAGAGATTGCATCGGAATTAAATACAAAAGACACAATGCCGACTTAAGTACAAGAAAACTGACTCTTCTTGCTGTCTATGTTTTGAAACATTCATGTGACACTAGTTATAGATTCCGATGCTTCACTTCAGGTTTACTGTATCCCTCTGACCTTTTTATTGACGATGAAACACAGAAATTGCATCGGAATTAAATACAAAAGGCACAATGCCGACTTAAGTACAAGAAAACTGACGCTTCTTACTGTCTATGTTTTGAACCATTCCTGTGACACTAGTTATAGATACCGATGCTTCACTTCAGGTTTACTGTATCTCTCTGACCTTCTTATTGACGATGAAACACAGAAATTGCATCGGAATTAAATACAAAAGGCACAATGCCGACTTAAGTACAAGAAAACTGACTCTTCTTACTGTCTATGTTTTGAACCATGCCTGTGACACTAGTTATATTTTCCGATGCTTCACTTCAGGTTTACTGTATCCCTCTGACCTTCTTATTGACGATGAAACACAGAAATTTCATCGGAATTAAATACAAAAGGCACAATGCCGACTTAAGTACAAGAAAACCGACTCTTCTTACTGTCTATGTTTTGAACCATTCCTGTGACACTAGATATAGATTCCGATGCTTCACTTCAGGTTCTAATGGCTCTGAGAACTATGGGACTCAACTGCTGTGGTCATCAGTCCCCTAGAACTTAGAACTACTTAAACCTAACTAACCTAAGGACATCACACACATCCATGCCCGAGGCAGGATTCGAACCTGCGACCGTAGCGGTCGCACGGTTCCGGACTGCGCGCCTAGGCCCGCGAGAGCTTCACTTCAGGTTTACTATATCGCTCTGACCTTCTTATTGACGATGAAATACAGAAATTGCATCGGAATTAAATACAAAAGGCACAATGCCGACATAAGTACAAGAAAACTGACTCTTCTTACGGTCTACGTTTGAACCATTCATGTGACACTAGTTACAGATTCCGATGCTTCACTTCAGGTTTACTGTATCCCTCTGACCATCTTATTGTTGACGAAACACAGAAATTACATCGGAATTAAATACAAAAGGCACAATGCCGACTTAAGTACAAGAAAACTGATTCTTCTTACTGTCTATGTTTTGAACCATTCCTGTGACACTAGTTATAGATTCCGATGCTTCACTTCAGGTTACTGTATCCCTCTGACCTTCTTATTGACGATGAAACACAGAAATTGCATCGGAATTAAATACAAAAGGTACAATGACGTCCTAAGTACAAGAAAACTCTTCCTACTGTCTATGTTTTGAACCATTCATGTGACACAAGTTATAGCTTCCGATGCATCACTTCAGGTTTACTGTATCCATCAGACCTACTTATTGACGATGAAACACAGAAATTGCATCGGAATTAAATACAAAAAGCACAATTCCGACTTAAGTACAAGAAAACTGACTCTTCTTACTGTCTATGATTGAACCATTCCTGTGACACTAGTTATAGATTCCGATGCTTCACTTCAGGTTTACTGTATGCCTCTGACCTTCTTATTGACGATGAAACACAGAAATTGCTTCGGAGTTAAATACAAAAGGCACAATGCCGATTTAAGTACAAGAGAACTGACTCTTCTTACTGTCAATGCTTTGAACCATTCCTGTGACACTAGTTATGGATTCCAATGCTTCATTTCTGGTTTACTGTATCCCTCTGACCTTCTTATTGACGATGAAACACAGAAATTTTTATGGGAATTAAATGCAAAAGGCACAATGCCGACTTAAGTACAAGAAAACTGACTCTTCTTACTGTCTATGCTTTGAACCATTCCTCCGACACTAGTTATAGATTCCGATGCTTCACCTCAGGTTTACTGTATCCCTCTGACCTTCTAATTGACGATGAAACACAGAAATTACATCGGAATTATATAGAAAAGGCACAATGCCGACTTATGTACAAGAAAATTGACTCATCTTACTGTCTATGTTTTGAACCATTCCTGTGACACTAGTTATAGATTCCGATGCTTCACTTCAGGTTTACTGTATCCCTCTGACCTTGTTATTGACGATGAAACACAGAAATTGCAACGGAATTAAATACAAAAGGCACAATGCCGACTTAAGTACAAGAAATCTGACTCTTCTTATTGTCTAAATTTGAACCATTCCTATTACACTAGTTATAGATTACGATGCTTCACTTCAGCTTTACTGTATCCCTCTTACCTTCTTATTGACGATGAAACACAGAAATTGCATCGGAATTAAATACAAAAGCACAACGCCGACTTAAGTACTAGAAAACTGACCCTTCTTACTGTCTATGTTTTGAACTATTCCTGTGACACTAGTTATAGATTCCGATGCTTCACTTCAGGTTTACTGTATCCCTCTGACCTTCATATTGACGATGAAACACAGAAATTGCATCGGAATTAAATACGAAAGGCACAATGCCGTCTTAACTAAAAGAAAACTGACTCTTCCTACTGTCTATGTTTTGAACCATTCCTGTGACACTAGTTATAGATTCCGATGATTCAGTTCAGGTTTACTGTATCCCTCGGACCTTCTTATTGACGATGAAACACAGAAATTGCATCGGAATAAAATACAAAAGGCACAATGCCGACTTCAGTACAAGAAAACTGACTCTTCTTACTGTCTATGTTTTGAACCATTCCTGTGACACTAGTTATAGATTCCGATGATTCACTTCAGGTTTACTGTATCCCTCGGACCTTCTTATTGACGATGAAACACAGAAATTGCATCGGAAATAAATACAAAAGGCACAATGCCGACTTAAGTACAAGAAAACTGACTCTTCTTACAGTCTATGTTTTGAACCACTCGTGTAACAATAGTTATAGATTCCGATGCTTCACTTCAGGTTTACTGTATCCCTCTGACCTTCTTATTGACGATGAAACACCGCAATTGCATCGGAGTTAAATACAAAAGGCAGAATGCCGATTTAAGTACAAGAAAACTGACTCCTCTTACTGTCTATGCTTTGAACCATTCCTATGACACTAGTTATAGATTCCGATGCTTCACTTCATTTTTACTGTATCCCTCTGACCTTCTTATTGACGATGAAACACAGAAATTACATCGCAATCATATAGAAAAGGCACAATGCCGACTTAAGTACAAGAAAACTGACTCTTCTTACTGTCTATGTTTTGAACCATTCCTGTGACACTAGTTATAGATTCCGATGCGTCACCTCAGGTTTACTGTATCCTCTGTCCTTCTTATTGACGATGAAACACAGAAATTGCAACTGAATTAAATACAAAAGGCACAATGCCGATTTAAGTACTAGAAATCTGACTCTTCTTACTGTCTATGTTTTGAACCATTCCTGTGACACTAGATATAGACTCCGATGCTTCACTTCAGCTTTACTGTATCCCTCTTATCTTCTTATTGACGATGAAACACAGAAATTGCATCGGAATTAAATACAAAAGGCACAATGCCGACTTAAGTACAAGAAAACTGACCCTTCTTCCTGTCTATGTTTTGAACCATTCCTGTGACACTAGTTTTAGATTCCGATGCTTCACTTCAGGTTTACTGTATCCTTCTGACCTTCTTATTGACGATGAAACACAGAAATTGCATCGGAATTAAATACAAATGGCACAATGCCGACTTAAGTACAAGAAAACTGACTCTTCTTACTGTCTATGTTTTGAACCATTCCCGTGACACTAGTTTTAGATTCCGACGATTCACTTCAGGTTTACTGTATCCCTCGGACCTTCTTATTGACGATGAAACACAGAAATTGCATCGGAAATAAATACAAAAGGAACAATGCCGACTTAAGTACAAGAAAACTGACTCTTTCCACTGTCTATGTTTGAACCATTCCTGTGACACTAGTTATTGATTCCGATGCTTCACTTCAGGTATACTGTATGCCTCTGACTTTCTTATTGACGATGAAACACAGAAATTGCTTCGGAGTTAAATACAAAAGGCACAATGCCGATTTAAGTACAAGAAAACTGACTCTTCTTACTGTCAATGCTTTGAACCATTCCTGTGACACTAGTTATGGATTCCAATGCTTCACTTCTGGTTTACTGTATCCCTCTGACCTTCTTATTTACGATGAAACACAGAAATTTTTATGGGAATTAAATGCAAAAGGCACAATGCCGACTTAAGTACAAGAAAACTGACTCTTCTTACTGTCTATGCTTTGAACCATTCCTTCGACACTAGTTATAGATTCCGATGCTTCACCTCAGGTTTACTGTATCCCTCTGACCTTCTAATTGACGATGAAACACAGAAATTACATCGGAATTATATAGAAAAGGCACAATGCCGACTTATGTACAAGAAAATTGACTCATCTTACTGTCTATGTTTTGAACCATTCCTGTGACACTAGTTATAGATTCCGATGCTTCACTTCAGGTTTACTGTATCCCTCTGACCTTGTTATTGACGATGAAACACAGAAATTGCAACGGAATTAAATACAAAAGGCACAATGCCGACTTAAGTACAAGAAAACTGACTCTTCTTATTGTCTAAGTTTGAACCATTCCTATTACACTAGTTATAGATTACGATGCTTCACTTCAGCTTTACTGTATCCCTCTTACCTTCTTATTGACGATGAAACACAGAAATTGCATCGGAATTAAATACAAAAGTCACAACGCCGACTTAAGTACTAGAAAACTGACCCTTCTTACTGTCTATGTTTTGAACTATTCCTGTGACACTAGTTATAGATTCCGATGCTTCACTTCAGGTTTACTGTATCCCTCTGACCTTCTTATTGACGATGAAACACAGAAATTACGTCGGAATTAAATGCAAATGGCACAATGCCGACTTAAGTACAAGATAACTGACTCTTCTTACTGTCTTTGTTTGAACCATTCATGTGACACTAGTTATAGATTCCGATGCTTCACTTCAGGTTTACTGTATCCCTGTGACCTTCTTATTGACGATGAAACACAGAGATTGTATCGGAATTAAATACAAAAGACACAATGCCGACTTAAGTACAAGAAAATTGACTCGTCTTGCTGTCTATGTTTTGAACCAATCATGTGACACTAGTTATCGATTCCGATGCTTCACTTCAGGTTTACTGTATCCCTCTGACCGTTTTATTGACGATGAAACACAGAAATTGCATCGGAATTAAATACAAAAGGCACAATGCCGACTTCAGTACAAGAAAACTGACTGTTCTTACTGTCTATGTTTTGAACCATTCCTGTGACACTAGTTATAGATTCCGATGATTCACTTCAGGTTTACTGTATCCCTCGGACCTTCTTATTGACGATGAAACACAGAAATTGCATCGGAAATAAATACAAAAGGCACAATGCCGACTTAAGTACAAGAAAACTGACTCTTCTTACAGTCTATGTTTTGAACCACTCGTGTAACAATAGTTATAGATTCCGATGCTTCACTTCAGGTTTACTGTATCCCTCTGACCTTCTTATTGACGATGAATCACAGAAATTGCATCGGAATGAAATGGAAAAGGAACAATGCCGACTTAGGTATAAGAAAACTGACTCTTCTTACTGTCTAAGTTTTGAACCATTCCTGTGACACTAGTTATAGATTCCGATGCTTCACTTCAGGTTTACTGTATATCTCTGACCTTCATATTGACGATGAAACACAGAAATTGCATCGGAATTAAATACGAAAGGCACAATGCCGACTTAAGTAAAAGAAAACTGACTCTTCCTACTGTCTATGTTTGAACCATTCCTGTGACACTAGTTATTGATTCCGATGCTTCACTTCAGGTTTACTGTATCCCTCTGACCTTCTTGTTGACGATGAAACACAGAAATTGCACCGGAATTAAATACAAAATGCACAATGACGACCTAAGTACAAGAAAACTCCTCTTACTGTCAATGTTTTGAACCATTCATGTGACACTAGTTATAGCTTCCGATGCATCCCTTCAGGTTTACTGTATCCTTCAGACCTTCTTATTGACGATGAAACACAGAAATTGCATCGGAATTAAACACAAAAGGGACAATTCCGACTTAAGTACAAGAAAACTGACTCTTCTTACCGTCTATGATTGAACAACTCCTGTGACACTAGTTATAGATTCCGATGCTTCTCTTCAGGTTTACTGTATCCCTCTGACCTTCTTATTGACGATGAAACACAGAAAATGCATCGGAATTAAATACAAAAGGCACAATGCCGACTTAAGTAAAAGAAAACTGACTTATCTTACTGTCTATGTTTTGAACCATTCCTGTGATACTAGTTATAGATTCCGATGCTTCACTTCAGGTTTACTGTATCCCTCTCACCTGCTTATTGACGATGAAACACAGCAATTGCATCGGAGTCAAATACAAAAGGCAGAATGCCGACTTAAGTAAAAGAAAACTGACTCATCTTACTGTCTATGTTTTGAACCATTCCTGTGACACTAGTTATAGATTCCGATGCTTCACTTCAGGTTTACTGTATCCCTCTGACCTTCTTATTGACGATGAAACACCGCAATTGCATCGGAGTTAAATAAAAAAGGCAGAATGCCGATTTAAGTACAAGAAAACTGACTCCTCTTACTGTCTATGCTTCGAACCATTCCTATGACACTAGTTATAGATTCCGATGCTTCACTTCATTTTTACTGTATCCCTCTGACCTTCTTATTGACGATGAAACACAGAAATTACATCGCAATCATATAGAAAAGGCACAATGCCGACTTAAGTACAAGAAAACTGACTCTTCTTACTGTCTATGTTTTGAACCATTCCTGTGACACTAGTTATAGATTCCGATGCGTCACCTCAGGTTTACTGTATCCTCTGTCCTTCTTATTGACGATGAAACACAGAAATTGCAACTGAATTAAATACAAAAGGCACAATGCCGATTTAAGTACTAGAAATCTGACTCTTCTTACTGTCTATGTTTTGAACCATTCCTGTGACACTAGTTATAGACTCCGATGCTTCACTTCAGCTTTACTGTATCCCTCTTATCTTCTTATTGACGATGAAACACAGAAATTGCATCGGAATTAAATACAAAAGGCACAACGCCGACTTAAGTACAAGAAAACTGACACTTCTTACTGTCTATGTTTTGAACCATTCCTGTGACACTAGTTTTAGATTCCGATGCTTCACTTCAGGTTTACTGTATCCTTCTGACCTTCTTATTGACGATGAAACACAGAAATTGCATCGGAAATAAATACAAATGGCACAATGCCGACTTAAGTACAAGAAAACTGACTCTTCTTACTGTCTATGTTTTGAACCATTCCTGTGACACTAGTTTTAGATTCCGACGATTCACTTCAGGTTTACTGTATCCCTCGGACCTTCTTATTGACGATGAAACACAGAAATTGCATCGGAAATAAATACAAAAGGAACAATGCCGACTTAAGTACAAGAAAACTGACTCTTTCTACTGTCTATGTTTGAACCATTCCTGTGACACTAGTTATTGATTCCGATGCTTCACTTCAGGTTTACTGTATCCCTCTGACCTTCTTGTTGACGATGAAACACAGAAATTGCACCGGAATTAAATACAAAAGGCACAATGACGACTTAAGTACAAGAAAACTGACTATTCTTCCTGTCTATGTTTTGAACCATTCCTGTGACACTAGTTATAGATTCCGATGCTTCACTTCAGGTTTACATTATCCTTCTGACCTTCTTATTGACTATGAAACACAGATATTGCATCCTAATTAAATACAAATGGCACAATGACGACTTAAGTACAAGAAAACTGACTCTTCTTACTGTCTATGTTTTAAACCATTCCTGTGACACTAGTTATAGATTCCGATGTTTCACTTCAGCTTTAATGTATCCCTCTGACCTTCTTTTTGACGATGAAACACAGAAATTGCATCGGAATTAAATACAAAAGGCACAACGCCGACTTAAGTACAAGAAAACTGACCCTCTCTTACTGTCTATGTTTTCAACCATTCCTGTGACACTAGTTATAGATTACGATGCTTCACTTCAGGTTTACTGTATCCCTCTGACCTTCTTATTGATGATGAAACACAGAAATTTCATCGGAATTAAATACAAAAGGCATAATGCCGACTTAAGTACAAGAGAACTGACTCTTCTTACTGTCTATGTTTGAACCATTCATGTGACACTAGTTATCGGTTCCGATGCCTCACTTCAGGTTTACTGTATCCCTCTGAACTTCTTATTGACGATGATACACAGAAATTACATCGACATTAAATACAAAAGGCACAATGCCGACTTAAGTACAAGAAAACTGACTCATCTTGCTGTCTATGTTTTGAAACATTCCTGTGACACTAGTTATAGATTCCGATGCTTCACTTCAGGTTTACTGTATCCCTCTGACCTCCTTATTGACGATGAAACACAGAAATTGCATCGTAATTAATTACAAAAGGCACAATGCCGATTTAAGTACAAGAAAACTGACACTTCTTACTGACTATGTTTTGAACCATTCATGTAACACTAGTTATAGATTCCGATGCTTTACTCCAGGTTTACTGTATCCCTCTGACCTTCTTATTGACGATGAAACACAGAAATTGCTTCGGAATTCAATACAAAAGGCACAATGCTTACTTAAGTACGAGAAAACTGACTCTTCTTACTGTCTATGTTTTGAACCATTCCTGTGACACTATTAATAGATTCCGATGCTTCACTTGAGGCATACAGTATCCCTCTGACCTTCTTATTGACGATGAAACATAGAAATTGCATCGGAATGAAATATAAAAGGAACAATGCCGACTTAGGTACAAGAAAACTGACTCTTCTTACTGTCAATGTTTTCAACCATTCCTGTGACACTAGTTATAGATTCCGTTGCTTTACTCCAGGTTTACTGTATCCCTCTGACCTTCTTATTGACGAAGAAACACAGAAATTGCTTCGGAATTAAATACAAAAGGCACAATGCCCACTTAAGTACGAGAAAACTGACTCTTCTTACTGTTTATGTTTTGAACCATTCCTGTGACACCTTTAATAGATTCCGATGCTTCACTTGAGGCATACTGTATCCCGCTGACCTTCTTATTGACGATGAAACACAGAAATTTCATCGGAATTAAAGACAAAAGGCATAATGCCGACTTAAGTACAAGAAAACTGAATCTTCTTACTGTCTATGTTTCGAACCATTCCTTCGACACTAGTTATAGATTCCGATGCTTCACTTCAGGTTTACTGTATCCCTCTGACCTTCTAATTGACGATGAAACACAGAAATTACATCGGAATTATATAGAAAAGGCACAATGACGACTTCAGTACAAGAAAACTGACTCTTCTTACTGTCTATGTTTTGAACCATTCCAGTGACCCTAGTTATAGATCTGATGCTACACCTCAGGTTTACTGTATCCCTCAGACCTTCTTATTGACTATGAAACCCAGAAATTGCGTCGGAATTAAATACAAAAGGCACAATACTGTCTTAAGTACAAGAAAACTGACTCTTCCTACTGTCTATGCTTTCATCCATTCCTGTGACACTAGTTATAGATTCCGATGCTTCACTTCAGGTATACTGTATCCCTCTGACCTTCTTATTGACGATGAAACATATAAATTACATCGAAATAAAATAGAAAAGGAACAATGCCGACTTAGGTACAAGAAACCTGACTCTTCTTACTGTCTATGTTTTGAACCATTCCTGTGACGTTAGTTATAGATTCCGATGCTTCACTACAGGTTTACTGTATCCCTCTGACCTTGTTATTGAAGATGAAAGACAGATATTGCATCGGAATTAAATATAAAAGGCACAATGCCGACTTAAGTACAAGAAAATTGACTCATCTTACTGTGTATGCTTTGAACCATTGCTGTGACACTAGTTATTGATTCCGATGCTTCACTTCAGGTTTACTGTATCCCTCTGACCTTCTTATAGACGATGAAACACAGAAATTGCATCGGAATTAAATACAAAAGGCACAATGCCGACTTAAGTACAAGAAAACTGACTCTTCTTACTGTCAATGTTTTGAACCATTCCTGTGACACTACTTATAGATTCCGATGCTTCACTTGAGGTATACTGTATCCCTCTGACCTTCTTATTGACAATGAAACATAGAAATTGCATCGGAATGAAATAGAAAAGGTACAATGCCGACTTAGGTACAAGAAAACTGACTCTTCTTACTCTCAATGCTTTGAACCATTCCTGTGACACTAGTTATAGATTCCGTTGCTTCACTTCAGGATTACTGTATCCCTCTGATCTTCTTATTGACGATGAAACACAGAAATGTCATAGGAATTAAATCCAAAAGGCACAATGTCGACTTAAGTACAAGAAAACTGACTCTTCTTACTGTCTATGATTTGAACCATTCCTGTGACACTACATATAGATTCCGATGCTTCACTTGAGGTATACAGTATCCCTCTGACCTTCTTATTGACGATGAAACATAGAAATTGCATCGGAATGAAATAGAAAAGGAACAATGCCGACTTAGGTACAAGAAAACTGACTCTTCTTACCGTCAATGCTTTGAACCATTCCTGTGACACTAGTTACGGATTCCGTTGGTTCACTTCAGGTTTACTGTATCCCTCTGACCTTCTTATTGACGATGAAACTCAGAAATTTCATCGGAATTAAATACAAAAGGCACAAGAAAACTGACTCTTCCTACTGTCTATGTAATGAACAATTCCTTCGACACTGGTTACAGATTCCGATGCTTCACTTCAGGTTTACTGTATCACTCTGACCCTCTAATTGATGATGAAACACAGAAATTACATCGGAATAAAATAGAAAAAGCACAATGCCTACTTCAGTAAAAGATAACTGACTCTTCTTACTGTCTATGTTTTGAACCATTCCTGTGACACTAGTTATAGATTCCGATGCTTCACTTCAGGTTTACTGTATCCCTCTGACCTTGTTATTGACGATGAAACACAGAAATTGCAACGGAATTAAATACAAAAGGCACAATGCCGACTTAAGTACAAGAAAACTGACTCTTCTTATTGTCTAAGTTTGAACCATTCCTATTACACTAGTTATAGATTACGATGCTTCACTTCAGCTTTACTGTATCCCTCTTACCTTCTTATTGACGATGAAACACAGAAATTGCATCGGAATTAAATACAAAAGGCACAACGCCGACTTAAGTACTAGAAAACTGACCTTTCTTACTGTCTATGTTTTGAACTATTCCTGTGACACTAGTTATAGATTCCGATGCTTCACTTCAGGTTTACTGTATCCCTCTGACCTTCTTATTGACGATGAAACACAGAAATTACGTCGGAATTAAATGCAAATGGCACAATGCCGACTTAAGTACAAGATAACTGACTCTTCTTACTGTCTTTGTTTTAACCATTCATGTGACACTAGTTATAGATTCCGATGCTTCACTTCAGGTTTACTGTATCCCTGTGACCTTCTTATTGACGATGAAACACAGAGATTGTATCGGAATTAAATACAAAAGACACAATGCCGACTTAAGTACAAGAAAATTGACTCGTCTTGCTGTCTATGTTTTGAACCAATCATGTGACACTAGTTATCGATTCCGATGCTTCACTTCAGGTTTACTGTATCCCTCGGACCTTCTTATTGACGATGAAACACAGAAATTGCATCGGAAATAAATACAAAAGGCACAATGCCGACTTAAGTACAAGAAAACTGACTCTTCTTACAGTCTATGTTTTGAACCACTCGTGTAACAATAGTTATAGATTCCGATGCTTCACTTCAGGTTTACTGTATCCCTCTGACCTTCTTATTGACGATGAAATACAGAAATTGCATCGGAATTAAATACAAAAGGCACAATGCCGACTTATGTACAAGAAAACTAACTCTTCTTACTGTCTATGTTTTGAACCATTCCTGTGACACTACTTATAGATTCCGATGCTTCACTTGAGGTATACTGTATCCCTCTGACCTTCTTTTTGACAATGAAACATAGAAATTGCATCGGAATGAAATAGGAAACGTACAATGCCGACTTAGGTACAAGAAAACTGACTCTTCTTACTGTCAATGCTTTGAACCATTCCTGTGACACTGGTTATAGATTCCGTTGATTCACTTCAGGATTACTGTATCCCTCTGATCTTCTTATTGACGATGAAACACAGAAATGTCATAGGAATTAAATCCAAAAGGCACAATGCCGACTTATGTACAAGAAAACTAACTCTTCTTACTGTCTAAGTTTTGAACCATTCCTGTGACACTAGTTATAGATTCCGATGCTTCACTTCAGGTTTACTGTATCTCTCTGACCTTCATATTGACGATGAAACACAGAAATTGCATCGGAATTAAATACGAAAGGCACAATGCCGACTTAAGTAAAAGAAAACTGACTCTTCCTACTGTCTATGTTTGAACCATTCCTGTGACACTAGTTATTGATTCCGATGCTTCACTTCAGGTTTACTGTATCCCTCTGACCTTCTTGTTGACGATGAAACACAGAAATTGCACCGGAATTAAATACAAAAGGCACAATGACGACCTAAGTACAAGAAAACTCCTCTTACTGTCAATGTTTTGAACCATTCATGTGACACTAGTTATAGCTTCCGATGCATCCCTTCAGGTTTACTGTATCCTTCAGACCTTCTTATTGACGATGAAACACAGAAATTGCATCGGAATTAAACACAAAAGGGACAATTCCGACTTAAGTACAAGAAAACTGACTTTTCTTACCGTCTATGATTGAACAATTCCTGTGACACTAGTTATAGATTCCGATGCTTCTCTTCAGGTTTACTGTATCCCTCTGACCTTCTTATTGACGATGAAACACAGAAAATGCATCGGAATTAAATACAAAAGGCACAATGCCGACTTAAGTAAAAGAAAACTGACTTATCTTACTGTCTATGTTTTGAACCATTCCTGTGATACTAGTTATAGATTCCGATGCTTCACTTCAGGTTTACTGTATCCCTCTCACCTGCTTATTGACGATGAAACACAGCAATTGCATCGGAGTCAAATACAAAAGGCAGAATGCCGACTTAAGTAAAAGAAAACTGACTCATCTTACTGTCTATGTTTTGAACCATTCCTGTGACACTAGTTATAGATTCCGATGCTTCACTTCAGGTTTACTGTATCCCTCTGACCTTCTTATTGACGATGAAACACCGCAATTGCATCGGAGTTAAATAAAAAAGGCAGAATGCCGATTTAAGTACAAGAAAACTGACTCCTCTTACTGTCTATGCTTTGAACCATTCCTATGACACTAGTTATAGATTCCGATGCTTCACTTCATTTTTACTGTATCCCTCTGACCTTCTTATTGACGATGAAACACAGAAATTACATCGCAATCATATAGAAAAGGCACAATGCCGACTTAAGTACAAGAAAACTGACTCTTCTTACTGTCTATGTTTTGAACCATTCCTGTGACACTAGTTATAGATTCCGATGCGTCACCTCAGGTTTACTGTACCCTCTGTCCTTCTTATTGACGATGAAACACAGAAATTGCAACTGAATTAAATACAAAAGGCACAATGCCGATGTAAGTACTAGAAATCTGACTCTTCTTACTGTCTATGTTTTGAACCATTCCTGTGACACTAGTTATAGACTCCGATGCTTCACTTCAGCTTTACTGTATCCCTCTTATCTTCTTATTGACGATGAAACACAGAAATTGCATCGGAATTAAATACAAAAGGCACAACACCGACTTAAGTACAAGAAAACTGACCCTTCTTACTGTCTATGTTTTGAACCATTCCTGTGACACTAGTTTTAGATTCCGATGCTTCACTTCAGGTTTACTGTATCCTTCTGACCTTCTTATTGACGATGAAACACAGAAATTGCATCGGAATTAAATACAAATGGCACAATGCCGACTTAAGTACAAGAAAACTGACTCTTCTTACTGTCTATGTTTTGAACCATTCCTGTGACACTAGTTTTAGATTCCGACGATTCACTTCAGGTTTACTGTATCCCTCGGACCTTCTTATTGACGATGAAACACAGAAATTGCATCGGAAATAAATACAAAAGGAACAATGCCGACTTAAGTACAAGAAAACTGACTCTTTCTACTGTCTATGTTTGAACCATTCCTGTGACACTAGTTATTGATTCCGATGCTTCACTTCAGGTTTACTGTATCCCTCTGACCTTCTTGTTGACGATGAAACACAGAAATTGCACCGGAATTAAATACAAAAGGCACAATGACGACTTAAGTACAAGAAAACTGACTATTCTTCCTGTCTATGTTTTGAACCATTCCTGTGACACTAGTCATAGATTCCGATGCTTCACTTCAGGTTTACTTTATCCTTCTGACCTTCTTATTGACTATGAAACACAGATATTGCATCCTAATTAAATACAAATGGCACAATGACGACTTAAGTACAAGAAAACTGACTCTTCTTACTGTCTATGTTTTAAACCATTCCTGTGTCACTAGTTATAGATTCCGATGCTTCACTTCAGCTTTAATGTATCCCTCTGACCTTCTTTTTGACGATGAAACACAGAAATTGCATCGGATTTAAATACAAAAGGCACAACGCCGACTTAAGTACAAGAAAACTGATCCTCTCTTACTGTCTATGTTTTGAACCATTCCTGTGACACTAGTTATAGATTACGATGCTTCACTTCAGATTTACTGTATCCCTCTGACCTTCTTATTGATGATGAAACACAGAAATTTCATCGGAATTAAATACAAAAGGCATAATGCCGACTTAAGTACAAGAGAACTGACTCTTCTTACTGTCTATGTTTGAACCATTCATGTGACACTAGTTATCGGTTCCGATGCCTCACTTCAGGTTTACTGTATCCCTCTGAAATTCTTATTGACGATGAAACACAGAAATTACATCGACATTAAATACAAAAGGCACAATGCCGACTTAAGTACAAGAAAACTGACTCATCTTGCTGTCTATGTTTTGAAACATTCCTGTGACACTAGTTATAGATTCCGATGCTTCACTTCAGGTTTACTGTATCCCTCTGACCTCCTTATTGACGATGAAACACAGAAATTGCATCGTAATTAATTACAAAAGGCACAATGCTTACTTAAGTACGAGAAAACTGACTCTTCTTACTGTCTATGTTTTGAACCATTCCTGTGACACTATTAATAGATTCCGATGCTTCACTTGAGGCATGCAGTATCCCTCTGACCTTCTTATTGACGATGAAACATAGAAATGGCATCGGAATGAAATATAAAAGGAACAATGCCGACTTAGGTACAAGAAAACTGACTCTTCTTACTGTCAATGCTTTGAACCATTCCTGTGACACTAGTTATAGATTCCGTTGCTTTACTCCAGGTTTACTGTATCCCTCTGACCTTCTTATTGACGAAGAAACACAGAAATTGCTTCGGAATTAAATACAAAAGGCACAATGCCCACTTAAGTACGAGAAAACTGACTCTTCTTACTGTCTATGTTTTGAACCATTCCTGTGACACCTTTAATAGATCCGATGCTTCACTTGAGGCATACTGTATCCCTCTGACCTTCTTATTGACGATGAAACACAGAAATTTCATCGGAATTAAAGACAAAAGGCACAATGCCGACTTAAGTACAAGAAAACTGAATCTTCTTACTGTCTATGTTTCGAACCATTCCTTCGACACTAGTTATAGATTCCGATGCTTCACTTCAGGTTTACTGTATCCCTCTGACCTTCTAATTGACGATGAAAGACAGAAATTACATCGGAATTATATAGAAAAGGCACAATGCCGACTTCAGTACAAGAAAACTGACTCTTCTTACTGTCTATGTTTTGAACCATTCCTGTGACCCTAGTTATAGATCTGATGCTACACCTCAGGTTTACTGTATCCCTCAGACCTTCTTATTGACTATGAAACCCAGAACTTGCGTCGGAATTAAATACAAAAGGCACAATACTGTCTTAAGTACAAGAAAACTGACTCTTCCTACTGTCTATGCTTTCATCCATTCCTGTGACACTAGTTATAGATTCCGATGCTTCACTTCAGGTATACTGTATCCCTCTGACCTTCTTATTGACGATGAAACATATAAATTACATCGAAATAAAATAGAAAAGGAACAATGCCGACTTAGGTACAAGAAACCTGACTCTTCTTACTGTCTATGTTTTGAACCATTCCTGTGACGTTAGTTATAGATTCCGATGCTTCACTACAGGTTTACTGTATCCCTCTGACCTTGTTATTGAAGATGAAAGACAGATATTGCATCGGAATTAAATATAAAAGGCACAATGCCGACTTAAGTACAAGAAAATTGACTCATCTTACTGTCTATGCTTTGAACCATTGCTGTGACACTAGTTATTGATTCCGATTCTTCACTTCAGGTTTACTGTATCCCTCTGACCTTCTTATAGACGATGAAACACAGAAATTGCATCGGAATTAAATACAAAAGGCACAATGCCGACTTAAGTACAAGAAAACTGACTCTTCTTACTGTCAATGTTTTGAACCATTCCTGTGACACTACTTATAGATTCCGATGCTTCACTTGAGGTATACTGTATCCCTCTGACCTTCTTATTGACAATGAAACATAGAAATTGCATCGGAATGAAATAGAAAAGGTACAATGCCGACTTAGGTACAAGAAAACTGACTCTTCTTACTCTCAATGCTTTGAACCATTCCTGTGACACTAGTTATAGATTCCGTTGCTTCACTTCAGGATTACTGTATCCCTCTGATCTTCTTATTGACGATGAAACACAGAAATGTCATAGGAATTAAATCCAAAAGGCACAATGTCGACTTAAGTACAAGAAAACTGACTCTTCTTACTGTCTATGATTTGAACCATTCCTGTGACACTACATATAGATTCCGATGCTTCACTTGAGGTATACAGTATCCCTCTGACCTTCTTATTGACGATGAAACATAGAAATTGCATCGGAATGAAATGAAAAGGAACAATGCCGACTTAGGTACAACAAAAACTGACTCTTCTTACCGTCAATGCTTTGAACCATTCCTGTGACACTAGTTACGGATTCCGTTGGTTCACTTCAGGTTTACTGTATCCCTCTGACCTTCTTATTGACGATGAAACTCAGAAATTTCATCGGAATTAAATACAAAAGGCACAAGAAAACTGACTCTTCCTACTGTCTATGTAATGAACAATTCCTTCGACACTGGTTACAGATTCCGATGCTTCACTTCAGGTTTACTGTATCACTCTGACCCTCTAATTGATGATGAAACACAGAAATTACATCGGAATAAAATAGAAAAAGCACAATGCCTACTTCAGTAAAAGATAACTGACTCTTCTTACTGTCTATGTTTTGAACCATTCCTGTGACCCTAGTTATAGATTCCGATGCTTCACTTCAGGTTTACTGTATCCCTCAGACCTTCTTATTGACGATGAAACACAGAAATTGCTTCGGAATTAAATACAAAACGCACAATGCCGACTTAAGTACAAGGAAACTGACTCTTCTTACTGTCTATGTTTTCATCAATTCCTGAGACACTAGTTATAGATTCCGATGCTTCACTTAATGTATACTGTATCCCTCTGACCTTCTTATTGATGATGAAACACCGATATTGCATCGGAATTAAATACAAAAGGCACAATGCCGACTTAAGTACAAGAAAACTGACTCATCTTACTGTCAATGATTTGAACCATTGCTGTGACACTAGTTATTGATTCCGATGCTTCACTTCAGGTTTACTGTATCCCTCTGACATTCTTATTGACGATGAAACACAGAAATTGCATCGGAATTAAATACAAAAGGCACAATGCCGACTTAAGTACAAGGAAACTGACTTTTCTTACTGTCTATGTTTTGAACCATTCCTGTGACACTAGATATAGATTCCGATGCTTCACTTCAGGTTCAAATGGCTCTGAGAACTATGGGACTTAACTGCTGTGGTCATCAGTCCCCTAGAACTTAGAACTACTTAAACCTAACTAACCTAAGGACATCACACACATCCATGCCCAAGGCAGGATTCGTACCTGCGACCGTAGCGGTCGCACGGTTCCGGACTGCGCGCCTAGAACCGCGAGAGCTTCACTTCAGGTTTACTATAACCCACTGACCTTCTTATTGACGATGAAACGCAGAAATCGCATCGGAATTAAATACAAAAAGCACAATGCCGACTTAAGTACAAGAAAAACGACTCTTCTTACTGACTATGTTTTGAACCATTCATGTGACACTAGTTATAGATTCCGATGCTTTACTCCAGGTTTACTGTATCCCTCTGACCTTCTTATTGACGATGAAATACAGAAATTGCATCGGAATTAAATACAAAAGGCACAATGCCGACTTATGTACAAGAAAACTAACTCTTCTTACTGTCTATGTTTTGAACCATTCCTGTGACACTACTTATAGATTCCGATGCTTCACTTCAGGTTTACTGTGTGCCTCTGACCTTCTTATTGACGATGAAACACAGAAATTGCGTCGGAATTGAATACAAAAGACACAATGCCGACTTAAGTACAAGAAAACTGACTCTTCTTACTGTCAATGCTTTGAACCATTCCTGTGACACTAGTTATAGATTCCGTTGATTCACTTCAGGATTACTGTATCCCTCTGATCTTCTTATTGACGATGAAACACAGAAATGTCATAGGAATTAAATCCAAAAGGCACAATGCCGACTTAAGTACAAGAAAACTGACTCTTCTTGCTGTCTATGTTTTGAACCATTCCTTCGACACTAGTTATAGATTCCGATGCTTCACTTGAGGTTTACTGTATCCCTCTGACCTTCTAATTGACGATGAAACACAGAAATTACATCGGAATTAAATAGAAAAAGCACAATGCCGAATTCAGTACAAGAAAACTGACTCTTCCTACTGTCTATGTTTTGAACCATTCCTGTGACGCTAGTTATAGATTCCGATGCTTCACCTCGGTTACTGTATCCCTCTGACCTTCTTATTGACGATGAAACACAGAAATTGCTTCTGAATGAAATAGAAAAGGAACAAAGCCGTCTTAGGTACAAGAAAACTGATTCTTCTTACTGTCTATGTTTTGAACCAATCCTGTGACACTAGTTATACATTCCGATGCTTCACTTCAGGTTTACTGTATCCCTTTGACCTTCTTCTTGAAGATGAAACACAGATATTGCATCGGAATGAAATACAAAAATCACAATGCCGACTTAAGTACAAGAAAACTGGCTCTTCTTACTGTCTATGATTTGAACCGTTGCTGTGACACTAGTTATTGATTCCGATGCTTCACTTCAGGTTTAGTGTATCCCTCTGACCTTCTTATTGACGATGAAACACAGAAATTGCATCAGAATTAAATACAAAAGGCACAATGCCGACTTAAGTACAAGAAAACTGCCTCTTCTTACTGTCTATGTTTTGAACCATTCCTGTGACACTAGATATAGATTCCGATGCTTCACTTCAGGTTCAAATGGCTCTGAGAACTATGGGACTCAACTGCTGTGGGCATCAGTCCCCTAGAACGTAGAACTACTTAAATCTAACTAACCTAAGAACATCACACACATCCATGAACGAGGCAGGATTCGAACCTGCGACCGTAGCGGTCGCATGGTTCCGGACTGCGCGCCTAGAACCGCGAGAGCTTCACCTCAGGTTTACTATATCCCTCTGACCTTCTTATTGACGATGAAACGCAGAAATCGCATCGGAATTAAATACAAAAAGCACAATGCCGACTTAAGTACAAGAAAAATGACTCTTCTTACTGTCTATGTTTTGAACCATTCCTGTGACACTAGTTATAGAATCCGATGCTTCACTTCAGATTTACTGTATCCCTCTGACCTTCTTATTGACGATGAAACACAGAAATTGCATCGGAATTAAATACAAAAGGCACAATGCCGACTTAAGTACAAGAAAACTGACTCTTCTTACTGTCTATGTTTTGAACCATTCCTGTGACACTACATATAGATTCCGATGCTTCACTTGAGGTATACAGTATCCCTCTGACCTTCTTATTGACGATGAAACATAGAAATTGCATCGGAATGAAATAGAAAAGGAACAATGCGACTTAGGTACAAGAAAAATGACTCTTCTTACCGTCAATGCTTTGAACCATTCCTGTGACACTAGTTACGGATTCCGTTGCTTCACTTCAGATTTACTGTATCCCTCTGATCTTCTTATTGACGATGAAACTCATAAATTTCATCGGAATTAAATACAAAAGGCACAATGCCGACATAATTACAAGAAAACTGACTCTTCTTACTGTCTATGTAATGAACCATTCCTTCGACACTGGTTACAGATTCCGATGCGTCACTTCAGGTTTACTGTATCACTCTGACCTTCTAATTGACGATGAAACACAGAAATTACATCGGAATTAAATAGAAAAAGAACAATGCCTACTTCAGTAAAACATAACTGACTCTTCTTAATGTCTATGCTTTGAACCATTCCTGTGACCCTAGTTATAGATTCCGATGCTTCACTTCAGGTTTACTGTATCCCTCAGACCCTCTTATTGACGATGAAACACAGAAATTGCTTCGGAATTAAATACAAAAGGCACAATGCCGACTTAAGTACAAGAAAACTGACTCTTCTTACTGTCTATGTTTTCATCAATTCGTGTGACACTAGATATAGATTCCGATGCTTCCCTTAAGGTATACTGTATCCCTCGGACCTTCTTATTGAAGATGAAACGCAGATATTGCATCGGAATTAAATACAAAAGGCACAATGCCGACTTAAGTACAAGAAAACTGACTCATCTTACTGTCTATGTTTTGAACCATTGCTGTGACACTAGTTATTGATTCCGATGCTTCACTTCAGGGTTACTGTATCCCTCTCACATTCTTATTGATGATGAAACACAGAAATTGCATCGGAATTAAATACAAAAGGCACAATGCCGACTTAAGTACAAGGAAACTGTCTCTTCTTACTGTCTATGTTTTGAACCATTCCTGTGACACTAGATATAGATTCCGATGCTTCACTTCAGGTTTAAATGGCTCTGAGAACTATGGGACTCAACTGCTGTGGTCATCAGTCCCCTAGATCTTAGAACTACTTAAACCTAACTAACCTAAGGACATCACACACATCCATGCCCAAGGCAGGATTCGTACCTGCGACCGTAGCGGTCGCACGGTTCCGGACTGCGCGCCTAGAACCGCGAGAACTTCACTTCTGGTTTACTATAACCCACTGACCTTCTTATTGACGATGAAACGCAGAAATCGCATCGGAATTAAATACAAAAAGCACAATGCCGAATTAAGTACAAGAAAAGTGACTCTTCTTACTGACTATGCTTTGAACCATTCATGTGACACTAGTTATAGATTCCGATGCTTTACTCCAGGTTTACTGTATCCCTCTGAACTTTTTATTGACGATCAAACATAGAAATTCCATCGGAATGAAATAGAAAAGGAACAAAGCCGACTTAGGTACAAGAAAACTGACACTTCTTACTGTTTATGTTTTGAACCATTCCTGTGACACTAGTTATAGATTCCGATGCTTCACTTGAGGTTTACTGTATCCCTCTAACCTTCTTATTGAAGATGAAACACAGATATTGCATCGGAATTAAATACAAAAGGCACAATGCCGACTTAAGTACAAGAAAACTGACTCTTCTTACTGTCTATGCTTTGAACCATTGCTGCGACACTAGTTATTGATTCCGATGCTTCACTTCAGGTTTACTGTGTGCCTCTGACCTTCTTATTGACGATGAAACACAGAAATTGCGTCGGAATTGAATACAAAAGACACAATGCCGACTTAAGTACAAGTAAACTGACTCTTCTTACTGGCTATGGTTTGAACCATTCCTGTGACACTAGATATAGATTCCGATGCTTCACTTCATGTTCAAATAGCTCTGAGAACTATGGCACTCAACTGCTGTGGTCATCAGTCCCCTAGAACTTAGAACAACTTAAACCTAACTAACCTAAGGACATCACACACATCCATGCTCGAGGCAGGATTCGAACCTGCGACCGTAGCGGTCGCACGGTTCCGGACTGCGAGCCTAGAATCACGAGAGCTTCACCTCAGGTTTACTATATCCCTCTGACCTACTTATTGACGATGAAACGCAGAAATCGCATAGGAATTAAATACATTAAGCACAATGCCGACTTAAGTACAAGAAAAATGACCCTTCTTACTGTCTATGTCTTGAACCATTCCTGTGACACTAGTTATAGATTCCGATGCTTCACTTCAGGTTTACTGTATCCCTCTGATCTTCTTATTGACGATGAAACACAGAAATTGCAGCGGAATTAAATACAAAAGGCACAATGCCGACTTAACTACAAGAAAACTGACTCTTCTTACTGTCTATGTTTGAACCATTCATGTGACACTAGTTATAGATTCCGATGCTTCACTTCAGGTTTACTCTATCCCCCTGACCATCTTATTGTTGATGAAACACAGAAATTGGATCGGAATTAAATACAAAATGCACAATGCCGACTTAAGTACAAGAAAACTGACTCTTCTTACTGTCTATGTTTTGAACCATTCATGTGACACTAGTTATAGATTCCGATGATTCACTTCAGTTTTACTGTATCCCTCGGACACCCTTATTGACGGTGAAACACAGAAATTGCATCGGAAATAAGTACAAAAGGCACAATGCCGACTTAAGTACAAGAAAACTGACTCTTCTTACTGTCTATGTTTTGAACTATTCCTGTGACACTAGTTATAGATTCCGATGATTCACTTCAGGTTTACTGTATCCCTCGGACCTTCTTATTGACGATGAAACACAGAAATTGCATCTAAAATAAATACAAAAATGCACAATGCCGACTTAACTACAAGAAAACTGACTCTTCCTACTGTCTATGTTTGAACCATTCCTGTGACACTAGTTATTGATTCCGATGCTTCACTTCAGGTTTACTGTATCCCTCTGACCTTCTTGTTGACGATGAAACACAGAAATTGCACCGGAATGAAATACAAAAGGCACAATGCCGACTTAAGTAGAAGAAAACTGACTATTCTTCCTGTCTATGTTTTGAACCATTCCTGTGACACTAGTTATAGATTCCGATGCTTCACTTCAGGTTTACTTTATCCTTCTGACCTTGTTATTGACAATGAAACGCAGAAATTGCATCGGAATTAAATACAAATTGCACAACGCCGACTTAAGTACAAGAAAACTGACCCTTCTTACTGTCTATGTTTTGAACCATTCCTGTGACACTAGTTATAGATTCCGATGCTTCACTTCAGGTTTACTGTATCCCTCTGACCTTCTTGTTGACGATGAAACACAGAAATTTCATCGGAATTAAATACAAAAGGCACAATGCCGACTTACGTACAAGATAACTGACTCTTCTTACTGTCTATGTTTGAACCATTCATGTGACCCAAGTAATAGATTCCGATGCTTCACTTCAGGTTTACTGTATCCCTCTGACCTTCTTATTGACGATGAAACACAGAAATTGCATCGGAATTAAATACAAAAGGCACAATGCCGACTTAAGTACAAGAAAACTGACTCTTCTTGCTGTCTATGTTTTGAACCACTCCTGTGACACTAGTTATAGATTCCGATGCTTCAC
The DNA here is from genome assembly GCF_021461385.2 of Schistocerca piceifrons. NCBI lineage: Eukaryota > Metazoa > Arthropoda > Insecta > Orthoptera > Acrididae > Schistocerca > Schistocerca piceifrons. Next base: position 5,343,466 of record NW_025727396.1, on the reverse strand, counting down.
TTCAGGTTTACTGTATCCCTCTGACCTCCTTATTGACGATGATACACAGAAATTGCATCGGAATTAATTACAAAAGGCACAATGCCGACTTAAGTACAAGAAAACTGACTCTTCTTACTGTCTATGTTTCGAACCATTCCTTCGACACTAGTTATAGATTCCGATGCTTCACTTCAGGTTTACTGTATCCCTATGACCTTCTAATTGACGATGAAGCACAGAAATTACATCGGAATTAAATAGAAAAGGCAGAATGCCGACTTCAGGAAAAGAAAACTGGCTCTTCTTACTGTCTATGTTTGAACCATTCCTGTGACCCTAGTTATAGATTCCGATGCTTTACCTCAGGTTTACTGTATCCCTCAGACCTTCTTATTGTCGATGAAACACAGAAATTGCTTCGGAATTAAATACAAAAGGCACAATGCCGACATAAGTACAAGAAAACTGACTCTTCTTATTGTCTATGTTTTCATCCATTCCTGTAACACTAGTTATAGATTCCGATGCTTCACTTCAGGTATACTGTATCCCTCTGACCTTCTTATTGACGATGAAATATAGAAATTGCATCGGAATAAAATAGAAAAGGAACAATGCCGACTTAGGTACAAGAAAACTGACTCTTCTTACTGTCTATGTTTTGAACCATTCCTGTGACACTAGTTATAGATTCCGATGCTTCACTACAGGATTACTGTATCCCTCTGACCTTGTTATTGAAGATGAAACACAGATATTGCATCGCAATTAAATACAAAAGGCACAATGCCGACTTAAGAACAAGAAAATTGACTCTTCTAACTGTCTATGTTTTGAACCATTCCTGTGACACTAGATATAGATTCCGATGCTTCACTTCAGGTTCAAATGGCTCTGAGAACTATGGGACTCAACTGCTGTGGACATCAGTCCACTAGAACTTAGAACTACGTAAACCTAACTAACCTACGGACATCACACACACCCATGCCCGAGGCAGGATTCGAACCTGCGGCCGTAGCGGTCGCACGGTTCCTTACTGCGCGCCTAGAACCGCGAGAGCTTCATTTCAGGTTTACTATATCCCTCTGACCTTCTTATTGACGATGAAACGCAGAAATCGCATCGGAATTAAATACAAAAAGCACAATGCCGACTTAAATACAAGAAAACTGACTCTTCTTACTGACAATGTTTAGAACCATTCATGTGACACTAGTTATAGATTCCGATGCTTTACTCCAGGTTTACTGTATCCCTCTGACCTTCTTATTGACGATGAAACACAGAAATTGCTTCGGAATTAAATACAAAAGGCACAATGCCGACTTAAGTACAAGAAAACTGACTCTTCTTACTGTCTATGTTTTGAACTATTCCTGTGACACTACTTATAGATTCCGATGCTTCACTTGAGGTATACAGTATCCCTCTGACCTTCTTATTGACGATGAAACATAGAAATTGCATCGGAATGAAATAGAAAAGGAACAATGCCCACTTAGGTACAAGAAAACTGACTCTTCTTACTGTCAATGCTTTGAACCATTCCTGTGACACTCGTTATGGATTCCGTTGCTTCACTTCAGGTTTACTGTATCCCTCTGACCTTCTTATTGACGATGAAACTCAGAAATTTCATCGGAATTACATACAAAAGGCACATTGCCGACATAAGTACAAGAAAACTGACTCTTCTTACTGTCTATGTTTTGAACCATTCCTTGACATTATTTACAGATTCCGATGCTTCACTTCAGGTTTACTGTATCACTCTGACCCTCGTATTGACGATGAAACACAGAAATTGCTTCGGAATTAATTACAAAAGGCACAATGCCGACTTAAGTACAAGAAAACTGACTCTTCTTACTGTCTATGTTTTCATCCATTCCTGTGACACTAGTTATAGATTCCGATGCTTCACTTAAGGTATACTGTATCCCTCTGACCTTCTTGTTGACGATGAAACACAGAAATTGCACCGGAATTAAATACAAAAGGCACAATGCCGACTTAAGTAGAAGAAAACTGACTAGTCTTCCTGTCTATGTTTTGAACCATTCCTGTGACACTAGTTATAGATTCCGATGCTTCACTTCAGGTTTACTTTATCCTTCTGACCTTGTTATTGACTATGAAACGCAGAAATTGCATCGGAATCAAATACAAATTGCACAACGCCGACTTAAGTACAAGAAAACTGACCCTTCTTACTGTCTATGTTTTGAACCATTCCTGTGACACTAGTTATAGATTCCGATGCTTCACTTCAGGTTTACTGTATCCCTCTGACCTTCTTGTTGACGATGAAACACAAAAATTTCATCGGAATTAAATACAAAAGGCACAATGCCGACTTACGTACAAGATAACTGACTCTTCTTACTGTCTATGTTTGAACCATTCATGTGACCCAAGTAATAGATTCCGATGCTTCACTTCAGGTTTACTGTATCCCTCTGACCTTCTTATTGACGATGAAACACAGAAATTGCATCGGAATTAAATACAAAAGGCACAATGCCGACTTAAGTACAAGAAAACTGACTCTTCTTGCTGTCTATGTTTTGAACCACTCCTGTGACACTAGTTATAGATTCCGATGCTTCACTTCAGGTTTACTGTATCCCTCTGACCTCCTTATTGACGATGATACACAGAAATTGCATCGGAATTAATTACAAAAGGCACAATGCCGACTTAAGTACAAGAAAACTGACTCTTCTTACTGTCTATGTTTCGAACCATTCCTTCGACACTAGTAATAGATTCCGATGCTTCACTTCAGGTTTACTGTATCCCTATGACCTTCCAATTGACGATGAAGCACAGAAATTACATCGGAATTAAATAGAAAAGGCAGAATGCCGACTTCAGGAAAAGAAAACTGGCTCTTCTTACTGTCTATGTTTGAACCATTCCTGTGACCCTAGTTATAGATTCCGATGCTTCACCTCAGGTTTACTGTATCCCTCAGACCTTCTTATTGACGATGAAACACAGAAATTGCTTCGGAATTAAATACAAAAGGCACAATGCCGACTTAAGTACAAGAAAACTGACTCTTCTTATTGTCTATGTCTTCATCCATTCCTGTAACACTAGTTATAGATTCCGATGCTTCACTTCAGGTATACTGTATCCCTCTGACCTTCTTATTGACGATGAAATATAGAAATTGCATCGGAATAAAATAGAAAAGGAACAATGCCGACTTAGGTACAAGAAAACTGACTCTTCTTACTGTCTATGTTTTGAACCGTTTCTGTGACACTAGATATAGATTCCGATGCTTCACTTCAGGTTCAAATGGCTCTGAGAACTATGGGACTCAACTGCTGTGGACATCAGTCCACTAGAACTTAGAACTACGTAAACCTAACTAACCTACGGAGATCACACACACCCATGCCCGAGGCAGGATTCGAACCTGCGACCGTAGCGGTCGCACGGTTCCTTACTGCGCGCCTAGAACCGCGAGAGCTTCATTTCAGGTTTACTATATCCCTCTGACCTTCTTATTGACGATGAAACGCAGAAATCGCATCGGAATTAAACACAAAAAGCACAATGCCGACTTAAATACAAGAAAACTGACTCTTCTTACTGACAATGTTTAGAACCATTCATGTGACACTAGTTATAGATTCCGATGCTTTACTCCAGGTTTACTGTATCCCTCGGACCTTCTTATTGACGATGAAACACAGAAATTGCTTCGGAATTAAATACAAAAGGCACAATGCCGACTTAAGTAAAAGAAAACTGACTCTTCTTACTGTCTATGTTTTGAACTATTCCTGTGACACTACTTATAGATTCCGATGCTTCACTTGAGGTATACAGTATCCCTCTGACCTTCTTATTGACGATGAAACATAGAAATTGCATCGGAATGAAATAGAAAAGGAACAATGCCCACTTAGGTACAAGAAAACTGACTCTTCTTACTGTCAATGCTTTGAACCATTCCTGTGACACTCGTTATGGATTCCGTTGCTTCACTTCAGGTTTACTGTATCCCTCTGACCTTCTTATTGACGATGAAACTCAGAAATTTCATCGGAATTACATACAAAAGGCACATTGCCGACATAAATACAAGAAAACTGACTCTTCTTACTGTCTATGTTTTGAACCATTCCTTGACATTATTTACAGATTCCGATGCTTCACTTCAGGTTTACTGTATCACTCTGACCTTCTAATTGACGATGAAACACAGAAATTACATTGGAATTAAATAGAAAAAGCACAATGCCAACTTCAGTACAAGAAAACTGACTCTTCTTACTGTCTATGTTTTGAACTATTCCTGTGACCCTAGTTATAGATTCCGATGCTTCACTTCAGGTTTACTGTATCCCTCAGACCTTCGTATTGACGATGAAACACAGAAATTGCTTCGGAATTAATTACAAAAGGCACAATGCCGACTTAAGTACAAGAAAACTGACTCTTCTTACTGTCTATGTTTTCATCCATTCCTGTGACACTAGTTGTAGATTCCGATGCTTCACTTAAGGTATACTGTATCCCTCTGACCTTCTTATTGAAGATGAAACACAGATATTGCATCGGAATTAAATACAAAAGGCACAATGCCGATTTAAGTACAAGAAAACTGACTCTTCTTAGTGTCTATGTTTTGAACCATTGCTGTGACACTAGTTATTGATTCCGATGCTTCACTTCAGGTTTACTGTATCCCTCTGACCTTCTTATTGACGATGAAACACAGAAATTGCATCGGAATTAAATACAAAAGGCACAATACCGACCTAAGTACAAGGAAACGGACTCTTCTTACTCTCTATGCTTTGAACCATTCCTGTGACACTAGATATAGATTCCGATGCTTCACTTCAGGTTCAAATGGCTCTGAGAACTATGGGACTCAACTGCTGTGGTCATCAGTCCCCTAGAACTTAGAACTACTTAAACCTAACTAACCTAAGGACATCACACACATCCATGCCCGAGGCAGGAATTGTACCTGCGACCGTAGCGTTCGCACGGTTCCGGACTGCGCGCCTAGAACCGCGAGAGCTTTACTTCAGGTTTACTATAACCCTCTGACCTTCTTATTGACGATGAAACGCAGAAATCGCATCGGAATTAAATACAAAAAGCACAATGCCGACTTAAGTACAAGAGAAATGACTCTTCTTACTGACTATATTTTGAGCCATTCATGTGACACTAGTTATAGATTCCGATGCTTTAGTCCAGGTTTACTGTATCCCTCTGACCCTCTTATTGACGATGAAACATAGAAATTGTTTCGGAATTAAATACAAAAGGCACAATGCCGACTTAAGTACAAGAACACTGACTCTTCTTACTGTCTATGTTTTGAACCATTCCCGTGACACTACTTATAGATTCCGATGCTTCACTTGAGGTATACTGTATCCCTCTGATCTTCTTATTGACGATGAAACATAGAAATTGCATCGGAATGAAATAGAAAAGGAACAATGCCGACTTAGGTACAAGAAAACTGACTCTTCTTACTGTCTATGCTTTGAACCATTCCTGTGACACTAGTTATAGATTCCGATGCTTCACTTCACGTTTACTGTATCCCTCTGACCTTCTTATTGACGATGAAACAAAGAAATTGCATCGGAATTAAATACAGAAGACACAATGCCGAGTTAAGTACAAGAAAACTGACTCTTCTTACTGTCTATGTTTGAACCATTCATGTGACAATAGTTATAGATTCCGATGCTTCACTTCAGGTTTACTGTATCCCCCTGACCATGTTATTGTTGATGAAACACAGAAATTGGACCGGAATTACATACTAAAGGCACAATGCCGACTTAAGTACAAGAAAACTGACTCTTCTTACTGTCTATGTTTTGAACCATTCCTGTGACACTAGTTATAGATTCCGATGCTTCATTTCAGGTTACTGTATCCCTCTGACCTTCTTATTGACGAGGAAACACAGAAATTGCATCCGAATTAAATACAAAAGGCACAATGACGACCTAAGTACAAGGAAACACTTAATACTGTCTATGTTTTGAACCATTCATGTGACACTAGTTATAGCTTCCGATGCTTCACTTCAGGTTTACTGTATCCCTCTGACCTTTTTATTGACGATGAAACACAGAAATTGAATAGGAATTAAATACAAAAGGCACAATGCCGACTTAAGTACAAGAAAACTGACTCTTCTTACTGTCTATGTTTTGAACCATTCCTGTGACACTAGTTATAGATTCCGATGATTCACTTCAGGTTTACTGTATCCCTCGGACCCCCTTATTGACGGTGAAACACAGAAATTGGACCGGAAATAAATACAAAAGGCACAATGCCGACTTAAGTACAAGAAAACTGACTCCTCTAACTGTCTATGTTTTGAACCATTCCTGTGACACTAGTTATAGAATCCAATGATTCACTTCAGGTTTACTGTATCCCTCGGACCTTCTTATTGACAATGAAACACAGAAATTGCATCGGAAATAAATACAAAAGGCACAATGCCGACTTAAGTACAAGAAAACTGACTCTTCCTCCTGTCTATGTTTGAACCATTCCTGTGACACTAGTTATTGATTCCGATGCTTCACTTCAGGTTTACAGTATCCCTCTGACCTTCTTGTTGGCGATGAAACACAGAAATTGCACCGGAATTAAATACCAAAGGCAAAATGCCGACTTAAGTACAAGAAAACTGACTATTGTTCCTGTCTATGTTTTGAACCATTCCTGTGACACTAGTTATAGATTCCGATGCTTCACTTCAGGTTTACTGTATCCCTCTGACCTTCTTATTGACGATGAAACACAGAAATTGCATCGGAATTAAATACAAAAGGCACAATGCCGACTTAAGAACAAGAAAACTGACTCTTCTTGCTGTCTATGTTTGAACCATTCATGTGACACTAGTTATAGTTTCCGATGCTTCACTTCAGGTTTACTGTATCCCTCTGACCTCCTTATTGACGATGAAACACAGAAATAGCATCGGAATTAAATACAAATGGCACAATGACGACTTAAGTACAAGAAAACTGACTCTTCTTACTGTCTATGTTTTAAACCATTCCTGTGACACTAGTTATAGATTCCAATGCTTCACTTCAGGTTTAAAGTTTCCCTCTGACCTTCTTATTGACGATGAAACACAGAAATTGCATCGGAGTTAAATACAAAAGGCACATTGCCGACTTAAGTACAAGAAAACTGCTCTTCTTACAGTCTATGTTTTGAACCATTCCAGTGACACTAGTTATAGATTCCGATGCTTTACTTCAGGTTTACTGTATCCCTCTGACCTTCTTGTTGACGATGAAACACAGAAATTTCATCGGAATTAAATACAAAAGGCACAATGCCGACTTAAGTACAAGATAACTGACTCTTCTTACTGTCTATGTTTGAACCATTCATGTGACACTATTTATAGATTCCGATGCTTCACTTCAGGTTTACTGTATCCCTCTGACCTTCTTATTGACGATGAAACACAGAAATTGCATCGGATTTAAATACAAAAGGCACAATGCCGACTTAAGTACAAGAAAACTGACTCTTCTTGCTGTCTATGTTTTGAACCATTCCTGTGACACTAGTTATAGATTCCGATGCTTCACTACAGGTTTACTGTATCCCTCTGACCTTGTTATTGAAGATGAAACACAGATATTGCATCGGAATTAAATACAAAAGGCACAATGCCGACTTAAGTACAAGAAAATTGACTCTTCTAATTGTCTATGTTTTGAACCATTGTTGTGACACTAGTTATTGATTCCGATGCTTCACTTCAGGTTTACTGTATCCCTCTGACTTTCTTATTGACGATGAAACACAGAAATTGCATCGGAATTAAATACAAAAGGCACAATGCCGACTTAAGTACAAGAAAACTGACTCTTCTTACTGTCTATGTTTTGAACCATTCCTGTGACACTAGATATAGATTCCGATGCTTCATTTCAGGTTCAAATGGCTCTGAGAACTATGGGACTCAGCTGCTGTGGACATCAGTCCCCTAGAACTTAGAACTACTTAAACCTAACTAACCTATGGACATCACACACATCCATGCCCGAGGCAGGATTCGAACGTGCGACCGTAACGGTCGCACGGTTCCGGACTGCGCGCCTAGAACCGCGAGAGCTTCACTTCAGGTTTACTATATCCCTCTGACCTTCTTATTGACGATGAAACCCAGAAATCGCATCAGTATTAAATACAAAAAGCACAATGCCGACTTAAGTACAAGAAAACTGACTCTTCTTACTGACTATGTTTTGAACCATTCATGTGACACTAGTTATAGGTTCCGATGCTTTACTCCAGGTTTATTGTATCCCTCTGACCCTCTTATTGACGATGAAACACAGAAATTGCTTCGGAATTAAATACAAAAGGCACAATGCCGACATAAGTACAAGAAAACTGACTCTTCTTTCTGTCTATGTTTTGAACTATTCCTGTGACACTACTTATAGATTCCGATGCTTCACTTGAGGTATACAGTATCCCTCTGACTTTCTTATTGACGATGAAACACAGAAATTACATCGGAATTATATAGAAAAAGCACAATGCCAACTTCAGTACAAGAAAACTGACTCTTCTTACTGTCTATGTTTTAAACCATTCCTGTGACCCTAGTTATAGATTCCGATGCTTCACTTCAGGTTTACTGTATCCCTCAGACCTTCTTATTGACGATGAAACACAGAAATTGCTTCGGAATTAAATACAAAAGGCACAATGCCGACATAAGTACAAGAAAACTGACTCTTCTTACTGTCTATGTTTTCATCCATTCCTGTGACACTAGTTATAGATTCCGATGCTTCACTTAAGGTATACTGTATCCCTCTGACCTTCTTATTGAAGATGAAACACAGATATTGCATCGGAATTAAATACAAAAGGCACAATGCCGACTTAAGTACAAGAAAACTGACTCTTCTTACTGTCTATGTTTTGAACCATTGCTGTGACACTAGTTATTGATTCGGATGCTTCACTTCAGGTTTACTGTATCCCTCTGACCTTCTTAATGACGATGAAACACAGAAATTGTATCGGAATTAAATACAAAAGGTACAACGCCGACTTAAGTACAAGGAAACGGACTCTTCTTACTGTCTATGTTTTGAACCATACCTGTGACACTAGATATAGATTCCGATGCTTCACTTCAGGTTCAAATGGCTCTGAGAACTATGGGACTCAACTGCGGTGGTCATCAGTCCCCTAGAACCAAGTATTACTTAAACCTAACTAACCTAAGGACATCACACACATCCATGCCCGAGGCAGGATTCGTACCTGCGACCGTAGCGGTCGCACGGTTCCGGACTGCGCGCCTAGAACCGCGAGAGCTTCACTTCAGGTTTACTATAACCCTCTGACCTTCTTATTGACGATGAAACCCAGAAATCGCATCGGAATTAAATACAAAAAACACAATGCCGACTTAAGAACAAGAGAAATGACTCTTCTTACTGACTACATTTTGAACCATTCATGTGACACTAGTTATAGATTCCGATGCTTCACTTCACGTTTACTGTATCCCTCTGACTTTCTTATTGTCGATGAAACACAGAAATTATATCGGAATTAAATACAAAAGGCACAATGACGACCTAAGTACAAGGAAACCCTTCCTACTGTCTATGTTTTGAACCATTCATGTGACACTAGTTATAGCTTCCGATGCTTCACTTCAGGTTTACTGTATCCCTCTGACCTTTTAATTGACGATGAAACACAGAAATTGCATAGGAATTAAATACAAAAGGCACAATGCCGACTTAAGTACAAGAAAACTGACTCTTCTTGCTGTCTATGTTTTGAACCATTCATGTGACACTAGTTTTAGATTCCGATGCTTCACTTCAGGTTTACTGTATTCCTCTGACCTTTTCATTGACGATGAAACACAGAAATTACATTGGAATTAAATACAAAAGGCACAATGCCGACATAAGTACAAGAAAACTGACTCTTTTTTACTGTCTATGTTTTGAAACATTCCTGTGACACTAGTTATAGATTCCGATGATTCACTTCAGGTTTACAGTATCCCTCGGACCCCCTTATTGACGGTGAAACACAGAAATTGCATCGGAAATAAATACAAAAGGCACAATGCCGACTTAAGTACAAGAAAACTGACTCTTCTTACTGTCTATGTTCTGAACCATTCCTGTGACACTAGTTATAGATTCCAATGATTCACTTCAGGTTTACTGTATCCCTCGGACATTCTTATTGACGATGAAACACAGAAATTGCATCGGAAATAAATACAAAAGGCACAATGCCGACATAAGTACAAGAAAACTGACTCTTCTTACTGTCTATGTTTTGAACCATTCCTTCGACACTATTTACAGATTCCGATGCTTCACTTCAGGTTTACTGTATCACTCTGACCTTCTAATTGACGATGAAACACAGAAATTGCATCGGAATTAAATAGAAAAAGCACAATGCCGACTTCAGTACAAGAAAACTGACTCTTCTTACTGTCTATGTTATGAACCATTCCTGTGACCCTAGTTATAGATTCCGATGCTTCACTTCATTTTTACTGTATCCTTCAGACCTTCTTATTGACGATGAAACACAGATATTGCATCGGAATTAAATACAAATGGCACAATGACGACTTAAGTACAAGAAAACTGACTCTTCTTACTGTCTATGTTTTAAACCATTCCTGTGACACTAGTTATAGATTCCAATGCTTCACTTCAGGTTTACAGTTCCCCTCTGACCTTCTTATTGACGATGAAACACAGAAATTGCATCGGAGTTAAATACAAAAGGCACATTGCCGACTTAAGTACAAGAAAACTGACTCTTCTTACAGTCTATGTTTGAACCATTAAAGTGACACTAGTTATAGATTCCTATGCTTCACTTCAGGTTTACTGTATCCCTCTGACCTTCTTATTGACGATGAAACACAGATATTGCATCGGAATTAAATACAAAAGGCACAATGCCGACTAAGTACAAGATAACTGACTCTTCTTACTGCCTATGTTTTGAACCATTCCTGCGACACTAGTTATAGATTCCGATGCTTCACTTCAGCTTTACTGTATCCCTCTGACCTTCTTATTGACGATGAAACGCAGAAATTTCATCGGAATTAAATACAAATTGCACAACGCCGACTTAAGTACAAGAAAACTGACCCTTCTTACTGTCTATGTTTTGAACCATTCCTGTGACACTAGTTATAGATTCCGATGCTTCACTTCAGGTTTACTGTATGACTCTGACCTTCTTGTTGACGATGAAACACAGAAATTTCATCGGAATTAAATACAAAAGGCACAATGCCGATTTAAGTACAAGATAACTGAGTCTTCTTACTGTCTATGTTTGAACCATACATGTGACACTTGTTATAGATTCCGATGCTTCACTTCAGGTTTACTGTATCCCTCTGACCTTCTTATTGACGATGAAACACAGAAATTGCATCCGAATTAAATACAAAAGGCACAATGCCGACTTAAGTACAAGAAAACTGACTCTTCTTGCTGTCTATGTTTTGAACCATTCCTGTGACACTAGTTATAGATTCCGATGCTTAACTTCAGGTTTACTGTATCCCTCTGACCTCCTTATTGACGATGAAACACAGATATTACATCGGAATTAAATAGAAAAGGGAGAATGCCGTCTTCAGTACAAGAAAACTGGCTCTTCTTACTGTCTATGTTTGAACCATTCCTGTGACCCTAGTTATAGATTCCGATGCTTCACCTCAGGTTTACTGTATCCCTCAGACCTTCTTATTGACGATGAAACATAGAAATTGCATCGGAATGAAATAGAAAAGGAACAATGCCGACTTAGGTACAAGAAAACTGACTCTTCTTACTGTCAATGCTTTGAACCATTCCTGTGACACTCGTTATGGATTCCGTTGCTTCACTTCTGGTTTACTGTATCCCTCTGACCTTCTTATTGACGATGAAACTCAGAAATTTCATCGGAATTAAATACAAAAGGCACAATGCCGACATAAGTACAAGAAAACTGACTCTTCTTACTGTCTATGTTTTTAACCATTCCTTCGACACTATTTACAGATTCCGATGCTTCACTTCAGGTTTACTGTATGACTCTGACCTTCTAATTGACGATGAAACACAGAAATTACATCGGAATTATATAGAAAAAGCACAATGCCATATTCAGTACAAGAAAACTTACTCTTCTTACTGTCTACGTTTGGAACCATTCCTGTGACCCTAGTTATAGATTACGATGCTTCATTTCAGGTTTACTGTATCCCTCAGACCTTCTTATTGACGATGAAACACAGAAATTGCTTCGGAATTAAATACAAAAGGCACAATGCCGACTTAAGTACAAGAAAACTGACTCTTCTTGCTGTCTATGTTTTCATCCATTCCTGTGACACTAGTTATAGATTCCGATGCTTCACTTAATGTATACTGTATCCCTCTGACCTTCTTATTGAAGATGAAACACAGATATTGCATCGGAATTAAATACAAAAGGCACAATGCCGACTTAAGTACAAGAAAACTGACTCTTCTTACTGTCTATGTTTTGAACCATTGCTGTGACACTAGTTATTGATTCCGATGCTTCACTTCAGGTTTACATTATCCCTCTGACCTTCTTATTGACGATGAAACACAGAAATTGCATCGGAATTAAATACAAAAGGCACAATGCCGACTTAAGTACAAGGAAACGGACTCTTCTTACTGTCTATGTTTTGAACCATTCCTGTGACACTAGATATAGATTCCGATGCTTCACTTCAGGTTCAAATGGCTCTGAGAACTATGGGACACAACTGCTGTGGTCATCAGTCCCCTAGAACTTAGAACTACTTAAACCTAACTAACCTAAGGACATCAGACACATCCATGCCCGAGGCAGGATTCGTACCTGCGACCGTAGCGGTCGCACGGTTCCGGACTGCGCGCCTAGGACCGCGAGAGCTTCACTTCAGGTTTACTATAACCCACTGACCTTCTTATTGACAATGAAACGCAGAAATCGCATCGGAATTAAATACAAAAAGCACAATGCCGACTTAAGTACAAGAAAACTGACTCTTCTTATTGTCTATGTTTGAACCATTCATGTGACACTAGTTATAGATTCCGATGCTTCACTTCAGGTTTACTGTATCCCCCTGACCATCTTATTGTTGATGAAACACAGAAATTGGATCGGAATTAAATACAAAAGGCACAATGCCGACTTAAGTACAAGAAAACTGACTCTTCTTATTGTCTATGATTTGAACCATTCCTATGACACTACTTATAGATTCCGATGCTTCACATGAGGTATACTGTATCCCTCTGACCTTCGTATTGACGGTGAAACATAGAAATTGCATCGGAATGAAATAGAAAAGGAACAATGCCGACTTAGGTACAAGAAAACTGACTCTTCTTACTGTCTATGCTTTGAACCATTCCTGTGACACTAGTTATAGATTCCGATGCTTCACTTCACGTTTACTGTATCCCTCTGACCTTCTTATTGACGATGAAACACAGAAATTGCATCGGAATTAAATACAGAAAGCACAATGCCGAGTTAAGTACAAGAAAACTGACTCTTCTTACTGTCTATGTTTGAACCATTCATGTGACACTAGTTATAGATTCCGATGCTTCACTTCAGGTCTACTGTATCCCCCTGACCATCTTATTGTTGATGAAACACAGAAATTGGATCGGAATTGAATACAAAAGGCACAATGCCGACTTAAGTACAAGAAAACAGACTCTTCTTACTGTCTATGCTTTGAACCATTCCTGTGACACTAGTTATAGATTCCGATGCTTCATTTCAGGTTACTGTATCCCTCTGACCTTCTTATTGACGATAAAACACAGAAATTGCATCGGAATTAAATACAAAAGGCACAATGACGACCTAAGTACAAGGAAACCCTTCCTACTGTCTATGTTTTGAACCATTCATGTGACACTAGTTATAGCTTCCGATGCTTCACTTCAGGTTTACTGTATCCCTCTGACCTTTTTATTGACGATGAAACACAGAAATTGCATAGGAATTAAATACAAAAGGCACAATGCCGACTTAAGTACAAGAAAACTGACTCTACTTGCTGTCTATGTTTTGAACCATTCATGTGACACTAGTTTTAGATTCCGATGCTTCACTTCAGGTTTACTGTATCCCTCTGACATTTTTATTGACGATGAAACACAGAAATTACATTGGAATTAAATACAAAAGGCACAATGCCGACATAAGTACAAGAAAACTGAATCGTCTTACTGTCTATGTTTTGAACCATTCCTGTGACACTAGTTATAGTTTCCGATGATTCACTTCAGGTTTACTGTATCCCTCGGATCCCCTTATTGACGGTGAAACACAGAAATTGCATCGGAAATAAATACAAAAGGCACAATGCCGACTTAAGTACAAGAAAACTGACTCTTCCTACTGTCTATGTTTGAACCATTCCTGTGACACTAGTTATTGATTCGGATGCTTCACTTCAGGTTTACTGTAGCCCTCTGACCTTCTTATTGGCGATGAAACACAAAATTGCACCGGAATTAAATACCAAAGGCACAATGCCGACTTAAGTACAAGAAAACTGACTAATCTTCCTGTCTATGTTTTAAACCATTCCTGAGACACTACTTATAGATTCCGATGCTTCACTTCAGGTTTACTATATCCTTCTGACCTTCTTATTGACTATGAAACACAGATATTGCATCGGAATTAAATACAAATGGCACAATGACGACTTAAGTACAAGAAAACTGACTCTTCTTATTGTCTATGTTTAAACCATTCCTGTGACACTAGTTATAGATTCTAATGCTTCACTACAGGTTTACACTTTCCCTCTGACCTTCTTATTGACGATGAAACACAGAAATTGCATCGGAGTTATATACAAAAGGCACAATGCCGACTTAAGTACAAGAAAACTGACTCTTCTTATAGTCTATGTTTTGAACCATTCCAGTGACACTAGTTATAGATTCCGATGCTTCACTTCAGGTTTACTGTATCCCTCTGACCTTCTTATTGACGAAGAAACACAGAAATTGCAACGGAATTAAATACAAAAGGCACAACGCCGACTTAAGTACAAGAAAACTGACCCTTCTTACTGTCTATGTTTTGAACCATTCCTGTGACACTAGTTATAGATTCCGATGTTTCACTTCAGGTTTACTGTATCCCTCTGACCTTCGTATTGACGATGAAACACAGAAATTTCATCGGAAATAAATAAAAAAGGCACAATGCCGCCTTAAGTACAAGATAACTGACTCTTCTTACTGTCTATGTTTGAACCATTCATGTGACACTAGTTATAGATTCCGATGCTTCACTTCAGGTTTAATGTATCCCTCTGACCTTCTTATTGACGAAGAAACACAGAAATTGCATCGGAATTAAATACAAAAGGCACAATGCCGACTTAAGTACAAGAAAACTGATTCTTCTTACTGGCTATGTTTCGAACCATTCCTTCAACACTAGTTATAGATTCCGATGCTTCACTTCAGGTTTACTGTATCCCTATGACCTTCTAATTGACGATGAAACACACATATTACATCGGAATTAAAGGGAAAAGGCAGAATGCCGACTTCAGTACAAGAAAACTGACTCTTCTTACTGTCTATGTTTTGAACCATTCCTGTGACCCTAGTTATAGATTCCGATGCTTCACCTCAGGTTTACTGTATCCCTCAGACCTTCTTATTGACCATGAAACACAGAAATTGCTTCGGAATTAAATACAAAATGCACAATGCCGACTTAAGTACAAGAAAACTGACTCTTCTTATTGTCTATGTTTTCATCCATTCCTGTGACACTAGTTATAGATTCTGATGCTTCACTTCAGGTATACTGTATCCCTCTGATCTTTTTATTGACGACGAAATATAGAAATTGCATCGGAATAAAATAGAAAAGGAACAATGCCGACTTAGGTACAAGAAAACTGACTCCTCTTACTGTCTATGATTTGAACCATTCCTGTGACACTAGTTATAGGTTCCGATGCTTCACTACAGGTTTACTGTATCCCTCTGACCTTGTTATTGAAGATGAAACACAGATATTGCATCGGAATTAAATACAAAAGTACAATGCCGAATTAAGTACAAGAAAATTGACTCTTCTTACTGTCTATGTTTTGAACCATTGCTGTGACACTAGTTATTGATTCCGATGCTTCACTTCAGGTTTACTGTATCCCTATGACCTTCATATTGACGATGAAACACAGAAATTGCATCGGAATTAAATACAAAAGGCACAATGCCGACTTAAGTACAAGAAAACTGACTCTTCTTACTGTCTATGATTTGAACCATTCCTGTGACACTAGATACAGATTCCGATGCTTCACTTCAGGTTCAAATGGCTCTGAGAACTATGGGACTCAACTGCTGATGACATCAGTCCCCTAGAACGTAGAACTACTTAAACCTAACTAACCTACGGACATCACGCACATCCATGCCCGAGGCAGGATTCGAACCTGCGACCGTAGCGGTCGCACGGTTCCGGACTGCGCGCCTAGACCACGAGAGCTTCACTTCAGGTTTACTATATCTCTCTGACCTTCTTATTGACGATGAAACGCAGAAATCGCTTCGGAATTAAATACAAAAAGCACAATGCCGACTTAAGTACAAGAAAACTGACTCTTCTTACTGACTATGTTTTGAACCATTCATGTGACACTAGTTATAGATTCCGATGCTTTACTCCAGGTTTACTGTATCCCTCTGACCTTCTTATTGACGATGAAACATAGAAATTGCATCGGAATGAAATAGAAAAGGAACAATGCCGACTTAGGTACAAGAAAACTGACTCTTCTTATTGTCAATGTTTTGAACCATTCCTGTGACACTACTTATGGATTCCATTGCTTCACTTCAGGTTTACTGTATCCCTCTGACCTTCTTATTGACGATGAAACTCAGAAATTTCATCGGAATTAAATACAAAAGGCACAATGCCGACATAAGTACAAGAAAACTGACTCTTCTTACTGTCTATGTTTTGTACCATTCCTTCGACACTATTTACAGATTCCGATGCTTCACTTCAGGTTTACTGTATCACTCTGACCTTCTAATTGACGATGAAACACAGAAATTGCATCGGAATTAAATAGAAAAAGCACAATGCCGGCTTCAGTACAAGAAAACTGACTCTTCTCACTGTCTATGTTTTGAACCATTTCTGTGACCCTAGTTATAGAGTCCGATGCTTCACTTCAGGTTTACTGTATCTCTCAGACCTTCTTATTGACGATGAAACACAGATATTGCTTCGGAATTAAATACAAAAGGCACAATGCCGACTTAAGTGCAAGAAAACTGACCCTTCTTACTGTCTATGTTTTCATAAATTCCTGTGACACTAGTTATAGATTCCGATGCTTCACTTAAGGTATACTGTATCCCTCTGACCTTCTTATTGAAGATGAAACACAGAAATTGCATCGGAATTAAATACAAAAGGCACAATGCGGACTTAAGTACAAGGAGACGGACTCTTCTTACTGTCTATGTTCTGAACCATTCCTGTGACTCTAGAGATAGATTCCGATGCTTCACTCCAGGTTAAAATGGCTCTGAGAACTATGGGACTCAACTGCTGTGGTCATCAGTCCCCTAGAACTTAGAACTACTTAAACCTAACTAACCTAAGAACATCACACACATCCATGCCCGAGGCAGGATTCGTACCTGCGACCGTAGCGGTCGCACGGTTCCGGACTGCGCGCCTAGAACCGC
Source organism: Schistocerca piceifrons (assembly GCF_021461385.2). Lineage (NCBI taxonomy): Eukaryota > Metazoa > Arthropoda > Insecta > Orthoptera > Acrididae > Schistocerca > Schistocerca piceifrons. Next base: position 5,325,644 of record NW_025727396.1, on the reverse strand, counting down.
GAGAGCTTCACTTCACGTTTACTGTATCCCTCTGACCTTCTTATTGACGATGAAACACAGAAATTGCTTCGGAATTAAATACAAAAGGCACAATGCCGACTTAAGTACAAGAAAACTGACTCTTCTTACTGTCTATGTTTTGAACCGTTCCTGTGACACTACTTATAGATTCCGATGCTTCACTTGAGGTATACTGTATCCCTCTGACCTTCTTATTGGCGATGAAACATAGAAATTGCATCGGAATGAAATTGAAAAGGAACAATGCCGACTTAGGTACAAAAAAACTGACTCTTCTTACTGTCTATGCTTTGAACCATTCCTGTGACACTAGTTATAGATTCCGTTGCTTCACTTCAGGATTACTGTATCCCTCTGATCTTCTTATTGACGATAAAACACAGAAATTTCATAGGAATTGAATACAAAAGGCACAATACCGACTTAAGTACAAGAAAACTGACTCTTCTTACTGTCTAAGTTTTGAACCATTCCATCGATACTAGTTATAGATTCCGATGCTTCACTTCAGGTTTACTGTATCCCTCTGACCTTCTTATTGACGATGAAACACAGAAATTACATGGGAATTAAATAGAAAAGGCACAATGCCGACCTCAGTACAAGAATACTGACTCTTCTTACTGTCTATGTTTTGAACCATTCCTGTGACCCTAGTTATAGATTCCGATGCTTCACTTCAGGTTTACTGTATCCCTCTGACCTTCTTATTGACGATGAAACACAGATATTGCATCGGAATTAAATACAAAAGGCACAATGCCGACTAAGTACAAGATAACTGACTCTTCTTACTGCCTATGTTTTGAACCATTCCTGCGACACTAGTTATAGATTCCGATGCTTCACTTCAGCTTTACTGTATCCCTCTGACCATCTTATTGACGATGAAACGCAGAAATTGCATCGGAATTAAATACAAATTGCACAACGCCGACTTAAGTACAAGAAAACCGACCCTTCTAACTGTCTATGTTTTGAACCATTCCTGTGACACTAGTTATAGATTCCGATGCTTCACTTCAGGTTTACTGTATGCCTCTGACCTTCTTGTTGACGATGAAACACAGAAATTTCATCGGAATTAAATACAAAAGGCACAATGCCGATTTAAGTACAAGATAACTGAGTCTTCTTACTGTCTATGTTTGAACCATACATGTGACACTTGTTATAGATTCCGATGCTTCACTTCAGGTTTACTGTATCCCTCTGACCTTCTTATTGACGATGAAACACAGAAATTGCATCGGAATTAAATACAAAAGGCACAATGCCGACTTAAGTACAAGAAAACTGACTCTTCTTGCTGTCTATGTTTTGAACCATTCCTGTGACACTAGTTATAGATTCCGATGCTTCACTTCAGGTTTACTGTATCCCTCTGACCTCCTTATTGACGATGAAACACAGAAATTCCATCGGAATTAATTACAAAATGCACAATGCCGACTTAAGTACAAGAAAACTGACTCTTCTTACTGTCTATGTTTCGAACCATTCCTTCGACACTAGTTATAGATTCCGATGCTTCACTTCAGGTTTACTGTATCCCTATGACCTTCTAATTGACGATGAAACACAGAAATTACATCGGAATTAAATAGAAAAGGCAGAATGCCGTCTTCAGTACAAGAAAACTGGCTCTTCTTACTGTCTATGTTTGAACCATTCCTGTGACCCTAGTTATAGATTCCGATGCTTCACCTCAGGTTTACTGTATCCCTCAGACCTTCTTATTGACGATGAAACATAGAAATTGCATCGGAATGAAATAGAAAAGGAACAATGCCGACTTAGGTACAAGAAAACTGACTCTTCTTACTGTCAATGCTTTGAACCATTCCTGTGACACTCGTTATGGATTCCGTTGCTTCACTTCTGGTTTACTGTATCCCTCTGACCTTCTTATTGACGATGAAACTCAGAAATTTCATCGGAATTAAATACAAAAGGCACAATGCCGACATAAGTACAAGAAAACTGACTCTTCTTACTGACTATGTTTTTAACCATTCCTTCGACACTATTTACAGATTCCGATGCTTCACTTCAGGTTTACTGTATGGCTCTGACCTTCTAATTGACGATGAAACACAGAAATTACATCGGAATTATATTGAAAAAGCACAATGCAATATTCAGTACAAGAAAACTTACTCTTCTTACTGTCTATGTTTGGAACCATTCCTGTGACCCTAGTTATAGTTTCCGATGCTTCATTTCAGGTTTACTGTATCCCTCAGACCTTCTTATTGACGATGAAACACAGAAATTGCTTCGGAATTAAATACAAAAGGCACAATGCCGACTTAAGTACAAGAAAACTGACTCTTCTTACTGTCTATGTTTTCATCCATTCCTGTGACACTAGTTATAGATTCCGATGCTTCACTTAAGGTATACTGTATCCCTCTGACCATCTTATTGAAGATGAAACACAGATATTGCATCGGAATTAAATACAAAAGGCACAATGCCGACTTAAGTACAAGAAAACTGACTCTTCTTACTGTCTATGTTTTGAACCATTGCTGTGACACTAGTTATTGATTCCGATGCTTCACTTCAGGTTTACTGTATCCCTCTGACCTTCTTATTGACGATAAAACACAGAAATTGCATCGGAATTAAATACAAAAGGCACAATGCCGACTTAAGTACAAGGAAACGGACTCTTCTTACTGTCTATGTTTTGAACCATTCCTGTGACACTAGATATAGATTCCGATGCTTCACTTCAGGTTCAAATGGCTCTGAGAACTATGGGACACAACTGCTGTGGTCATCAGTCCCCTAGAACTTAGAACTACTTAAACCTAACTAACCTAAGGACATCACACACATCCATGCCCGAGGCAGGATTCGTACCTGCGACCGTAGCGGTCGCACGGTTCCGGACTGCGCGCCTAGGACCGCGAGAGCTTCACTTCAGGTTTACTATAACCCTCTGACCTTCTTATTGACAATGAAACGCAGAAATCGCATCGGAATTAAATACAAAAAGCACAATGCCGACTTAAGTACAAGAAAACTGACTCTTCTTATTGTCTATGTTTGAACCATTAATGTGACACTAGTTATAGATTCCGATGCTTCACTTCAGGTTTACTGTATCACCCTGACCATCTTATTGTTGATGAAACACAGAAATTGGATCGGAATTAATTACAAAAGACACAATGCCGACTTAAGTACAAGAAAACTGACTCTTCTTATTGTCTATGATTTGAACCATTCCTATGACACTACTTATAGATTCCGATGCTTCACTTCACGTTTACTGTATCCCTCTGACCTTCTTATTGACGATGAAACACAGAAATTGCATCGGAATTAAATACAAAAAGCACAATGCCGAGTTAAGTACAAGAAAACTGACTCTTCTTACTGTCTATGTTTGAACCATTCATGTGACACTAGTTATAGATTCCGATGCTTCACTTCAGGTTTACTGTATCCCCCTGACCATCTTATTGTTGATGAAACACAGAAATTGGATCGGAATTGAATACAAAAGGCACAATGCCGACTTAAGTACAAGAAAACAGACTCTTCTTACTGTCTATGCTTTGAACCATTCCTGTGACACTAGTTATAGATTCCGATGCTTCATTTCAGGTTACTGTATCCCTCTGACCTTCTTATTGACGATAAAACACAGAAATTGCATCGGAATTAAATACAAAAGGCACAATGACGACCTAAGTACAAGGAAACCCTTCCTACTGTCTATGTTTTGAACCATTCATGTGACACTAGTTATAGCTTCCGATGCTTCACTTCAGGTTTACTGTATCCCTCTGACCTTTTTATTGACGATGAAACACAGAAATTGCATAGGAATTAAATACAAAAGGCACAATGCCGACTTAAGTACAAGAAAACTGACTCTTCTTGCTGTCTATGTTTTGAACCATTCATGTGACACTAGTTTTAGATTCCGATGCTTCACTTCAGGTTTACTGTATCCCACTGACATTTTTATTGACGATGAAACACAGAAATTACATTGGAATTAAATACAAAAGGCACAATGCCGACATAAGTACAAGAAAACTGAATCTTCTTACTGTCTATGTTTTGAACCATTCCTGTGACACTAGTTATAGATTCCGATGATTCACTTCAGGTTTACTGTATCCCTCGGATCCCCTTATTGACGGTGAAACACAGAAATTGCATCGGAAATAAATACAAAAGGCACAATGCCGACTTAAGTACAAGAAAACTGACTCTTCCTACTGTTTATGTTTGAACCATTCCTGTGACACTAGTTATTGATTCCGATGCTTCACTTTAGGTTTACTGTAGCCCTCTGACCTTCTTATTGGCGATGAAACACAGAAATTGCCCCGGAATTAAATACCAAAGGCACAATGCCGACTTAAGTACAAGAAAACTGACTAATCTTCCTGTCTATGTTTTAAACCATTCCTGTGACACTAGTTATAGATTCCGATGTTTCACTTCAGGTTTACTATATCCTTCTGACCTTCTTATTGACTATGAAACACAGATATTGCATCGGAATTAAATACAAATGGCACAACGACGACTTAAGTACAAGAAAACTGACTCTTCTTATTGTCTATGTCTTAAACCATTCCTGTGACACTAGTTATAGATTCTAATGCTTCACTACAGGTTTACAGTTTCCCTCTGACCTTCTTATAGACGATGAAACACAGAAATTGCATCGGAGTTATATACAAAAGGCACAATGCCGACTTAAGTACAAGATAACTGACTCTTCTTACAGTCTATGTTTTGAACCATTCCAGTGACACTAGTTATAGATTCCGATGATTCACTTCAGGTTTACTGTATCCCTCTCACCTTCTTATTGACGATGAAACACAGATATTGCATCGGAATTAAATACAAAAGGCACAACGCTGACTTAAGTACAAGATAATTGACTCTTCTTACTGCGTATGTTTTGAACCATTCCTTCGACACTAGTTATAGAATCCGATGCTTCACTTCAGCTTTACTGTATCCCTCTGACCTTCTTATTGACGATGAAACACAGAAATTGCATCGGAATTAAATACAAAAGGCACAACGCCGACTTAAGTACAAGAAAACTGACCCTTCTTACTGTCTATGTTTTGAACCATTCCTGTGACACTAGTTATAGATTCCGATGCTTCACTTCAGGTTTACTGTATCCCTCTGACCTTCTTATTGACGATGAAACACAGAAATTTCATCGGAAATAAGTACAAAAGGCACAATGCCGCCTTAAGTACAAGATAACTGACTCTTCTTACTGTCTATGTCTGAACCATTCATGTGACACTAGTTATAGATTCCGATGCTTCACTTCAGGTTTACTGTATCCCTCTGACCTTCTTATTGACGAAGAAACACAGAAATTGCATCGGAATTAAATACAAAAGGCACAATGCCGACTTAAGTACAAGAAAACTGACTCTTCTTGCTGTCTATGTTTTGAACCATTCCTGTGACACTAGTTATAGATTCCGGTGCTTCACTTCAGGTTTACTGTATTTCACAGACCTCCTTATTGACGATGAAACACAGAAATTGCATCGGAATTAATTACAAAAGGCACAATGCCGACTTAAGTACAAGAAAACTGATTCTTCTTACTGGCTATGTTTCGAACCATTCCTTCAACACTAGTTATAGATTCCAATGCTTCACTTCAGGTTTACTGTATCCCTATGATCTTCTAATTGACGATGCAACACACATATTACATCGGAATTAAAGGGAAAAGGCAGAATGCCGACTTCAGTACAAGAAAACTGACTCTTCTTACTGTCTATGATTTGAACCATTCCTGTGACACTAGATACAGATTCCGATGCTTCACTTCAGGTTCAAATGGCTCTGAGAACTATGGGACTCAACTGCTGATGACATCAGTCCCCTAGAACTTAGAACTACTTAAACCTAACTAACCTACGGACATCACACACATCCATGCCCGAGGCAGGATTCGAACCTGCGACCGTAGCGGTCGCACGGTTCCGGACTGCGCGCCTAGACCACGAGAGCTTCACTTCAGATTTACTGTATCTCTCTGACCTTCTTATTGACGATGAAACGCAGAAATCGCTTCGGAATTAAATACAAAAAGCACAATGCCGACTTAAGTACAAGAAAACTGACTCTTCTTACTGACTATGTTTTGAACCATTCATGTGACACTAGTTATAGATTCCGATGCTTTACTCCAGGTTTACTGTATCCCTCTGACCTTCTTATTGACGATGAAACATAGAAATTGCATCGGAATGAAATAGAAAAGGAACAATGCCGACTTAGGTACAAGAAAACTGACTTTCCTTATTGTCAATGTTTTGAACCATTCCTGTGACACTACTTATGGATTCCATTGCTTCACTTTAGGTTTACTGTATCCCTCTGACCTTCTTATTGACGATGAAACTCAGAAATTTCATCGGAATTAAATACAAAAGGCACAATGCCGACATAAGTACAAGAAAACTGACTCTTCTTACTGTCTATGTTTTGTACCATTCCTTCGACACTATTTATAGATTCCGATGCTTCACTTCAGGTTTTCTGTATCACTCTGACCTTCTAATTGACGATGAAACACAGAAATTGCATCGGAATTAAATAGAAAAAGCACAATGCCGGCTTCAGTACAAGAAAACTGACTCTTCTCACTGTCTATGTTTTGAACCATTTCTGTGACCCTAGTTATAGAGTCCGATGCTTCACTTCAGGTTTACTGTATCTCTCAGACCTTCTTATTGACGATGAAACACAGATATTGCTTCGGAATTAAATACAAAAGGCACAATGCCGACTTAAGTGCACGAAAACTGAGTCTTCTTACTGTCTATGTTTTCATAAATTCCTGTGACACTAGTTATAGATTCCGATGCTTCACTTAAGGTATACTGTATCCCTCTGACCTTCTTATTGAAGATGAAACACAGATATTGCGTCGGAATTAAATACAAAAGGCACAATGCCGACTTAAGTACAAGAAAACTGACTCTTCTTACTGTCTATGTTTTGAACCATTGCTGTGACACTAGTTATTGATTCCGATGCTTCATTTCAGGTTTACTGAATCCCTCTGACCTACTTATTGACGATGATACACAGAAATTGCATCGGAATTAAATACAAAAGGCACAATGCGGACTTAAGTACAAAGAGACGGACTCTTCTTACTGTCTATGTTCTGAACCATTCCTGTGACTCTAGAGATAGATTCCGATGCTTCACTTCAGATTAAAATGGCTCTGAGAACTATGGGACTCAACTGCTGTGGTCATCAGTCCCCTAGAACTTAGAACTACTTAAAAATAACTAACCTAAGAACATCACACACATCCATGCCCGAGGCAGGATTCGTACCTGCGACCGTAGCGGTCGCACGGTTCCGGACTGCGCGCCTAGAACCGCGAGAGCTTCACTTCAGGTTTACTGTATCCCTCTGACCTTCTTATTGACGATGAAACACAGAAATTGCTTCGGAATTAAATACAAAAGGCACAATGCCGACTTAAGTACAAGAAAACTGACTCTTCTTACTGTCTATGTTTTGAACCGTTCCTGTGACACTACTTATAGATTCCGATGCTTCACTTGAGGTATACTCTATCCCTCTGACCTTCTTATTGGCGATGAAACATAGAAATTGCATCGGAATGAAATTGAAAAGGAACAATGCCGACTTAGGTACAAGAAAACTGACTATTCTTACTGTCTATGGTTTGAACCATTCCTGTGACACTAGTTATAGATTCCGTTGCTTCACTTGAGGATTACTGTATCCCTCTGATCTTCTTATTGACGATGAAACACAGAAATTTCATAGGAATTAAATACAAAAGGCACAATGCCGACTTAAGTACAAGAAAACTGACTCTTCTTACTGTCTATGTTTTGAACCATTCCATCGACACTAGTTATAGATTCCGATGCTTCACTTCAGGTTTACTGTATCACTCTGACCTTCTAATTGACGATGAAACACAGAAATTACATCGGAATTAAATAGAAAAACACAATGCCGACTTCAGTACAAGAAAACCGACTCTTCTTACTGTCTATGTTTTGAACCATTCCTGTGACCCTAGTTATAGTTTCCGATGCTTCACTTCAGGTTAACTGTATCCCTCAGACCTTCTTATTGACGATGAAACACAGAAATTGCTTCGGAATTAAATACAAAAGGCACTATGCCGACTTAAGTACAAGAAAACTGACTCTTCTTACTGTCTATGTTTCGAACCATTGCTGTGACACTAGTTATTGATTCCGATGCTTCACTTCAGGTTTACTGTATCCCTCTGACCTTCTTATTGACGATGAAACACAGAAATTGCATCGGAATTAAATACAAATGGCACAATGCCGACTCAAGTACAAGGAAACTGACTCTTCTTACTGTCTATGTTTTGAACCATTCCTGTGACACTAGATATAGATTCCGATGCTTCACTTCAGGTTCAAATGGCTCTGAGAACTATGGGACTCAACTGCTGTGGTCATCAGTCCCCTGGAACTTAGAACTACTTAAACCTATCTAACCTAAGGACATCACACACATCCATGCCCGAGGCAGGATTCGTACCTGCGACCGTAGCGGTCGCACGGTTCCGGACTGCGCGCCTAGAACCGCGAGAGCTTCACTTCAGGTTTACTATAACCCTCTGACCTTCTTATTGACGATGAAACGCAGAAATCGCATCGGAATTAAATACAAAAAGCACAATGCCGACTTAAGTACAAGAGAAATGACTCTTCTTACTGACTATGTTTTGAACCATTCAAGTGACACTAGTTATAGATTCCGATGCTTTACTCCAGGTTTACTGTATCCCTCTGACCTTCTTATTGACGATGAAACATAGAAATTGCATCGGAATCAAATAGAAAAGGAACAATGCCGACTTAGGTACAAAAAAACTGACTCTTCTTACTGTCTATGCTTTGAACCATTCCTGTGACACTAGTTATAGATTCCGTTGCTTCACTTCAGGATTACTGTATCCCTCTGATCTTCTTATTGACGATGAAACACAGAAATTTCATAGGAATTGAATACAAAAGGCACAATACCGACTTAAGTACAAGAAAACTGACTCTTCTTACTGTCTATGTTTTGAACCATTCCATCGATACTAGTTACAGATTCCGATGCTTCACTTCAGGTTTACTGTATCCCTCTGACCTTCTTATTGACGATGAAACACAGAAATTACATGGGAATTAAATAGAAAAGGCACAATGCCGACCTCAGTACAAGAATACTGACTCTTCTTACTGTCTATGTTTTGAACCATTCCTGTGACCTTAGTTATAGATTCCGATGCTTCACCTCAGGTTTACTGTATCCCTCTGACCTTCTTATTGACGATGAAACATAGAAATTGCTTCGGAATTAAATACAAAAGGCACAATGCCGACTTAAGTACAAGAAAAGTGACTTTTCTTACTGTCTATGATTTGATCCATTAGTGTGACACTAGTTATAGATTCCGATGCTTCACTTCAGGTATACTGTATCCCTCTGACCTTCTTATTGACGATGAAACATAGAAATTGCATCGGAATGAAATAGAAAAGGAACAAAGCCGACTTAGGTACAAGAAAACTGACTCTTCTTACTGTCTATGTTTTGAACCATTCCTGTGACACTAGTTATAGATTCCGATGCTTCAGGTTTACTGTATCCCTCTGACCTTCTTATTGAAGATGAAACACAGATATTGCATCGGAATTAAATACAAAAGGCACAATGCCGACTTAAGTACAAGAAAACTGACTCTTCTTACTGTCTATGTTTTGAACCATTGCTGTGAGACTAGTTATTGATTCCGATACTTCACTTCAGGTTTACTGTATCCCTCTGACCTTCTTATTGACGATGAAACACAGAAATTGCATCGGAATTAAATACAAAAGGCACAATGCCGACTTAAGTACAAGAAAACTGACTCTTCTTACTGTCTATGTTTTGAACCATTCCTGTGACACTAGATATAGATTCCGATGCTTCACTTCAGGTTCAAACGGCTCTGAGAACTATGGGACTCACCTGCAGTGGTCATCAGTCCGCTAGAACCTAGAACTACTTAAACCTAACTAACCTAAGGACATCACACACATCCATGCCCGAGGCTGGATTCGTACCTGCGACCGTAGCGGTCGCACGGTTCCGGACTGCGCGCCTAGAATCGCGGGAGCTTCACTTCAGGTTTACTATAACACACTGACCTTCTTATTGACGATGAAACGCAGAAATCGCATCGGAATTAAATACAAAAAGCTCAATGCCGAATTAAGTACAAGAAAACTGACTCTTCTTACTGTCTATGTTTTGAACCATTGCTGTGAGACTAGTTATTGATTCCGATGCTTCACTTCAGGTTTACTGTATCCCTCTGACCTTCTTATTGACGATGAAACACAGAAATTGCATCGGAATTAAATACAAAAGGCACAATGCCGACTTAAGTACAAGAAAACTGACTCTTCTTACTGTCTATGTTTTGAACCATTCCTGTGACACTAGATATAGATTCCGATGCTTCACTTCAGGTTCAAACGGCTCTGAGAACTATGGGACTCACCTGCAGTGGTCATCAGTCCCCTAGAACCTAGAACTACTTAAACCTAACTAACCTAAGGACATCACACACATCCATGCCCGAGGCAGGATTCGTACCTGCGACCGTAGCGGTCGCACGGTACCGGACTGCGCGCCTAGAATCGCGGGAGCTTCACTTCAGGTTTACTATAACGCACTGACCTTCTTATTGACGATGAAACGCAGAAATCGCATCGGAATTAAATACAAAAAGCTCAATGCCGAATTAAGTACAAGAAAAATGACTCTTCTTACTGACTATGTTTTGAACCATTCATGTGACACTAGTTATAGATTCCGATGCTTTACTCCAGGTTTACTGTATCCCTCTGACCTTCTTATTGACGATGAAACACAGAAATTGCTTCGGAATTAAATACAAAAGGCACAATGCCGACTTAAGTACAAGAAAACTGAATCTCCTTACTGTCTATGTTTTGAACCATTCCTGTGACACTACTTATGGATTCCGATGCTTCACTTGAGGTATACTGTATCCCTCGGACCTTCTTATTGACGATGAAACATAGAAATTGCGTCGGAATGAAATGGAAAAGGAACAATGCAGACTTAGGTACAAGAAAACTGACTCTTCTTACTGTCAATGCTTTGAACCATTCCTGTGACACTAGTTATAGATTCCGTTGCTTCACTTCAGGATTACTGTATCCCTCTGATCTTCTTATTGACGATGAAACACAGAAATTTCATAGGGATTAAATACAAAAGGCACAATGCCGACTTAAGTACAAGAAAACTGACTCTTCTTACTGTCTATGTTTTGAACCATTGCTGTGACACTAGTTATTGATTCCGATGGTTCACTTCAGGTTTACTGTATCACTCTGACCTTCTTATTGGCGATGAAACACAGAAATTGCATCGGAATTAAATACAAAAGGCACAATGAGGACTTAAGTACAAGAAAACTCTTCTTACTGTCTATGTTTTGAACCATTCCTGTGACACTAGATATAGATTCCGATGCTTCACTTCAGGTTCAAACGGCTCTGAGAAATATGGGACTCAACTGCAGTGGTCATCAGTCCCCTAGAACTTAGAACTACTTAAACATAACTAACCTAAGGACATCACACACATCCATGCCCGAGGCAGGATTCGTACCTGCGACCGTAGCGGTCGCACGGTTCCGGACTGCGCGCCTAGAACCGTGAGAGCTTCACTTCAGGTTTACCATAACCCTCTGACCTTCTTATTGACGATGAAACGCAGAAATCGTATCGGAATTAAATACAAAAAGCACAATGCCGAATTAAGTACAAGAAAAATGACTCTTCTTACTGACTATGTTTTGAACCATTCATGTGACACTAATTATAGGTTCCGATGCTTTACTCCAGGTTTACTGTATCCCTCTGACCTTCTTATTGACGATGAAACACAGAAATTGCTTCGGAATTAAATACAAAAGGCACAATGCCGACTTAAGTACAAGAAAACTGAATCTCCTTACTGTCTATGTTTTGAACCAATCCTGTGACACTACTTATAGATTCCGATGCTTCACTTGAGGTATACTGTATCCCTCTGACCTTCTTATTGACGATGAAACATAGAAATTGCATCGGAATGAAATAGAAAAGGAACAATGCCGACTTAGGTACAAGAAAACTGACTCTTCTTACTGTCAATGCTTTGAACCATTCCTGTGACACTAGTTATAGATTCCGTTGCTTCACTTCAGGATTACTGTATCCCTCTGATCTTCTTATTGACGATGAAACACAGAAATTTCATAGGAATTAAATACAAAAGGCACAACGCCGACTTAAGTACAAGAAAACTGACTCTTCTTACTGTCTATGTTTGAACCATTCCATCGACACTAGTTATAGATTCCGATGCTTCACTTCAGGTTACTGTATCCCTCTGACCTTCTTATTGACGATGAAACACAGAAATTGCATCGGAATTAAATACAAAAGGCACAATGAGGACCTACGTACAAGAAAACTCTTCCTACGGTCTATGTTTTGAACCATTCATGTGACACTAGTTATAGCTTCCGATGCTTCACTTCAGGTTTACTGTATCCATCAGACCTTCTTATTGACGATGAAACACAGAAATTGCATCGGAATTAAATACAAAAGGCACAATGCCGACTTATGTACAAGAAAACTGATTCTTCTTACTGTCTATGTTTGCACCATTCATGTGACACTAGTTATAGATTTCGATGCTTCACTTCAGGTTTACTGTACCCCTCTGACCTTCTTATTGACGATGATAAACAGAAATTGCATCGGAATTAAATACAAAAGGCACAATTCCGACTTAAGTACAAGAAAACTTACTCTTCATACTGTCTATGATTGAAGCATTCCTGTGACACTAGTTATAGATTCCGATGCTTCACTTCAGGTTTACTGTATCCCGCTGACCTTCTTATTGACGATGAAACACAGAAAATGCATCGGAATTAAATACAAGAGGCACAATGCCGACTTAAGTACAAGAAAACTGTCTCTTCGTACTGTCTATGTTTTGAACCATTCCTGTGACACTAGTTATAGATTCCAATGCTTTACTTCAGGTTTACTGTATCCCTCTGACCTTCTAATTGACGATGAAACACAGAAATTGCATCGTAGTTAAATACAAAAGGCACAATGCCAATTTAAGTACAAGAAAACTGACTCCTCTTACTGTCTATGCTTTGAACCATTCCTGTGACACTAGTTATAAATTCCGATGCTTCACTTCAGGTTTACTGTATAATTCTGACCTTCTTATTGACGATGAAACACAGAAATTGCATCGGAATGAAATAGATAAGGAACAATGCCGACTTAGGTACAAGAAAACTGACTTTTCTTACTGTCTATGTTTTGAACCATTCCATCGACACTAGTTATAGATTCCGATGCTTCACTTCAGGTTTACTGTATCCTTCTGACCTTCTTATTGACTATGGAACACAGATATTACATCGGAATTAAATACAAATGGCACAATGACGACTTAAGTACAAGAAAACTGACTCTTCTTACTGTCTATGTTTTGAACCATTCCTGTGACACTAGTTATAGATTCCGATGCTTCACTTCAGGTTTACAGTATCCCTCTGACCTTCTTATGGACGATGAAACACAGAAATTGCATTAGAGTTAAATACAAAAGACACAATGCCGACTTAAGTAGAAGAAAACTGACTCTTCTTACAGTCTATGTTTTGAACCATTCCAGTGACACTAGTTATAGATTCCGATGCTTCACTTCAGGTTTACTGTATCCCTCTGACCTTCTTATTGACGATGAAACACAGATATTGCATCGGAATTAAATAGAAATGGCACAATGACGACTTAAGTACAAGAAAACTGACTCTTCTTACTGTCTATGTTTTGAACCATTCCTGTAACACTAGTTATAGATTCCGAAGCTTCACTTCAGGTTTACTGTATCTCTCTGACCTTCTTATTGACGATGAAACACAGAAATTGCAACGGAATTAAATACAAAAAGCACAATGCCGACTTAAGTACAAGAAAACTGACTCTTCTTACTGTCTATGTTTTGAACCATTCCTGTAACACTAGTTATAGATTCCGATGCTTCACTTCAGGTTTACTGTATCCCTCTGACCTTCTTACTGACGATGAAACACAGAAATTGCAACGGAATTAAATACAAAAGGCACAATGCCGACTTAAGTACAAGAAAACTGGCTCTTCTTACTGTCTATGTTTTGAACCATTCCTGTGACACTAGATATAGATTCCGATGCTTCACTTCCGGTTTACAGCATCCCTCTGACCTTCTTATTGACGATGAAACGCAGAAATAGCATCGGAATTAAATACAAAAAGCACAATGCCGAATTAAGTACAAGAAAACTGACACTTCTTACAATCTATGTTTTGACCCATTCATGTGACAATAGTTATAGCTTCCGATGCTTCACTTCAGGCTTACTGTATCCATCAGACCTTCTTATTGACGATAAAACACAGCAATTGCATCGGAATTAAATACAAATGGCACAATGCCACTTATGTACAAGAAAACTGACTCTTCCTACTGTCTATGTTTGTACCATTCATGTGACACTAGTCATAGATTCCGATGCTTCACTACAGGTTTACTGTATCCCTCTTGCCTTCTTATTGACGATGAAACACAGAAATTAGATCGGAATTAAATACAAAAGGCACAATGCCGACTTAAGTCACAAGAAAACTGACTCTTCTTTCTGTCTGTGATTGAACCAATCCTGTGACACTAGTTATAGATTCCGATGCTTCACTTCAGGTTTACTGTATTCCTCTGACCTTCTTATTGACGATGAAACACAGAAATTTCATAGGAATTGAATACAAAAGGCACAATGCCGACTTTAGTACAAGAAAACTGACTCTTCTTACTGTCTATGTTTTGAACCATTGCTGTGACACTAGTTATTGATTCCGATGCTTCACTTCAGGTTTACTGTATCCCTCTGACCTTCTTATTGACGATGAAACACAGAAATTGCATCGGAATTAAATACAAAAGGCACAATGCCGACTTAAGTACATGAAAACTGACTCTTCTTACTGTCTATGTTTTGAACCATTCCTGTGACACTAGATATAGATTCCGATGCTTCACTTCAGGTTCAAACGGCTCTGAGAACTATGGGACTCAACTGTAGTGGTCATCAGTCCCCTAGAACTTAGAACTACTTAAACCTAACTAACCTAAGGACATCGCACACATCCATGCCCGAGGCAGGATTCGTACCTGCGACCGTAGCGGTCGCACGGTTCCGGACTGCGCACCTAGAACCGCGAGAGCTTCACTTCAGATTTACTATAACCCTCTGACCTTCTTATTGACGATGAAACGCAGAAATCGCATCGAAATTAAATACAAAAAGCACAATGCCGAATTAAGTACAAGAAAAATGACTCTTCTTACAGACTATGTTTTGAACCATTCATGTGACACTAGTTATAGATTCCGATGCTTTACTCCAGGTTTACTGTATCCCTCTGACCTTCTTATTGACGATGAAACACAGAAATTGCTTCGGAATTAAATACAAAAGGCACAATGCCGACTTAAGTACAAGAAAACTGAATCTCCTTACTGTCTATGTTTTGAACCATTCCTGTGACACTACTTATAGATTCCGATGCTTCACTTGAGGTATACTGTATCCCTCGGACCTTCTTATTGACGATGAAACATAGAAATTGCATCGGAATGAAATAGAAAAGCAACAATGACGACTTAGGTACAAGAAAACTGACTCTTCTTACTGTCAATGCTTTGAACCATTCCTGTGACACTAGTTATAGATTCCGTTGCTTCACTTCAGGATTACTGTATCCCTCTGATCTTCTTATTGACGATGAAACACAGAAATTTCATAGGAATTGATTACAGAAGGCACAATGCCGACTTAAGTACAAGAAAACTGACTCTTCTTACTGTCTATGTTTTGAACCATTGCTGTGACACTAGTTATTGATTCCGATGCTTCACTTCAGGTTTACTGTATCCCTCTGACCTTCTTATTGACGATGAAACACAGAAATTGCATCGGAATTAAATACAAAAGGCACAATGCCGACTTAAGTACAAGAAAACTGACTCTTCTTACTGTCTATGTTTTGAACCATTCCTGTGACACTAGATATAGATTCCGATGCTTCACTTCAGGTTCAAACGGCTCTGAGAACTATGGGACTCAACTGTAGTGGTCATCAGTCCCCTAGAACGTAGAACTACTTAAACCTAACTAACCTAAGGACATCACACACATCCATGCCCGAGGCAGGATTCGTACCTGCGACCGTAGCGGTCGCACGGTTCAGGACTGCGCGCCTAGAACCGCGAGAGCTTCACTTCAGGTTTACTATAACCCTCTGACCTTCTTATTGACGATGAAACGCAGACATCGCATCGGAATTAAATACAAAAAGCACAATGCCGAATTAAGTACAAGAAAAATGACTCTTCTTACTGACTATGTTTTGAACCATTCATGTGACACTAGTTATAGATTCCGATGATTTACTCCAGGTTTACTGTATCCCTCTGACCTTCTTATTGACGATGAAACACAGAAATTGCTTCGGAATTAAATACAAAAGGCACAATCCCAACTTAAGTACAAGAAAACTGAATCTCCTTACTGTCTATGTTTTGAACCATTCCTGTGACACTACTTATAGATTCCGATGCTTCACTTGAGGTATACTGTATCCCTCTGACCTTCTTATTGACGATGAAACATAGAAATTGCATCGGAATGAAATAGAAAAGCAACAATGACGACTTAGGTACAAGAAAACTGACTCTTCTTACTGTCAATGCTTTGAACCATTCCTGTGACACTAGTTATAGTTTCCGTTGCTTCACTTCAGGATTACTGTATCCCTCTGATCTTCTTATTGACGATGAAACACAGAAATTTCATAGGAATTAAATACAAAAGGCACAATGCCGACTTAAGTACAAGAAAACTGACTCTTCTTACTGTCTATGTTTTGAACCATTCCATCGACACTAGTTATAGATTCCGATGCTTCACTTCAGTTTACTGTTTCCCTCTGACCTTCTTATTGACGATGAAACACAGAAATTGCATCGGAATTAAATACAAAAGGCACAATGAGGACCTAAGTACAAGAAAACTCTTCCTACTGTCTATGTTTTGAACCATTCATGTGACACTAGTTATAGCTTCCGATGCTTCACTTCAGGTTTTCTGTATCCATCAGACCTTCTTATTGACGATGAAACACAGAAATTGCATCGGAATTAAGTACAAAAGGCACAATGCCGACTTATGTACAAGAAAATTGATTTTTCTTACTGTCTATGTTTGCACCATTCATGTGACACTAGTTATAGATTTCGATGCTTCACTTCAGGTTTAATGTATCCCTCTGACCTTCTTATTGACGATGAAAAACAGAAATTGCATCGGAATTAAATACAAAAGGCACAATTCCGACTTAAGTACAAGAAAACTGACTCTTCATACTGTCTATGATTGAAGCATTCCTGTGACACTAGTTATAGATTCCAATGCTTTACTTCAGGTTTACTGTATCCCTCTGACCTTCTTATTGACGATGAAACACAGAAATTGCATCGTAGTTAAACACAAAAGGCACAATGCCAATTTAAGTACAAGAAAACTGACCCCTCTTACTGTCTATGCTTTGAACCATTCCTGTGACACTAGTTATAGATTCCGATGCTTCACTTCAGGTTTACTGTTTAATTCTGACCTTCTTATTGACGATGAAACACAGAAATTGCATCGGAATGAAATAGATAAGGAACAATGCCGACTTAGGTACAAGAAAACTGACTTTTCTTACTGTCTATGTTTTGAACCATTCCATCGACACTAGTTATAGATTCCGATGCTTCACTTCAGGTTTACTGTATCTCTCTGACCTTCTTATTGACGATGAAACACAGAAATTGCAACGGAATTAAATACAAAAGGCACAATGCCGACTTAAGTACAAGAAAACTGGCTCTTCTTACTGTCTATGTTTTGAACCATTCCTGTGACACTAGATATAGATTCCGATGCTTCACTTCAGGTTAACAGTATCCCTCTGACCTTCTTATTGACGATGAAACGCAGAAATCGCATCGGAATTAAATACAAAAAGCACAATGCCGAATTAAGTACAAGAAAACTGACACTTCTTACAATCTATGTTTTGACCCATTCATGTGACAACAGTTATAGCTTCCGATGCTTCACTTCAGGTTTACTGTATCCATCAGACCTTCTTACTGACGATGAAACACAGAAATTGCATCGGAATTAAATACAAATGGCACAATGCCACTTATGTACAAGAAAACTGACTCTTCTTACTGTCTATGTTTGAACCATTCATGAGACACTAGTCATAGATTCCGATGCTTCACTACAGGTTTACTGTATCACTCTTGCCTTCTTATTGACGATGAAACACAGAAATTAGATCGGAATTAAATACAAAAGGCACAATGCCGACTTAAGTCACAAGAAAACTGACTCTTCTTTCTGTCTGTGATTGAACCAATCCTGTGACACTAGTTATAGATTCCGATGCTTCACTTCAGGTTTACTGTATTCCTCTGACCTTCTTATTGACGATGAAACACAGAAATTGCATCGGAATTAAATACAAAAGGCACAATGACGACTTAAGTACAACCAAACTG
Source organism: Schistocerca piceifrons (assembly GCF_021461385.2). Lineage (NCBI taxonomy): Eukaryota > Metazoa > Arthropoda > Insecta > Orthoptera > Acrididae > Schistocerca > Schistocerca piceifrons. Next base: position 5,306,821 of record NW_025727396.1, on the reverse strand, counting down.
ACTCTTCTTACTGTCTATGTTTTGATCCATTCCTGTGAAACTAGTTATAGATTTCGATGCTTCACTTCAGGTTTACTGTATCACTCTGACCTTCTTATTGACGACGAAACATAGAAATTGCATCGGAATTAGATAGAAAAGGAACAATGCCGACTTAAGTACAAGTAAACTGACTCTTCATACTGTCTATGTTTTGAACCATTCCTGTGACACTAGTTATAGATTCCGATGCTTCATTTCAGGTTTACTGTATCCCTCTGACCTTCTTATTGAAGACGAAACACAGATATTGCATCGGAATTAGATACAAAAGGCACAATGCCGACTTAAGTCCAAGAAAACTGACTCTTCTTACTGTCTATGTTTTGATCCATTCCTGTGACACTAGTTATAGATTCCGATGTTTCACTTCAGGTTTATGTATCCCTCTGACCTTCTTATTGACGAAGAAACACAGAAATTGCATCGGAATTACATTGAAAAGGCACAATGCCGACTTAAGTCCAAGAAAACTGACTCTTCTTACTGTCTATGTTTTGATCCATTCCTGTGACACTAGTTATAGATTCCGATGCTTCACTTCAGGTTTACTGTATTCCCCTGACCTTCTTATTGACGATAAAACACAGAAATTTCATAGGAATTGAATACAAAAGGCACAATGCCGACTTAAGTACAAGAAAACTGACTCTTCTTACTGTCTATGTTTTGAACCATTGCTGTGACACTAGTTATTGATTCCGATGCTTCACTTCAGGTTTACTGTATCCCTCTGACCTTCTTATTGACGATGAAACACAGAAATTGCATCGGAATTAAATACAAAAGGCACAATGCCGACTTAAGTACATGAAAACTGACTCTTCTTACTGTCTATGTTTTGAACCATTCCTGTGACACTAGATATAGATTCCGATGCTTCACTTCAGGTTCAAACGGCTCTGAGAACTATGGGACTCAACTGTAGTGGTCATCAGTCCCCTAGAACTTAGAACTACTTAAACCTAACTAACCTAAGGACATCACACACATCCATGCCCGAGGCAGGATTCGTACCTGCGACCGTAGCGGTCGCACGGTTCCGGACTGCGCACCTAGAACCGCGAGAGCTTTACTTCAGATTTACTATAACCCTCTGACCTTCTTATTGACGATGAAACGCAGAAATCGCATCGGAATTAAATACAAAAAGCACAATGCCGAATTAAGTACAAGAATAATGACTCTTCTTACAGACTATGTTTTGAACCATTCATGTGACACTAGTTATAGATTCCGATGCTTTACTCCAGGTTTACTGTATCCCTCTGACCTTCTTATTGACGATGAAACACAGAAATTGCTTCGGAATTAAATACAAAAGGCACAATGCCGACTTAAGTACAAGAAAACTGAATCTCCTTACTGTCTATGTTTTGAACCATTCCTGTGACACTACTTATAGATTCCGATGCTTCACTTGAGGTATACTGTGTCCCTCGGACCTTCTTATTGACGATGAAACATAGAAATTGCATCGGATTGAAATAGAAAAGCAACAATGACGACTTAGGTACAAGAAAACTGACTCTTCTTACTGTCAATGCTTTGAACCATTCCTGTGACACTAGTTATAGATTCCGTTGCTTCACTTCAGGATTACTGTATCCCTCTGATCTTCTTATTGACGATGAAACACAGAAATTTCATAGGAATTGATTACAGAAGGCACAATGCCGACTTAAGTACAAGAAAACTGACTCTTCTTACTGTCTATGTTTTGAACCATTGCTGTGACACTAGTTATTGATTCCGATGCTTCACTTCAGGTTTACTGTATCCCTCTGACCTTCTTATTGACGATGAAACACAGAAATTGCATCGGAATTAAATACAAAAGGCACAATGCCGACTTAAGTACAAGAAAACTGACTCTTCTTACTGTCTATGTTTTGAACCATTCCTGTGACACTAGATATAGATTCCGATGCTTCACTTCAGGTTCAAACGGCTCTGAGAACTATGGGACTCAACTGGAGTGGTCATCAGTCCCCTAGAACTTAGAACTACTTAAACCTAACTAACCTAAGGACATCACACACATCCATGCCCGAGGCAGGATTCGTACCTGCGACCGTAGCGGTCGCACGGTTCCGGACTGCGCGCCTAGAACCGCGAGAGCTTCACTTCAGGTTTACTATAACCCTCTGACCTTCTTATTGACGATGAAACGCAGAAATCGCATCGGAATTAAATACAAAATGCACAATGCCGAATTAAGTACAAGAAAAATGACTCTTCTTACTGACTATGTTTTGAACCATTCATGTGACACTAGTTATAGATTCCGATGATTTACTCCAGGTTTACTGAATCCCTCTGACCTTCTTATTGACGATGAAACACAGAAATTGCTTCGGAATTAAATACAAAAGGCACAATCCCAACTTAAGTACAAGAAAACTGAATCTCCTTACTGTCTATGTTTTGAACCATTCCTGTGACACTACTTATAGATTCCGATGCTTCACTTGAGGTATACTGTATCCCTCTGACCTTCTTATTGACGATGAAACATAGAAATTGCATCGGAATGAAATAGAAAAGGAACAATGCCGACTTAGGTACAAGAAAACTGACTCTTCTTACTGTCAATGCTTTGAACCATTCCTGTGACACTAGTTATAGTTTCCGTTGCTTCACTTCAGGATTACTGTATCCCTCTGATCTTCTTATTGACGATGAAACACAGAAATTTCATAGGAATTAAATACAAAAGGCACAATGCCGACTTAAGTACAAGAAAACTGTCTCTTCTTACTGTCTATGTTTTGAACCATTCCATCGACACTAGTTATAGATTCCGATGCTTCACTTCAGTTTACTGTATCCCTCTGACCTTCTTATTGACGATGAAACACAGAAATTGCATCGGAATTAAATACAAAAGGCACAATGAGGACCTAAGTACAAGAAAACTCTTCCTACTGTCTATGATTTGAACCATTCATGTGACACTAGTTATAGCTTCCGATGCTTCACTTCAGGTTTTCTGTATCCATCAGACCTTCTTATTGACGATGAAACACAGAAATTGCATCGGAATTAAATACAAAAGGTACAATGCCGACTTATGTACAAGAAAACTGATTTTTCTTACTGTCTATGTTTGCACCATTCATGTGACACTAGTTATAGATTTCGATGCTTCACTTCAGGTTTAATGTATCCCTCTGACCTTCTTATTGACGATGAAAAACAGAAATTGCATCGGAATTAAATACAAAAGGCACAATTCCGACTTAAGTACAAGAAAACTGACTCTTCATACTGTCTATGATTGAAGCATTCCTGTGACACTAGTTATAGATTCCAATGCTTTACTTCAGGTTTACTGTATCCCTCTGACCTTCTTATTGACGATGAAACACAGAAATTGCATCGTAGTTTAATACAAAAGGCACAATGCCAATTTAAGTTCAAGAAAACTGACCCCTCTTACTGTCTATGCTTTGAACCATTCCTGTGACACTAGTTATAGATTCCGATGCTTCACTTCAGGTTTACTGTTTAATTCTGACCTTCTTATTGACGATGAAACACAGAAATTGCATCGGAATGAAATAGATAAGGAACAATGCCGACTTAGGTACAAGAAAACTGACTTTTCTTACTGTCTATGTTTGAACCATTCCATCGACACTAGTTATAGATTCCGATGCTTCACTTCAGGTTTACTGTATCTCTCTGACCTTCTTATTGACGATGAAACACAGAAATTGCAACGGAATTAAATACAAAAGGCACAATGCCGACTTAAGTACAAGAAAACTGGCTCTTCTTACTGTCTATGTTTTGAACCATTCCTGTGACACTAGATATAGATTCCGATGCTTCACTTCAGGTTAACAGTATCCCTCTGACCTTCTTATTGACGATGAAACGCAGAAATCGCATCGGAATTAAATACAAAAAGCACAATGCCGAATTAAGTACAAGAAAACTGACACTTCTTACAATCTATGTTTTGACCCATTCATGTGACAACAGTTATAGCTTCCGATGCTTCACTTCAGGTTTACTGTATCCATCAGACCTTCTTACTGACGATGAAACACAGAAATTGCATCGGAATTAAATACAAATGGCACAATGCCACTTATGTACAAGAAAACTGACTCTTCTTACTGTCTATGTTTGAACCATTCATGTGACACTAGTCATAGATTCCGATGCTTCACTACAGGTTTACTGTATCACTCTTGCCTTCTTATTGACGATGAAACACAGAAATTAGATCGGAATTAAATACAAAAGGCACAATGCCGACTTAAGTCACAAGAAAACTGACTCTTCTTTCTGTCTGTGATTGAACCAATCCTGTGACACTAGTTATACATTCCGATGCTTCACTTCAGGTTTACTGTATTCCTCTGACCTTCTTATTGACGATGAAACACAGAAATTGCATCGGAATTAAATACAAAAGGCACAATGACGACTTAAGTACAACCAAACTGACTCTTCTTACTGTCTCTGTTTTGATCCATTCCTGTGAAACTAGTTATAGATTTCGATGCTTCACTTCAGGTTTACTGTATCACTCTGACCTTCTTATTGACGACGAAACATAGAAATTGCGTCGGAATTAGATAGAAAAGGAACAATGCCGACTTAAGTACAAGTAAACTGACTCTTCATACTGTCTATGTTTTGAACCATTCCTGTGACACTAGTTATAGATTCCGATGCTTCATTTCAGGTTTACTGTATCCCTCTGACCTTCTTATTGAAGACGAAACACAGAAATTGCATCGGAATTAGATACAAAAGGCACAATGTCGACTTAAGTCCAAGAAAACTGACTCTTCTTACTGTCTATGTTTTGATTCATTCCTGTGACACTAGTTATAGATTCCGATGTTTCACTTCAGGTTTACAGTATCCCTCTGACCTTCTTATGGACGATGAAACACAGAAATTGCATTAGAGTTAAATACAAAAGACACAATACCGACTTAAGTAGAAGAAAACTGACTCTTCTTACAGTCTATGTTTTGAACCATTCCAGTGACACTAGTTATAGATTCCGATGCTTCACTCCAGGTTTACTGTATCCCTCTGACCTTCTTATTGACGATGAAACACAGATATTGCATCGGAATTAAATAGAAATGGCACAATGACGACTTAAGTACAAGAAAACTGACTCTTCTTACTGTCTATGTTTTGAACCATTCCTGTAACACTAGTTATAGATTCCGATGCTTCACTTCAGGTTTACTGTATCTCTCTGACCTTCTTATTGACGATGAAACACAGAAATTGCAACGGAATTAAATACAAAAGGCACAATGCCGACTTAAGTACAAGAAAACTGACTCTTCTTACTGTCTATGTTTTGAACCATTCCTGTAACACTAGTTATAGATTCCGATGCTTCACTTCACGTTTACTGTATCTCTCTGACCTTCTTACTGACGATGAAACACAGAAATTGCAACGGAATTAAATACAAATGGCATTATGCCACTTATGTACAAGAAAACTGACTCTTCCTACTGTCTATGTTTGAACCATTCATGTGACACTAGTCATCGATTCCGATGCTTCACTACTGGTTTACTGTATCCCTCTTGCCTTCTTATTGACGATGAAACACAGAAATTAGATCGGAATTAAATACAAAAGGCACAATGCCGACTTAAGTCACAAGAAAACTGACTCTTCTTTCTGTCTGTGATTGAACCAATCCTGTGACACTAGTTATAGATTCCGATGCTTCACTTCAGGTTTACTGTATTCCCCTGACCTTCTTATTGACGATGAAACACAGAAATTTCATAGGAATTGAATACAAAAGGCACAATGCCGACTTAAGTACAAGAAAACTGACTCTTCTTACTGTCTATGTTTTGAACCATTGCTGTGACACTAGTTATTGATTCCGATGCTTCACTTCAGGTTTACTGTATCCCTCTGACCTTCTTATTGACGATGAAACACAGAAATTGCATCGGAATTAAATACAAAAGGCACAATGCCGACTTAAGTACAAGAAAACTGACTCTTCTTACTGTCTATGTTTTGAACCATTCCTGTGACACTAGATATAGATTCCGATGCTTCACTTCAGGTTCAAACGGCTCTGAGAACTATGGGACTCAACTGTAGTGGTCATCAGTCCCCTAGAACTTAGAACTACTTAAACCTAACTAACCTAAGGACATCACACACATCCATGCCCGAGGCAGGATTCGTACCTGCGACCGTAGCGGTCGCACGGTTCCGGACTGCGCACCTAGAAACGCGAGAGCTTCACTTCAGGTTTACTATAACCCTCTGACCTTCTTATTGACGATGAAACGCAGAAATCGCATCGGAATTAAATACAAAAAGCACAATGCCGAATTAAGTACAAGAAAAATGACTCTTCTTACTGACTATGTTTTGAACCATTCATGTGACACTAGTTATAGATTCCGATGCTTTACTCCAGGTTTACAGTATCCCACTGATCTTCTTATTGACGATGAAACACAGAAATTGCTTCGGAATTAAATACAAAAGGCACAATGCCGACTTAAGGACAAGAAAACTGAATCTCCTTACTGTCTATGTTTTGAACCATTCCTGTGACACGACTTATAGATTCCGATGCTTCACTTGAGGTATACTGTATCCCTCGGACCTTCTTATTGACGATGAAACATAGAAATTGCATCGGAATGAAATAGAAAAGGAACAATGCCGTCTTAGGTACAAGAAATCTGACTCTTCTTACTGTCAATGCTTTGAACCATTCCTATGACACTAGTTATAGATTCCGTTGCTTCACTTCAGGATTACTGTATCCCTCTGATCTTCTTATTGACGATGAAACACAGAAATTTCATAGGAATTGAATACAAAAGGCACAATGCAGACTTAAGTACAAGAAAACTGACTCTTCTTACTGTCTATGTTTTGAACCATTGCTGTGACACTAGTTATTGATTCCGATGCTTCACTTCAGGTTTACTGTATCCCTCTGACCTTCTTATTGACGATGAAACACAGAAATTGCATCGGAATTAAATACAAAAGGCACAATGCCGACTTAAGTACAAGAAAACTGACTCTTCTTACTGTCTATGTTTTGAACCATTCCATCGACACTAGTTATAGATTCCGATGCTTCATTTCAGGTTACTGTATCCCTCTGACCTTCGTATTGACGATGAAACACAGAAATTGCATCGGAATTAAATACAAAAGGCACAATGAGGACCTAAGTACAAGAAAAATCTTCCTACTGTCTATGATTTGAACCATTCATGTGACACTAGTTATAGCTTCCGATGCTTCACTTCAGGTTTACTGTATCCATCAGACCTTCTTATTGACGATGAAACACAGAAATTGCATCGGAATTAAATACAAAAGGCACAATGCCGACTTATGTACAAGAACACTGATTGTTCTTACTGTCTATGTTTGCACCATTCATGTGACACTAGTTATAGATTTCGATGCTTCACTTTAGGTTTAATGTATCCCTCTGACCTTCTTATTGACGATGAGAAACAGAAATTGCATCGGAATTAAATACAAAAGGCACAATTCCGACTTAAGTACAAGAAAACCGACTCTTCATACTGTCTATGATTGAAGCATTCCTGTAACACTAGTTATAGATTCCGATGCTTCACTTCAGGTTTACTGTATACCTCTGACCTTCTTATTGACGATGAAACACAGAAAATGCATCGGAATTAAATACAAGAGGCACAATGCTGACTTAAGTACAAGAAAACTGCCTCTTCGTACTGTCTATGTTTTGAACCATACCTGTGACACTAGTTATAGATTCCAATGCTTTACTTCAGGTTTACAATATCCCTCTGACCTTCTTATTGACGATGAAACACAGAAATTGCATCGGAATTAAATACAAAAGGCACAATGAGGACCTAAGTACAAGAAAACTCTTCCTACTGTCTATGATTTGAACCATTCATGTGACACTAGTTATAGCTTCCGATGCTTCACTTCAGGTTTACTGTATCCATCAGACTTTCTTATTGACGATGAAACACAGAAATTGCATCGGAATTAAATACAAAAGGCACAATGCCGACTTATGTACAAGAACACTGATTGTTCTTACTGTCTATGTTTGCACCATTCATGTGACACTAGTTATAGATTCCGATGCTTCACTTCAGGTTTACTGTGTAATTCTGACCTTCTTATTGACGATGAAACACAGAAATTGCATCGGAATGAAGTAGATAAGGAACAATGCCGACTTAGGTACAAGAAAACTGACTTTTCTTACTGTCTATGTTTCGAACCATTCCACCGACACTAGTTATAGATTCCGATGCTTCACTTCAGGTTTACTGTATCTCTCTGACCTTCTTATTGACGATGAAACACAGAAATTGCAACGGAATTAAATACAAAAGGCACAATGCCGACTTAAGTACAAGAAAATTGACTCTTCTTACTGTCTATGTTTTGAACCATTCCTGTAACACTAGTTATGGATTCCGATGCTTCACTTCAGGTTTACTGTATCCCTCTGACCTTCTTATTGACGATGAAACGCAGAAATCGCATAGGAAATAAATACAAAAAGCACAATGCCGAATTAAGTACAAGAAAACTGACACTTCTTACCATCTATGTTTTGACCCATTCATGTGACAATAGTTATAGCTTCCGATGCTTCACTTCAGGTTTACTGTATCCATCAGACAATCTTACTGACGATGAAACACAGAAATTGCATCGGAATTAAATACAAATGGCACAATGCCACTTATGTACAAGAAAACTGACTCTTCTTACTGTCTATGTTTGAACCATTCATGTGACACTAGTCATAGATTCCGATGCTTCACTACAGGTTTACTGTATCACTCTTGCCGTCTTATTGACGATGAAACACAGAAATTAGATCGGAATTAAATACAAAAGGCACAATGTCGACTTAAGTCACAAGAAAACTGACTCTTCTTTCTGTCTGTGATTGAACCATTCCTGTGACACTAGTTATAGATTCCGATGCTTCATTTCAGGTTTACTGTATTCCTCTGACCTTCTTATTGACGATGAAACACAGAAATTGCATCGGAATTAAATGCAAAAGGCACAATGACGACTTAAGTACAACCAAACTGACTCTTCTTACTGTCTATGTTTTGATCCATTCCTGTGAAAGTAGTTATAGATTCCGATGCTTCACTTCAGGTTTACTGTATCACTCTGACCTTCTTATTGACGATGAAACATAGAAATTGCATCGGAATTAGATAGAAAAGGAACAATGCCGACTTAAGTACAAGTAAACTGACTCTTCATACTGTCTATGTTTGAAGCATTCCTGTGACACTAGTTATAGATTCCGATGCTTCATTTCAGGTTTACTGTATCCCTCTGACCTTCTTATTGAAGACGAAACACAGAAATTGCATCGGAATTAAATAGAAAAGGCACAATGCCGACTTAAGTCCAAGAAAACTGACTCTTCTTACTGTCTATGTTTTGATCCATTCCTGTGACACTAGTTATAGATTCCGATGTTTCACTTCAGGTTTATGTATCCCTCTGACCTTCTTATTGACGAAGAAACACAGAAATTGCATCGGAATTAAATAGAAAAGGCACAATGCCGACTTAAGTCCAAGAAAACTGACTCTTCTTACTGTCTATGTTTGATCCATTCCTGTGACACTAGTTATAGATTCCGATGCTTCACTTCAGGTTTACAGTATCCCTCTGACCTTCTTATGGACGATGAAACACAGAAATTGCATTAGAGTTAAATACAAAAGACACAATGCCGACTTAAGTAGAAGAAAACTGACTCTTCTTACAGTCTATGTTTTGAACCATTCCAGTGACACTAGTTATAGATTCCGATGCTTCACTTCAGGTTTACTGTATCCCTCTGACCTTCTTATTGACGATGAAACACAGATATTGCATCGGAATTAAATAGAAATGGCACAATGACGACTTAAGTACAAGAAAACTGACTCTTCTTACTGTCTATGTTTTGAACCATTCCTGTAACACTAGTTATAGATTCCGATGCTTCACTTCAGGTTTACTGTATCTCTCTGACCTTCTTATTGACGATGAAAGACAGAAATTGCAACGGAATTAAATACAAAAGGCACAATGCCGACTTAAGTACAAGAAAACTGACTCTTCTTACTATGTTTTGAACCATTCCTGTAACACTAGTTATAGATTCCGATGCTTCACTTCACGTTTACTGTATCTCTCTGACCTTCTTACTGACGATGAAACACAGAAATTGCATCGGAATTAAATACAAAAGGCACAATGAGGACCTAAGTACAAGAAAACTCTTCCTACTGTCTATGATTTGAACCATTCATGTGACACTAGTTATAGCTTCCGATGCTTCATTTCAGGTTTACTGTATCCATCAGACCTTCTTATTGACGATGAAACACAGAAATTGCATCGGAATTAAATACAAAAGGCACAATGCCGACTTATGTACAAGAACACTGATTGTTCTTACTGTCTATGTTTGCACCATTCATGTGACACTAGTTATAGATTCCGATGCTTCACTTCAGGTTTACTGTATAATTCTGACCTTCTTATTGACGATGAAACACAGAAATTGCATCGGAATGAAGTAGATAAGGAACAATGCCGACTTAGGTACAAGAAAACTGACTTTTCTTACTGTCTATGTTTCGAACCATTCCACCGACACTAGTTATAGATTCCGATGCTTCACTTCAGGTTTACTGTATCTCTCTGACCTTCTTATTGACGATGAAACACAGAAATTGCAACGGAATTAAATACAAAAGGCACAATGCCGACTTAAGTACAAGAAAACTGACTCTTCTTACTGTCTATGTTTTGAACCATTCCTGTAACACTAGTTATGGATTCCGATGCTTCACTTCAGGTTTACTGTATCTCTCTGCCTTCTTATTGACGATGAAACACAGAAATTGCAACGGAATTAAATACAAAAGGCACAATGCCGACTTAAGTACAAGAAAACTGGCTCTTCTTACTGTGTATGTTTTGAACCATTCCTGTGACACTAGATATAGATTCCGATGCTTCACTTCAGGTTTACAGCATCCCTCTGACCTTCTTATTGACGATGAAACGCAGAAATCGCATAGGAAATAAATACAAAAAGCACAATGCCGAATTAAGTACAAGAAAACTGACACTTCTTACCATCTATGTTTTGACCCATTCATGTGACAATAGTTATAGCTTCCGATGCTTCACTTCAGGTTAACTGTATCCATCAGACAATCTTACTGACGATGAAACACAGAAATTGCATCGGAATTAAATACAAATGGCACAATGCCACTTATGTACAAGAAAACTGACTCTTCTTACTGTCTATGTTTGAACCATTCATGTGACACTAGTCATAGATTCCGATGCTTCACTACAGGTTTACTGTATCACTCTTGCCTTCTTATTGACGATGAAACACAGAAATTAGATCGGAATTAAATACAAAAGGCACAATGTCGACTTAAGTCACAAGAAAACTGACTCTTCTTTCTGTCTGTGATTGAACCATTCCTGTGACACTAGTTATAGATTCCGATGCTTCATTTCAGGTTTACTGTATTCCTCTGACCTTCTTATTGACGATGAAACACAGAAATTGCATCGGAATTAAATGCAAAAGGCACAATGACGACTTAAGTACAACCAAACTGACTCTTCTTACTGTCTATGTTTTGATCCATTCCTGTGAAACTAGTTATAGATTCCGATGCTTCACTTCAGGTTTACTGTATCACTCTGACCTTCTTATTGACGATGAAACATAGAAATTGCATCGGAATTAGATAGAAAAGGAACAATGCCGACTTAAGTACAAGTAAACTGACTCTTCATACTGTCTATGTTTGAACCATTCCTGTGACACTAGTTATAGATTCCGATGCTTCATTTCAGGTTTACTGTATCCCTCTGACCTTCTTATTGAAGACGAAACACAGAAATTGCATGGGAATTAAATAGAAAAGGCACAATGCCGACTTAAGTCCAAGAAAACTGACTCTTCTTACTGTCTATGTTTTGATCCATTCCTGTGACACTAGTTATAGATTCCGATGTTTCACTTCAGGTTTATGTATCCCTCTGACCTTCTTATTGACGAAGAAACACAGAAATTGCATCGGAATTAAATAGAAAAGGCACAATGCCGACTTAAGTCCAAGAAAACTGACTCTTCTTACTGTCTATGTTTGATCCATTCCTGTGACACTAGTTATAGATTCCGATGCTTCACTTCAGGTTTACAGTATCCCTCTGACCTTCTTATGGACGATGAAACACAGAAATTGCATTAGAGTTAAATACAAAAGACACAATGCCGACTTAAGTAGAAGAAAACTTACTCTTCTTACAGTCTATGATTTGAACCATTCCAGTGACACTAGTTATAGATTCCGATGCTTCACTTCAGGTTTACTGTATCCCTCTGACCTTCTTATTGACGATGAAACACAGATATTGCATCGGAATTAAATAGAAATGGCACAATGACGACTTAAGTACAAGAAAACTGACTCTTCTTACTGTCTATGTTTTGAACCATTCCTGTAACACTAGTTATAGATTCCGATGCTTCACTTCACGTTTACTGTATCTCTCTGACCTTCTTACTGACGATGAAACACAGAAATTGCAACGGAATTAAATACAAAAGGCACAATGCCGACTTAAGTACAAGAAAACTGGCTCTTCTTACTGTCTATGTTTTGAACCATTCCTGTGACACTAGATATAGATTCCGATGCTTCACTTCAGGTTTACAGTATCCCTCTGACCTTCTTATTGACGATGAAACGCAGAAATCGCATCGGAATTAAATACAAAAAGCACAATGCCGAATTAAGTACAAGAAAACTGACTCTTCTTACAATCTATGTTTTGACCCATTCATGTGACAATAGTTATAGCTTCCGATGCTTCACTTCAGGTTTACTGTATCCATCAGACCTTCTTATTGACGATGAAACACAGAAATTGCATCGGAATTAAATACAAATGGCACAATGCCACTTATGTACAAGAAAACTGACTCTTCCTACTGTCTATGTTTGAACCATTCATGTGACACTAGTCATAGATTCCGACGCTTCACTACAGGTTTACTGTATCCCTCTTGCCTTCTTATTGACGATGAAACACAGAAATTTCATAGGAATTGAATACAAAAGGCACAATGCCGACTTAAGTACAAGAAAACTGACTCTTCTTACTGTCTATGTTTTGAACCATTGCTGTGACACTAGTTATTGATTCCGATGCTTCACTTCAGGTTTACTGTATCCCTCTGACTTTCTTATTGACGATGAAACACAGAAATTGCATCGGAATTAAATACAAAAGGCACAATGCCGACTTAAGTACAAGAAAACTGACTCTTCTTACTGTCTATGTTTTGAACCATTCCTGTGACACTAGATATAGATTCCGATGCTTCACTTCAGGTTCAAACGGCTCTGAGAACTATGGGACTCAACTGTAGTGGTCATCAGTCCCCTAGAAGTTAGAACTACTTAAAGCTAACTAACCTAAGACATCACACACATCCATGCCCGAGGCAGGATTCGTACCTGCGACCGTAGCGGTCGCACGGTTCCGGACTGCGCACCTAGAACCGCGAGAGCTTCACTTCAAGTTTACTATAACCCTCTGACCTTCTTATTGACGATGAAACGCAGAAATCGCATCGGAATTAAATACAAAAAGCACAATGCCGAATTAAGTACAAGAAAAATGACTCTTCTTACTGACTATGTTTGGAACCATTCATGTGACACTAGTTATAGATTCCGATGCTTTACTCCAGGTTTACTGTATCCCTCTGAACTTCTTATTGACGATGAAACACAGAAATTGCTTCGGAATTAAATACTAAAGGCACAATGCCGACTTAAGTACAAGAAAACTGAATCTCCTTACTGTCTATGTTTTGAACCATTCCTGTGACACTACTTATAGATTCCGATGCATCACTTGAGGTATACTGTATCCCTCGGACCTTCTTATTGACGATGAAACATAGAAATTGCATCGGAATGAAATAGAAAAGGAACAATGCCGACTTAGGTACAAGAAAACTGACTCTTCTTACTGTCAATGCTTTGAACCATTCCTGTTACACTAGTTATAGATTCCGTTGCTTCACTTCTGGATTACTGTATCCCTCTGATCTTCTTATTGACGATGAAACACAGAAATTTCATAGGAATTGAATACAAAAGGCACAATGCCGACTTAAGTACAAGAAAACTGACTCTTCTTACTGTCTATATTTTGAACCATTGCTGTGACACTAGTTATTGATTCCGATGCTTCACTTCAGGTTTACTGTACCCCTCTGACCTTCTTATTGACGATGAAACACAGAAATTCCATCGGAATTGAATACAAAAGGCACAATGCCGACTTAAGTACAAGAAAACTGACTCTTCTTACTGTCTATGATTTGAACCATTCCTGTGACACTAGATATAGATTCCGATGCTTCACTTCGGGTTCAAACGGCTCTGAGAACTATGGGACTCAACTGCAGTGGTCATCAGTCCCCTAGAACTTAGAACTACTTAAACCTAACTAACCTAAGGACATAACACACATCCATGCCCGAGGCAGGATTCGTACCTGCGACCGTAGCGGTCGCACGGTTCCGGACTGCGCGCCTAGAACCGCGAGAGCTTCACTTCAGGTTTACTATAACCCTCTGACCTTCTTATTGACGATGAAACGCAGAAATCGCATCGGAATTAAATACAAAAAGCACAATGCCGAATTAAGTACAAGAAAAATGACTCTTCTTACTGACTATGTTTTGAACCATTCATGTGACACTAGTTATAGATTCCGATGCTTTACTCCAGGTTTACTGTATCCCTCTGACCTTCTTATTGACGATGAAACACAGAAATTGCTTCGGAATTAAATACAAAAGGCACAATCCCAACTTAAGTACAAGAAAACTGAATCTCCTTACTGTCTATGTTTTGAACCATTCCTGTGACACTACGTATAGATTCCGATGCTTCACTTGAGGTATACTGTATCCCTCTGACCTTCTTATTGACGATGAAACATAGAAATTGCATCGGAATGAAATAGAAAAGGAACAATGCCGACATAGGTACAAGAAAACTGACTCTTCTTACTGTCAATGCTTTGAACCATTCCTGTGACACTAGTTATAGATTCCGTTGCTTCACTTCAGGATTACTGTATCCCTCTGATCTTCTTATTGACGATGAAACACAGAAATTTCATAGGAATTAAATACAAAAGGCACAATGCCGACTTAAGTACAAGTAAACTGACTCTTCTTACTGTCTATGTTTTGAACCATTCCATCGACACTAGTTATAGATTCCGATGCTTCACTTCAGGTTACTGTATCCCTCTGACCTTCTTATTGACGATGAAACACAGAAATTGCATCGGAATTAAATACAAAAGGCACAATGAGGACCTAAGTACAAGAAAACTCTTCCTACTGTCTATGTTTTGAACCATTCATGTGACACTAGTTATAGCTTCCGATGCTTCACTTCAGGTTTACTGTATCCATCAGACCTTCTTATTGACGATGAAACACAGAAATTGCATCGGAATTAAATACAAAAGGCACAATGCCGACTTATGTACATGAAAACTGATTGTTCTTACTGTCTATGTTTGCACCATTCATGTGACACTAGTTATAGATTTCGATGCTTCACTTCAGGTTTACTGTATCCCTCTGACCTTCTTATTGACGATGAAACACAGAAAATGCATCGGAATTAAATACAAGAGGCACAATGCTGACTTAAGTACAAGAAAACTGCCTCTTCGTACTGTTTATGTTTTGAACCATTCCTGTGACACTAGTTATAGATTCCAATGCTTTACTTCAGGTTTACTGTATCCCTCTGACCTTCTTATTGACGATGAAACACAGAAATTGCATCGTAGTTAAATACAAAAGGCACAATGCCAATTTAACTACAAGAAAACTGACCCCTCTTACTGTCTATGCTTTGAACCATTCCTGTGACACTAGTTATAGATTCCGATGCTTCACTTCAGGTTTACTGTATAATTCTGACCTTCTTATTGACGATGAAACACAGAAATTGCATCGGAATGAAATAGATAAGGAACAATGCCGACTTAGGTACAAGAAAACTGACTTTTCTTACTGTCTATGTTTTGAACCATTCCATCGACACTAGTTATAGATTCCGATGCTTCACTTCAGGTTTACTGTATCTCTCTGACCTTCTTATTGACGATGAAACACAGAAATTGCAACGGAATTAAATACAAAAGGCACAATGCCGACTTAAGTACAAGAAAACTGACTCTTCTTACTGTCTATGTTTTGAACCATTCCTGTAACACTAGTTATAGATTCCGATGCTTCACTTCAGGTTTACTGTATCTCTCTGACCTTCTTATTGACGATGAAACACAGAAATTGCAACGGAATTAAATACAAAAGGCACAATGCCGACTTAAGTACAAGAAAACTGGCTCTTCTTACTGTCTATGTTTTGAACCATTCCTGTGACACTAGATATAGATTCCGGTGCTTCACTTCAGGTTTACAGTATCCCTCTGACCTTCTTATTGACGATGAAACGCAGAATCGCATCGGAATTAAATACAAAAAGCACAATGCCGAATTAAGTACAAGAAAACTGACACTTCTTACAATCTATGTTTTGACCCATTTATGTGACAATAGTTATAGCTTCCGATGCTTCACTTCAGGTTTACTGTATCCATCAGACCTTCTTACTGACGATGAAACACAGAAATTGCATCGGAATTAAATACAAATGGCACAATGCCACTTATGTACAAGAAAACTGACTCTTCTTACTGTCTATGTTTGAACCATTCATGTGACACTAGTCATAGATTCCGATGCTTCACTACAGGTTTACTGTATCACTCTTGCCTTCATATTGACGATGAAACACAGAAATTAGATCGGAATTAAATACAAAAGGCACAATGCCGACTTAAGTCACAAGAAAACTGACTCTTCTTTCTGTCTGTGATTGAACCAATCCTGTGACACTAGTTATAGATTCTGATGCTTCACTTCAGGTTTACTGTATTCCTCTGACCTTCTTATTGACGATGAAACACAGAAATTTCATAGGAATTGAATACAAAAGGCACAATGCCGACTTAAGTACAAGAAAACTGACTCTTCTTACTGTCTATGTTTTGAACCATTGCTGTGACACTAGTTATTGATTCCGATGCTTCACTTCAGGTTTACTGTATCCCTCTGACCTTCTTATTGACGATGAAACACAGAAATTGCATCGGAATTAAATACAAAAGGCACAATGCCGACTTAAGTACAAGAAAACTGACTCTTCTTACTGTCTATGTTTTGAACCATTCCTGTGACACTAGATATAGATTCCGATGCTTCACTTCAGGTTCAAACGGCTCTGAGAACTATGGGACTCAACTGTAGTGGTCATCAGTCCCCTAAACTTAGAACTACTTAAACCTAACTAACCTAAGGACATCAAACACATCCATGCCCGAGGCAGGATTCGTACCTGCGACCGTAGCGGTCGCACGGTTCCGGACTGCGCACCTAGAACCGCGAGAGCTTCACTTCAGGTTTACTATAACCCTCTGACCTTCTTATTGACGATGAAACGCAGAAATCGCATCGGAATTAAATACAAAAAGCACAATGCCGAATTAAGTACAAGAAAAATGACTCTTCTTACTGACTATGTTTTGAACCATTCATGTGACACTAGTTATAGATTCCGATGCTTTACTCCAGGTTTACTGTATCCCTCTGACATTCTTATTGACGATGAAACACAGAAATTGCTTCGGAATTAAATACAAAAGGCACAATGCCGACTT
Organism: Schistocerca piceifrons; assembly: GCF_021461385.2. Classification (NCBI taxonomy): domain Eukaryota; kingdom Metazoa; phylum Arthropoda; class Insecta; order Orthoptera; family Acrididae; genus Schistocerca; species Schistocerca piceifrons. The sequence continues at coordinate 5,288,893 of NW_025727396.1, read as the reverse complement.
AAGTACAAGAAAACTGAATCTCCTTACTGTCTATGTTTTGAACCATTCCTGTGACACTACTTATAGATTCCGATGCTTCACTTGAGGTATACTGTATCCCTCGGACCTTCTTATTGACGATGAAACATAGAAATTGCATCGGAATGAAATAGAAGAGGAACAATGCCGACTTAGGTACAAGAAAACTGACTCTTCTTACTGTCAATGCTTTGAACCATTCCTGTGACACTAGTTATAGATTCCGTTGCTTCACTTCAGGATTACTGTATCCCTCTAATCTTCTTATTGACGATGAAACACAGAAATTTCATAGGAATTGAATACAAAAGTCACAATGCGGACTTAAGTACAAGAAAACTGACTCTTCTTACTGTCTATGTTTTGAACCATTGCTGTGACACTAGTTATTGATTCCGATGCTTTACTTCAGGTTTACTGTATCCCTCTGACCTTCTTATTGACGATGAAACACAGAAATTGCATCGGAATTAAATACAAAAGGCACAATGCCGACTCAAGTACAAGAAAAGTGACTCTTCTTACTGTCTATGTTTTGAACCATTCCTGTGACACTAGATATAGATTCCGATGCTTCACTTCAGGTTTACAGTATCCCTCTGACCTTCTTATTGACGATGAAACACAGAAATTGCATCGGAATTAAATACAAAAGCACAATGCCGACTTAAGTACAAGAAAACTGACTCTTCTTACTGTCTATGTTTTGAACCATTCCTGTGACACTGGATATAGATTCCGATGCTTCACTTCAGGTTCAAACGGCTCTGAGAACTATGGGACTCAACTGTAGTGGTCATCAGTCCCCTAAACTTAGAACTACTTAAACCTAACTAACCTAAGGACATCACACACATCCATGCCCGAGGCAGGATTCGTACCTGCGACCGTAGCGGTCGCACGGTTCCGGACTGCGCACCTAGAACCGCGAGAGCTTCACTTCAGGTTTACTATAACCCTCTGACCTTCTTATTGACGATGAAACGCAGAAATCGCATCGGAATTAAATACAAAAAGCACAATGCCGAATTAAGTACAAGAAAAATGACTCTTCTTACTGACTATGTTTTGAACCATTCATGTGACACTAGTTATAGATTCCGATGCTTTACTCCAGGTTTACTGTATCCCTCTGACATTCTTATTGACGATGAAACACAGAAATTGCTTCGGAATTAAATACAAAAGGCACAATGCCGACTTAAGTACAAGAAAACTGAATCTCCTTACTGTCTATGTTTTGAACCATTCCTGTGACACTACTTATAGATTCCGATGCTTCACTTGAGGTATACTGTATCCCTCGGACCTTCTTATTGACGATGAAACATAGAAATTGCATCGGAATGAAATAGAAAAGGAACAATGCCGACATAGGTACAAGAAAACTGACTCTTCTTACTGTCAATGCTTTGAACCATTCCTGTGACACTAGTTATAGATTCCGTTGCTTCACTTCAGGATTACTGTATCCCTCTAATCTTCTTATTGACGATGAAACACAGAAATTTCATAGGAATTGAATACAAAAGTCACAATGCCGACTTAAGTACAAGAAAACTGACTCTTCTTACTGTCTATGTTTTGAACCATTGCAGTGACACTAGTTCTTGATTCCGATGCTTTACTTCAGGTTTACTGTATCCCTCTGACCTTCTTATTGACGATGAAACACAGAAATTGCATCGGAATTAAATACAAAAGGCACAATGCCGACATAAGTACAAGAAAAGTGACTCTTCTTACTGTCTATGTTTTGAACCATTCCTGTGACACTAGATATAGATTCCGATGCTTCACTTCAGGTTCAAGCGGCTCTGAGAACTATGGGACTCAACTGCAGTGGTCATCAGTCCCCTAGAACTTAGAACTACTTAAACCTAACTAACCTAAAGACATCACACACATCCATGCCCGAGGCAGGATTCGTACCTGCGACCGTAGCGGTCGCACGGTTCCGGACTGCGCGCCTAGAACCGCGAGAGCTTCACTTCAGGTTTACTATAACCCTCTGACCTTCTTATTGACAATTAAACGCAGAAATCGCATCGGAATTAAATACAAAAAGCACAATGCCGAATTAAGTACAAGAAAAATGACTCTTCTTACTGACTATCTTTTGAACCATTCATGTGACACTAGTTATAGATTCCGATGCTTTACTCCAGGTTTACTGTATCCCTCTGACCTTCTTATTGACGATGAAACACAGAAATTGCTTCGGAATTAAATACAAAAGGCACAATCCCAACTTAAGTACAAGAAAACTGAATCTCCTTACTGTCTATGTTTTGAACCATTCCTGTGACACTACTTATAGATTCCGATGCTTCACTTGAGGTATACTGTATCCCTCTGACCTTCTTATTGACGATGAAACATAGAAATTGCATCGGAATGAAATAGAAAAGGAACAATGCCGACTTAGGTACAAGAAAACTGACTCTTCTTACTGTCAATGCTTTGAACCATTCCTGTGACACTAGTTATAGATTCCGTTGCTTCACTTCAGGATTACTGTATCCCTCTGATCTTCTTATTGACGATGAAACACACAAATTTCATAGGAATTAAATACAAAAGGCACAATGCCGACTTAAGTACAAGAAAACTGACTCTTCTTACTGTCTATGTTTTGAACCATTCCATCGACATTAGTTATAGATTCCGATGCTTCACTTCAGGTTTACTGTATCTCTCTGACCTTCTTATTGACGATGAAACACAGAAATTGCAACGGAATTAAATACAAAAGGCACAATGCCGACTTAAGTACAAGAAAACTGACTCTTATTACTGTCTATGTTTTGAACCATTCCTGTAACACTAGTTATAGATTCCGATGCTACACTTCAGGTTTACTGTATCTCTCTGACCTTCTTATTGACGATGAAACACAGAAATTGCAACGGAATTAAATACAAAAGGCACAATGCCGACTTAAGTACAAGAAAACTGGCTCTTCTTACTGTCTATGTTTTGAACCATTCCTGTGACACTAGATATAGATTCCGATGCTTCACTTCAGGTTTACAGTATCCCTCTGACCTTCTTATTGACGATGAAACGCAGAAATCGCATCGGAATTAAATACAAAAAGCAAAATGCCGAATTAAGTACAAGAAAACTGACACTTCTTACAATCTATGTTTTGACCCATTCATGTGACAATAGTTATAGCTTCCGATGCTTCACTTCAGGTTTACTGTATCCATCAGACCTTCTTACTGACGATGAAACTCAGAAATTGCATCGGAATTAAATACAAATGGCACAATGCCACTTATGTACAAGAAAACTGACTCTTCTTACTGTCTATGTTTGAACCATTCATGTGACACTAGTCATAGATTCCGAAGCTTCACTACAGGTTTACTGTATCACTCTTGCCTTCTTATTGACGATGAAACACAGAAATTAGATCGGAATTAAATACAAAAGGCACAATGCCGACTTAAGTCACAAGAAAACTGACTCTTCTTTCTGTCTGTGATTGAACCAATCCTGTGACACTAGTTATAGATTCCGATGTTTCACTTCAGGTTTATGTATCCCTCTGACCTTCTTATTGACGAAGAAACACAGAAATTGCATCGGAATTAAATAGAAAAGGCACAATGCCGACTTAAGTCCAAGAAAACTGACTCTTCTTACTGTCTATGTTTTGATCCATTCCTGTGACACTAGTTATAGATTCCGATGCTTCACTACAGGTTTACGGTATCCCTCTGACCATCGTATTGACGATGAAACATAGAAATTGCATCGGAATTAAATAGAAAAGGAACAGTGCCGACTTAAGTACAAGAAAACTGACTCTTCTTACTGTCTATGTTATGAACGATTCCTATGACACTAGTTATAGATTCCTATGCTTCACTTCACGTTTACTGTATCACTCTGACAATCTTATTGACGATGAAACACAGAAATTGCATCGGAATTAAATAGAAAAGGCACAATGCCGACTTAAGTACAAGAAAACTGACTCTTCTTACTGTCTATGTTTTGAACAATTCACGTGACACTAAATATAGATTCCGATGCTTCACTTCAGGTTTACTGTATCCCCCTGACCTTCTTATTGACGATGAAACACAGAAATTGCATCGGAGTTATATACAAAAGGCACAATGCCGACTTAAGTCCAAGAAAACTGACTCTTCTTACTGTCTATGTTTTGATCCATTCCTGTGACACTAGTTATAGATTCCGATGCTTCACGACAGGTTTACTGTATCCCTCAGACCATCGTATTGATGATGAAACATAGAAATTGCATCGGAATTAAATAGAAAAGGAACAGTGCCGACTTAAGTACAAGAAAACTGACTCTTCTTACTGTCTGTGTTATGAACGATTCCTATGACATTAGTTATAGATTCCGATGCTTCACTTCACGTTTACTGTATCACTCTGACAATCTTATTGACGATGAAACACAGAAATTGCATCGGAATGAAATAGAAAAGGCACAATGCCGACTTAAGTACAAGAAAACTGACTCTTCTTACTCTCTATGTTTTGATCCATTCATGTGACACAAACTATAAATTCCGATGCTTCACTTCAGGTTTACTGTATTTTTGTGACCTTCTTATTGACGATGATACACAGAACTTGCATCGGAATTAAATACAAAAGGCACAATGCCGACTTATGTACAAGAAAACTGACTCTTCTTACTGACTATGTTTTGAACCATTCATGTGACACTAGTTATAGATTCCGATGCTTTACTCCAGGTTTACTGTATCCCTCTGACATTCTTATTGACGATGAAACACAGAAATTGCTTCGGAATTAAATACAAAAGGCACAATGCCGACTTAAGTACAAGAAAACTGAATCTCCTTACTGTCTATGTTTTGAACCATTCCTGTGACACTACTTATAGATTCCGATGCTTCACTTGAGGTATACTGTATCCCTCGGACCTTCTTATTGACGATGAAACATAGAAATTGCATCGGAATGAAATAGAAAAGGAACAATGCCGACTTAGGTACAAGAAAACTGACTCTTCTTACTGTCAATGCTTTGAACCATTCCTGTGACACTAGTTATAGATTCCGTTGCTTCACTTCAGGATTACTGTATCCCTCTAATCTTCTTATTGACGATGTAACACAGAAATTTCATAGGAATTGAATACAAAAGTCACAATGCCGACTTAAGTACAAGAAAACTGACTCTTCTTACTGTCTATGTTTTGAACCATTGCTGTGACACTAGTTATTGATTCCGATGCTTTACTTCAGGTTTACTGTATCCCTCTGACCTTCTTATTGACGATGAAACACAGAAATTGCATCGGAATTAAATACAAAAGGCACAATGCCGACTTAAGTACAAGAAAAGTGACTCTTCTTACTGTCTATGTTTTGAACCATTCCTGTGACACTAGATATAGATTCCGATGCTTCACTTCAGGTTCAAACGGCTCTGAGAACTATGGGACTCAACTGCAGTGGTCATCAGTCCCCTAGAACTTAGAACTACTTAAACCTAACTAACCTAAAGACATCACACACATCCATGCCCGAGGCAGGATTCGTACCTGCGACCGTAGCGGTCGCACGGTTCCGGACTGCGCGCCTAGAACCGCGAGAGCTTCACTTCAGGTTTACTATAACCCTCTGACCTTCTTATTGACGATTAAACGCAGAAATCGCATCGGAATTAAATACAAAAAGCACAATGCCGAATTAAGTACAAGAAAAATGACTCTTCTTACTGACTATGTTTTGAACCATTCATGTGACACTAGTTATAGATTCCGATGCTTTACTCCAGGTTTACTGTATCCCTCTGACCTTCTTATTGACGATGAAACACAGAAATTGCTTCGGAATTAAATACAAAAGGCACAATCCCAACTTAAGTACAAGAAAACTGAATCTCCTTACTGTCTATGTTTTGAACCATTCCTGTGACACTACTTATAGATTCCGATGCTTCACTTGAGGTATACTGTATCCCTCTGACCTTCTTATTGACGATGAAACATAGAAATTGCATCGGAATGAAATAGAAAAGGAACAATGCCGACTTAGGTACAAGAAAACTGACTCTTCTTACTGTCAATGCTTTGAACCATTCCTGTGACACTAGTTATAGATTCCGTTGCTTCACTTCAGGATTACTGTATCCCTCTGATCTTCTTATTGACGATGAAACACACAAATTTCATAGGAATTAAATACAAAAGGCACAATGCCGACTTAAGTACAAGAAAACTGACTCTTCTTACTGTCTATGTTTTGAACCATTCCATCGACATTAGTTATAGATTCCGATGCTTCACTTCAGGTTTACTGTATCTCTCTGACCTTCTTATTGACGATGAAACACAGAAATTGCAACGGAATTAAATACAAAAGGCACAATGCCGACTTAAGTACAAGAAAACTGGCTCTTCTTACTGTCTATGTTTTGAACCATTCCTGTGACACTAGATATAGATTCCGATGCTTCACTTCAGGTTTACTGTATCCATCAGACCTTCTTACTGACGATGAAACTCAGAAATTGCATCGGAATTAAATACAAATGGCACAATGCCACTTATGTACAAGAAAACTGACTCTTCTTACTGTCTATGTTTGAACCATTCATGTGACACTAGTCATAGATTCCGAAGCTTCACTACAGGTTTACTGTATCACTCTTGCCTTCTTATTGACGATGAAACACAGAAATTAGATCGGAATTAAATACAAAAGGCACAATGCCGACTTAAGTCACAAGAAAACTGACTCTTCTTTCTGTCTGTGATTGAACCAATCCTGTGACACTAGTTATAGATTCCGATGTTTCACTTCAGGTTTATGTATCCCTCTGACCTTCTTATTGACGAAGAAACACAGAAATTGCATCGGAATTAAATAGAAAAGGCACAATGCCGACTTAAGTCCAAGAAAACTGACTCTTCTTACTGTCTATGTTTTGATCCATTCCTGTGACACTAGTTATAGATTCCGATGCTTCACTACAGGTTTACTGTATCCCTCTGACCATCGTATTGACGATGAAACATAGAAATTGCATCGGAATTAAATAGAAAAGGAACAGTGCCGACTTAAGTACAAGAAAACTGACTCTTCTTACTGTCTATGTTATGAACGATTCCTATGACACTAGTTATAGATTCCTATGCTTCACTTCACGTTTACTGTATCACTCTGACAATCTTATTGACGATGAAACACAGAAATTGCATCGGAATTAAATAGAAAAGGCACAATGCCGACTTAAGTACAAGAAAACTGACTCTTCTTACTGTCTATGTTTTGAACAATTCACGTGACACTAAATATAGATTCCGATGCTTCACTTCAGGTTTACTGTATCCCCCTGACCTTCTTATTGACGATGAAACACAGAAATTGCATCGGAGTTATATACAAAAGGCACAATGCCGACTTAAGTCCAAGAAAACTGACTCTTCTTACTGTCTATGATTTGATCCGTTCCTGTGACACTAGTTATAGATTCCGATGCTTCACGACAGGTTTACTGTATCCCTCAGACCATCGTATTGATGATGAAACATAGAAATTGCATCGGAATTAAATAGAAAAGGAACAGTGCCGACTTAAGTACAAGAAAACTGACTCTTCTTACTGTCTGTGTTATGAACGATTCCTATGACATTAGTTATAGATTCCGATGCTTCACTTCACGTTTACTGTATCACTCTGACAATCTTATTGACGATGAAACACAGAAATTGCATCGGAATGAAATAGAAAAGGCACAATGCCGACTTAAGTACAAGAAAACTGACTCTTCTTACTCTCTATGTTTTGATCCATTCATGTGACACAAACTATAAATTCCGATGCTTCACTTCAGGTTTACTGTATTTTTGTGACCTTCTTATTGACGATGATACACAGAACTTGCATCGGAATTAAATACAAAAGGCACAATGCCGACTTATGTACAAGAAAACTGACTCTTCTTACTGACTATGTTTTGAACCATTCATGTGACACTAGTTATAGATTCCGATGCTTTACTCCAGGTTTACTGTATCCCTCTGACATTCTTATTGACGATGAAACACAGAAATTGCTTCGGAATTAAATACAAAAGGCACAATGCCGACTTAAGTACAAGAAAACTGAATCTCCTTACTGTCTATGTTTTGAACCATTCCTGTGACACTACTTATAGATTCCGATGCTTCACTTGAGGTATACTGTATCCCTCGGACCTTCTTATTGACGATGAAACATAGAAATTGCATCGGAATGAAATAGAAAAGGAACAATGCCGACTTAGGTACAAGAAAAGTGACTCTTCTTACTGTCAATGCTTTGAACCATTCCTGTGACACTAGTTATAGATTCCGTTGCTTCACTTCAGGATTACTGTATCCCTCTAATCTTCTTATTGACGATGTAACACAGAAATTTCATAGGAATTGAATACAAAAGTCACAATGCCGACTTAAGTACAAGAAAACTGACTCTTCTTACTGTCTATGTTTTGAACCATTGCTGTGACACTAGTTATTGATTCCGATGCTTTACTTCAGGTTTACTGTATCCCTCTGACCTTCTTATTGACGATGAAACACAGAAATTGCATCGGAATTAAATACAAAAGGCACAATGCCGACTTAAGTACAAGAAAAGTGACTCTTCTTACTGTCTATGTTTTGAACCATTCCTGTGACACTAGATATAGATTCCGATGCTTCACTTCAGGTTCAAACGGCTCTGAGAACTATGGGACTCAACTGCAGTGGTCATCAGTCCCCTAGAACTTAGAACTACTTAAACCTAACTAACCTAAAGACATCACACACATCCATGCCCGAGGCAGGATTCGTACCTGCGACCGTAGCGGTCGCACGGTTCCGGACTGCGCGCCTAGAACCGCGAGAGCTTCACTTCAGGTTTACTATAACCCTCTGACCTTCTTATTGACGATTAAACGCAGAAATCGCATCGGAATTAAATACAAAAAGCACAATGCCGAATTAAGTACAAGAAAAATGACTCTTCTTACTGACTATGTTTTGAACCATTCATGTGACACTAGTTATAGATTCCGATGCTTTACTCCAGGTTTACTGTATCCCTCTGACCTTCTTATTGACGATGAAACACAGAAATTGCTTCGGAATTAAATACAAAAGGCACAATCCCAACTTAAGTACAAGAAAACTGAATCTCCTTACTGTCTATGTTTTGAACCATTCCTGTGACACTACTTATAGATTCCGATGCTTCACTTGAGGTATACTGTATCCCTCTGACCTTCTTATTGACGATGAAACATAGAAATTGCATCGGAATGAAATAGAAAAGGAACAATGCCGACTTAGGTACAAGAAAACTGACTCTTCTTACTGTCAATGCTTTGAACCATTCCTGTGACACTAGTTATAGATTCCGTTGCTTCACTTCAGGATTACTGTATCCCTCTGATCTTCTTATTGACGATGAAACACAGAAATTTCATAGGAATTAAATACAAAAGGCACAATGCCGACTTAAGTACAAGAAAACTGACTCTTCTTACTGTCTATGTTTTGAACCATTCCATCGACACTAGTTATAGATTCCGATGCTTCACTTCAGGTTTACTGTATCTCTCTGACCTTCTTATTGACGATGAAACACAGAAATTGCAACGGAATTAAATACAAAAGGCACAACGCCGACTTAAGTACAAGAAAACTGACTCTTCTTACTGTCTATGTTTTGAACCACTCCTGTAACACTAGTTATAGTTTCCGATGCTACACTTCAGGTTTACTGTATCTCTCTGACCTTCTTATTGACGATGAAACACAGAAATTGCAACGGAATTAAAAACAAAAGGCACAATGCCGACTTAAGTACAAGAAAACTGGCTCTTCTTACTGTCTATGTTTTGAACCATTCCTGTGACACTAGATATAGATTCCGATGCTTCACTTCAGGTTTACAGTATCCCTCTGACCTTCTTATTGACGATGAAACGCAGAAATCGCATCGGAGTTAAATACAAAAAGCACAATGCCGAATTAAGTACAAGAAAACTGACACTTCTTACAATCTATGTTTTGACCCATTCATGTGACAATAGTTATAGCTTCCGATGCTTCACTTCAGGTTTACTGTATCCATCAGACATTCTTACTGACGATGAAACACAGAAATTGCATCGGAATTAAATACAAATGGCACAATGCCACTTATGTACAAGAAAACTGACTCTTCTTACTGTCTATGTTTGAACCATTCATGTGACACTAGTCATAGATTCCGATGCTTCACTACAGGTTTACTGTATCACTCTTGCCTTCTTATTGACGATGAAACACAGAAATTAGATCGGAATTAAATACAAAAGGCACAATGCCGACTTAAGTCACAAGAAAACTGACTCTTCTTTCTGTCTGTGACTGAACCAATCCTGTGACACTAGTTATAGATTCCGATGTTTCACTTCAGGTTTATGTATCCCTCTGACCTTCTTATTGACGAAGATACACAGAAATTGCATCGGAAATAAATAGAAAAGGCACAATGCCGACTTAAGTCAAAGAAAACTGACTCTTCTTACTGTCTATGTTTTGATCCATTCCTGTGACACTAGTTATAGATTCCGATGCTTCACTACAGGTTTACTGTATCCCTCGGACCATCGTATTGACAATGAAACATAGAAATTGCATCGGAATTACATAGAAAAGGAACAGTGCCGACTTAAGTACAAGAAAACTGACTCTTCTTACTGTCTATGTAATGAACGATTCCTATGACACTAGTTATAGATTCCTATGCTTCACTTCACGTTTACTGTATCACTCTGACAATCTTATTGACGATGAAACACAGAAATTGCATCGGAATTAAATAGAAAAGGCACAATGCCGACTTAAGTACAAGAAAACTGACTCTTCTTACTGTCTATGTTTTGGACAATTCATGTGACACTAAATATAGATTCCGATGCTTCACTTCAGGTTTACTGTATCCCCCTGACCTTCTTATTGACGATGAAACACAGAAATTGCATCGGAGTTATATACAAAAGGCACAATGCCGACTTAAGTCCAAGAAAACTGACTCTTCTTACTGTCTATGTTTTGATCCATTCCTGTGACACTAGTTATAGATTCCGATGCTTCACTACAGGTTTACTGTATCCCTCAGACCATCGTATTGACGATGAAACATAGAAATTGCATCGGAATTAAATAGAAAAAGAACAGTGCCGACTTAAGTACAAGAAAACTGACTCTTCTTACTGTCTGTGTTATGAACGATTCCTATGACATTAGTTATAGATTCCGATGCTTCACTTCACGTTTACTGTATCACTCTGACAATCTTATTGACGATGAAACACAGAAATTGCATCGGAATTAAATAGAAAAGGCACAATGCCGACTTAAGTACAAGAAAACTGACTCTTCTTACTCTCTATGTTTTGATCCATTCATGTGACACAAACTATAGATTCCGATGCTTCACTTCAGGTTTACTGTATTTTTGTGACCTTCTTATTGACGATGATACACAGAACTTGCATCGGAATTAAATACAAAAGGCACAATGCCGACTTATGTACAAGAAAACTGACTCTTCTTACTGTCTATGTTTGAACCATTCATGTAACACTAGTTATAGATTCCGATGCTTCACTTTAGGATTACAGTATCCCTCTGACCTTCTTATTGACGATGAAACACAGAAATTGCTTCGGAATTAAATACAAAAGGCACAATGCCGACTTTAGTACAAGAAAACCGACTCTTCTTACTCTCTATGCTTTGAACCATTCATGTGACACAAATTATAGATTCCGATGCTTCACTTCAGGTTCACTGTATTTTTGTGACCTTGTTATAAACGATGATACACAGAACTTGCATCGGAATTAAATACAAAAGGCACAATGCCGACTAATGTACAAGAAAACTGACTCTTCTTACTGTCTATGATTTGAACAATTCCTGTGACACTAAATATAGATTCCGATGCTTCACTTCAGGTTTACTGTATCCCCCTGACCTTCTTATTGACGATGAAACACAGAAATTGCATCGGAATTAAATACAAAAAGCACATTGCCGACTTAAGTACAAGAAAGCTGACTCTTCTAACTGTCTATGTTTTGAAGCAACCATGTGACACTAGTTATAGATTCCGATGCTTCTCTTCAGGTTTACTGTATCCCTCTGACCTTCGTATTGACGATGAAACACAGTAATTGCATCGGAATTAAATACAAAAGGCACAATGCCGACTTAAGTACAAGAAAACTGACTCTTCTTACTGTCTATGGTTTGAACCATTCCTGTGACACTAGTTATAGATTCCGATGCTTCACTTCAGGTTTACTGTATCCCTCTGACCTTATTATTGACGATGAAACACAGAAATTGCATCGGAATTAAATACAAGAGGCACAATGCCGACTTAAGTAAAAGAATTCTGACTCTTCTTACTGTCTACGGTTTGAACCATTCCTGTGACACTAGTTATAGATTCCGGTGCTTCACTTTAGGTTTACTGTATCCCTCTGACCTTCTTATTGACGATGAAAAACAGAAATTGCATCCAAATTAAATACAAACGGCACATAGCCGACTTAAGTACAAGAAAACTGACTCTTCTTAGTCTCAATGTTTTGAACCATTCATGTGACACTAATTATAGATTCCGATGCTTCTCTTCAGGTTTACTGTATCCCTCTGACCTTCTTATTGACGATAAAACACAGTAATTGCATCGGAATTAAATACAAAAGGCACAATGCCGACTTAAGTACAAGAAAACTGACTCTTCTTACTGTCTATGGTTTGAACCATTCCTGTGACACTAGTTATCGATTCCGATGCTTCACTTCAGTTTTACTGTATCCCTCTGACCTTCTTATTGACGATGAAACACAGAAATAGCATCGGAATTAAATACTAAAGGCACAATGCCGACATAAGTACAGAAGAACTGTTCTTCTTACTCTCAATGTTTGAACCATTCCTGTGACACTAGTTATTGATTCCGATGCTTCGCTTCAGGTTTACTGTAACCCTCTGACCTTCTTATTGACGATGAACCACAGAAATTGCATCGGATGTAAATACAAAAGGCACAATGCCGACTTAAGTACATGAAAACTGACTCTTCTTACTGTCTATGTTTTGAACCATTCCTGTGACACTGATTATAGATTCCGATGCTTCACTTCATGTTTACTGTATCCAGCTGACCTTCTTATTGACGGTGAAACACAGAAATTGCATCGGAATTAAATACAAAAGGCACAATGCCGAATTAAGTACAAGAAAACTGACTCCTCTTACTGTTTATTGTTTGAACCATTCCTGTGACACTAGTTATAGATTCCGATGCTTCACTTCAGGTTTACTGTATCCCTTTGACCTTCTTATTGACGATGAAAAACAGAAATTGAATCGGAATTACATACAGAAGGCACAACGCCGACTTAAGTACAAGAAAACTGACTCTTCTTACTGTCTATGTTTTGATCAATTCCTGTGACACTAGTTATTGATTCTGATGCTTCACTTCAGGTTTACTGTATCCCTCTGACCTTCTTATTGATGATGAAACATAGAAATTGCATCGGAATTAAATAGAAAAAGATCAGTGCCGACTTAAGTACAAGAAAACTGACTCTTCTTACTCTCTATGTTTTGAACCATTCCAATGACACTAGTTATAGATTCCGATGCTTCACTTCACGTTTACTGTATCCCTCTGACCTTCTTATTGACGATGAAACACAGAAATTGCATCGGAATTAAATAGAAAAGGCACAATGCCGACTTAAGTACAAGAAAACTGACTCTTCTTACTGTCTATGTTTTGAACAATTCCTGTGACACTAAATATAGATTCCGATGTATCACTTCAGGTTTACTGTATCCAACTGACATTCTTATTGACGATGTAACACAGAAATTGCATCGGAATTAAATACAAAAGGCACAATGCCGTCTTAAGTACAAGAAAACTGACCCTTCTTACTGTCTATGTTTGGATCCATTCCTGTGACACTAGTTATAGATTCCGATGCTTCATTTCAGGTGTACTGACCTTCTTATTGACGATGAAACATAGAAATTGCAACGGAATTAAATAGAAAAGGAACAATGCCGACTTAAGTACAAGAAAACTGACTCTTCTTAATGTCTATGTTTGAACCATTCATGTAACGCTAGTTATAGATTCCGATGCTTCACTTCAGGTTTACTTTATCCCTGTGACCTTCGTATTGACGATGAAACATAGACATTGCATCGGAATTAAATAGAAAAGGAACAATGCCGATTTAAGTACAAGAAAACTGACTCTTCTTAATGTCTATGTTTGAACCATTCATGTAACGCTAGTTATAGACTCCGATGCTTCACTTCAAGTTTACTGTATCCCTCTGACCTTCTTATTGACGATGAAATACAGAAATTGCATCGGAATTAAATACAAAATGCACAATGCCGACTTTAGTACAAGAAAACTGACTCTTCTTACTCTCTATGTTTTGAACCATTCATGTGACACAAATTAAAGAATTGCGATGCTTCACTTCAGGTTTACTGTATTTTTGTGACCTTCTTATTGAAGATGAGACACAGAACTTGCATCAGAATTAAATACAAAAGGCACAATGCCGACTTATGTACAAGAAAACTGACTCTTCTTACTGTCTATGTTTGAACCATTCATGTAACACTAGTTATAGATTCCGATGCTTCACTTCAGGTATACTGTATCCCTCTGACTTCCTTATTGACGATGAAACACAGAAATCGCATCGGAATTAAATAGAAAAGGCACAATGCCGACCTATGTACAAGAAAACTGACACTTCTTACAGTCTATGTTTGAAAAATTTATGTGACACTAGTTATAGATTCCGATGCTTCACTTCAGTTTTACTGTATCCCTCTGACCTTCTTATTGACGATGAAACACAGAAATTGCATCGGAATTAAATACAAATGGCACAATGACGACTTAAGTACAAGAAAACTGACTCTTCTTACTGTCTATGTTTGAACCACTCCTGTGACACTAGTTATAGATTCCGATGCTTCACTTCAGGTTTACTGTATCCCTCTGACCTTCTTATTGACGATGAAACACAGAAATTGTATCGGAATTAAATAGAAAAGGAACAATGCCGACCTAAGTACAAGAAAACTGACTCTTCTTAATGTCTATGTTTTGAACCATTCCTGTGACACCAGTTATAGATTCCGATGCTTCACTTCAGGTTTACTGTATCCCTCTGACCTTCTTAATGACGTTGAAACATAGAAATTGCATCGGAATTAAATAGAAAATTAACAATGCCGACTTAAGTACAAGAAAACTGACTCTTCTTAATGTCTATGTTTGAACCATTCATGTAACGCTAGTTATAGATTCCGATGCTTCACTTCAGGTTTTGCTGTATCCCTCTGACCTTCTTATTGACGATGAAATACAGAAATTGCATCGGAATTAAATACAAAAGGCACAATGCCGACTTTAGTACAAGAAAACTGACTCTTCTTACTCTCTATGTTTTGAACCATTCATGTGACACAAATTAAAGAATTCCGAAGCTTCACTTCAGGTTTACTGTATTTTTGTGACCTTCTTATTGAAGATGATACACAGAACTTGCATCGAAATTAAATACAAGAGGCACAATGCCGATTTATGTACAAGAAAACTGACTCTTCTTACTGTCTATGTTTGAACCATTCATGTAACACTAGTTATAGATTCCGATGCTTCACTTCAGGTATACTGTATCCCTCTGACTTCCTTATTGACGATGAAACACTGAAATTGCATCGGAATTAAATACAAAGGGCACAATGCTGACTTATGTACAAGAAAACTGACTCTTCTTACTGTCTATGTTTGAACCATTCCTGTGACACTAGTTATAGATTCCGATGCTTCACTTCAGGTTTACTGTATCCCTCTGACCTTCTTATTGACGATGAAACACAGAAATTGTATCGGAATTAAATACAAAATGCACAATGCCGACTTAAGTACAAGAAAACTGACACTTCTTTACTGTCTATGTTTTGAACCATTCCTGTGAAACTATTTATATATTCGGATGCTTCACTTCAGGTTTACTGTATCCCTCTGACCATCATATTGACGATGAAACACAGAAATTTCATCGGAGTTAAATACAAAAGGAACAATGCCGACTTAAGGACAAGAAAACTGACTCTTCTTAATGTCTATGTTTTGAACCATTCGTGTGACACTAGTTATAGATTCCGATGCTTCACTTCAGGTTCACCGTATTCCTCTGACCTTCTTAGTGACGATGAAACACAGAAATTGCATCGGAATTAAATACAAAAGGCACAATGCCGACTTAAGTACAAGAAAACTGACTCTTCTTCCTGTCTATGTTTTGAACCATTCCTGTGACACTAGTTATAGATTCCGATGCTTCACTTCAGGTTTACTGTATCCCTGTGACCTTCTTATTGACGATGATACACATAAATTGCATCGGAGTTAAATACAAAAGGCACAATGCCGACTTAAGTACAAGGAAACTGACTCTTCTTACTGTCTATGTTTTGAACCATTCCTGTGGCAGTAGTTATAGTTGCCGATTCTTCATTTCAGGTTTACTGTATCCCTCTGACCTTCTTATTGACGATGAAACACAGAAATTTCATGGGAGTTAAATACAAAAGGCACAATGCCGACTTATGTACAAGAAAACTGACTCTTCTTACTGTCTATGCTTTGAACCATTCCTGTGACACTAGTTATAGTTTCCGATGCTTCACCTCAGGTTTACTGTATCCCTCTGACCATCTTATTGACGATGAAACACAAAAATTGCAACGGAATTATATACAAAAGGCACAATGCCGACTTAAGTTCAAGAAAACTGACTCTTCTTACTGTCTATGTTTTGAACCATTCCTGTGACACTAGTTATAGATTCCGATGCTTCACCTCCGGTTTACTGTGTCCCTGTGACCTTCTTATTGACGATGAAACACAGAAATAGCTTCGGAATTAAATACAAAAGGCACAATGCCGACTTAAGTACAAGATAACTGACTCTTCTTACTGTCAATGAGTTGAACCATTCATGTGACACTAGTTATAAATTCCGATGCTTCACTTCATTTTTACTGTATCCCTCCTACCTTCTTATTGACGTGAATCACAGACATTGCATCGGAATTAAATACAAAAGGCACAATGCCGACGTAAGAACAAGAAAACTGACTCTTCTTACTGTCTAAGTTTTGAACCATTCCAGTAACACTAGTTATAGATGCCGATGCTTCACTTCAGGTTTACTGTATCCCTCTGACCTTCTTATTGACGATGAAACACAGAAATAACATCGGAATTAAATACAAAAGGCACAATGCCGACTTAAGTACAAGATAACTGACTCTTCTTACTGTCTATGTGTTGAACCATTCATGTGACACTAGTTATAGAATCCGATGCTTCACTTCATTTTTACTGTATCCCTCTGACCTTCATATTGACGATGAAACACAGAAATTGCATTGGAGTTAAATACAAAAAGAACAATGCCGACCTAAGTACAAGAAACTGACTCTTCTTACAGTCTATGCTTTGAACCATTCCTGTGACACTAGTTATAGATGCCGATGCTTCACTTCAGGTTTACTGTATCCCTCTGACCTTCTTATTGACGATGAAACACAGAAATGGCATCGGAATTAAATAGAAAAGCCACAATGCCGAATTAAGTACAAGAAAACTGACTCTTCTTACTGTCTATGTTTGAACCATTCCTGTGACACTAAATAGTGATTCCGATGCTTCACTTCAGGTTTACTGTATCCTTCTGACCTTCTTATTGACGATGAAACACAGAAATTGCAACGGAATTAAATACAAAAGGCACAATGCCGACTTAAGTTCAAGAAAACTGACTCTTCTTATTGTCTATGCTTTGAACCATTCGTGTGACACTAGTTATAGATTCCGATGATACACTTCAGGTTTACTGTATCCCTCTGACCTTCTTATTGACGATGAAACACAGAAATCGCATCGGAATTAAATACAAGAGGCACAATGCCAACTTAAGTACAAGAAAACTGACTCTTCTTACTGTCTATGTTTCGAACCATTCCTGTGACACTAGTTATAGATTCCGATGCTTCGCATCCGGTTTACTGTATCCCTCTGACCTTCTTATTGACGATGAAACACAGAAATAGCTTCGGAATTAAATACAAAAGGCACAATGCCGACTTAAGTACAAGATAACTGACCCTTCTTACTGTCTATGTGCTGAACCGTTCATGTGACACTAGTTATAGTTTCCGATGCTTCACTACATTTTTACTGTATCCCTCTGACCTTCTTATTGACGATGAATCACAGAAATTGCATCGAAATTGAATACAAAAGGCACAATGCCGACTTAAGTACAAGAAAACTGACTCTTCTTACTGTGTATGATTTAACCATTCCTGTGACACTAGTTATAGATTCCGATGCTTCACTACATTTTTACTGTATCCCTCTGACCTTCTTATTGACGATGAATCACAGAAATTGCATCGAAATTAAATACAAAAGACACAATGCCGACTTAAGTACAAGAAAACTGACTTTTCTTACTGTCTATGTTTTGAACCATTCCAGTGACACTAGTTATAGATTCCGATGCTTCACTTCAGGTTTACTGTATCCCTGCATCCCTCTGACCTTCTTATCGACGTTGAAACATAGAAATTTCATCGGAAATAAATACATAAGGCACAATTCCGACTTAAGTACAAGAAAACTGACTCTTGTTACTGTCAATGTTTTGAACCATTCCTGTGACACTAGTTATAGATTCCGATGCTACACTTCCGGTTTACTGTATCCCTCTGACCTTCTTATTGACGATGAAACACAGATATTCCATCGGAATTAAATACAAAAAGCAGAATGCCGACTTAAGTACAAGAAAACTGACTCTTCTTACTGTCTAAGTTTTGAACCATTCCTGTGACACTAGATATAGATTCCGATGCTTCACTTCAGCTTTACTATATCCCCCTGACCTTCTTATTGACGATGAAACACAGAAATTTCATCGGAATTAAATACATAAGGCACAATTCCGACTTAAGTACAAGAAAACTGACTCTTGTTACTGTCTATGTTTGAACCATTCCTGTGACACTAGTTATAGATTCCGATGCTTCACTTCCGGTTTGCTGAATCCCTCTGACCTTCTTATTGACGAAGAAACACAGAAATAGCATCGGAATTAAATACAAAAGGCACAATGCCGACTGAAGTACAAGATAACTGACTCTTCTTACTGTCTATGTGTTGAACCATTCATGTGACACCAGTTATAGATTCAGATGCTTCACTTCATTTTTAATGTATCCCTCTGACCTTTTAATTGACGATGAAACACAGAAATTGCATCGGAATTAAATACAAAATGCACAATGCCGACTTAAGTACAAGAAAACTGACTCTTCTTACTGTCTATGTTTTGAACCATTCCTGTGACACTAGTTATAGTTGCCGATTCTTCACTTCAGGTTTACTGCATACCTCTGACCTTCTTATTGTTGATGAAACACAGAAATTGCTACGGAATTAAATACAAAAGGCACAACGCCGACTTAAGTACAAGAAAACTGACTGTTCTTACCGTTTATGATTTCATCCACTCCTGTGACACTAGTTGTGGATTCCGATGCTTCACTTCAGGTTTACTGTATCCCTCTGACCTTCTTATTGAAGATGAAACATAGCAATTGCATCGTAATTAAATAGAAAAGGCACAATGCCGATTTAAGTACAAGAAAACTGACTCTTCTTACTGTCTATGTTTGAACCATTCCTGTGACACTAAATAGTGATTCCGATGCTTCTCTTCAGGTTTACTGTATCCCTCTGACCTTCTTATTGACGATGAAACACAGAAATTGCAACGGAATTAAATGCAAAAGGCACAATGCCGACTTAAGTTTAAGAAAACTGACTCTTCTTATTGTCTACGTTTGGAACCATTCCTGTGACACTAGTTATAGATTCCGATGATTCACATCAGGTTTACTGTATCCCTCTGACCTTCTTATTGACGATGAAACACAGAAATTGCATCCGAATTAAATACAAAAGGCACAATGCCGACTTAAGTACAAGAAAACTGACTCTTCTTACTGTCTCTATTATGAACTATTCATGTGACACTAGTTATAGATTCCGATGCTTCACTACATTTTTACTGTATCCGTCTGACCTTCTTATGGACGATGAATCACAGAAATTGCATCGAAATTAAATACAAAAGGCACAATGCCGACTTAAGTACAAGAAAACTGACTCTTCTTACTGTCTATGTTTTAACCATTCCTGTCACACTAGTTATAGATTCCGATTTTTCACTTCAGGTTTACTGTATCCCTCTGTCCTTCTTATTGACGAGGAAACACAGAAATTGCACGGAATTAAATACAAAAGGCACAATGCCGACTTAAGTACAAGAAAACTCACTCTTCTTACTGTCTATGTTTTGAACCATTCCAGTGACACTAGTTATAGACTCCGATGCTTCACTTCAGGTTTACTGTATCCCTCTGACCTTCTTATTGACGTTGAAACACAGAAATTTCATCGGAATTAAATACTTAAATCACAATTCCGACTTAAGTACAAGAAAACTGACTCTTGTTACTGTCTATGTTTTGAACAATTCCTGTGACAGTAGTTATGGATTCCAATGCTTCACTTCCGGTTTACTGTATCCCTCTGACCTTCTTATTGATGATGAACTACAGAAATATCATCGGAATTATATACAAAAGGCACAATGCCGACTTAAGTACAAGATAACTGACTCTTCTTACTGTCTGTGTGTTGAAAAATTCACGTGACACAAGTTATAGATTCCGATGCTTCAGTTCATTTTTACTGTGTCCCTCTGACCTTCTTATTGACGATGAATCACAGAAATTGCATCGGAATTAAATATAAAATGTACAATGCCGACTTAAGTACAAGAAAACTGACTCTTCTTACTGTCTATGTTTTATCCTTTCCTGTGACACTAGTTATTGATTCCGATTCTTCACTTAAGGTTTACTGTATCCCTCTGTCCCTCTTATTGACGACGAAACACAGAAATAGCATCGGAATTAAATACAAAAGGCACAATGCCGACTTAAGTACAAGAGAACTGACTCTTCTTACTGTCTATGTTTTGAACTAGTCCTGTGACACTAGTTATAGATTCCGATGCTTCACTTCCGGTTTACTGTATCCCTCTGACCTTCTTATTGACGATGAAACACAGAAATAGCATCGGAATTAAATACAAAAGGCACAATCCCGACTTAAGTACAAGATAACTGACCCTTCTTACTGTCTATGTGTTGAACCATTCATGTGACACTAGTTATGGATTCCGATGCTTCACTTCCGGTTTACTGTATCCCTCTGACCCTCTTATTGACGATGAAACACAGATATTCCATCGGAATTAAATACAAAAAGCACAATGCCGACTTAAGTACAAGAAAATTGACTCTTCTTACTGTTTAAGTTTTGAACCATTCCTGTGACACTAGATATAGATTCCGATGCTTCACTTCAGCTATACTGTATCCCTCTGACCTTCTTATTGACGATGAAACACAGAAATTGCATCGGAATTAAACACAAAAGGCACAATGCCGGCTTAAGTACAAGAAAACTGTCTCTTCTTACTGTCTAAGTTTTGGACAATTGCTGTGACACTAGTTATAGATTCCGATGCTTCACTTCAGGTTTACAGTATCCCTTGCACCTTCTTATTGACGAGGATACACAGAAATTGCATCGGAATTAAATACAAAAGGCACAATTCCGACTCAAGTACAAGAAAACTGGCTCTTCTTACTGTCTATGTTTTGAACCATTCCTGTGACACTAGTTATAGATTCCGATGCTTTACTTCAGGTTTACTGTATCCCTCTTATCTCCTTATTGTCGACGAAACACAGAAATTGCATCGGAATTAAATACAAAAGGCACAATGCCGACTCAAGTACAAGAAGACTGGCTCTTCATACTGTCTATGTTTTAACCATTCCTGTGACACTAGTTATAGATTCCGATGCTTCACTTCAGGTTTACCGTATCCCTTGGACCTTCGTATTGACGATGAAACACAGAAATTGCGTCGGAATTAAATACAAAAGGCACAATGCCGACTTAAGTACACGAAGACTGACTCTTCCCACTGTCTATGTTTTGAACCATTCCTGTGACACTAGTTATAGATTCCGATGCTTCACTTCAGGTTACTGTATCTCTTGGACCTTCTTGTTGACGATGAAATACATAAATTGCATCGGAATTAAATACAAAAGGCACAATGCCGACTTTAGTACAAGATGACTGACTCATCTTACTGACTATGTTTTGAACCATTCCTGTGGCACTAGTTATAGATTCCGATGCTTCACTCTAGGATTACTGTATCCCTTCGACCTTCTTATTGACGATGAAACACAGAAATTGCATCGGAATTAAATAGAAAAGGCACAATGCCGACTTAAGTACAAAAAGACTGACTCATCTTACTGTCTATGTTTTTAACCATTCCTGAGACACTAGTTACAGATTCCGATCCTTCACTGCAGGTTTACTGTATCCCTTGGACCTTCTTATTGACGATGAAACACAGAAATTGCGTCGGAATTAAATACAAAATGCACAATGCCGAATTAAGTACAAGAAGACTGGCTCTTCTTACTGTCTATGTTTTGAACCATTCCTGTGACACTAGTAATAGATTCCGATCTTCACTCTAGGATTACTGTATCCCTTGGACCTTCTTATTGACGATGAAACACAGAAATTGCATCGGAATTAAATAAAAAAGGCACAATGCCGACTTAAGTACAAGAAGACTGACTCATCTTACTGTCTATGTTTTGAACCATTCCTGAGACACTAGTTACAGATTCCGATCCTTCACTGCAGGTTTATGTATCGTTTGGACCTTCTTATTGACGATGAAACACAGAAATTGCATCGGAATTAAATACAAATGGCACAATGCCGACTTAAGTACAAGAACACTGACTCTTATTACTGACTATGCTTTGAACCATTCCTGTGACACTAGTTATAGATTCCGATGCTTCACCTCAGGTTTACTGTATCCCTCTGACCCCCTTATAGACGATGAAACACAGAAATTGCAATGGAACTAAATACAAAAGGGACAATGCCGACTTAAGTACAAGAAAACTGACTCTTCTTCTGTCTATGTAATGAACCATTCCTGTGACACCAGTTATAGATGTCGATGCTTCATTTCAGGTTTACTGTATCCCTTGGACATTCTTATTGACGATGAAACACAGAAATTGCATCCTAATTTTATACAAATGGCTCAATGCCGACTTAAGTACAAGATAACTGACCCTTCTTACTGTCTATGTGTTGAACCATTCCTGTGACACTAGTTATGGATTCCAATGCTTCACTTCCGGTTTACTGTATCCCTCTGACCTTCTTATTGATGATGAACTACAGAAATATCATCGGAATTATATACAAAAGGCACAATGCCGACTTAAGTACAAGATAACTGACTCTTCTTACTGTCTGTGTGTTGAAAAATTCACGTGACACAAGTTATAGATTCCGATGCTTCAGTTCATTTTTACTGTATCCGTCTGACCTTCTTATGGACGATGAATCACAGAAATTGCATCGAAATTAAATACAAAAGGCACAATGCCGACTTAAGTACAAGAAAACTGACTCTTCTTACTGTCTATGTTTTAACCATTCCTGTCACACTAGTTATAGATTCCGATTTTTCACTTCAGGTTTACTGTATCCCTCTGTCCTTCTTATTGACGAGGAAACACAGAAATTGCACGGAATTAAATACAAAAGGCACAATGCCGACTTAAGTACAAGAAAACTCACTCTTCTTACTGTCTATGTTTTGAACCATTCCAGTGACACTAGTTATAGACTCCGATGCTTCACTTCAGGTTTACTGTATCCCTCTGACCTTCTTATTGACGTTGAAACACAGAAATTTCATCGGAATTAAATACTTAAATCACAATTCCGACTTAAGTACAAGAAAACTGACTCTTGTTACTGTCTATGTTTTGAACCATTCCTGTGACACTAGTTATGGATTCCAATGCTTCACTTCCGGTTTACTGTATCCCTCTGACCTTCTTATTGATGATGAACTACAGAAATATCATCGGAATTATATACAAAAGGCACAATGCCGACTTAAGTACAAGATAACTGACTCTTCTTACTGTCTGTGTGTTGAAAAATTCACGTGACACAAGTTATAGATTCCGATGCTTCAGTTCATTTTTACTGTGTCCCTCTGACCTTCTTATTGACGATGAATCACAGAATTTGCATTCGAATTAAATATAAAATGTACAATGCCGACTTAAGTACAAGAAAACTGACTCTTCTTACTGTCTATGTTTTATCCTTTCCTGTGACACTAGTTATTGATTCCGATTCTTCACTTAAGGTTTACTGTATCCCTCTGTCCCTCTTATTGACGACGAAACACAGAAATAGCATCGGAATTAAATACAAAAGGCACAATGCCGACTTAAGTACAAGAGAACTGACTCTTCTTACTGTCTATGTTTTGAACTAGTCCTGTGACACTAGTTATAGATTCCGATGCTTCACTTCCGGTTTACTGTATCCCTCTGACCTTCTTATTGACGATGAAACACAGAAATAGCATCGGAATTAAATACAAAAGGCACAATCCCGACTTAAGTACAAGATAACTGACCCTTCTTACTGTCTATGTGTTGAACCATTCATGTGACACTAGTTATGGATTCCGATGCTTCACTTCCGGTTTACTGTATCCCTCTGACCTTCTTATTGACGATGAAACACAGATATTCCATCGGAATTAAATACAAAAAGCACAATGCCGACTTAAGTACAAGAAAATTGACTCTTCTTACTGTTTAAGTTTTGAACCATTCCTGTGACACTAGATATAGATTCCGATGCTTCACTTCAGCTATACTGTATCCCTCTGACCTTCTTATTGACGATGAAACACAGAAATTGCATCGGAATTAAACACAAAAGGCACAATGCCGGCTTAAGTACAAGAAAACTGTCTCTTCTTACTGTCTAAGTTTTGGACAATTGCTGTGACACTAGTTATAGATTCCGATGCTTCACTTCAGGTTTACAGTATCCCTTGCACCTTCTTATTGACGAGGATACACAGAAATTGCATCGGAATTAAATACAAAAGGCACAATTCCGACTCAAGTACAAGAAAACTGGCTCTTCTTACTGTCTATGTTTTGAACCATTCCTGTGACACTAGTTATAGATTCCGATGCTTTACTTCAGGTTTACTGTATCCCTCTTATCTCCTTATTGTCGATGAAACACAGAAATTGCATCGGAATTAAATACAAAAGGCACAATGCCGACTCAAGTACAAGAAGACTGGCTCTTCATACTGTCTATGTTTTAACCATTCCTGTGACACTAGTTATAGATTCCGATGCTTCACTTCAGGTTTACCGTATCCCTTGGACCTTCGTATTGACGATGAAACACAGAAATTGCGTCGGAATTAAATACAAAAGGCACAATGCCGACTTAAGTACACGAAGACTGACTCTTCCCACTGTCTATGTTTTGAACCATTCCTGTGACACTAGTTATAGATTCCGATGCTTCACTCAGGTTACTGTATCTCTTGGACCTTCTTGTTGACGATGAAATACATAAATTGCATCGGAATTAAATACAAAAGGCACAATGCCGACTTTAGTACAAGATGACTGACCCATCTTACTGACTATGTTTTGAACCATTCCTGTGGCACTAGTTATAGATTCCGATGCTTCACTCTAGGATTACTGTATCCCTTCGACCTTCTTATTGACGATGAAACACAGAAATTGCATCGGAATTAAATAGAAAAGGCACAATGCCGACTTAAGTACAAAAAGACTGACTCATCTTACTGTCTATGTTTTTAACCATTCCTGAGACACTAGTTACAGATTCCGATCCTTCACTGCAGGTTTACTGTATCCCTTGGACCTTCTTATTGACGATGAAACACAGAAATTGCGTCGGAATTAAATACAAAATGCACAATGCCGAATTAAGTACAAGAAGACTGGCTCTTCTTACTGTCTATGTTTTGAACCATTCCTGTGACACTAGTAATAGATTCCGATCTTCACTCTAGGATTACTGTATCCCTTGGACCTTCTTATTGACGATGAAACACAGAAATTGCATCGGAATTAAATAAAAAAGGCACAATGCCGACTTAAGTACAAGAAGACTGACTCATCTTACTGTCTATGTTTTGAACCATTCCTGAGACACTAGTTACAGATTCCGATCCTTCACTGCAGGTTTATGTATCGTTTGGACCTTCTTATTGACGATGAAACACAGAAATTGCATCGGAATTAAATACAAATGGCACAATGCCGACTTAAGTACAAGAACACTGACTCTTATTACTGACTATGCTTTGAACCATTCCTGTGACACTAGTTATAGATTCCGATGCTTCACCTCAGGTTTACTGTATCCCTCTGACCCCCTTATAGACGATGAAACACAGAAATTGCAATGGAACTAAATACAAAAGGGACAATGCCGACTTAAGTACAAGAAAACTGACTCTTCTTCTGTCTATGTAATGAACCATTCCTGTGACACCAGTTATAGATGTCGATGCTTCATTTCAGGTTTACTGTATCCCTTGGACATTCTTATTGACGATGAAACACAGAAATTGCATCCTAATTTTATACAAAAGGCTCAATGCCGACTTAGGTACAAGAAGACTGTCTCATCTTACTCTCTATGTTTTGAACCATTCCTATGACACTAGTTATAGATTCCGATGCTTCACTTCAGCTTTACTGTATCCCTGTGACCTTCTTATTGACGATGAAACACAGAAATTGCATCGGAATTTAATACAAAAGGCACAATTCCGACTCAAGTACAAGAAGACTGGCTCTTCTTACTGTCTATGTTTTGAACCATTCCTGTGACACTAGTTATAGATTCCGATGCTTTACTTCAGGTTTACTGTATCCCTCTGACCTCCTTATTGTCGATGAAACACAGAAATTGCATCGGAATTAAATACAAAAGGCACAATGCCGACTCAAGTACAAGAAGACTGGCTCTTCTTACTGTCTGTGTTTTGAACCTCTCCTGTGACACTAGTTATGGATTCGGATGCTCGACTTCAGGTTCACTGCCTCCCTCTGACCTTATTGGCGATGAAACACAGAAATAGCATCGGAATTATATACAAAAGGCACAATGCCGACTTTAGTACAAGAAAACCGACTATTCTTACTGTGTATGTTTTTAACCATTCCTGTGACACTAGTTATAGATTCCGATGCTTCACTTCCGGTTTACTGTATCCCTCTGACCTTCTTATTGACGATGAAACACAGAAATAGCATCGGAATTAAATACAAAAAGCACAATGCCGACTTAAGTACAAGATAACTGACTCTTCTTACTGTCTATGTGTTGAACCATTCCTGTGACGCTAGTTATAGATTCCGATGCTTCACTTCAGGTTTACTGTATCCCTGTGACCTTCTTATTGACGATGAAACACAGAAATTGCATCGGAAATAAATAGAAAAGGCACAATGCCGACTTAAATACAAGAAGACTGACTCTTCCTACTGTCTATGTTTCAACCATTCCTGAGACACTAGTTATAGATTCCGATTCTCCACTTAAGGTTTACTGTATCCCTCTGTCCTTCGTATTGACGACGAAACACAGAAATTGCGTCGGAATTAAATACAAAAAGGCACAATGCCGACTTAAGTACAAGATAACTGACTCTTCTTACTGTCTATGTGTTGAACCATTCATGTGACGCTAGTTATGGATTCCGATGCTTCACTTCCGGTTACTGTATCCCTCTGACCTTCTTATTGACGATGAAACACAGATATTCCATCGGAATTAAATACAAAAAGCACAATGCCGACTTAAGTAGAAGAAAACTGACTCTTCTTACTGTCTATGTTTTGAACCATTCCTGTGACACTAGTTATAGAATCCGATGCTTCACTTCAGGTTTACTGTATCCCTCTGACTGTCTTATTGACGATGAAACACAGAAATTGCATCGGAATTAAATACAAAAGTCACAATGCCGACTTAAGTACAAGAAAACTGACTCTTCTTACTGTCTAAGTTTTGAACCATTCCTGTGACACTGGCTATAGATTCCGATGCTTCACTTCAGGTTTACTGTATCCCTCTGACATTCTTATTGACGATTGAACACAGAAATTGCATCGGAATTAAATAGAAAGGGCACAATGCCGACTTAAATACAAGAAGACTGACTCTTCCTACTGTCTATGTTTCAACCATTCCTGAGACACTAGTTATAGATTCCGATTCTCCACTTAAGGTTTACTGTATCCCTCTGTCCTTCGTATTGACGACGAAACACAGAAATTGCGTCGGAATTAAATACAAAAGGCACAATGCCGACTTAAGTACAAGATAACTGACTCTTCTTACTGTCTATGTGTTGAACCATTCATGTGACGCTAGTTATGGATTCCGATGCTTCACTTCCGGTTCCTGTATCCCTCTGACCTACTTATTGACGATGAAACACAGATATTCCATCGGAATTAAATACAAAAAGCACAATGCCGAGTTTAGTACAAGAAAACTGACTCTTCTTACTGTCTAAGTTTTGAACCATTCCTGTGACAGTAGATATAGATTCCGTTGCTTCACTTCAGCTTTACTGTATCCCTCTGATCTTCTTATTCACGATCAAACACAGAAATTGCATCGAAATTGAATACAAAAGGCACAATGCCGGCTTAAGTACAAGAAAACTGTCTATTCTTACTGTCTATGTTTTGGACCATTCCTGTGACACTAGTTATAGATTCCGATGCTTCACTTCAGGTTTACTGTATCCCTCTGACTGTCTTATTGACGATGAAACACAGAAATTGCATCGGAATTAAATACAAAAGTCAAAATGCCGACTTAAGTACAAGAAAACTGACTCTTCTTACTGTCTAAGTTTTGAACCATTCCTGTGACACTGGCTATAGATTCCGATGCTTCACTTCAGGTTTACTGTATCCCTCTGACCTTCGTATTGACGACTGAACACAGAAATTGCATCGGAATTAAATACAAAAGGCACAATGCCGACTCAAGTACAAGAAGACTGGCTCTTCTTACTGTCTATGTTTTGAACCTTTCCTGTGACACTAGTTATGGATTCGGATGCTCGACTTCAGGTTCACTGCCTCCCACTGACCTTCTTATTGGCGATGAAACACAGAAATAGCATCGGAATTAAATACAAAAGGCACAATGCCGACTTATGTACAAGAAAACCGACTCTTCTTACTGTGTATGTTTTTAACCATTCCTGTGACACTAGTTATAGATACCGATGCTTCACTTCCGGTTTACTGTATCCCTCTGACCTTCTTATTGACGATGAAACACAGAAATAGCATCGGAATTAAATACAAAAGGCACAATGCCCACTTAAGTACAAGATAACTGACTCTTCTTACTGTCTATGAGTTGAACCATTCATGTGACACTAGTTATAGATTCCGATGCTTCACTTCAGGTTTACTGTATCCCTCTGACCTTCTTATTGACGATGAATCACAGAAATTGCATCGGAATTAAATACAAAAGGCACAATGCCGACTAAAATACAAGGAAAAACTGACTCTTCTTACTGTCTATGTTTTAACCATTCCTGTGACACTAGTTATAGTTTCCGATGCTTCACTTTAGGTTTGCTGTATCGCTCTGTCCTTCTTATTGACGAGGAAACACAGAAATGGAATCGGAATTAAATACAAAAGGCACAATAACGACTTAAGTACAAGAAAACTGACTCTTCTTACTGTCTATGTTTTGAACCATTCCTGTGACACTAGTAATAGATTCCGATGCTTCATTTCAGGTTTACTGTATCCCTCTGCCCTTCTTATTGACGATGAAACACAGAAATTTCATCGGAATTAGATACAAAATGCACAATTCCGACTTATGCACAAGATAACTGACTCTTGTTACTGTCTATGTTTTGAACCATTCCTGTGACACTAGTTATAGATTCCCATGCCTCACTTCAGGTTTACCGTATCCCTCTGACCTTCTTATTGACGATGAAACACAGAAATTGCATCGGAATTAAATAGACAACACACAATGACGACTTAAGTACACGAAAATTGACTCTTCGTACTGTCTATGTTTTGAACCATTCCTGTGTCGCTAGTTATAGATTCCCATGCTTCACTTCAGGTTTACTGTATCCCTCTGACCTTCTTATTGACGATGAGACACAGTTATTACATCGGATATATATACCAAAGGCACGATGCCGACTTAAGTACAAGAAAACAGACTCTTCTTACTGTCTTTGTTTTGAACCATTCCTGTGACGCTAGTTATAGATTCCGATGCTTCACTTCAGGTTTACTGTATCCCTGTGACCTTCTTATTGACGATGAAACACAGAAATTGCATCGGAATTAAATACAAAAGGCAGAATGCCGACTTAAGTACAAGAAAACTGACTCTTCTTACTGTCTATGTTTGAACCATTCCTGTGACACTAGTTATAGATTCCGATGCTTCACTTCCGGTTTACTGTATCCCACTGACCTTCTTATTGACGATGAAACACAGAAATAGCATCGGAATGAAATACAAAGGGCACAATGCCGACTTAAGTACAAGATAAATGACTCTTCTTACTGTCTATGAGTTGAACCATTCCTGTGACACTAGTTATAGATTCCGATGCTTCACTTCAGGTTTACTGTATCCCTCTGACCTTCTTATTGACGATGAGACACAGATATTACATCGGATATATATACAAAAGGCACGATGCCGACTTAAGTACAAGAAAACTGACTCTTCCTACAGTCTATGATTTGAACCATTTCTGTGACGCTAGTTATAGATTCCGATGCTTCACTTCAGGTTTACTGTATCCCTCTGACCTTCTTATTGACGATGAAACACAGAAATTGCATCGGAATTAAATACAAAAGGCACAATGCCGACTTAAGTACAAGAAAACTGACTCTTCTTACTGTCTATGTTTGACCCATTCCTGTGACACTTGTTATAGATTCCGATGCTCCACTTCCGGTTTACTGTATCCCACTGACCTTCTTATTGACGATGAAACACAGAAATAGCATCGGAATGAAATACAAAGGGCACAATGCCGACTTAAGTACAAGATAACTGACTCTTCTTACTGTCTGTGAGTTGAACCATTCATGTGACACTAATTATAGATTCCGATGCTTCACTTCAGGTTTACTGTATCCCTCTGACCTTCTTATTGACGATGAATCACAGAAATTGCATCGGAATTAATTACAATAGGCACAATGCCGACTTAAGTACAAGGAAAAACTGACTCTTCTTACTGTCTATGTTTTAACCATTCCTGTGACACTAGTTATAGATTCCGATGCTTCACTTCAGGTTTACTGTATCCCTCTGTCCTTCTTATTGACGAGGAAACACAGAAATTGCATCGGAATTAATTACAAAAGGCACAATGCCGACTTAAGTACAAGGAAAAACTGACTCTTCTTACTGTCTATGTTTTGAACCATTCCTGTGACACTAGTTATAGATTCCGATGCTTCACTTCAGGTTTACTGTATCCCTCTCACCTTCGTATTGACGATGCAACACAGAAATTTCATCGAAATTAAATAGAAAGGGCACAATTCCGACTTAAGGGCATGGTAACAGACTCTTGTTACTGTCTATGTTTTGAACCATTCCTGTGACACTAGTTATAGATTCCGATGCTTCACTTCAGGTTTACTGTATCCCTTGGACTTTCTTATTGACGATGAAACACAGCAAATGCATCGGAATTAAATAGAGAAGGCACAATGACGACTTAAGTACAAGAAGACTCACTCATCTTACTGTCTATGTTTTGAACCATTCCTTTGACACTAGTTACAGATTCCGATGCTTCGCTGCAGGTTTACTGTATCCCTTGGACCTTCTTATTGACGATGAAACACAGAAATTGCATCGGAATTAAATACAAAATGCATAATGCAGACTTAAGTACAAGAACACTGTCTCTTCTTACTGACTATGCTTTGAACCATTCCTGTGACACTAGTTATAGATTCCGATGCTTCACTTCAGGTTTACTGTATCCCTTGGACCTTCTTATTGACGATGAAACACAGCAATTGCATCGGAACTAAATAGAGAAGGCACAATACCGACTTAAGTACAAGATGACTGACTCTTCCTACTTTCTATGTCTTTACCATTCCAGTGACACTAGTTATAGATTCCGATGCTTAACTTCAGCTTTACTGTATCCCTCTGACCTTCTTATTGACGATGAAACACAGAAATTACAACGGAATTAAATACAAAACTGACAATGCCGACTTAAGTACAAGAAGACTGACTCTTCGTCTGTCTATGATTTGAACCATTCCTGTGACACTAGTTACAGATTTCGATGCTTCACTTCAGGTTTACTGTATCCCTTGGACCTTCTTATTGACGATGAAACACAGAAATTGCATCGGAATTAAATACAAAAGGCACAATGCCGACTTAAGTACAAGAAGACTGACTCTTCTTACTGACTATGTTTTGAACCATTCCTGTGACAGTAGTTATAGATTCCGATGCTTAACTTCAGGTTTACTGTATCCCTTGGACCTTTTATTGACGATGAAACACAGAAATTGCGTCGGAATTAAATACAAAAGGCACAATGCCGACTTAAGTACAAGAAGACTGACTCTTCTTACTGTCTATGTTTTGAACCATTCCTGTGACACTAGTAATAGATTCCGATCTTCACTCTAGGTTTACTGTATCCCTTGCACCTTCTTATTGATGATGAAACTCAGAAATTGCATCGGAATTAAATAAAAAAGGCACAATGCCGACTTAAGTACAAGAAGACTGACTCATCTTACGGTCTACGATTTGAACCATTCCTGTGACACTAGTTACAGATTCCGATGCTTCACTGCAGGTTTACTGTATCCCTTGGACCTTCATATTGACGATGAAACACTGAAATTGCATCGGAATTAAATAGAAAAGGAACAATGCCGACTTAAGTACAAGAACACTGACTCTTCTTACTAGCTATGATTTGAACCATTCCTGTGACACTAGTTATAGATTACGATGCTTCACTTCAGGTTTACTGTATCCCTTGGACCTTCTTATTGACGATGAAACACAGCAATTGCATCGGAATTAAATAGAGAAGGCACAATGCCGACTTAAGTACAAGAAGACTGACTCTTCCTACTTTCTATGTTTATACCATTCCTGTGACACGATGCTTCACTTCCGGTTTACTGTATCCCTCTGACCCTCTTATTGACGATGAAACACAGAAATTGCAACGGAATTAAATACAAAAAGGACAATGCCGACTTAAGTACAAGAACACTGACTTTTCTTCTGTCTATGTTTTGAACCATTCCTGTGACACCAGTTATAGATTTCGATGCTTCACTTCAGGTTTACTGTATCCCTTGGACCTTCTTATTGACGATGAAACACAGAAATTGCATCGGAATTAAATACAAAAGGCACAATGCCGACTTAAGTACAAGAAGACCGACTCATCTTACTGACTATGTTTTAAACCATTCCTGTGACACTAGTTATAGATACTGATGCTTCACTTCAGGTTTACTGTATCCCTCTGACCTTCTTATTGACGATGAAACACAGAAATTGCATAGGAATTAAATAGAAAAGGCACAATTCCGACTTAAGTACAAGAAGACTGACCCTTCTTACTGACCATGTTTTGAACCATTCCTGTGACACTAGTTATAGCTTCCGATGCTTCACTTCAGGTTTACTGTATCCCTTGGACTTTCTTATTGACGATGAAGCACAGAAATTGCATCGGAAGTAACTAGAAAAGGCACAATGCCTACTTAAGTACAAGAAGACTGACTGTTCCTACTGTCTATGTTTTGAACCATTCCTGTGACACTAGTTATAGATTCCGATGCTTCACTACAGGTTTACTGTATCCCTCTGACCTTCTTATTGACGATGAAACATAGAAATTGCATCGGAATTAGATAAAAAGGCACAATGCTGACATAAGTACAACAAGACTGACTCTTCCTACTGTCTATGTTTTGAATAATTCCTGTGACACTAGTTATAAATTCCGACGCTTCACTTCAGGTTTACTGTATCCCTTGGACCTTCTTATTGACGATGAAACACAAAATTGCATCGGAATTAAATACAAAAGGTACAATGCCGACTTAAGTACAAGGGGACTGACTGTTCTTACTGACTATGTTTTGAACCATTCCTGTGATACTAGTTATAGATTCCGGTGCTTCACTTCAGTTTTACTGTATCCCTTGGAGCTTCTTGTTGACGATGAAACACAGCAATTGCATCGGAATTAAATACAAAAGGCACAATGCTGACTTAAGTACAAGAATACTGACTCTTCTTACTGTCTATGCTTTGAACCATCCCTGTGACACTAGTTATAAATTCCGATGCTTCACTCCAGGTTAACTGTATCCCTTGGACCTTCTTATTGACGATGAAACACAGAAATTGCAACGGAATTATATACAAAAGGGACAATGCCGACTTAAGTACAAGAATACTGACTCATCTTACTGTCTATGTTTTGAACCATCCCTGTGACACTAGTTATAAATTCCGACGCTTCACTACAGGTTTACTGTATCCCTTTGACCTTCTTATTGACGATGAAACACAGAAATTGCATCGGAATTAAATAGAAAAGTCACAATGCCGTCTTAAGTACAAGAAGACTGACTCTTCTAACTGACTAAGTTTTGAACCATTCCTGTGACACTAGTTATAGATTCTGATGCTTCACTTGAGGATTACTGTATCCCTCTGACCTTCTTATTGACGATGAAACACGGAAATTGCTTCGGAATTAAATACAAAAGGCACAATGCCGACTTAAGTAGAAGAACACTGACTCTTATTACTGACTATGTTTTGAAAAATTCCTGTGACACTAGTTATAGATTCCGATGCTTCACTTCAGATTTAATGTATCCCTCTGACCTTCCTATTGATGATGAAACACAGAAATTGTATTGGAATTAAATACTAAAGGCACAATGCCGAATTAAGTACAAGAAGACTGACTCTTCTTACTGTCGATGTTTTGAACCATTCCTGTGACACCAGTTATAGATTCCGATGCTTCACTCCAGGTTTACTGTATCCCTTGGACTTTCTTATTGACGATGAAACACAGAAATTGCATCGGAATTAAATAAAAAAGGCACAATGCCGCCTTAAGTACAAGAAGACTGACTCTTCTTAGTGTCTATGTTTGAACCATTCCTGTGACACTAGTTATAGATTCCGATGCTTCACTCAAGGTTAACTGTATCCCTCTGACCTTCTTATTGACGATGAAACACAGATATTGCATCGGAATTAAATACAAAAGGCACAATGCCGAAATAAGTACAAGAAGACTGACTCGTCTCACTGGCTATGCTTTGAACCATTCATGTGACATTAGTTATAGATTCCGGTGCTTCACTTCAAGTTTACTGTATCCCTTGGACCTTCTTATTGACGATGAAACACAGAAATTGCATCGGAAATAAGTACAAAAGGCACAATGCCGACTTAAGTACAAGAAGACTGACTCTTCTTACTGACTGTGTTTTGAACCATTCCTGCGACACTAGTTATAGATTCTGATGCTTCACTTCAGGTTTACTGTATCCCTCTGACCTTCTTATTGACGATGAATCACAGAAATTGCATCGGAATTAATTACAATAGGCACAATGCCGACTTAAGTACAAGGAAAAACTGACTCTTCTAACTGTCTATGTTTTAACCATTCCTGTGACACTACTTATAGATTCCGATGCTTCACTTCAGGTTTACTGTATCCCTCTGTCCTTCTTATTGACGAGGAAACACAGAAATTGCATCGGAATTAATTACAAAAGGCACAATGCCGACTTAAGTACAAGGAAAAACTGACTCTTCTTACTGTCTATGTTTTGAACCATTCCTGTGACACTAGTTATAGATTCCGATGCTTCACTTCAGGTTTACTGTATCCCTCTCACCTTCGTATTGACGATGCAACACAGAAATTTCATCGAAATTAAATAGAAAGGGCACAATTCCGACTTAAGGGCATGGTAACAGACTCTTGTTACTGTCTATGTTTTGAACCATTCCTGTGACACTAGTTATAGATTCCGATGCTTCACTTCAGGTTTACTGTATCCCTTGGACTTTCTTATTGACGATGAAACACAGCAAATTCATCGGAATTAAATAGAGAAGGCACAATGACGACTTAAGTACAAGAAGACTCACTCATCTTACTGTCTATGTTTTGAACCATTCCTTTGACACTAGTTACAGATTCCGATGCTTCACTGCAGGTTTACTGTATCCCTTGGACCTTCTTATTGACGATGAAACACAGAAATTGCATCGGAATTAAATACAAAATGCATAATGCAGACTTAAGTACAAGAACACTGTCTCTTCTTACTGACTATGCTTTGAACCATTCCTGTGACACTAGTTATAGATTCCGATGCTTCACTTCAGGTTTACTGTATCCCTTGGACCTTCTTATTGACGATGAAACACAGCAATTGCATCGGAACTAAATAGAGAAGGCACAATACCGACTTAAGTACAAGATGACTGACTCTTCCTACTTTCTATGTCTTTACCATTCCAGTGACACTAGTTATAGATTCCGATGCTTAACTTCAGCTTTACTGTATCCCTCTGACCCTCTTATTGACGATGAAACACAGAAATTACAACGGAATTAAATACAAAACTGACAATGCCGACTTAAGTACAAGAAGACTGACTCTTCGTCTGTCTATGATTTGAACCATTCCTGTGACACTAGTTACAGATTTCGATGTTTCACTTCAGGTTTACTGTATCCCTTGGACCTTCTTATTGACGATGAAACACAGAAATTGCATCGGAATTAAATACAAAAGGCACAATGCCGACTTAAGTAAAAGAAGACTGACTCTTCTTACTGACTATGTTTTGAACCATTCCTGTGACAGTAGTTATAGATTCCGATGCTTAACTTCAGGTTTACTGTATCCCTTGGACCTTTTATTGACGATGAAACACAGAAATTGCGTCGGAATTAAATACAAAAGGCACAATGCCGACTTAAGTACAAGAAGACTGACTCTTCTTACTGTCTATGTTTTGAACCATTCCTGTGACACTAGTAATAGATTCCGATCTTCACTCTAGGTTTACTGTATCCCTTGCACCTTCTTATTGATGATGAAACTCAGAAATTGCATCGGAATTAAATAAAAAAGGCACAATGCCGACTTAAGTACAAGAAGACTGACTCATCTTACGGTCTACGATTTGAACCATTCCTGTGACACTAGTTACAGATTCCGATGCTTCACTGCAGGTTTACTGTATCCCTTGGACCTTCTTATTGACGATGAAACACTGAAATTGCATCGGAATTAAATAGAAAAGGAACAATGCCGACTTAAGTACAAGAACACTGACTCTTCTTACTAGCTATGATTTGAACCATTCCTGTGACACTAGTTATAGATTACGATGCTTCACTTCAGGTTTACTGTATCCCTTGGACCTTCTTATTGACGATGAAACACAGCAATTGCATCGGAATTAAATAGAGAAGGCACAATGCCGACTTAAGTACAAGAAGACTGACTCCTCCTACTTTCTATGTTTATACCATTCCTGTGACACGATGCTTCACTTCCGGTTTACTGTATCCCTCTGACCCTCTTATTGACGATGAAACACAGAAATTGCAACGGAATTAAATACAAAAAGGACAATGCCGACTTAAGTACAAGAAGACTGACTTTTCTTCTGTCTATGTTTTGAACCATTCCTGTGACACCAGTTATAGATTTCGATGCTTCACTTCAGGTTTACTGTATCCCTTGGACCTTCTTATTGACGATGAAACACAGAAATTGCATCGGAATTAAATAAAAAAGGCACAATGCCGCCTTAAGTACAAGAAGACTGACTCTTCTTAGTGTCTATGTTTGAACCATTCCTGTGACACTAGTTATAGATTCCGATGCTTCACTCAAGGTTAACTGTATCCCTCTGACCTTCTTATTGACGATGAAACACAGAAATTGCATCGGAATTAAATACAAAAGGCACAATGCCGAAATAAGTACAAGAAGACTGACTCGTCTCACTGGCTATGCTTTGAACCATTCATGTGACATTAGTTATAGATTCCGGTGCTTCACTTCAATTTTACTGTATCCCTTGGACCTTCTTATTGACGATGAAACACAGAAATTGCATCGGAAATAAGTACAAAAGGCACAATGCCGACTTAAGTACAAGAAGACTGACTCTTCTTACTGACTGTGTTTTGAACCATTCCTGTGACACTAGTTATAGATTCTGATGCTTCACTTCAGGTTTACTGTATCCCTTGGACCTTTTTATTGACGATGCAACATAGAAATAGCATCGGATTAATTACAAAAGGCACAATGCCGACTTCAGTACAAGAAGACAGACTCTACTTACTGACTATGTTTTGAACCATTCCT
Organism: Schistocerca piceifrons; assembly: GCF_021461385.2. Taxonomy (NCBI): domain Eukaryota; kingdom Metazoa; phylum Arthropoda; class Insecta; order Orthoptera; family Acrididae; genus Schistocerca; species Schistocerca piceifrons. The sequence goes on along the minus strand of NW_025727396.1, from coordinate 5,250,156 downwards.
ATGACACTAGTTATAGGTTCCGATGCTTCACTTCAAATTTTCTGTATCCCTCTGCCCTTCTTATTGACGATGAAACACAGAAATATCATCGGAATTAAATACAAAAGACTCAATGCCCATTTAAGTACAAGAAATTAGACTCTTCTTACAGTCTCTGCTTTGAACCATTCCTGTGACACTAGTTATAGATTCCGATGCTTCACTCCAGGTTTACAGTATCCCTTGGACCTTCTTATTGCCGATGAAACACAGAAATTGCATATGAATTGCATAGAAAAGTCACAATGCCGACTTAAGTACAAGAAGACTGACTCTTCCTACTGTCTACGTTTTTCAACCATTCCTGTGACACTAGTTATAGATTCCGATGCTTCACTTCAGGTTTACTGTATCTCTGTGACCTACTTATTGACGATGAAACACAGAATTTGCATCGGAATTAAATACAAAAGTCACAATGCCGACTTACGTACAAGAAGACTGACTCTTCATACTGTCTATGCTTTGAACCATTCCTGTGACACTAGTTATAGATTCCGGTGCTTCACTTCAGGTTTACTGTATCCGCTGGACCTTCTCACTGACGATGAAACACAGAAATTGCATCGGTATTAAATACAAAAGGCACAATGCCTACTTATGTACAAGAAGACTGATTCTTCTTACTGACTATGCTTTAGAACCATTCCTGTGACACTAGTTATAGACTCTGATGCTTCACTTCAGGTTTACTGCATCCCTTGGAACTTCTTAATGAAGATGAAATGCAGAAATTACATCGGAATTAAATACAAAAGGCACAATGCTGACTTAAGTACAAGAAGACTGACTGTTCTTACTGACGATGTTTTGACCATTCCTGTAACACTTGTTATAGATTCCGGTGCTTCACTTTAGGTTTACTGTATCCCCTGGACCTTCTTATTGACGATTAAGCACAGAAATTGCATCGGAATTAAATACAAAAGGCACAATGCCGACTTATGTACAAGAATACTGACTCTTCTTACTGTCTATGTTTTGAACCATCCCTGTGTCACTAGTTATAGATTCCGATGCTTCACTCCAGGTTAACTGTATCCCTTGGACCTTGTTATTGACGATGAATCACAGAAATTGCATCGGAATTAAATGCAAAAGGCACAATGCCGACTTAAGTACAAGAAGACTGACTCTTCCTACTGTCTATGCCATGAACCATTCCTGTGACAATAGTTATAGATTTCGATGCTTCACTTCAGGTTTACTGTATCCCTCTGACCTTCTTATTGACGATGAAACACAGAAATTGCATCGGAATTAAATACAAAAGGCACAATGCCGACTTAAGTACAAGAAGACTGACTCTTCCTACTGACTATGTTTTGAACCATTCCTGTGACACTAGTTATAGATTCCGATGCTTCACTTCTGGTTTACTGTATCCCTTGGACCTTCTTATTGACGATGAAACACAGAAATTGCATCGGAATTAAATACAAAAGGCACAATGCCGAATTAAGTACAAGAAGACTGACTCTTCTTGATATCTATGTTTTGAAAGATTCATGTGACACTAGTTTTAAATTCCGATGCTTCAGTCCAGGTTTACTGTATCCCTTGGACCTTCTTATTGACGATGAAACACAGAAATTGCATCGGAATTAAATACAAAAGGCACAATGGCGACTTAAGTACAAGAAGACTGACTCTTCTTACTGACTATGCTTTGAACCATTCATGTGACATTAGTTTTAGATTCTGGTTCTTCACTTCAGGTTTACTGTATCCCTTGGACCTTCTTATTGACGCGGAAAAACAGAAATTGCATCGGAAATAAATACAAAAGGCACAATGCCACCTTAAGTACAAGAAGACTGACTCTTCTTACTGACTATGCTTTTGAACCATTCCTGTGACACTACTTATAGTTTCTGATGCTTCACTTCAGGTTTACTGTATCCCTTGGACCTTCTTATTGACGATGAAACATAGAAATTGCATCGGAATCCAATACAAAAGGCACAATGCCGACTTAAGTACAAGAAGACTGACTCATCTTACTGACTATGTTTGAACCATTCCTGTGACACTAGTTGTAGATTCCGATGCTTCACTTCAGATTTACTGTATCCCTCTGACCTTCTTATTGACGATGAAACACAGAAATTCAATCGGAATTAAATACAAAAGACACAATGTCCATTTAAGTACAAGAAAACTGACTCTTCTTACTGTCTATGCTTTGAACCATTCCTGTGACACTAGTTATAGATTCCGATGCTTCACTCCAGGTTTACAGTATCCCTTGGATCTTCTTATTGACGATAAAACACAAAAATTGCATCGGAATTAAATACAAAAGGCACAATGCCGACTTATGTACAAGAATACTGACTCTTCTTACTGTCTATGTTTTGAACCATCCCTGTGTCACTAGTTATAGATTCCGATGCTTCACTCCAGGTTAACTGTATCCCTTGGACCTTGTTATTGACGATGAATCACAGAAATTGCATCGGAATTAAATGCAAAAGGCACAATGCCGACTTAAGTACAAGAAGACTGACTCTTCCTACTGTCTATGCCATGAACCATTCCTGTGACAATAGTTATAGATTTCGATGCTTCACTTCAGGTTTACTGTATCCCTCTGACCTTCTTATTGACGATGAAACACAGAAATTGCATCGGAATTAAATACAAAAGGCACAATGCCGACTTAAGTACAAGAAGACTGACTCTTCGTACTGACTATGTTTTGAACCATTCCTGTGACACTAGTTATAGATTCCGATGCTTCACTTCTGGTTTACTGTATCCCTTGGACCTTCTTATTGACGATGAAACACAGAAATTGCATCGGAATTAAATACAAAAGGCACAATGCCGAATTAAGTACAAGAAGACTGACTCTTCTTGATATCTATGTTTTGAAAGATTCATGTGACACTAGTTTTAAATTCCGATGCTTCAGTCCAGGTTTACTGTATCCCTTGGACCTTCTTATTGATGATGAAACACAGAAATTGCATCGGAATTAAATACAAAAGGCCCAATGGCGACTTAAGTACAAGAAGACTGACTCTTCTTACTGACTATGCTTTGAACCATTCATGTGACATTAGTTTTAGATTCTGGTTCTTCACTTCAGGTTTACTGTATCCCTTGGACCTTCTTATTGACGCGGAAAAACAGAAATTGCATCGGAAATAAATACAAAATGCACAATGCCACCTTAAGTACAAGAAGACTGACTCTTCTTACTGACTATGCTTTTGAACCATTCCTGTGACACTACTTATAGTTTCTGATGCTTCACTTCAGGTTTACTGTATCCCTTGGACCTTCTTATTGACGATGAAACATAGAAATTGCATCGGAATCCAATACAAAAGGCACAATGCCGACTTAAGTACAAGAAGACTGACTCATCTTACTGACTATGTTTGAACCATTCCTGTGACACTAGTTGTAGATTCCGATGCTTCACTTCAGATTTACTGTATCCCTCTGACCTTCTTATTGACGATGAAACACAGAAATTCAATCGGAATTAAATACAAAAGACACAATGTCCATTTAAGTACAAGAAAACTGACTCTTCTTACTGTCTATGCTTTGAACCATTCCTGTGACACTAGTTATAGATTCTGATGCTTCACTCCAGGTTTACAGTATCCCTTGGATCTTCTTATTGACGATAAAACACAAAAATTGCATCGGAATTAAATAAAAAAGGCACAATGCCGACTTAAGTACAAGAAGACTGACTCTACTTGCTGTCTATGTTTGAACCATTCCTGTGACACTAGTTATAGATTCCGATGCATCACTCCAGGTTTACTATATCCCTCGGACCTTCTTATTGACGATGAAACACAGAAATTGCATAGGAATTAAATAGAAAAGGCACAATGCCGAATTAAGGACAAGAAGAGTGACCCTTTTACTGTCTATGTTTTGAACCATTCATGTGACACTAGTTATAGATTCCTATGTTTCAGTCCAGGTTTTCTGTATCCCTTGGACCTTCTTATTGACGATGAAACACAGAAATTGCATCGGAATTAAATACAAAAGGCACAATGGCGACTTAAGTACAAGAAGTCTGACTGTTCTTACTGACTATGTTTTGAACCATTCCTGTGACACTAGTTATAGATTCCGATCCTTCACTTCAGATTTACTGTATCCCTCTGACCTTGTTATTGACGATGAAACGCAGATATTCAATCGGAATTAAATACAAAAGACACAATGCCCACTTAAGTACAAGAAAACTGACTCTTCTTACTGTCTATGCTTTGAACCATTCCTGTGGCACTAGTTATAGATTCCGATGCTTCACTCTAGGTATACAGTATCCCTTGGACCTTCTTATCGACGATGAAACACAAAAATTGCATCGGGATTAAATAAAAAAGGCACAAAGCCGACATAAGTACAAGAAGACTGACTCTACTTACTGTCTATGTTTGAACCATTCCTGTGACACTAGTTATAGATTCCGATGCATCACTCCAGGTTTACTATATCCCTTGGACTTCCTTATTGACGATGAAACACAGAAATTGCATAGGAATTAAATAGAAAAGGCACAATGCCGAATTAAGGACAAGAAGACTGACCCTTCTTACTGTCTATTGTTTGAACCATTCATGTGACACTAGTTTTAGATTCCGATGCTTCAGTCCAGGTTTACTGTATCCCTTGGACCTTCTTATTGACGATGAAACACAGAAATTGCATCGGAATTAAATACAAAAGGCACAATGGCGACTTAAGTACAAGAAGACTGACTCTTCTTATTGACTATGCTTTGAACCATTCATGTGACATTAGTTATAGATTCCGGTGCTTCACTTCAGGTGTACTGTATCCCTTGGACCTTCTTATTGACGATGAAACACAGAAATTGCATCGGAAAAAAATACAAACGGCACAATGCCGACTTAGGTACAAGAAGACTGACTCTTCTTACTGACTATGCTTTGAACCATTCCTGTGACACTAATTATAGATTCTGATGCTTCACTTCAGGTTTACTGTATCCCTTGGACGTTCTTATTGACGATGAAACATTGAATTTGCATCGGAATCAAATACAAAAGGCACAATGCCGACTTAAGTACAAGAAGACTGACTCTTCTTACTGACTGTGTTTTGAACCATTCCTGTGACACTAGTTATAGATTCCGATGCTTCACTTCAGATTTACTGTATCCCTCTGACCTTCTTATTGACGATGAAACACAGAAATTGCATCGGAATTAAATACAAAAGACACAATGCCCACTTAAGTACAAGAAGACTGACTCTTCTTACTGACTATGCTTTGAACCATTCATGTGACATTAGTTTTAGATTCTGGTTCTTCACTTCGAGTTTACTGTATCCCTTGGACCTTCTTATTGACGCGGAAACACAGAAATTGCATCGGAAATAAATACAAAAGGCACAATGCCACCTTAAGTACAAGAACACTGACTCTTCTTACTGACTATGCTTTTGAACCATTCCTGTGACACTACTTATAGTTTCTGATGCTTCACTTCAGGTTTACTGTATCCCTTGGACCTTCTTATTGACGATGAAACATAGAAATTGCATCGGAATCCAATACAAAAGGCACAATGCCGACTTAAGAACAAGAAGACTGACTCATCTTACTGACTATGTTTGAACCATTCCTGTGACACTAGTTGTAGATTCCGATGCTTCACTTCAGATTTACTGTATCCCTCTGACCTTCTTATTGACGATGAAACACAGAAATTCAATCGGAATTAAATACAAAAGACACAATGTCCATTTAAGTACAAGAAAACTGACTCTTCTTACTGTCTATGCTTTGAACCATTCCTGTGACACTAGTTATAGATTCCGATGCTTCACTCCAGGTTTACAGTATCCCTTGGATCTTCTTATTGACGATGAAACACAAAAATTGCATCGGAATTAAATAAAAAAGGCACAATGCCGAGTTAAGTACAAGAAGACTGACTCTACTTGCTGTCTATGTTTGAACCATTCCTGTGACACTAGTTATAGATTCCGATGCATCACTCCAGGTTTACTATATCCCTCGGACCTTCTTATTGACGATGAAACACAGAAATTGCATAGGAATTAAATAGAAAAGGCACAATGCCGAATTAAGGACAAGAAGAGTGACCCTTTTACTGTCTATGTTTTGAACCATTCATGTGACACTAGTTATAGATTCCTATGTTTCAGTCCAGGTTTTCTGTATCCCTTGGACCTTCTTATTGACGATGAAACACAGAAATTGCATCGGAATTAAATACAAAAGGCACAATGGCGACTTAAGTACAAGAAGTCTGACTGTTCTTACTGACTATGTTTTGAACCATTCCTGTGACACTAGTTATAGATTCCGATGCTTCACTTCAGATTTACTGTATCCCTCTGACCTTGTTATTGACGATGAAACGCAGATATTCAATCGGAATTAAATACAAAAGACACAATGCCCACTTAAGTACAAGAAAACTGACTCTTCTTACTGTCTATGCTTTGAACCATTCCTGTGGCACTAGTTATAGATTCCGATGCTTCACTCTAGGTATACAGTATCCCTTGGACCTTCTTATCGACGATGAAACACAAAAATTGCATCGCGATTAAATAAAAAAGGCACAAAGCCGACATAAGTACAAGAAGACTGACTCTACTTACTGTCTATGTTTGAACCTTTCCTGTGACACTAGTTATAGATTCCGATGCATCACTCCAGGTTTACTATATCCCTTGGACTTCCTAATTGACGATGAAACACAGAAATTGCATAGGAATTAAATAGAAAAGGCACAATGCCGAATTAAGGACAAGAAGACTGACCCTTCTTACTGTCTATGGTTTGAACCATTCATGTGACACTAGTTTTAGATTCCGATGCTTCAGTCCAGGTTTACTGTATCCCTTGGACCTTCTTATTGACGATGAAACACAGAAATTGCATCGGAATTAAATACAAAAGGCACAATGGCGACTTAAGTACAAGAAGACTGACTCTTCTTATTGACTATGCTTTGAACCATTCATGTGACATTAGTTATAGGTTCCGGTGCTTCACTTCAGGTTTACTGTATCCCTTGGCCCTTCTTATTGACGATGAAACACAGAAATTGCATCGGAAAAAAATACAAACGGCACAATGCCGACTTAGGTACAAGAAGACTGACTCTTCTTACTGACTATGCTTTGAACCATTCCTGTGACACTAATTATAGATTCTGATGCTTCACTTCAGGTTTACTGTATCCCTTGGACCTTCTTATTGACGATGAAACATTGAATTTGCATCGGAATCAAATACAAAAGGCACAATGCCGACTTAAGTACAAGAAGACTGACTCTTCTTACTGACTGTGTTTTGAACCATTCCTGTGACACTAGTTATAGATTCCGATGCTTCACTTCAGATTTACTGTATCCCTCTGACCTTCTTATTGACGATGAAACACAGAAATTGCATCGGAATTAAATACAAAAGACACAATGCCCACTTAAGTACAAGAAAACTGACTCTTCTTACTTTCTATGCTTTGAACCATTTCTGTGACACTAGTTATAGATTCCAATGCTTCACTCAAGGTTTACAGTATTCCTTGGACCCTCTTATTGACGATGAACCACAAAAATTGCATCGGAATTAAATGAAAAAGGCACAATGCCGACTTAAGTACAAGAAGACTGACTCTACTTACTGTCTATGTTGGAACCATTCCTGTGACACTAGTTATAGATTCCGATGCATCACTCCAGGTTTACTATATCCCTTGGACCTTCTTATTGACGATGAAACACAGAAATTGCATAGGAATTAAATAGAAAAGGCACAATGCCGACTTAAGTACAAGAAGACTGACTCTTCCTACTGTCTACGTTTTGAACCATTCCTGTGACAATAGTTATAGATTCCGATGCTTCACTTCAGGTTTACTGTATCTCTCTGACCTTCTTATTGACGATGAAACACAGAATTTGCATTGGAATTAAATACAAAATGCACAATCCCGACTTATGTAAAAGAAGACTGACTCTTCCTACTGTCTATGATTTGAACCATTCCTGTGACACTAGTTATAGATTCCGATGCTTCACTTCAGGTTTACTGCATCACTTGGACCTTCTCATTGACGATGAAACACAGAAATTGCATCGGTATTAAATACAAAAGGCACAATGCCGACTTATGTACAAGAAGACTGATTCTTCTTACTGACTATGTTTGAACCATTCCTGTGACACTAGTTATAGACTCTGATGCTTCACTTCAGGTTTACTGCATCCCTTGGAACTTCTTAATGAAGATGAAACACAGAAATGGCATCGGAATTAAATACAAAAAGCACAATGCCGACTTAAGTACAAGAAGACTGACTCTTCTTACTGACTGTGTTTTGAACCATTCCTGTGACACTAGTTATAGACTCTGATGCTTCCCCTCAGGTTTACTGTATCCCCTGGACCTTCTTATTGACGATGAAGCACAGAAATTGCATCGGAATTAAATACAAAAGGCACAATGCCGACTTAAGTACAAGAATACTGACTCTTCTTACTGTCTATGTTTTAAACCATCCCTGTTTCACTAGTTATAAATTCCGATGCTTCACTCCAGGTTAACTGTATCCCTTGGACCTTGTTATTGACGATGAATCACAGAAATTGCTTCGGAATTAAATGCAAAAGGCACAATGCCGACTTAAGTACAAGAAGACTGGCTCTTCCTACTGTCTATGCTTTGAACCATTCCTGTGACAATAGTTATAGATTTCGATGCTTCACTTCAGGTTTACTGAATCCCTCTGACCTTCTTATTGACGATGAAACACAGAAATTGATCGGAATTAAATACAAAAGGCACAATGCAGACTTAAGTACAAGAAGACCGACTCTTCTTACTGACTACGTTTTGAACCATTCCTGTGACACTAGTTATAGATTCCGATGCTTCACTTCAGATTTACTGTATCCCTCTGACCTACTTATTGACGATGAAACACAGAAATTTCATCGGAATTAAATACAAAAGACACAATGCCCACTTAAGTACAAGAAAACTGACTCTTCTTACTGTCTATGCTTTGAACCATTCCTGTGACACTAGTTATAGATTCCGATGCTTCACCCCGGGTTTATTGTATCCCTTGGACCTTCTTATTGACGATGATACACAGAAATTGCATCGGAAGTAAATGAAGAAGGCACAAAGCCGCCTTAAGTACAAGAAGACTGACTCTTCGTACTGACTATGTTTTGAACCATTCCTGTTACACTAGTTATAGATTCTGATGCTTCACTTCAGGTTTATTGTATCCCATGGACCTTCTTGTTGACGATGAAACATAGAAATTGCATCGGAATCCAATACAAAAGGCACAATGCCGACTTAAGTACAAGAAGACTGACTCTTCTTACTGACTATGTTTGAACCATTCCTGTGACACTAGTTATAGATTCCGATGCTTCACTTCAGATTTACTGTATCCCTCTGACCTTCTTATTGACGATGAAACACAGAAATTCAATCGGAATTAAATACAAAAGACACAATGTCCATTTAAGTACAAGAAAACTGACTCTTCTTACTGGTTATGCTTTGAACCATTCCTGTGACACTAGTTATAGATTCCGATGCTTCACTCCAGGTTTACAGTATCCCTTGGATCTTCTTATTGACGATGAAACACAAAAATTGCATCGGAATTAAATAAAAAAGGCACAAACCGACTTAAGTACAAGAAGACTGACTCTACTTGCTGTCTATGTTTGAAGCATTCCTGTGACACTAGTTATAGATTCCGATGCATCACTCCAGGTTTACTATATCCCTCGGACCTTCTTATTGACGATGAAACACAGAAATTGCATAGGAATTAAATAGAAAAGGCACAATGCAGAATTAAGGACAAGAAGAGTGACCCTTTTACTGTCTATGTTTTGAACCATTCATGTGACACAAGTTATAGATTCCTATGTTTCAGTCCAGGTTTACTGTATCCCTTGGACCTTCTTATTGACGATGAAACACAGAAATTGCATCGGAATTAAATACAAAAGGCACAATGGCGACTTAAGTACAAGAAGTCTGACTGTTCTTACTGACTATGTTTTGAACCATTCCTGTGACACTAGTTATAGATTCCGATGCTTCACTTCAGATTTACTGTATCCCTCTGACCTTCTTATTGACGATGAAACGCAGATATTCAATCGGAATTAAATACAAAAGACACAATGCCCACTTAAGTACAAGAAAACTGACTCTTCTTACTGTCTATGCTTTGAACCATTCCTGTGACACTAGTTATAGATTCCGATGCTTCACTCCAGGTTTACTGTATCCCTTGGACCTTCTTATTGACGATGAAACACAAAAATTGCGTCGGGATTAAATAAAAAAGGCACAAAGCCGACATATGTACAAGAAGACTGACTCTACTTACTGTCTATGTTTGAACCATTCCTGTGACACTAGTTATAGATTCCGATCCATCACTCCAGGTTTACTATATCCCTTGGACCTCCTTATTGACGATGAAACACAGAAATTGCATAGGAATTAAATGGAAAAGGCACAATGCCGAATTAAGGACAAGAAGACTGACCCTTCTTACTGTCTATGTTTTAACCATTCATGTGACACTAGTTTTAGATTCCGATGCTTCAGTCCAGGTTTACTGTATCCCTTGGACCTTCTTATTGACGATGAAACACACAAATTGCATCGGAAAAAAATACAAAAGGCACAATGCCGACTTAGGTACAAGAAGACTGACTCTTCTTACTGACTATGTTTTGAACCATTCCTGTGACACTAATTATAGATTCTGATGCCTCACTTCAGGTTCACTGTATCCCTTGGACCTTCTTAGTGACGATGAAACATTGAATATGCATCGGAATCAAATACAAAAGGCACAATGCCGACTTAAGTACAAGAAGACTGACTCTTCTTACTGACTGTGTTTTGAACCATTCCTGTGACTCTAGTTATAGATTCCGATGCCTCACTTCAGATTTACTGTATCCCTCTGACCTTCTTATTGACGATGAAACACAGAAATTGCATCGGAATTAAATACAAAAGACACAATGCCCACTTAAGTACAAGAAAACTGACTCTTCTTACTGTCTATGCTTTGAACCATTCCTGTGACACTAGTTATAGATTCCAATGCTTCACTCAAGGTTTACAGTATCCCTTGGACCCTCTTGTTGACGATGAACCACAAAAATTGCATCGCAATTAAATAAAAAAGGCACAATGCCGACTTAAGTACAAGAAGACTGACTCTACTTACTGTCTATGTTGGAACCATTCCTGTGACACTAGTTATAGATTCCGATGCATCACTCCAGGTTTACTATATCCCTTGGACCTTCTTATTGACGATGAAACACAGAAATTGCATAGGAATTAAATAGAAAAGGCACAATGCCGACTTAAGTACAAGAAGACTGACTCTTCCTACTGTCTACGTTTTGAACCATTCCTGTGACACTAGTTATAGATTCCGATGCTTCACTTCAGGTTTACTGTATCTCTCTGACCTTCTTATTGACGATGAAACACAGAAATTGCATCGGTATTAAATACAAAAGGCACAATGCCGACTTATGTACAAGAAGACTGATTCTTCGTACTGACTATGTTTGAACCATTCCTGTGACACTAGTTATAGACTCTGATGCTTCACTTCAGGTTTACTGCATCCCTTGGAACTTCTTAATGAAGATGAAACACAGAAATGGCATCGGAATTAAATACAAAAAGCACAATGCCGACTTAAGTACAAGAAGACTGACTCTTCTTACTGACTGTGTTTTGAACCATTCCTGTGACACTAGTTATAGACTCTGATGCTTTACCTCAGGTTTACTGTATCCCCTGGACCTTCTTGTTGACGATGAAGCACAGAAATTGCATCGGAATTAAATACAAAAGGCACAATGCCGACTTAAGTACAAGAATACAGACTCTTCTTACTGTCTATGTTTTAATCCATCCCTGTTTCACTAGTTAAAAATTCCGATGCTTCACTCCAGGTTAACTGTATCCCTTGGACCTTGTTATTGACGATGAATCACAGAAATTGCATCGGAATTAAATGCAAAAGGCACAATGCCGACTTAAGTACAAGAAGACTGGCTCTTCCTACTGTCTATGCTTTGAACCATTCCTGTGACAATAGTTATAGATTTCGATGCTTCACTTCAGGTTTACTGTATACCTCTGACCTTCTTATTGACGATGAAACACAGATATTGATCGGAATAAAATACAAAAGGCACAATGCAGACTTAAGTACAAGAAGACTGACTCTTCCTACTGTCTATGTTTTGAACCATTCCTGTGACACTAGTTATAGATTCCGATGCTTCACTTCAGGTTTACTGTATCCCTCTGACCTTCTTATTGACGATGAAACACAGAAATTGCATCGGAATTAAATACAAAAGGCACAATGCCGGATTAAATACAAGAAGACTGACTCTTCTTAATGTCTATGTTTTGAACCATTCATGTGACACTAGTTTTAGATTCCGATGCTTCAGTCCAGGTTTACTGTATCCCTTGGACCTTCTTATTGACGATGAAACACAGAAATTGCAACGGAATTAAATACAAAAGGCACAATGGCGACTTAAATACAAGAAGACTGACTCTTCTTACAGACTATGCTTTGAACCATTCATGTGACATTAGTTTTAGATTCCGATGCTTCACTTCTGGTTTACTGTATCCCTCTGACCTTCTTATTGAGGATGAAACACAGAAATTGCATCGGAATTAAATACAAAAGGCACAATGGCGACTTAAGTACAAGAAGACTGTCTCTACTTACTGTCTATGTTTGAACCATTCCTGTGACACTAGTTATAGATTCCGATGAATCACTCCAGGTTTACTATATCCTTTGGACCTTCTTATTGACGATGAAACACAGAAATTGCATAGGAATTAAATAGAAAAGGCACAATGCCGAATTAAGGACAAGAAGACTGACCCTTCTTACTGTCTATCTTTTGAACCATTCATGTGACACTAGTTATAGATTCCGATGCTTCAGTCCAGGTTTACTGTATCCCTTGGACCTTCTTATTGACGATGAAACACAGAAATTGCATCGGAAATAAATACAAAAGGCACAATGCCGACTTAAGTACAAGAAGACTGACTCTTCCTACTGTCTATGTTTTGAACCATTCCTGTGACACTAGTTATAGATTCCGATGCTTCACTTTAAGTTTACTGTATCCCTCTTACCTTCTTATTGACGATGAAACACAGAATTCCCATCGGACATAAATACAAAAGGCACAATGCCGACATAAGTACAAGAAGACTGACTCTTCTTACTGACTATGTTTTGATTCATTCCTGTGACACTAGTTATAGATTCCGATGCTTCACTCCAGGTTTACTGTTTCCCTTGGACCTTCTTATCGACGATGAAACACAGAAATTGCATCGGAATTAAATACGAAAGGCACAATGCCGACTTAAGTACAAGAAGACTGACTCTTCTTACTGACTATGTTTTTAACCATTTCTGTGACACTAGTTATAGATTCCGATGCTTCACTCCCGGTTTACTGTATCAGTTGGACCTTCTTATTGTCGATGAAACACAGAAATTGCATCGGAATTAAATACAAAAGGCACAATGCCGACTTTAGTACAAGAAGACTGACTGTACTTACTGTCTATGCTTTGAACCATTCCTGTGACACTAGTAATAGATTCCGAAGCTTCACTCTAGGTTTACTCTATCCCTTGGACCTTCTTATTGACGATGAAACACAGAAATTGCATCGGAATTAAATAAAATAGGCACAATGCCGACTTAAGTACAAGAGGACTGACTCATCTTACTGTCTATGTTTTGAACCATTCCTGTGACACTAGTTACAGATTCCGATGGTTCACTGCAGGTTTACTGTATCCCTGTGACCTTCTTATTGACGATGAAACACTGAAATTGCATCTGAATTGAATGCAAAAGGCACAATGCCGACTTAAGTACAAGAAGACTGACTCTTCCTACTGTCTATGTTTTGAAATATTCCGGTGACACTAGTTATAGATTCCGATGCTTCACTTTAGGTTTACTGTATCCCTCTTACCTTCTTATTGACGATGAAGCACAGAATTTGCATCGGACTTAAATACAAAAGGCACAATGCCGACATAAGTACAAGAAGACTGACTCTTCTTACTGACTATGTTTGATTCATTCCTGTGACACTAGCTGTAGATTCCGATGCTTCACTCCAGGTTTACTGTTCCCTTGGACCTTCTTATTGACGATGGAACACAGAAATTGCGTCGGTTTTAAATACAAAATGCACAATGCCGAATTATGTACAAGAAGACTGACTCTTCTTACTGTCTATGCTTTGAACCACTCCTGTGACACTAGTAATAGATTCCGATGTTTCACTGTTGGTTTACTGTATCCCTTGGACCCTCTTAATGACGATGAAACACAGAAATTGCATCGGAACTAAATACAAAAGGCACATTGCCGACTTTGGTACAAGAAGGCTGACTCTTCTTACTGACTATGATTTGATTCATTCCTGTGACACTAGTTATAGATTCCGATGCTTCACACCAGGTTTACTGTATCCCTTGGACCTTCTTATTGACGATGAAACACAGAAATTGGATCGGAATTAAATACAAAAGGCACAATGCCGACTTAAGTACAAGAAGACTGACTCTTCTTACTGACTATGTTTTGAACCATTTCTGTGACACTAGTTATGCATTCCGATGCTCCACTCCCGGTTTACTGTATCCCTTGGACCTTCTTATTGACGATGAAACACAGAAATTGCATCGGAATTAAATACAAAAGGCCCAATGCCGACTTTAGTACAAGAAGAATGACTGTACATACTGTCTATGTTTGGGACCATTCCTGTGACACTAGTAATAGATTCCGATGCTTCACTCTACGTTTACTGTATCCCTAGGACCTTCTTATTGACGATGAAACACAGAAATTGCATCGGAATGAAATGAAAAAGGCACAATGGCGACTTAAGTACAAGAAGACTGACTCATCTTACTGTCTATGTTTTGAACCATTCCTGTGACACTAGTTACAGTTTCCGATGCTTCAGTCCAGGTTTACTGTATCCCTTGGACCTTCTTATTGACGATGAAACACAGAAATTGCATCGGAATTAAATACAAAAGGCACAATGGCGACTTAAGTACAAGAAGACTGACTCTTCTTACTGACTATGTTTTGAACCATTCATGTGACATTAGTTATAGATTCCGGTGATTCACTTCAGATTTACTGTATCCCTCTGACCGTCGTATTGACGATGAAACACAGAAATTTCATCGGAATTAAATACTAAAGACACAATGCCGACATAAGTACAAGAAGACTGACTCTTCTTACTGACTATGTTTGATTCATTCCTGTGACACTAGCTATAGATTCCGATGCTTTACTCCAGGTTTACTGTATCCCTTGGACCTTCTTATTGACGATGGAACACAGAAATTGCATCGGAATGAAATACAAAAGGCACAATGGCGACTTATGTACAAGAAGACTGCCTCTTCTTACTGACTATGTTTTGAACCATTCCTGTGACACTAGTTATGGATTCCGATGCTTCACTTCAGATTTACTGTATCCCTCTGACGTTCTTATTGACGATGAACCACAGAAATTGCGTCGGATTTAAATACAAAATGCACAATGCCGAATTATGTACAAGAAGACTGACTCTTCTTACTGTCTATGCTTTGAACCACTCCTGTGACACTAGTAATAGATTCCGATGCTTCACTCTTGGTTTACTGTGTCCCTTGGACCCTCTTAATGACGATGAAACACAGAAATTGCATCGGAACTAAATACAAAAGGCACATTGCCGACTTTGGTACAAGAAGGCTGACTTTTCTTACTGACTATGTTTTGATTCATTCCTGTGACACTAGTTATAGATTCCGATGCTTCACACCAGGTTTACTGTATCTCTTGGACCTTCTTATTGACGATGAAACACAGAAATTGGATCGGAATTAAATGCAAAAGGCACAATGCCGACTTAAGTACAAGAAGACTGACTCTTATTACTGACTATGTTATGAACCATTTCTGTGACACTAGTTATGCATTCCGATGCTTCACTCCCGGTTTACTGTATCGCTTGGACCTTCTTATTGACGATGAAACACAGAAATTGCATCGGAATTAAATACAAAAGGCCCAATGCCGACTTTAGTACAAGAAGAATGACTGTACTTACTGTCTATGCTTTGGACCATTCCTGTGACACTAGTAATAGATTCCGATGCTTCACTCTACGTTTACTGTATCCCTTGGACCTTCTTATTGACGATGAAACACAGAAATTGCATCGGAATTAAATGAAAAAGGCACAATGGCGACTTAAGTACAAGAAGACTGACTCATCTTACTGTCTATGTTTTGAACCATTCCTGTGACACTAGTTACAGTTTCCGATGCTTCAGTCCAGGTTTACTGTATCCCTTGGACCTTCTTATTGACGATGAAACACAGAAATTGCATTGGAATTAAATACAAAAGGCACAATGGCGACTTAAGTACAAGAAGACTGACTCTTCTTACTGACTATGCTTTGAACCATTCATGTGACATTAGTTATAGATTCCGGTGCTTCACTTCAGGTTTACTGTATCCCTCGGACCTTCTCATTGGCGATGAAACACAGAAATTGGATCGGAATTAAATACAAAAGGCACAATGCCGACTTAAGTACAAGAAGACTGACTCTTCTTACTGACTATGTTTTGAACCATTCCTGTGGCACTAGTTGTAGATTCTGATGCTTCACTTCAGGTTTACTGTATCCCTTGGACCTTCTTATTGACGATGAAACATAGAAATTGCATCGGAATCAAATACAAAAGGCACAATGCCGACTTAAGTACAAGAAGACTGACTCTTCTTACTGAATATGTTTTGAACCATTCCTGTGACACTAGTTATAGATACCGATGCTTCACTTCAGATTTACTGTATCCCTCTGACCTTCTTATTGACGATGAAACACAGAAATTTCATCGGAATTAAATACAAAAGACACAATGCCCACTTAAGTCCAAGAAAACTGACTCTTCTTACCGTCAATGTTTTGAACCATTCCTGTGACACTAGTTATAGATTCCGATGCTTCACTCCAGGTTTACAGTATCCCTTGGACCTTCTTATTGACGATGAAACACAAAAATTTGCATCGCAATTACATAAAAAAGGCACAATGCCGACTTAAGTACAAGAAGACTGACTCTACTTACTCTCTATGTTGGAACCATTCCTGTGACACTAGTTGTGGATTCCGATGCTTCTCTCCAGGTTTACTATATCCCATGGACCTTCTTATTGACGATGAAACACAGAAATTGCATAATAATTAAATAGAAAAGGCACAAGGCCGATTTAAGTACAAGAAGACTGACTCTTCCTACTGTCTATGTTTTGAACCATTCCTGTGACACTAGTTATAGATTCCGATGCTTCACTTTAAGTTTACTGTATCCCTCTTACCTACTTATTGACGATGAAACACAGAATTCCCATCGGACATAAATACAAAAGGCACAATGCCGACATAAGTACAAGAAGACTGACTCTTCTTACTGACTATGTTTTGATTCATTCCTGTGACACTAGTTATAGATTCCGATGCTTCACTCCAGGTTTACTGTGTCCCTTGGACCTTCTTATTGACGATGAAACACAGAAATTGCATCGGAATTAAATACAAAAGGCACAATGGCGACTTATGTACAAGAAGACTGACTCTTCTTACTGACTATGTTTTGAACCATCCTGTGACACTAGTTATGGATTCCAATGCTTCACTTCAGATTTACTGTATCCCTCTGACGTTCTTATTGACGATGAAACACAGAAATTGCGTTGGATTTAAATACAAAATGCACAATGCCGAATTATGTACAAGAAGACTGACTCTTCTTACTGTCTTTGTTTTGAACCATTCCTGTGACACTAGTAATAGATTCCGATGCTTCACTCTTGGTTTACTGTATCCCTTGGACCCTCGTAATGACGATGAAACACAGAAATTGCATCGGAATTAAATACAAAAGGCACATTGCCGACTTCGGTACAAGAAGACTGACTCTTCTTATTGACTATGTTTGATTCATTCCTGTGACACTAGTTATAGAGTCCGATGCTTCACACCAGGTTTACTGTATCCCTTGGACCTTCTTATTGACGATGAAACACAGAAATTGCATCGGAATTAAATACGAAAGGCACAATGCCGACTTAAGTACAAGAAGACTGACTCTTCTTACTGACTATGTTTTTAACCATTTCTGTGACACTAGTTATAGATTCCGATGCTTCACTCCCGGTTTACTGTATCAGTTGGACCTTCTTATTGTCGATGAAACACAGAAATTGCATCGGAATTAAATACAAAAGGCACAATGCCGACTTTAGTACAAGAAGACTGACTGTACTTACTGTCTATGCTTTCAACCATTCCTGTGACACTAGTAATAGATTCCGAAGCTTCACTCTAGGTTTACTCTATCTCTTGGACCTTCTTATTGACGATGAAACACAGAAATTGCATCGGAATTAAATAAAATAGGCACAATGCCGACTTAAGTACAAGAGGACTGACTCATCTTACTGTCTATGTTTTGAACCATTCCTGTGACACTAGTTACAGATTCCGATGGTTCACTGCAGGTTTACTGTATCCCTGTGACCTTCTTATTGACGATGAAACACTGAAATTGCATCGGAATTAAATACAAAAGGCACAATGCCGACTTAAGTACAAGAAGACTGACTCTTCCTACTGTCTATGTTTTGAAATATTCCTGTGACACTAGTTATAGATTCCGATGCTTCACTTTAGGTTTACTGTATCCCTCTTACCTTCTTATTGACGATGAAGCACAGAATTTGCATCGGACTTAAATACAAAAGGCACAATGCCGACATAAGTACAAGAAGACTGACTCTTCTTACTGACTATGTTTGATTCATTCCTGTGACACTAGTTATAGATTCCGATGCTTCATTCCAGGTTTACTGTATCCCTTGGACCTTCTTATTGACGATGGAACACAGAAATTGCATCGGAATTAAATACAAAAGGCACAATGGCGACTTATGTACAAGAAGACTGACTCTTCTTTCTGACTATGTTTTGAACCATTCCTGTGACACTAGTTATGGATTCCGATGCTTCACTTCAGATTTACTGTATCCCTCTGACGTTCTTATTGACGATGAACCACAGAAATTGCGTCGGTTTTAAATACAAAATGCACAATGCCGAATTATGTACAAGAAGACTGACTCTTCTTACTGTCTATGCTTTGAACCACTCCTGTGACACTAGTAATAGATTCCGATGTTTCACTCTTGGTTTACTGTATCCCTTGGACCCTCTTAATGACGATGAAACACAGAAATTGCATCGGAACTAAATACAAAAGGCACATTGCCGACTTTGGTACAAGAAGTCTGACTCTTCTTACTGACTATGATTTGATTCATTCCTGTGACACTAGTTATAGATTCCGATGCTTCACACCAGGTTTACTGTATCCCTTGGACCTTCTTATTGACGATGAAACACAGAAATTGGATCGGAATTAAATACAAAAGGCACAATGCCGACTTAAGTACAAGAAGACTGACTCTTCTTACTGACTATGTTTTGAACCATTTCTGTGACACTAGTTATGCATTCCGATGCTTCACTCCCGGTTTACTGTATCCCTTGGACCTTCTTATTGACGATGAAACACAGAAATTGCATCGGAATTAAATACAAAAGGCCCAATGCCGACTTTAGTACAAGAAGAATGACTGTACTTACTGTCTATGTTTTGGACCATTCCTGTGACACTAGTAATAGATTCCGATGCTTCACTCTACGTTTACTGTATCCCTTGGACCTTCTTATTGACGATGAAACACAGAAATTGCATCGGAATTAAATGAAAAAGGCACAATGGCGACTTAAGTACAAGAAGACTGACTCATCTTACTGTCTATGTTTTGAACCATTCCTGTGACACTAGTTACAGTTTCCGATGCTTCCGTCCAGGTTTACTGTATCCCTTGGACCTTCTTATTGACGATGAAACACAGAAATTGCATCGGAATTAAATACAAAAGGCACAATGGCGACTTAAGTACAAGAAGACTGACTCTTCTTACTGACTATGTTTTAACCCATTCCTGTGACGCTAGTTATAGATACCGATGCTTCACTTCAGATTTACTGTATCCCTCTGACCTTCTTATTGACGATGAAACACAGAAATTTCATCGGAATTAAATACTAAAGACACAATGCCGACATAAGTACAAGAAGACTGACTCTTCTTACTGACTATGTTTGATTCATTCCTGTGACACTAGCTATAGATTCCGATGCTTCACTCCAGGTTTACTGTATCCCTTGGACCTTCTTATTGACGATGGAACACAGAAATTGCATCTGAATTAAATACAAAAGGCACAATGGCGACTTATGTACAAGAAGACTGCCTCTTCTTACTGACTATGTTTTGAACCATTCCTGTGACACTAGTTATGGATTCCGATGCTTCACTTCAGATTTACTGTATCCCTCTGACGTTCTTATTGACGATGAACCACAGAAATTGCGTCGGATTTAAATACAAAATGCACAATGCCGAATTATGTACAAGAAGACTGACTCTTCTTACTGTCTATGCTTTGAACCACTCCTGTGACACTAGTAATAGATTCCGATGCTTCACTCCTGGTTTACTGTGTCCCTTGGACCCTCTTAATGACGATGAAACACAGAAATTGCATCGGAACTAAATACAAAAGGCACATTGCCGACTTTGGTACAAGAAGGCTGACTTTTCTTACTGACTATGTTTTGATTCATTCCTGTGACACTAGTTATAGATTCCGATGCTTCACACCAGGTTTACTGTATCTCTTGGACCATCTTATTGACGATGAAACACAGAAATTGGACCGGAATTAAATGCAAAAGGCACAATGCCGACTTAAGTACAAGAAGACTGACTCTTCTTACTGACTATGTTTTGAACCATTTCTGTGACACTAGTTATGCATTCCGATGCTTCACTCCCGGTTTACTGTATCGCTTGGACCTTCTTATTGACGATGAAATACAGAAATTGCATCGGAATTAAATACAAAAGGCCCAATGCCGACTTTAGTACAAGAAGAATGACTGTACTTACTGTCTATGCTTTGGACCACTCCTGTGACACTAGTAATAGATACCGATGCTTCACTTCAGATTTACTGTATCCCTCTGACCTTCTTATTGACGATGAAACACAGATATTTCATCGGAATTAAATACTAAAGACACAATGCCCACTTAAGTACAAGAAAACTGACTCTTCTTACCGTCAAAGCTTTGAACCATTCCTGTGACACTAGTTATAGATTCCGATGCATCATTCCAGGTTTACAGTATCCCTTGGACCTTCTTGTTGACGATGAAACACAAAAATTGCATCGCAATTAAATAAAAAAGCACAATGCCGACTTAAGTACAAGAAGACTGACACTACTTACTGTGTATGTTGGAACCATTCCTGTGACACTGGGTATAGATTCCGATGCTTCACTCCAGGTTTACTATATCCCATGGACCTTCTTATTGACGATGAAACACAGAAATTGCATAGGAATTAAATAGAAAAGGCACAACGCCGACTTAAGTACAAGAAGACTGACTCTTCCTACTGTCTATGTTTTGAACCATTCCTGTGACACTAGTTATAGATTCCGATGCTTCACTTTAGGTTTACTGTATCCCTCTTACCTTCTTATTGACGATGAAACACAGAATTTGCATCGGACTTAAATACAAAAGGCACAATGCCGACATAAGTACAAGAAGACTGACTCTTCTTACTGACTATGATTTGATTCATTCCTGTGACACTAGTTATAGATTCCGATGCTTCACTCCAGGTTTACTGTATCCCTTGGACCTTCTTATTGACGATGAAACACAGAAATTGCATCGGAATTAAATACAAAAGGCACAATGGCGACTTATGTACAAGAAGACTGACTCTTCTTACTGACTATGTTTTGAACCATTCCTGTGACACTAGTTATCGATTCCGATGCTTCACTTCAGATTTACTGTATCCCTCTGACGTTCTTATTGACGATGAAACACAAAAATTGCGTTGGATTTAAATACAAAATGCACAATGCCGAAGTATGTGCAAGAAGACTGACTCTTCTTAGTGTCTATATTTTGAACCATTCCTGTGACACTAATAATAGATTCCGATGCTTCACTCTTGGTTTTCTGTATCCCTTGGACCCTCGTAATGACCATGAAACACAGAAATTGCATCGGAATTAAATACAAAAGGCACATTGCCGACTCTGGTACAAGAAGACTGACTCCTCTTACTGACTACGTTTGATTCATTCCTGTGACACTAGTTATAGATTCCGATGCTTCACACCAAGTTTACTGTATCCCTTGGACCTTCTTATTGACGATGAAACACAGAAATTGCATCGGAATTAAATACAAAAGGCACAATGCCGACTTAAGTTCAAGAAGACTGACTCTTCTTACTGACTATGCTTTGAACCATTTCTGTGACACTAGTTATAGATTCCGATGCTTCACTCCCGGTTTACTGTATCTCTTGCACCCTCTTATTGACGATGAAACACAGAAATTGCATCGGAATTAAATACAAAAAGCACAATGCCGACTTTCGTACAAGAAGACTCACTTTACTTACTGTCTATGCTTTGAACCATTCCTGTGACACTAGTAATAGATTCCGATGCTTCACTCTAGGTTTACTGTATCCCTTGGACCTTCTTATTGACGATAAACACAGAAATTGCATCGGAATTAAAAAAAATAGGCACAATGCCGACTTAAGTACAAGAAGACTGACTCATCTTACTGTCTATGATTTGAACCATTCCTGTGACACTAGTTATAGATTCCGATGCTTCACTGCAGGTTTACTGTATCCCTGTGACCTTCTTATTGACGATGAAACACAGAAATTGCATCGGAATTAAATACAAAAGGCACAATGATGACTTAAGTACAAGAAGACTGACTCTTCCTACTGTCTATGTTTTGAACCATTCCTGTGACACTAGTTATAGAATCCGATGCTTCACTTTAGGTTTACTGTATCCCTCTTACCTTCTTATTGACGATGAAACACAGAATTTGCATCGGACTTAAATACAAAAGGCACAATGCCGACATAAGTACAAGAAGACTGACTCTTCTTACTGACTATGTTTTGATTCATTCCTGTGACACTAGTTATAGATTCCGATGCTTCACTCCAGGTTTACTATATCCCTTGGACCTTCTTATTGACGATGAAACACAGAAATTGCATCGCAATTAAATACAAAAGGCACAATGGCGACTTATGTACAAGAAGACTGACTCTTCTTACTGACTATGTTTTGAACCATTCCTGTGACACTTGTTATGGATTCCGATGCTTCACTTCAAATTTACTGTAACCCTCTGACGTTCTTATTGACGATGAACCACAGAAATTGCGTCGGATTTAAATACAAAATGCACAATGCCGAACTATGTACAAGAAGACTGACTCTTCTTAAAGTCTATGTTTTGAACCATTCCTGTGACACTAGGAATAGATTCCGATGCTTCACTCTTGGTTTACTGTTTCCCTTGGACCCTCTTAATGACGATGAAACACAGAAATTGCATCGGAACTAAATACAAAAGGCACATTGCCGACTTCGGTACAAGAAGACTGACTCTTCTTACTGACTATGTTTTGATTCATTCCTGTGACACTAGTTATAGATTCCGATGCTTCACACCAGGTTTACTGTATCCCTTGGACCTTCTTATTGACGATGAAACACAGAAATTGGATCGGAATTAAATACAAAAGGCACAATGCCGACTTAAGTACAAGAAGACTGACTCTTCTTACTGACTATGTTTTGAACCATTTCTGTGACACTAGTTATGCATTCCGATGCTTCGCTCCCGGTTTACTGTATCCCTTGGACCTTCTTATTGACGATGAAACACAGAAATTGCATCGGAATTAAATACAAAAGGCACAATGCCGACTATAGTACAAGAAGACTGACTGTACTAACTGTCTATGTTTTGAACTATTCCTGTGACACTAGTAATAGATTCCGATGCTTCACTCTAGGTTTACTGTATCCCTTGGACCTTCTTATTGACGGTGAAAAACAGAAATTGCATCGGAATGAAATACAAAAGGCACAATGCCGACTATAGTACAAGAAGACTGACTGTACTTACTGTCTATGTTTTGAACTATTCCTGTGACACTAGTAATAGATTCCGATGCTTCACTCTAGGTTTACTGTATCCCTTGGACCTTCTTATTGACGGTGAAAAACAGAAATTGCATCGGAATTAAATAAAAAAGCACAATGCCGACTTAAGTACAAGAAGTTTGACTCATCTTACATCTATGTTTTGAACCATTCCAGTGACACTAGTAACAGTTTCCGATGCTTCACTGCAGATTTACTGTATCCCTGTGACCTTCTTATTGACGATGAAACACAGAAATTGCATCGGAATTAAATACAAAAGGCCCAATGCCGACTTTAGTACAAGAAGAATGACTGTACTTACTGTCTATGTTTGGGACCATTCCTGTGACACTAGTAATAGATTCCGATGCTTCACTCTACGTTTACTGTATCCCTTGGACCTTCTTATTGACGATGAAACACAGAAATTGCATCGGAATTAAATGAAAAAGGCACAATGGCGACTTAAGTACAAGAAGACTGACTCATCTTACTGTCTATGTTTTGAACCATTCCTGTGACACTAGTTACAGTTTCCGATGCTTCAGTCCAGGTTTACTGTATCCCTTGGACCTTCTTATTGACGATGAAACACAGAAATTGCATCGGAATTAAATACAAAAGGCACAATGGCGACTTAAGTACAAGAAGACTGACTCTTCTTACTGACTATGTTTTGAACCATTAATGTGACATTAGTTATAGATTCCGGTGATTCACTTCAGATTTACTGTATCCCTCTAACCGTCGTATTGACGATGAAACACAGAAATTTCATCGGAATTAAATACTAAAGACACAATGCCGACATAAGTACAAGAAGACTGACTCTTCTTACTGACTATGTTTGATTCATTCCTGTGACACTAGCTATAGATTCCGATGCTTCACTCCAGGTTTACTGTATCCCTTGGACCTTCTTATTGACGATGGAACACAGAAATTGCATCGGAATTAAATACAAAAGGCACAATGGCGACTTATGTACACGAAGACTGCCTCTTCTTACTGACTATGTTTTGAACCATTCCTGTGACACTAGTTATGGATTCCGATGCTTCACTTCAGATTTACTGTATCCCTCTGACGTTCTTATTGACGATGAACCACAGTAATTGCGTCGGATTTAAATACAAAATGCACAATGCCGAATTATGTACAAGAAGACTGACTCTTCTTACTGTCTATGCTTTGAACCACTCCTGTGACACTAGTAATAGATTCCGATGCTTCACTCTTGGTTTACTGTGTCCCTTGGACCCTCTTAATGACGATGAAACACAGAAATTACATCGGAACTAAATACAAAAGGCACATTGCCGACTTTGGTACAAGAAGGCTGACTTTTCTTACTGACTATGTTTTGATTCATTCCTGTGACACTAGTTATAGATTCCGATGCTTCACACCAGGTTTACTGTATCTCTTGGACCTTCTTATTGACGATGAAACACAGAAATTGGATCGGAATTAAATGCAAAAGGCACAATGCCGACTTAAGTACAAGAAGACTGACTCTTATTACTGACTATGTTATGAACCATTTCTGTGACACTAGTTATGCATTCCGATGCTTCACTCCCGGTTTACTGTATCGCTTGGACCTTCTTATTGACGATGAAACACAGAAATTGCATCGGAATTAAATACAAAAGGCCCAATGCCGACTTTAGTACAAGAAGAATGACTGTACTTACTGTCTATGCTTTGGACCATTCCTGTGACACTAGTAATAGATTCCGATGCTTCACTCTACGTTTACTGTATCCCTTGGACCTTCTTATTGACGATGAAACACAGAAATTGCATTGGAATTAAATACAAAAGGCACAATGGCGACTTAAGTACAAGAAGACTGACTCTTCTTACTGACTATGCTTTGAACCATTCATGTGACATTAGTTATAGATTCCGGTGCTTCACTTCAGGTTTACTGTATCCCTCGGACCTTCTTATTGGCGATGAAACACAGAAATTGGATCGGAATTAAATACAAAAGGCACAATGCCGACTTAAGTACAAGAAGACTGACTCTTCTTACTGACTATGTTTTGAACCATTCCTGTGGCACTAGTTGTAGATTCTGATGCTTCACTTCAGGTTTACTGTATCCCTTGGACCTTCTTATTGACGATGAAACATAGAAATTGCATCGGAATCAAATACAAAAGGCACAATGCCGACTTAAGTACAAGAAGACTGACTCTTCTTACTGAATATGTTTTGAACCATTCCTGTGACACTAGTTATAGATACCGATGCTTCACTTCAGATTTACTGTATCCCTCTGACCTTCTTATTGACGATGAAACACAGAAATTTCATCGGAATTAAATACAAAAGACACAATGCCCACTTAAGTCCAAGAAAACTGACTCTTCTTACTGTCAATGTTTTAAACCATCCCTGTGACACTAGTTATAGATTCCGATGCTTCACTCCAGGTTTACAGTATCCCTTGGACCTTCTTATTGACGATGAAACACAAAAATTTGCATCGCAATTACATAAAAAAGGCACAATGCCGACTTAAGTACAAGAAGACTGACTCTACTTACTGTCTATGTTGGAACCATTCCTGTGACACTAGTTATGGATTCCGATGCTTCTCTCCAGGTTTACTATATCCCATGGACCTTCTTATTGACGATGAAACACAGAAATTGCATAATAATTAAATAGAAAAGGCACAAGGCCGACTTAAGTACAAGAAGACTGACTCTTCCTACTGTCTATGTTTTGAACCATTCCTGTGACACTAGTTATAGATTCCGATGCTTCACTTTAAGTTTACTGTATCCCTCTTACCTTCTTATTGACGATGAAACACAGAATTCCCATCGGACATAAATACAAAAGGCACAATGCCGACATAAGTACAAGAAGACTGACTCTTCTTACTGACTATGTTTTGATTCATTCCTGTGACACTAGTTATAGATTCCGATGCTTCACTCCAGGTTTACTGTGTCCCTTGGACCTTCTTATTGACGATGAAACACAGAAATTGCATCGGAATTAAATACAAAAGGCACAATGGCGACTTATGTACAAGAAGACTGACTCTTCTTACTGACTATGTTTTGAACCATCCTGTGACACTAGTTATGGATTCCAATGCTTCACTTCAGATTTACTGTATCCCTCTGACGTTCTTATTGACGATGAAACACAGAAATTGCGTTGGATTTAAATACAAAATGCACAATGCCGAATTATGTACAAGAAGACTGACTCTTCTTACTGTCTTTGTTTTGAACCATTCCTGTGACACTAGTAATAGATTCCGATGCTTCACTCTTGGTTTACTGTATCCCTTGGACCCTCGTAATGACGATGAAACACAGAAATTGCATCGGAATTAAATACAAAAGGCACATTGCCGACTTTGGTACAAGAAGACTGACTCTTCTTATTGACTATGTTTGATTCATTCCTGTGACACTAGTTATAGAGTCCGATGCTTCACACCAGGTTTACTGTATCCCTTGGACCTTCTTATTGACGATGAAACACAGAAATTGCATCGGAATTAAATAAAATAGGCACAATGCCGACTTAAGTACAAGAGGACTGACTCATCTTACTGTCTATGTTTTGAACCATTCCTGTGACACTAGTTACAGATTCCGATGGTTCACTGCAGGTTTACTGTATCCCTGTGACCTTCTTATTGACGATGAAACACTGAAATTGCATCGGAATTAAATACAAAAGGCACAATGCCGACTTAAGTACAAGAAGACTGACTCTTCCTACTGTCTATGTTTTGAAATATTCCTGTGACACTAGTTATAGATTCCGATGCTTCACTTTAAGTTTACTGTATCCCTCTTACCTTCTTATTGACGATGAAACACAGAATTCCCATCGGACATAAATACAAAAGGCACAATGCCGACATAAGTACAAGAAGACTGACTCTTCTTACTGACTATGCTTTGATTCATTCCTGTGACACTAGTTATAGATTCCGATGCTTCACTCCAGGTTTACTGTGTCCCTTGGACCTTCTTATTGACGATGAAACACAGAAATTGCATCGGAATTAAATACAAAAGGCACAATGGCGACTTATGTACAAGAAGACTGACTCTTCTTACTGACTATGTTTTGAACCATCCTGTGACACTAGTTATGGATTCCAATGCTTCACTTCAGATTTACTGTATCCCTCTGACGTTCTTATTGACGATGAAACACAGAAATTGCGTTGGATTTAAATACAAAATGCACAATGCCGAATTATGTACAAGAAGACTGACTCTTCTTACTGTCTTTGTTTTGAACCATTCCTGTGACACTAGTAATAGATTCCGATGCTTCACTCTTGGTTTACTGTATCCCTTGGACCCTCGTAATGACGATGAAACACAGAAATTGCATCGGAATTAAATACAAAAGGCACATTGCCGACTTTGGTACAAGAAGACTGACTCTTCTTATTGACTATGTTTGATTCATTCCTGTGACACTAGTTATAGAGTCCGATGCTTCACACCAGGTTTACTGTATCCCTTGGACCTTCTTATTGACGATGAAACACAGAAATTGCATCGGAATTAAATACAAAAGGCACAATGCCGACTTTAGTACAAGAAGACTGACTGTACTTACTGTCTATGCTTTGAACCATTCCTGTGACACTAGTAATAGATTCCGAAGCTTCACTCTAGGTTTACTCTATCCCTTGGACCTTCTTATTGACGATGAAACACAGAAATTGCATCGCAATTAAATAAAATAGGCACAATGCCGACTTAAGTACAAGAGGACTGACTCATCTTACTGTCTATGTTTTGAACCATTCCTGTGACACTAGTTACAGATTCCGATGGTTCACTGCAGGTTTACTGTATCCCTGTGACCTTCTTATTGACGATGAAACACTGAAATTGCATCGGAATTAAATACAAAAGGCACAATGCCGACTTAAGTACAAGAAGACTGACTCTTCCTACTGTCTATGTTTTGAAATATTCCTGTGACACTAGTTATAGATTCCGATGCTTCACTTTAGGTTTACTGTATCCCTCTTACCTTCTTATTGACGATGAACCTCAGAAATTGCGTCGGTTTTAAATACAAAATGCACAATGCCGAATTATGTACAAGAAGACTGACTCTTCTTACTGTCTATGCTTTGAACCACTCCTGTGACACTAGTAATAGATTCCGATGTTTCACTCTTGGTTTACTGTATCCCTTGGACCCTCTTAATGACGATGAAACACAGAAATTGCATCGGAACTAAATACAAAAGGCACATTGCCGACTTTGGTACAAGAAGTCTGACTCTTCTTACTGACTATGATTTGATTCATTCCTGTGACACTAGTTATAGATTCCGATGCTTCACACCAGGTTTACTGTATCCCTTGGACCTTCTTATTGACGATGAAACACAGAAATTGGATCGGAATTAAATACAAAAGGCACAATGCCGACTTAAGTACAAGAAGACTGACTCTTCTTACTGACTATGTTTTGAACCATTTCTGTGACACTAGTTATGCATTCCGATGCTTCACTCCCGGTTTACTGTATCCCTTGGACCTTCTTATTGACGATGAAACACAGAAATTGCATCGGAATTAAATACAAAAGGCCCAATGCCGACTTTAGTACAAGAAGAATGACTGTACTTACTGTCTTTGTTTTGGACCATTCCTGTGACACTAGTAATAGATTCCGATGCTTCACTCTACGTTTACTGTATCCCTTGGACCTTCTTATTGACGATGAAACACAGAAATTGCATCGGAATTAAATGAAAAAGGCACAATGGCGACTTAAGTACAAGAAGACTGTCTCATCTTACTGTCTATGTTTTCAACCATTCCTGTGACACTAGTTACAGTTTCCGATGCTTCCGTCCAGGTTTACTGTATCCCTTGGACCTTCTTATTGACGATGAAACACAGAAATTGCATCGGAATTAAATACAAAAGGCACAATGGCGACTTAAGTACAAGAAGACTGACTCTTCTTACTGACTATGTTTTAACCCATTCCTGTGACGCTAGTTATAGATACCGATGCTTCACTTCAGATTTACTGTATCCCTCTGACCTTCTTATTGACGATGAAACACAGAAATTTCATCGGAATTAAATACTAAAGACACAATGCCGACATAAGTACAAGAAGACTGACTCTTCTTACTGACTATGTTTGATTCATTCCTGTGACACTAGCTATAGATTCCGATGCTTCACTCCAGGTTTACTGTATCCCTTGGACCTTCTTATTGACGATGGAACACAGAAATTGCATCGGAATTAAATACAAAAGGCACAATGGCGACTTATGTACAAGAAGACTGCCTCTTCTTACTGACTATGTTTTGAACCATTCCTGTGACACTAGTTATGGATTCCGATTCTTCACTTCAGATTTACTGTATCCCTCTGACGTTCTTATTGACGATGAACCACAGAAATTGCGTCGGATTTAAATACAAAATGCACAATGCCGAATTATGTACAAGAAGACTGACTCTTCTTACTGTCTATGCTTTGAACCACTCCTGTGACACTAGTAATAGATTCCGATGCTTCACTCTTGGTTTACTGTGTCCCTTGGACCCTCTTAATGACGATGAAACACAGAAATTGCATCGGAACTAAATACAAAAGGCACATTGCCGACTTTGGTACAAGAAGGCTGACTTTTCTTACTGACTATGTTTGATTCATTCCTGTGACACTAGTTATAGATTCCGATGCTTCACACCAGGTTTACTGTATCTCTTGGACCTTCTTATTGACGATGAAACACAGAAATTGGACCGGAATTAAATGCAAAAGGCACAATGCCGACTTAAGTACAAGAAGACTGACTCTTCTTACTGACTATGTTTTGAACCATTTCTGTGACACTAGTTACGCATTCCGATGCTTCACTCCCGGTTTACTGTATCCCTTGGACCTTCTTATTGACGATGAAATACAGAAATTGCATCGGAATTAAATACAAAAGGCCCAATGCCGACTTTAGTACAAGAAGATTGACTGTACTTACTGTCTATGCTTTGGTCCATTCCTGTGACACTAGTAATAGATTCCGATGCTTCACTCTACGTTTACTGTATCCCTTGGACCTTCTTATTGACGATGAAACACAGAAATTGCATCGGAATTAAATGAAAAAGGCACAATGGCGACTTAAGTACAAGAAGACTGACTCATCTTACTGTCTATGTTTTGAACCATTCCTGTGACACTAGTTACAGTTTCCGATGCTTCAGTCCAGGTTTACTGTATCCCTTGGACCTTCTTATTGACGATGAAACACAGAAATTGCATTGGAATTAAATACAAAAGGCACAATGGCGACTTAAGTACAAGAAGACTGACTCTTCTTACTGACTATGCTTTGAACCATTCATGTGACATTAGTTATAGATTCCGGTGCTTCACTTCAGGTTTACTGTATCCCTCGGACCTTCTTATTGACGATGAAACACAGAAATTGCATCGGAAATAAATACAAAAGGCACAATGCCGACTGAAGTACAAGAAGACTGACTCTTCTTACTGACTATGTTTTGAACCATTCGTGTGACACTAGTTATAGATTCTGATGCTTCACTTCAGGTTTACTGTATCCCTTGGACCTTCTTATTGACGATGAAACATAGAAATTGCATCGGAATCAAATACAAAAGGCACAATGCCGACTTAAGTACAAGAAGACTGACTCTTCTTACTGACTATGTTTTGAACCATTCCTGTGACACTAGTTATAGATACCGATGCTTCACTTCAGATTTACTGTATCCCTCTGACCTTCTTATTGACGATGAAACACAGAAATTTCATCGGAATTAAATACTAAAGACACAATGCCCACTTAAGTACAAGAAAACTGACTCTTCTTACCGTCAAAGCTTTGAACCATTCCTGTGACACTAGTTATAGATTCCGATGCATCATTCCAGGTTTACAGTATCCCTTGGACCTTCTTGTTGACGATGAAACACAAATATTGCATCGCAATTAAATAAAAAAGCACAATGCCGACTTAAGTACAAGAAGACTGACACTACTTACTGTGTATGTTGGAACCATTCCTGTGACACTGGGTATAGATTCCGATGCTTCACTCCGGGTTTACTATATCCCATGGACCTTCTTATTGACGATGAAACACAGAAATTGCATAGGAATTAAATAGAAAAGGCACAACGCCGACTTAAGTACAAGAAGACTGACTCTTCCTACTGTCTATGTTTTGAACCATTCCTGTGACACTAGTTATAGATTCCGATGCTTCACTTTAGGTTTACTGTATCCCTCTTACCTTCTTATTGACGATGAAACACAGAATTTGCATCGGACTTAAATACAAAAGGCACAATGCCGACATAAGTACAAGAAGACTGACTCTTCTTACTGACTATGATTTGACTCATTCCTGTGACACTAGTTATAGATTCCGATGCTTCACTCCAGGTTTACTGTATCCCTTGGACCTTCTTATTGACGATGAAACACAGAAATTGCATCGGAATTAAATACAAAAGGCACAATGGCGACTTATGTACAAGAAGACTGACTCTTCTTACTGACTATGTTTTGAACCATTCCTGTGACACTAGTTATCGATTCCGATGCTTCACTTCAGATTTACTGTATCCCTCTGACGTTCTTATTGACGATGAAACACAAAAATTGCGTTGGATTTAAATACAAAATGCACAATGCCGAAGTATGTGCAAGAAGACTGACTCTTCTTACTGTCTATATTTTGAACCATTCCTGTGACACTAATAATAGATTCCGATGCTTCACTCTTGGTTTTCTGTATCCCTTGGACCCTCGTAATGACCATGAAACACAGAAATTGCATCGGAATTAAATACAAAAGGCACATTGCCGACTCTGGTACAAGAAGACTGACTCTTCTTACTGACTACGTTTGATTCATTCCTGTGACACTAGTTATAGATTCCGATGCTTCACACCAAGTTTACTGTATCCCTTGGACCTGCTTATTGACGATGAAACACAGAAATTGCATCGGAATTAAATACAAAAGGCACAATGCCGACTTAAGTACAAGAAGACTGACTCTTCTTACTGACTATGCTTTGAACCATTTCTGTGACACTAGTTATAGATTCCGATGCTTCACTCCCGGTTTACTGTATCCCTTGGACCTTCTTATTGACGATGAAACACAGAAATTGCATCGGAATTAAATACAAAAAGCACAATGCCGACTTTCGTACAAGAAGACTCACTTTACTTACTGTCTATGCTTTGAACCATTCCTGTGACACTAGTAATAGATTCCGATGCTTCACTCTAGGTTTACTGTATCCCTTGGACCTTCTTATTGACGATAAACACAGAAATTGCATCGGAATTAAAAAAAATAGGCACAATGCCGACTTAAGTACAAGAAGACTGACTCATCTTACTGTCTATGATTTGAACCATTCCTGTGACACTAGTTATAGATTCCGATGCTTCACTGCAGGTTTACTGTATCCCTGTGACCTTCTTATTGACGATGAAACACAGAAATTGCATCGGAATTAAATACAAAAGGCACAATGCCGACTTAAGTACAAGAAGACTGACTCTTCCTACTGTCTATGTTTTGAACCATTCCTGTGACACTAGTTATAGAATCCGATGCTTCACTTTAGGTTTACTGTATCCCTCTTACCTTCTTATTGACGATGAAACACAGAATTTGCATCGGACTTAAATACAAAAGGCACAATGCCGACATAAGTACAAGAAGACTGACTCTTCTTACTGACTATGTTTTGATTCATTCCTGTGACACTAGTTATAGATTCCGATGCTTCACTCCAGGTTTACTATATCCCTTGGACCTTCTTATTGACGATGAAACACAGAAATTGCATCGCAATTAAATACAAAAGGCACAATGGCGACTTATGTACAAGAAGACTGACTCTTCTTACTGACTATGTTTTGAACAATTCCTGTGACACTTGTTATGGATTCCGATGCTTCACTTCAAATTTACTGTAACCCTCTAAAGTTCTTATTGACGATGAACCACAGAAATTGCGTCGGATTTAAATACAAAATGCACAATGCCGAATTATGTACAAGAAGACTGACTCTTCTTAAAGTCTATGTTTTGAACCATTCCTGTGACACTAGGAATAGATTCCGATGCTTCACTCTTGGTTTACTGTATCCCTTGGACCCTCTTAATGACGATGAAACACAGAAATTGCATCGGAACTAAATACAAAAGGCACATTGCCGACTTCGGTACAAGAAGACTGACTCTTCTTACTGACTATGTTTTGATTCATTCCTGTGACACTAGTTATAGATTCCGATGCTTCACACCAGGTTTACTGTATCCCTTGGACCTTCTTATTGACGATGAAACACAGAAATTGGATCGGAATTAAATACAAAAGGCACAATGCCGACTTAAGTACAAGAAGACTGACTCTTCTTACTGACTATGTTTTGAACCATTTCTGTGACACTAGTTATGCATTCCGATGCTTCGCTCCCGGTTTACTGTATCCCTTGGACCTTCTTATTGACGATGAAACACAGAAATTGCATCGGAATTAAATACAAAAGGCACAATGCCGACTATAGTACAAGAAGACTGACTGTACTAACTGTCTATGTTTTGAACTATTCCTGTGACACTAGTAATAGATTCCGATGCTTCACTCTAGGTTTACTGTATCCCTTGGACCTTCTTATTGACGGTGAAAAACAGAAATTGCATCGGAATGAAATACAAAAGGCACAATGCCGACTATAGTACAAGAAGACTGACTGTACTTACTGTCTATGTTTTGAACTATTCCTGTGACACTAGTAATAGATTCCGATGCTTCACTCTAGGTTTACTGTATCCCTTGGACCTTCTTATTGACGGTGAAAAACAGAAATTGCATCGGAATTAAATAAAAAAGCACAATGCCGACTTAAGTACAAGAAGTTTGACTCATCTTACTGTCTATGTTTTGAACCATTCCAGTGACACTAGTAACAGTTTCAGATGCTTCACTGCAGATTTACTGTATCCCTGTGACCTTCTTATTGACGATGAAACACAGAAATTGCATCGGAATTAAATACAAAAGGCACAATGCCGACTTAAGTACAAGAACACTGACTCTTCTTACTGACTATGCTTTTAACCATTCCTGTCACACTAGTTAGAGATTCCGATGCTTCACTTCAGGTTTACTGTATCCCTTGGACCGTCTTATTGACGATGAAACACAGCAATTGCATCGGAATTTATTAGAGAAGGCACAATGCCGACTCAAGTACAAGTAGACTGACTCTTCCTACTTTCTATGTTTTTACCATTCCTGTGACACTAGTTATAGATTCCGATGCTTCACTTCAGGTTTACTGTATCCCTCTGACCTTCTTATTGACGATGAAACACAGAAATTGCAACGGAATTAAATACAAAAGGGACAATGCCGACTTAAGTACAAGAAGACTGACTCTTCTTCTGTCTATGCTTTGAACCATTCCTGTGACACTAGTTGTAGATTTCGATGCTTCACTTCAGGTTTACTGTATCCCTCTAACCTTCTTATTGAGGATGAACCACAGAAATTGCATCGGAATTAAATGCAAAAGGCACAATGCCGACTTAAGAACAAGAAGACTGACTCTTCTTACTGACTATGTTATGAACCATTCCTGTGACACTAGTTATGGATTCCGATGCTTCACTTCAGATGTACTGTATCCCTCTGACGTTCATATTGACGATGGAACACAGAAATTGCGTCGGAATTAAATACAAAATGCACAATGCCGAATTAAGTACAAGAAGACTGACTCTTCTTACTGTCTATGTTTTGAACCATTCCTGTGACACTAGTAATAGATTCCGATGCTTCACTCTTGGTTTAATGTATCCCTTGGACCCTCTTAATGACGATGAAACACAGAAATTGCATCGGAATTAAATACAAAAGGCACATTGCCGACTTTGGTACAAGAAGACTGACTCTTCTTACTGAAAATGCTTTAATTTATTCCTGTGACACTTGTAATAGATTCCGATGCTTCACACCAGGTTTACTGTTTCCCTTGGACCTTCTTATTGGCGATGAAACACAGAAATTGCATCGGAATTAAATACCAAAGGCATAATGCCGACTTAAGTACAAGAAGATTGACTCTTCTTACTGACTATGTTTTGAACCATTTCTGTGACACTAGTTATAGATTCCGATGCTTCACTCCCGGTTTACTGTATCGCTTGGACCTTCTTATTGACGATGAAACACAGAAATTGCATCGGAATTAAATACAAAAGGCACAATGCCGACTTTAGTACAAGAAGACTGACTGTTCTTACTGACTATGTTTTGAACCATTCCTGTGACACTAGTTATAAATTCCGATGCTTCACTATAGATGTACTGTATCCTTCTGACGTTCTTATTGACTATGAAACACAGAAATTGCGTCGGAATTAAATACAAAATGCACAATGCCGAATTAAGTACAAGAACACTGACTCTTCTTACTGTCTATGTTTTGAACCATTCCTGTGACACTAGTAATAGATTCCGATGCTTCACTCTAGGTTTACTGTATCCCTTGGACCTTCTTATTGACGATGAATCACAGAAATTGCATCGGAATTAAATAAAAAAGGCACAATGCCGACTTAAGTACAAGCAGACTGACTCATCTTACTGTCTAAGTTTTGAACCATTCCTGTGACACTAGTTACAGTTTCCGATGCTTCACTTCACGTTTACTGTATACCATGGACCTTCTTATTGACGATGAAACACAGAAATTGCATCGTAATTAAATACAAAAGGCACAATGGCGACTTAAGTACAAGAAGACTGACTCTTCTTACTGACTATGTTTTGAACCATTCGTGTGACACTAGTTATAGATTCTGATGCTTCACTTCAGGTTTACTGTATCCCTTGGACCTTCTTATTGACGATGAAACATAGAAATTGCATCGGAATCAAATACAAAAGGCACAATGCCGACTTAAGTACAAGAAGACTGACTCTTCTTACTGACTATGTTTGAACCATTCCTGTGACACTAGTTATAGATACCGATGCTTCACTCCACATTTAGTGTATCCCTCTGACCTTCTTATTGATGATGAAACACAGAAATTTCATCGGAATTAAATACTAAAGACACAATGCCCACTTAAGTACAAGAAAACTGACTCTTCTTACCGTCAAAGCTTTGAACCATTCCTGTGACACTAGTTATAGATTCCGTTGCTTCACTCCCGGTTTACAGTATCCCTTGGACCTTCTTATTGACGATGAAACACAAAAATTGCATCGCAATTAAATAAAAAAGCACAATGCCGACTTAAGTACAAGAAGACTGACACTACTTACTGTGTATGTTGGAACCATTCCTGTGACACTGGTTATAGATTCCGATGCTTCACTCCAGGTTTACTATATCCCATGGACCTTCTTATTGACGATGAAACACAGAAATTGCATAGGAATTAAATAGAAAAGGCACAAGGACGACTTAAGTACAAGAAGACTGACTCTTTCTACTGTCTATGTTTTGAACCATTCCTGTGATACTAGTTATAGATTCCGACGCTTCACTTTAGGTTTACTGTATCCCTCTTACCTTCTTATTGACGATGAAACACAGAATTTGCATCGGACTTAAATACAAAAGGCACAATGCCGACATAAGTACAAGAAGACTGACTCTTCTTACTGACTATGATTTGAATCATTCCTGTGACACTAGTTATAGATTCCGATGCTTTACTCCAGGTTTACTGTATCCCTTGGACCTTCTTATTGACGATGAAACACAGAAATTGCATCGGAATTAAATACAAAAGGCACAATGGCGACTTATGGACAAGAAGACTGACTCTTCTTACTGACTATGTTTTGAACCATTCCTGTGACACTAGTTATGGATTCCGATGCTTCACTTCACATTTACTGTATCCCTCTGACGTTCTTATTGACGATGAAACACAGAAATTGCGGTAGATTTAAATACAAAATGCACAATGCCGAAGTATGTGCAAGAAGACTGACTCTTCTTACTGTCTATATTTTGAACCATTCCTGTGACACTAATAATAGATTCCGATGCTTCACTCTTGGTTTTCTGTATCCCTTGGACCCTCTTAATGACCATGAAACACAGAAATTGCATCGGAAATAAATACAAAAGGCACATTGCCGACTCTGGTACAAGAAGACTGACTCTTCTTACTGACTACGTTTGATTCATTCCTGTGACACTAGTTATAGATTCCGATGCTTCACACCAGGTTTACTGTATCCCTTGGACCTTCTTATTGACGATGAAAGACAGAAATTGCATCGGAATTAAATACAAAAGGCACAATGTTGACTTAAGTACAAGAAGACTGACTCTTCTTACTGACTATGTTTTGAACCATTTCTGTGACACTAGTTATAGATTCCGATGCTTCACTCCCGGTTTACTGTATCTCTCGGACCTTCTTATTGACGATGAAACACAGAAATTGCATCGGAATTAAATACAAAAGGCACAATGCCGACTTTCGTACAAGAAGACTCACTTTACTTACTGTCTATGCTTTGAACCATTCCTGTGACACTAGTAATAGATTCCGATGCTTCACTCTAGGTTTACTGTATCCCTTGGCCCTTCTTATTGACGATGAAACACAGAAATTGCATCGGAATTAAAAAAAATAGGCACAATGCCGACTTAAGTACAAGAAGACTGACTCATCTTACTGTCTATGATTTGAACCATTCCTGTGACACTAGTTATAGATTCCGATGCTTCACTGCAGGTTTACTGTATCCCTGTGACCTTGTTATTGACGATGAAACACAGAAATTGCATCGGAATTAAATACAAAAGGCACAATGCCGACTTAAGTACAAGAAGACTGACTCTTCCTACTGTCTATGTTTTAAACCATTCCTGTGACACTAGTCATAGATTCCGATGCTTCACTTTAGGTTTACTGTATCCCTCTTACCTTCTTATTGACGATGAAACACAGAATTTGCATCGGACTTAAATACAAGGCACAATGCCGACATAAGTACAAGTAGACTGACTCTTCTTACTGACTATGTTTTGATTCATTCCTGTGACACTAGTTATAGATTCCGATGCTTCACTCCAGGTTTACTGTATCCCTTGGACCTTCTTATTGACGATGAAACACAGAAATTGCATCGCAATTAAATACAAAAGGCACAATGGCGACTTATGTACAAGAAGACTGACTCTTCTTACTGACTATGTTTTGAACCATTTCTGTGACACTTGTTATGGATTCCGATGCTTCACTTCAAATTTACTGTATCCCTCTGACGTTCTTATTGACGATGAACCACAGAAATTGCGTCGGATTTAAATACAAAATGCACAATGCCGAATTATGTACAAGAAGACTGACTCTTCTTACTGTCTATGTTTTGAACCATTCCTGTGACACTAGTAATAGATTCTGATGCTTCACTCTTGGTTTACTGTATCCCTTGGACCCTCTTAATGACGATGAAACACAGAAATTGCAGCGGAACTAAATACAAAAGGCACATTGCCGACTTCGGTACAAGAAGACTGACTCTTCTTACTGACTATGTTTTGATTCATTCCTGTGACACTAGTTATAGATTCCGATGCTTCACACCAGGTTTACTGTGTCCCTTGGACCTTCTTATTGACGATGAAACACAGAAATTGGATCGGAATTAAATACAAAAGGCACAATGCCGACTTAAGTACAAGAAGACTGACTCTTCTTACTGACTATGTTTTGAACCATTTCTGTGACACTAGTTATGCATTCCGATGCTTCACTCCCGGTTTACTGTATCCCTTGGACCTTCATATTGACGATGAAACACAGAAATTGCATCGGAATTAAATACAAAAGGCACAATGCCGACTATAGTACAAGAAGACTGACTGTACTTACTGTCTATGTTTTGAACTATACCTGTGACACTAGTAATATATTCCGATGCTTCACTCTAGGTTTACTGTATCCCTTGGACCTTCTTATTGACGGTGAAAAACAGAAATTGCATCGGAATGAAATACAAAAGGCACAATGCCGACTATAGTACAAGAAGACTGACTGTACTTACTGTCTATGTTTTGAACTATTCCTGTGACACTAGTAATAGATTCCGATGCTTCACTCTAGGTTTACTGTATCCCTTGGCCCTTCTTATTGACGGTGAAAAACAGAAATTGCATCGGAATTAAATAAAAAAGGCACAATGCCGACTTAAGTACAAGAAGTTTGACTCATCTTAATGTCTATGTTTTGAACCATTCCAGTGACACTAGTAATAGATTCCAATGCTTCACTGCAGATTTACTGTATCCCTGTGACCTTCTTATTGACGATGAAACACAGAAATTGCATCGGAATTAAATACAAAGGGAACAATGCCGACTTATGTACAAGAACACTGACTCTTCTTACTGACTATGCTTTTAACCATTCCTGTGACACTAGTTATAGATTCCGATGCTTCACTTCAGGTTTACTGTATCCCTTGGACCGTCTTATTGACGATGAAACACAGCAATTGCATCGGAATTAATTAGAGAAGGCGCAATGCCGACTTAAGTACAAGTAGACTGACTCTTCCTACTTTCTATGTTTTTACCATTCCTGTGACACTAGTTATAGATTCCGATGCTTCACTTCAGGTTTACTGTATCCCTCTGACCTTCTTATTGACGATGAAACACAGAAATTGCAACGGAATTAAATACAAAAGGGACAATGCCGACTTAAGTACAAGAAGACTGACTCTTCTTACTGACTATGTTTTGAACCATTTCTGTGACACTTGTTATGGATTCCGATGCTTCACTTCAAATTTACTGTATCCCTCTGACGTTCTTATTGACGATGAACCACAGAAATTGCGTCGGATTTAAATACAAAATGCACAATGCCGAATTATGTACAAGAAGACTGACTCTTCTTACTGTCTATGTTTTGAACCATTCCTGTGACACTAGTAATAGATTCTGATGCTTCACTCTTGGTTTACTGTATCCCTTGGACCCTCTTAATGACGATGAAACACAGAAATTGCAGCGGAACTAAATACAAAAGGCACATTGCCGTCTTCGGTACAAGAAGACTGACTCTTCT
The DNA here is from genome assembly GCF_021461385.2 of Schistocerca piceifrons. Taxonomy (NCBI): domain Eukaryota; kingdom Metazoa; phylum Arthropoda; class Insecta; order Orthoptera; family Acrididae; genus Schistocerca; species Schistocerca piceifrons. Next base: position 5,208,610 of record NW_025727396.1, on the reverse strand, counting down.
TACTGACTATGTTTTGATTCATTCCTGTGACACTAGTTATAGATTCCGATGCTTCACACCAGGTTTACTGTGTCCCTTGGACCTTCTTATTGACGATGAAACACAGAAATTGGATCGGAATTAAATACAAAAGGCACAATGCCGACTTAAGTACAAGAAGACTGACTCTTCTTACTGACTATGTTTTGAACCATTTCTGTGACACTAGTTATGCATTCCGATGCTTCACTCCCGGTTTACTGTATCCCTTGGACCTTCATATTGACGATGAAACACAGAAATTGCATCGGAATTAAATACAAAAGGCACAATGCCGACTATAGTACAAGAAGACTGACTGTACTTACTGTCTATGTTTTGAACTATACCTGTGACACTAGTAATATATTCCGATGCTTCACTCTAGGTTTACTGTATCCCTTGGACCTTCTTATTGACGGTGAAAAACAGAAATTGCATCGGAATGAAATACAAAAGGCACAATGCCGACTATAGTACAAGAAGACTGACTGTACTTACTGTCTATGTTTTGAACTATTCCTGTGACACTAGTAATAGATTCCGATGCTTCACTCTAGGTTTACTGTATCCCTTGGACCTTCTTATTGACGGTGAAAAACAGAAATTGCATCGGAATTAAATAAAAAAGGCACAATGCCGACTTAAGTACAAGAAGTTTGACTCATCTTACTGTCTATGTTTTGAACCATTCCAGTGACACTAGTAATAGATTCCAATGCTTCACTGCAGATTTACTGTATCCCTGTGACCTTCTTATTGACGATGAAACACAGAAATTGCATCGGAATTAAATACAAAGGGAACAATGCCGACTTATGTACAAGAACACTGACTCTTCTTACTGACTATGCTTTTAACCATTCCTGTGACACTAGTTATAGATTCCGATGCTTCACTTCAGGTTTACTGTATCCCTTGGACCGTCTTATTGACGATGAAACACAGCAATTGCATCGGAATTAATTAGAGAAGGCGCAATGCCGACTTAAGTACAAGTAGACTGACTCTTCCTACTTTCTATGTTTTTACCATTCCTGTGACACTAGTTATAGATTCCGATGCTTCACTTCAGGTTTACTGTATCCCTCTGACCTTCTTATTGACGATGAAACACAGAAATTGCAACGGAATTAAATACAAAAGGGACAATGCCGACTTAAGTACAAGAAGACTGACTCTTCTTCTGTCTATGCTTTGAACCATTCCTGTGACACTAGTTGTAGATTTCGATGCTTCACTTCAGGTTTACTGTATCCCTCTAACCTTCTTATTGAGGATGAACCACAGAAATTGCATTGGAATTAAATGCAAAAGGCACAATGCCGACTTAAGAACAAGAAGACTGACTCTTCTTACTGACTATGTTATGAACCATTCCTGTGACACTAGTTATGGATTCCGATGCTTCACTTCAGATGTACTGTATCCCTCTGACGTTCATATTGACGATGAAACACAGAAATTGCGTCGGAATTAAATACAAAATGCACAATGCCGAATTAAGTACAAGAACACTGACTCTTCTTACTGTCTATGTTTTGAACCATTCCTGTGACACTAGTAATAGATTCCGATGCTTCACTCTAGGTTTACTGTATCCCTTGGACCTTCTTATTGACGATGAATCACAGAAATTGCATCGGAATTAAATGCAAAAGGCACAATGCCGACTTAAGAACAAGAAGACTGACTCTTCTTACTGTCTATGATTTGAACCATTCCTGTGACACTAGTAACAGATTCCGATGCTTCACTCTTGGTTTAATGTATCCCTTGGACCCTCTTAATGACGATGAAACACAGAAATTGCATCGGAATTAAATACAAAAGGCACATTGCCGACTTTGGTACAAGAAGACTGACTCTTCTTACTGACAATGCTTTAATTTATTCCTGTGACACTTGTTATAGATTCCGATGTTTCACACCAGGTTTACTGTATCCCTTGGACCTTCTTATTGGCGATGAAACACAGAAATTGCATCGAAATTAAATACCAAAGGCATAATGCCGACTTAAGTACAAGAAGATTGACTCTTCTTACTGACTATGTTTTGAACCATTTCTGTGACACTAGTTGTAGATTCCGATGCATCACTCCCGGTTTACTGTATCGCTTGGACCTTCTTATTGACGATGAAACACAGAAATTGCATCGGAATTAAATACAAAAGGCACAATGCCGACTTTAGTACAAGAAGACTGACTGTTCTTACTGACTATGTTTTGAACCATTCCTGTGACACTAGTTATAGATTCCGATGCTTCACTATAGATGTACTGTATCCTTCTGACGTTCTTATTGACTATGAAACACAGAAATTGCGTCGGAATTAAATACAAAATGCACAATGCCGAATTAAGTACAAGAACACTGACTCTTCTTACTGTCTATGTTTTGAACCATTCCTGTGACACTAGTAATAGATTCCGATGCTTCACTCTAGGTTTACTGTATCCCTTGGACCTTCTTATTGACGATGAATCACAGAAATTGCATCGGAATTAAATAAAAAAGGCACAATGCCGACTGAAGTACAAGAAGACTGACTCATCTTACTGTCTAAGTTTTGAACCATTCCTGTGACACTAGTTACAGTTTCCGATGCTTCACTTCACGTTTACTGTATACCTTGGACCTTCGTATTGACGATGAAACATAGAAATTGCATCGGAATCAAATACAAAAGACACAATGCCGACTTAAGTACAAGAAGACTGACTCTTCTTACTGACTATGCCTTGAACCATTCCTGTGACACTAGTTATAGATTCCGATGCTTCAGTCCAGGTTTACTGTATCCCTTGGACCTTCTTATTGACGATGAAACACAGAAATTGCATCGGAATTAAATACAAAAGGCACAATGGCGACTTAAGTACAAGAAGACTGACTCTTCTTACTGACTATGTTTGAACCATTCATGTTACATTAGTTATAGATTCCGGTGCTTCACTTCAGGTTTACTGTATCCCTCGGACCTTCTTATTGACGATGAAACACAGAAATTGCATCGGAAATAAATACAAAAGGCACAATGCCGACTTAAGTACAAGAAGACTGACTCTTCTTACTGACTATGTTTTGAACCATTCCTGTGACACTAGTTATGGATTCTGATGCTTCACTTCAGGTTTACTGTATCCCTTGGACCCTCTTATCGACGATGAAACATAGAAATTGCATCGGAATCAAATAAAAAAGGCACAATGGCGACTTAAGTACAAGAAGACTGACTCTTCTTACTGACTATTTTTTGAACCATTCCTGTGACACTAGTTATAGATTCTGATGCTTCACTTCAGGTTTACTGTATCCCTTGGACCTTCTTATTGACGATGAAACATAGAAATTGCATCGAAATCAAATACAAAAGGCACACTGGCGACTAAAGTACAAGAAGACTGACTCTTCTTACTGACTATGCTTTGAACCATTCATGTTACATTAGTTATAGATTCCGATGCTTCACTCAAGGTTTACTATATCCCTTGGCCCTTCTTATTGACGATGAAACACAGAAATTGCATAGGAATTAAATAGAAAGGGCACAAGGCCGACTTAAGTACAAGAAGACTGACTCTTCCTACTGTCTATGCTTTGAACCGTTCCTACGACACTAGTTATGGATTCCGATGCTTCACTTCAGATTTACTGTATCCCTCTGACGTTCTTATTGACGGTGAAACACAGAAATTGCGTTGGATTTAAATACAAAATGCACAATGCCGAATTATGTACAAGAAGACTGACTCTTCTTACTGTCTATGTTTTGAACCATTCCTGTGACACTAGTAATAGATTCCGATGCTTCACTCTTGGTTTACTGTATCCCTTGGACCCTCTTAATGACGATGAAACACAGAAATTGCACCGGAATTAAATACAAAAGGCACATTGCCGACTTTGGTACAAGATGACTGACTCTTCTTACTGACTATGTTTGATTCATTCCTGTGACACTAGTTATAGATTCCGATGCTTCACACCAGGTTTACTGTATCCCTTGGACCTTCTTATTGACGATGAAACACAGAAATTGCATCGGAATTAAATACAAAAGGCACAATGCCGACTTAAGTACAAGAAGACTGACTCATCTTACTGTCTATGTTTTGAACCATCCCTGTGACACTAGTTACAGATTCCGATGCTTCACTGCAGGATTACTGTATCCCTGTGACCCCTCTTATTGACGATGAAAGACAGAAATTGCATCGAAATTAAATACAAAAGGCACAATGCCGACTTTGGTACAAGAAGACTGACTCTTCTTACTGACTATGTTTTAATTCATTCCTGTGAAACTTGTTATAGATTGCGATGCTTCACTCCCGGTATACTGTATCCCTTGGACCTTTTTATTGACGATGAAACACACAAATTGCATCGGAATTAAATAAAAAAGGCACAATGCCGACTTTAGTACAAGAAGACTGACTGTTCTTACTGACTATGTTTTGAACCATTCCTGTGACACTAGTTATAGATTCCGATGCTTTATTATAGATGTACTGTATCCTTCTGACGTTCTTATTGACTATGAAACACAGAAATTGCGTCGGAATTAAATACAAAATCCACAACGCCGAATTAAGTACAAGAAGACTGACTCTCCTTACTGTCTATGTTTTGAACCATTCCTGTTACACTAGTAATAGATTCCGATGCTTCACTCTAGGTTTACTGTATCCCTTGGACCTTCTTATTGACGATGAATCACAGAAATTGCATCGGAATTAAATAAAAAAGGCACAATGCCGACTTAAGTACAAGAAGACTGACTCATCTTACTGTCTATGTTTTGAACCATTCTTGTGACACTACTTACAGATTCCGATGCTTCACTTCACGTTTACTGTATCCCTTGGACCTTCTTATTGACGATGAAACATAGAAATTGCATCGGAATCAAATACAAAAGACACAATGCCGACTTAAGTACAAGAAGACTGACTCTTCTTACTGACTATGCTTTGAACCATTCATGTTACATTAGTTATAGATTCCGGTGCTTCACTTCAGGTTTACTGTATCCCTCGGACCTTCTTATTGACGATGAAACACAGAAATTGCATCGGAAATAAATACAAAAGGCACAATGCCGACTTAAGTACAAGAAGACTGACTCTTCTTACTGACTATGTTTTGAGCCATTCCTTTGACACTAGTTATAGATTCTGATGCTTCACTTCAGGTTTAGTGTATCCCTTGGACCTTCTTATTGACGATGAAACATAGAAATTGCATCGGAATCAAATACAAAAGGCACAATGCCGACTTAAGTACAAGAAGACTGACTCTTCTTACTGACTATGTTTTGAACCATTCCTGTGACACTAGTTATAGATTCCGATGCTTCACTTCAGATTTACTGTATCCCTCTGACCTTCTCATTGACGATGAAACACAGAAATTTCATCGGAGTTAAATACAAAAGACACAATGCCCACTTAAGTACAAGAAAACTGACTCTTCTTACCGTCAATGCTTTGAACCATTTCTGTGACACTAGTAATAGATTCCGATGCTTCACTCCAGGTTTACAGTATCCCTTGGACCTTCTTATTGACGATGACACACAAAAATTGCATCGCAATTAAATAAAAAAGGCACAATGCCGACTTAAGTACAAGAAGACTGACTCTACCTACTGTCTATGTTGAAACCATTCCTGTGACACTAGTTATAGATTCCGAAGCTTCACTCCAGGTTTACTATATCCCTTGGACCTTCTTATTGACGATGAAACACAGAAATTGCATAGGAATTAAATAGAAAAGGCACAAGGCCGACTTAAGTACAAGAAGATTGACTCTTCCTACTGTCTATGTTTTGAAACATTCCTGTGACACTAGTTATTGATTCCGATGCTTCACTTTAGGTTTACTGTATCCCTCTTACCTTCTTATTGACGATGAAACACAGAATTTGCATCGGACTTAAATACAAAAGGCACAATGCCGACATAAGTACAGGAAGACTGACTCTTCTTACTGACTATGTTTTGATTCATTCCTGTGACACTAGTTATGGATTCCGATGCTTCACTCCAAGTTTACTGTATCCCTTGGACCTTCTTATTGACGATGAAACACAGAAATTGCATCGGAATTAAATACAAAAGGCACAATGGCGACTTATGTACAAGAAGACTGACTCATCTTACTGACTATGTTATGAACCATTCCTGTGACACTAGTTATGGATTCCGATGCTTCACTTCAGATTTACTGTATCCCTCTGACGTTCTTATTGACGATGAAACACAGAAATTGCGTTGGATTTAAAAGCAAAATGCACAATGCCGAATTATGTACAAGAAGACTGACTGTACTTACTGTCTATGTTTTGAACCATTCCTGTGACACTAGTATTAGATTCGGATGCTTCACTCTAGGTTTACTGTATCCCTTGGACCCTATTATTGACGATGAAACACAGAAATTGCATCGGAATTAAATAAAATAGGCACAATGCCGACTTAAGTACAAGAAGACTGACGCATCTTAATGTCTATGTTTTGAACCATTCCTGTGACACTAGTTACAGATTCCGATGCTTCACTGCAGGTTTACTGTATCCCTGTGACCTTCTTATTGACGATGAAACACAGAAATTGCATCGAAATTAAATACAAAAGGCACAATGCCAACTTAAGTACAAGAAGACTGACTCTTCCTACTGTCTATGTTTTGAACCATTCCTGTGACACTAGTTATAGATTCCGATGCTTCACTTTAGGTTTACTGTATCCCTCTTACCTTCTTATTGACGATGTAACACAGAATTTGCATCGGACTTAAATACAAAAGGCACAATGCCGACATAAGTGCAAGAAGACTGACTCTTCTTACTGACTATGCTTTGATTCATTCCTGTGACACTAGTTATAGATTCCGATGCTTCACTCCAGGTTTACTGTATCCCTTGAACCTTCTTATTGACGATGAAACACAGAAATTGCATCGGAAATAAATACAAAAGGCACAATGGCGACTTATGTACAAGAAGACTGACTCTTCTTACTGACTATGTTTTGAACCATTCCTGTGACACTAGTTATGGATTCCGATGCTTCACTTCAGATTTACTGTATCCCTCTGACGTTCTTATTGACGATGAACCACAGAAATTGCGTGGGATTTAAATACAAAATGCACAATGCCGAATTATGTACAAGAAGACTGACTCTTCTTACTGTCTATGTTTTGAACCATTCCTGTGACGCTAGTAGTAGATTCCGATGCTTCACTCTTGGTTTACTGTATCCCTTGGACCCTCTTAATGACGATGAAACACAGAAATTGCACCGGAATTAAATACAAAAGGCACATTGCCGACTTTGGTACAAGAAGACTGACTCTTCTTACTGACTATGTTTGATTCATTGCTGTGACACTAGTTATAGATTCCGATGCTTCACACCAGGTTTACTGTATCCCTTGGACATTCTTATTGACGATGAAACACAGAAATTGCATCGGAATTAAATACAAAAGGCACAATGCCGACTTAAGTACAAGAAGACTGACTCTTATAACTGACTATGTTTTGAACCATTTCTGTGACACTAGTTATAGATTCCGATGCTTCACTCCTGGTTTACTGTATCCCTTGGACCTTCTTATTGACGATGAAACACAGAAATTGCATGGGAATTAAATACAAAAGGCACAATGCCTACTTTAGTACAAGAAGACTGACTGTACTTACTGTCTATGTTTGAAACATTCCTGTGACACTAGTAATAGATTCCGATGCTTCACTCTAGGTTTACTGTATCCCTTGGACCTTCTTATTGACGATGAAACACAGAAATTGCATCGGAATTAAATAAAATAGGCACAATGCCGACTTAAGTACAAGAAGACTGACTCATCTTACTGTCTATGTTTTGTACCATTCCTGTGACACTAGTTACAGATTCCGATGCTTCACTGCAGGTTTACTGTATCCCTGTGACCCCTCTTATTGACGATGAAACACAGAAATTGCATCGAAATTAAATACAAAAGGCACAATGCCGACTTTGGTACAAGAAGACTGACTCTTCTTACTGACTATGGTTTAATTCATTCCTGTGACACTTGTTATAGATTGCGATGCTTCACACCAGGTTTACTGTATCCCTTGGACCTTCTTGTTGACGATGAAACACAGAAATTGCATCGGAATTAAATACCAAAGGCATAATGCCGACTTAAGTACAAGAAGATTGACTCTTCTTACTGACTATGTTTTGTACCATTTCTGTGACACTAGTTATAGATTCCGATGCTTCACTTCCGGTATACTGTATCCCTCGGACCTTTTTATTGACGATGAAACACACAAATTGCTTCGGAATTAAACACAAAAGGCACAATGCCGACTTCAGTACAAGAAGACTGACTGTACTTACTGACTATGTTTTGAACCATTCCTGTGACACTAGTTATAGATTCCGATGCTTTACTATAGATGTACTGTATCCTTCTGACGTTCTTATTGACTATGAAACACAGAAATTGCGTCGGAATTAAATACAAAATCCACAACGCCGAATTAAGTACAAGAAGACTGACTCTCCTTACTGTCTATGTTTTGAACCATTCCTGTGACACTAGTAACAGATTCCGATGCTTCACTCTAGGTTTACTGTGTCCCTTGGACCTTCTTATTGACGATGAATCACAGAAATTGCATCGGAATTAAATAAAAAAGGCACAATGCCGACTTAAGTACAAGAAGACCGACTCATCTTACTGTCTATGTTTTGAACCATTCTTGTGACACTACTTACAGATTCCGATGCTTCACTGCAGGTTTACTGTATCCCTGTGACCCCTCTTATTGACGATGAAACACAGAAATTGCATCGAAATTAAATACAAAAGGCACAATGCCGACTTTGGTACAAGAAGACTGACTCTTCTTACTGACTATGGTTTAATTCATTCCTGTGACACTAGTTATAGATTCCGATGCTTCAGTCCTCGTTTACTGTATCCCTTGGACCTTCTTATTGACGATGAAACACAGAAATTGCATCGGAATTAAATACAAAAGGCACAATGGCGAATTAAGTACAAGAAGACTGACTCTTCTTACTGACTATGCTTTGAACCATTCATGTTACATTAGTTATAGATTCCGGTGCTTCACTTCGCGTTTACTGTATCCCTCTGACCTTCTTATTGACGATGAAACACAGAAATTTCATCGGAGTTAAATACAAAAGACACAATGCCCACTTAAGTACAAGAAAACTGACTCTTCTTACCGTCAATGCTTTGAACCATTTTTGTGACACTAGTAATAGATTCCGATGCTTCACTCCAGGTTTACAGTATCCCTTGGACCTTCTTATTGACGATGACACACAAAAATTGCATCGCAATTAAATAAAAAAGGCACAATGCCGACTTAAGTACAAGAAGACTGACTCTACTTACTGTCTATGTTGGAACCATTCCTGTGACACTAGTTATAGATTCCGAAGCTTCACTCCAGGTTTACTATATCCCTTGGACCTTCTTATTGACGATGAAACGCAGAAATTGCATAGGAATTACATAGAGAAGGCACAAGGCCGACTTAAGTACAAGAAGACTGACCTCTTCCTACTGTCTATGTTTTGAAACATTCCTGTGACACTAGTTATTGATTCCGATGCTTCACTTTAGGTTTACTGTATCCCTCTTACCTTCTTATTGACGATGAAACACAGAATTTGCATCGGACTTAAATACAAAAGGCACAATGCCGACATAAGTACAGGAAGACTGACTCTTCTTACTGACTATGTTTTGATTCATTCCTGTGACACTAGTTATAGATTCTGATGCTTCACTCCAGGTTTACTGTATGCCTTGGACCTTCTTATTGACGATGAAACACAGAAATTGCATCGGAATTAAATACAAAAGGCACAATGGCGACTTATGTACAAGAAGACTGACTCATCTTACTGACTATGTTATGAACCATTCCTGTGACACTAGTTATGGATTCCGATGCTTCACTTCAGATTTACTGTATCCCTCTGACGTTCTTATTGACGATGAAACACAGAAATTGCGTTGGATTTAAATACAAAATGCACAATGCCGAATTATGTACAAGAAGACTGACTGTCCTTACTGTCTATGTTTTGAACCATTCCTGTGACACTAGTATTAGATTCCGATGCTTCACTCTAGGTATACTGTATCCCTTGGACCCTATTATTGACGATGAAACACAGAAATTGCATCGGAATTAAATAAAATAAGCACAATGCCGACTTAAGTACAAGAAGACTGACGCATCTTAATGTCTATGTTTTGAACCATTCCTGTGACACTAGTTACAGATTCCGATGCTTCACTGCAGGTTTACTGTATCCCTGTGACCTTCTTTTTGACGATGAAACACAGAAATTGCATCGAAATTAAATACAAAAGGCACAATGCCGACTTAAGTACAAGAAGACTGACTCTTCCTACTGTCTATGTTTTGAACCATTCCTGTGACACTAGTTATAGATTCCGATGCTTCACTTCAGGTTTACTGTATCCCTCTTACCTTCTTATTGACGATGAAAGACAGAATTTGCATCGGACTTAAATACAAAAGGCACAATGCCGACATAAGTACAAGAAGACTGACTCTTCTTACTGACTATGTTTTGATTCATTCCTGTGACACTAGTTATAGATTCCGATGCTTCACTCCAGGTTTACTGTATCCCTTGAACCTTCTTATTGACGATGAAACACAGAAATTGCATCGGAATTAAATACAAAAGGCACATTGCCGACTTTGGTACAAGAAGACTGACTCTTCTTACTGACTATGTTTTGATTCATTCCTGTGGACACTAGTTATAGATTCCGATGCTTCACACCAGGTTTACTGTATCCCTTGGACCTTCTTATTGACGATGAAACACAGAAATTGGATCGGAATTAAATACAAAAGGCACAATGCCGACTTAAGTACAAGAAGACTGACTGTTCTTACTGACTATGTTTTGAACCATTTCTGTGACACTAGTTATGGATTCCAATGCTTCACTCCCGGTTTACTGTATCAGTTGGACCTTCTTATTGACGATGATACACAGAAATTGCATCGGAATTAAATACAAAAGGCACAATGCCGACTTTAGTACAAGATGACTGACTGTACTTACTGTCTATGTTTTGTACCATTCCTGTGACACTAGTAATAGATTCCGATGCTTCACTCTAGGTTTACTGTATCCCTTGGACCTTCTTATTGACGATGAAACACAAAAAATTCATCGGAATTAAATAAAAAAGGCACAATGCCGACTTAAGTACAAGAAGACTGACTCATCTTACTGTCTCTGTTTTGAACCATTCCTGTGACACTAGTTACAGTTTCCGATGCTTCACAGCAGGTTTACTGTATCCCTCTAACCTTCTTATTGACGATGAAACACAGAAATTGCAACGGAATTAAATACAAAAGGGACAATGCCGACTTAAGTACAAGAAGACTGACTCTTCTTCTGTCTATGCTTTGAACCATTCCTGTGATACTAGTTATAGAATTCGATGCTTCACTTCTGGTTTACTGTATCCCTCTAACCTTCTTATTGACGATGAACCACAGAAATTGCATCGGAATTAAATGCAAAAGGCACAATGCCGACTGAAGAACAAGAAGACGGACTCTTCTTACTGACTATGTTATGAACCATTCCTGTGACACTAGTTATGGATTCCGATGCTTCACTTCAGATGTACTGTATCCCTCTGACGTTCTTATTGACGATGAAACACAGAAACTGCGTCGGAATTAAATACAAAATGCACAATGCCGAATTAAGTACAAGAAGACTGACTCTTCTTACTGTCTATGTTTTGAACCATTCCTGTGACACTAGTAATAGATTCCGATGCTTCACTCTTGGTTTACTGTATCCCTTGGACCCTCTTAATGACGATGAAACTCAGAAATTGCATCGGAATTAAATACAAAAGGCACATTGCCGACTTTGGTACAAGAAGACTGACTCTTCTTACTGACTATGATTTAATTCATTCTTGTGACACTTGTTATAGATTACGATGCTTCACACCAGGCTTACTGTATCCCTTGGACCTTCTTATTGACAATGAAACACAGAAATTGCATCGGAATTACATACAAAAGGCATAATGCCGACTTAAGTACAAGAAGATTGACTCTTCTTACTGACTATGTTTTGAACCATTTCTGTGACACTAGTTATAGATTCCGATGCTTCACTCCCGGTTTACTGTATCCCTTGGACCTTCTAATCGACGATGAAACACAGAAATTGCATCGGAATTAAATACAAAAGGCACAATGCCGACTTTAGTACAAGAAGACTGACTGTTGTTACTGACTATGTTTTGAACCATTCCTGGGACACTAGTTATAGATTCCGATGCTTCACTATAGATGTACTGTTTCCTTCTGACGTTCTTATTGACTATGAAACACAGAAATTGTGTCGGAATTAAATACAAAATGCACAATGCCGAATTAAGTACAAGAAGACTGACTCTTCTTATTGTCTGTGTTTTGAACCATTCCTTTGACACTAGTAATAGATTCCGATGCTTCACTCTTGGTTTACTGTATCTCTTGGACCCTCTTAATGACGATGAAACACAGAAATTGCATCGGAGTTAAATACAAAAGGCACATTGCCGACTTTGGTATAAGAAGACTGACTCTTCTTACTGACTATGTTTTGATTCATTCCTGTGGCACTAGTTATAGATTCCGATACTTCACTCTAGGTTTACTGTATCCCTTGGACCTTCTTATTGACGATGAAACACAGAAATTGCATCGGAATTTAATAAAAAAGGCACAATGGCGACTTAAGTACAAAAACACTGACTCTTCTTACTGACTATGCTTTAAACCATTCCTGTGACACTAGTTATAGATTCCGATGCTTCACTTCAGGTTTACTGTATCCCTTGGACCTTCTTATTGACGATGAAAGACAGCAATTGCATGGGAATTAATTAGAGAAGGCACAATGCCGACTTAAGTTCAAGAAGACTGACTCTTCCGACTTTCTATGTTTTTACCATTCCTGTGACACTAGTTATAGATTCCTACGCTTCACTTCAGGTTTACTGTATCCCTCTGACCTTCTTATTGACGATGAAACACAGAAATGGCAACGGAATTAAATACAAAAGGGACAATGCCGACTTCAGTACAAGAAGACTGACTCTTCTTCTGTCTATGATTTGAACCATTCCTGTGACACTAGTTATAGATTCCGATGCTTCACTTCAGGTTTACTGTATCCCTTGGACCTTCTTATTGACGATGAAAGACAGCAATTGCATGGGAATTAATTAGAGAAGGCACAATGCCGACTTAAGTTCAAGAAGACTGACTCTTCCGACTTTCTATGTTTTTACCATTCCTGTGACACTAGTCATAGATTCCGATGCTTCACTTCAGGTTTACTGTATCCCTCTGACCTTCTTATTGACGATGAAACACAGAAATTGCAACGGAATTAAATACAAAAGGCACAGTGCCGAAATAAGTACAAGAAGGCTGACTCTTCTTACTGTCTATGTTTTGAACTATTAATGTGACGCTACTAATAGATTCCGATGCTTCACTCTTGGTTTACTGTATCCCTTGGACCCTCTTAATGACGATGAAACACAGAAATTGCATCGGAATTAAATACAAAAGGCACAATGCCGACTTTAGTACAAGAAGACTGACTGCTCTTACTGACTATCCTTTGAACCATTCCCGTGACACTAGTTATAGATTCCGATGCTTCACAACAAGTTTACTGTATCCCTTGGACCTTCTTATTGACGATGAAACACAGAAATTGCATCGGAATTAAATACAAAAGCCACAATGCCAACTTAAGTACAAGAAGACTGACTCTTTTTACTGAGTATGATTTGAACCATTTCTGTGACACTAGTTATAAATTCCGATGCTTCACTCCCAGTTTACTGTATCCCTTGGACCTTCTTATTGACGACGAAACACAGAAATTGCAACGTAATTAAATACAAAAGGCACAATGCCGACTTTAGTACAAGAAGACTGACTGCTCTTACTGACTATGTTTTGAACCATTCCTGTGACACTAGTTATAGATTCCGATGCTTCACTTCCGATTTACTGTATCCCTCTGACGTTCTTATTGACGATGAAACACAGAAATTGCGTTGGATTTAAATACAAAATGCACAATGCCGAATTATGTACAAGAAGACTGACTGTACTTACTGTCTATGTGTTGAACCATTCCTGTGACACTAGTATTAGATTCCGATACTTCACTCTAGGTTTACTGTATCCCTTGGACCCTATTATTGACGATGAAACACAGAAATTGCATCGGAATTAAATAAAATAGGCACAATGCCGACTAAAGTACAAGAAGACTGACGCATCTTAATGTCTATGCTTTGAACCATTCCTGTGACACTAGTTACAGATTCCGATGCTTCACTGCAGGTTTACTGTATCCCTGTGACCTTCTTATTGGCGATGAAACACAGAAATTGCATCGGAATTAAATACAAAAGTCATAATGCCGACTTAAGTACAAGAAGATTGACTCTTCTTACTGACTATGTTTTGAACCATTTCTGTGACACTAGTTATAGATTCCGATGCTTCACTCCCGGTTTACTGTATCCCTTGGACCTTCTAATCGACGATGAAACACAGAAATTGCATCGGAATTAAATACAAAAGGCACAATGCCGACTTTAGTACAAGAAGACTTACTGTTGTTACTGACTATGTTTTGAACCATTCCTGGGACACTAGTTATAGATTCCGATGCTTCACTATAGATGTACTGTATCCTGCGGACGTTCTTATTGACTATGAAACACAGAAATTGTGTCGGAATTAAATACAAAATGCACAATGCCGAATTAAGTACAAGAAGACTGACTCTTCTTATTGTCTGTGTTTTGAACCATTCCTTTGACACTAGTAATAGATTCCGATGCTTCACTCTTGGTTTACTGTATCTCTTGGACCCTCTTAATGACGATGAAACACAGAAATTGCATCGGAGTTAAATACAAAAGGCACATTGCCGACTTTGGTATAAGAAGACTGACTCTTCTTACTGACTATGTTTTGATTCATTCCTGTGGCACTAATTATAGATTCCGATACTTCACTCTAGGTTTACTGTATCCCTTGGACCTTCTTATTGACGATGAAACACAGAAATTGCATCGGAATATAATAAAAAAGGCACAATGGTGACTTAAGTACAAAAACACTGACTCTTCTTACTGACTATGCTTTAAACCATTCCTGTGACACTAGTTATAGATTCCGATGCTTCACTTCAGGTTTACTGTATCCCTTGGACCTTCTTATTGACGATGAAAGACAGCAATTGCATGGGAATTAATTAGAGAAGGCACAATGCCGACTTAAGTTCAAGAAGACTGACTCTTCCGACTTTCTATGTTTTTACCATTCCTGTGACACTAGTTATAGTTTCCTACGTTTCACTTCAGGTTTACTGTATCCCTCTGACCTTCTTATTGACGATGAAACACAGAAATGGCAACGGAATTAAATACAAAAGGGACAATGCCGACTTCAGTACAAGAAGACTGACTCTTCTTCTGTCTATGATTTGAACCATTCCTGTGACACTAGTTATAGATTCCGATGCTTCACTTCAGGTTTACTGTATCCCTTGGACCTTCTTATTGACGATGAAAGACAGCAATTGCATGGGAATTAATTAGAGAAGGCACAATGCCGACTTAAGTTCAAGAAGACTGACTCTTCCGACTTTCTATGTTTTTACCATTCCTGTGACACTAGTCATAGATTCCGATGCTTCACTTCAGGTTTACTGTATCCCTCTGACCTTCTTAATGACGATGAAACACAGAAATTGCAACGGAATTAAATACAAAAGGCACAGTGCCGAAATAAGTACAAGAAGACTGACTCTTCTTACTGTCTATGTTTTGAACTATTAATGTGACGCTACTAATAGATTCCGATGCATCACTCTTGGTTTACTGTATCCCTTGGACCCTCTTAATGACGATGAAACACAGAAATTGCATCGGAATTAAATACAAAAGGCACAATGCCGACTTTAGTACAAGAAGACTGACTGCTCTTACTGACTATGCTTTGAACCATTCCTGTGACACTAGTTATAGATTCCGATGCTTCACACCAAGTTTACTGTATCCCTTGGACTTTCTTATTGACGATGAAACACAGAAATTGCATCGGAATTAAATACAAAAGCCACAATGCCAACTTAAGTACAAGAAGACTGACTCTTTTTACTGACTATGATTTGAACCATTTCTGTGAAACTAGTTATAGATTCCGATGCTTCACTCCCAGTTTACTGTATCCCTTGGACCTTCTTAATGACGATGAAACACAGAAATTGCAACGTAATTATATACAAAAGGCACAATGCCGACTTTAGTACAAGAAGACTGACTGCTCTTACTGACTATGTTTTGAACCATTCCTGTGACACTAGTTATAGATTCCGATGCTTCACTTCCGATTTACTGTATCCCTCTGACGTTCTTATTGACGATGAAACACAGAAATTGCGTTGGATTTAAATACAAAATGCACAATGCCGAATTATGTACAAGAAGACTGACTGTACTTACTGTCTATGTGTTGAACCATTCCTGTGACACTAGTATTAGATTCCGATGCTTCACTCTAGGTTTACTGTATCCCTTGGACCCTATTATTGACGATGAAACACAGAAATTGCATCGGAATTAAATAAAATAGGCACAATGCCGACTTAAGTACAAGAAGACTGACGCATCTTAATGTCTATGCTTTGAACCATTCCTGTGACACTAGTTACAGATTCCGATGCTTCACTGCAGGTTTACTGTATCCCTGTGACCTTCTTATTGGCGATGAAACACAGAAATTGCATCGAAATTAAATACAAAAGGCACAATGCCGACTTAAGTACAAGAAGACTGACTCTTCTTACTGTCTATGTTTTGAACCATTCCTGTGACACTAGTAATAGATTCCGATGCTTCACTCTTGGTTTACTGTATCCCTTGGACCCTCTTAATGACGATGAAACACAGAAATTGCATCGGAATTAAATACATAAGGCACATTGCCGACTTTGGTACAAGAAGACTGACTCTTCTTACTGACTATGATTTGATTCATTCCTGTGACACTAGTTATAGATTCCGATGCTTCACACCAGGTTTACTGTATCCCTTGGACCTTCTTATTGACGATGAAACACAGAAATTGGATCGGAATTAAATACAAAAGGCACAATGCCGACTTAAGTACAAGAAGACTGAATGTTCTTACTGACTATGTTTTGAACCATTTCTGTGACACTAGTTATGGATTCCAATGCTTCACTCCCGGTTTACTGTATCAGTTGGACCTTCTTATTGACGATGATACACAGAAATTGCATCGAAATTAAATACAAAAGGCACAATGCCCACTTTAGTACAAGATGACTGACTGTACTTACTGTCTATGTTTTGAACCATTCCTGTGACACTAGTAATAGATTCCGATGCTTCACTCTAGGTTTCCTGTATCCCTTGGACCTTCTTATTGACGATAAAACACAGAAAATGCATCGGAATTAAATAAAAAAGGCACAATGCCGACTTAAGTACAAGAAGACTGACTCATCTTACTGTCTCTGTTTTGAACCATTCCTGTGACACTAGTTACAGTTTCCGATGCTTCACAGCAGGTTTACTGTATCCCTGTGACCTTCTTATTGACGATGAAACACAGAAATTGCATCGGAATAAAATACAAAAGGCACAATGCCGACTTAAGTACATGAACACTGACTCTTCTTACTGACTATGCTTTTAACCATTCCTGTGACACTAGTTATAGATTCCGATGCTTCTCTTCAGGTTTACTGTATCCCTTGGACCGTCTTATTGACGATGAAACACAGCAATTGCATCGGAATTAATTAGAGAAGGCACAATGACGACTTAAGTACAAGAAGACTGACTCTTCCTACTTTCTATGTTTTTACCATTCCTGTGACACTATTTATAGATTCCGATGCTTCACTTCAGGTTTACTGTATCCCTCTGACCTTCTTATTGACGATGAAACACAGAAATTGCAACGGAATTAAATACAAAAGGGACAATGCCGACTTAAGTACAAGAAGACTGACTCTTCTTCTGTCTATGTTTTGAACCATTCCTGTGATACTAGTTATAGAATTCGATGCTTCACTTCAGGTTTACTGTATCCCTTGGACCTTCTTATTGACGATGAAAGACAGCAATTGCATGGGAATTAATTAGAGAAGGCACAATGCCGACTTAAGTTCAAGAAGACTGACTCTTCCGACTTTCTATGTTTTTACCATTCCTGTGACACTAGTCATAGATTCCGATGCTTCACTTCAGGTTTACTGTATCCCTCTGACCTTCTTATTGACGATGAAACACAGAAATTGCAACGGAATTAAATACAAAAGGCACAGTGCCGAAATAAGTGCAAGAAGACTGACTCTTCTTACTGTCTATGTTTTGAACTATTAATGTGACGCTACTAATAGATTCCGATGCATCACTCTTGGTTAACTGTATCCCTTGGACCCTCTTAATGACGATGAAACACAGAAATTGCATCGGAATTAAATACAAAAGGCACAATGCCGACTTTAGTACAAGAAGACTGACTGCTCTTACTGACTATGCTTTGAACCATTCCTGTGACACTAGTTATAGATTCCGATGCTTCACACCAAGTTTACTGTATCCCTTGGACCTTCTTAATGACGATGAAACACAGAAATTGCATCGGAATTAAATACAAAAGCCACAATGCCAACTTAAGTGCAAGAAGACTGACTCTTTTTACTGACTATGATTTGAACCATTTCTGTGACACTAGTTATAGATTCCGATGCTTCACTCCCAGTTTACTGTATCCCTTGGACCTTCTTATTGACGATGAAACACAGAAATTGCATCGTAATTAAATAAAAAAGGCACAATGCCGACTTTAGTACAAGAAGACTGACTGCTCTTACTGACTATGTTTTGAACCATTCCTGTGACACTAGTTATAGATTCCGATGCTTCACTTCAGATTTACTGTATCCCTCTGACGTTCTTATTGACGATGAAACACAGAAATTGCGTCCGAATTAAATACAAAATGCACAATGCCGAATTAAGTACAAGAAGACTGACTCTTCTTACTGTCTATGTTTGAACCATTTCTGTGACTCTAGTAATTGTTTCCGATGCTTCACTCTAGGGTTACTGTATCCCTTGGACCTTCTTATTGACGATGAAACACAGAAATTGCATCGGAATTAAATAAAAAATTCACAATGCCGACCTAAGTACAAGAAGACTGACTCATCTTACTGTCTATGTTTTGAACCATTCCTGTGACACTAGTTACAGATTCCGATGCTTCACTGCAGGTTTACTGTACCCCTCTGACCTTCTTATTAACGATGAAACACAGAAATTGCATCAAAATTAAATCCAAAAGGCACAGTGCCGAAATAAGTACAAGAAGACTGACTCTTCTTACTGTCTATGATTTGAACCATTCCTGTGACACTAGTTATAGATTCCGATGCTTCACTCCAGGTTTACTGTATCTCTTGGACCTTCTTATTTACGATGAACCACAGAAATTGCATCGGAATTAAATAGAGAAGGCACAATGCCGACTTAAGTACAAGAAGACTGACTCTTCTTACTTTCTATGTTTTTACCATTCCTGTGACACTAGTTATAGATTCCTACGCTTCACTTCAGGTTTACTGTATCCCTCTGACCTTCGTATTGACGATGAAACACAGAAATGGCAACGGAATTAAATACAAAAGGGACAATGCCGACTTCAGTACAAGAAGACTGACTCTTCTTCTGTCTATGTTTTGAACCATTCCTGTGACACTAGTTAAAGATTTCGATGCTTCACTTCAGGTTTACTGTATCTCTTGGACCTTCTTATTGACGATGAAACACAGAAATGGCATCGGAATTATATACAAAAGGCACAATGCCGACTTAAGTACAGGAAGACTGACTCATCTTACTGTCTATGTTTTGATCCATTCCTGTGTCACTAGTCACAGATTCCGATGCTTCTATGCAGGTTTACTGTATCCCTTGGACCTTCTTATTGACGATGAAACACAGAAATTGCATCGGAATTAAATACAAAAGGCACAATTCCGACTTAAGTACAAGAAGACTGACTCTTTTTACAGACTATGTTTTGAACCATTCCTGTGACACTAGTTATAGATTCCATTGCTTCACTGGAGGTTTAATGTATCCCTAGGACTTTATTATTGACGATGAAACACAGCAATTGCATAGGAATTAAATAGAGAAGGCACAATGCCGACTTAAGTACAAGAAGACTGACTCTTCCTACTTTCTATGTTTTTACCATTCCTGTGACACTAGTTATAGATTCCGATGCTTCGCTTCATGTTTACTGTATCCCTCAGACCTTCTTATTCACGATGAAACACAGAAATTGCATCGGAATAAAATACAAAAGGCACAATGCCGACTTATGTACAAGAAGACTGACTCTTTCTACTGTCTATGATTTGAACCATTCCTGTGTCACTAGTTATAGAATCCGATGCTTCACTCCCGGTTTACTGTATCCCTTGGACCTTCCTATTGACGATGAAACACAGAAATTGCATCGGAATTAAATAGAAAAGGCACAATGCAGACTTAAGTACAAGAAGACTGACTCTTGCTACTGTCTATGTTTTGAACCACTCCTGTGGCACTAGTTATAGATTCCGATACTTCACTTCATGTTTACTGTATCCCTTGGACCGTCTTCTTGACGATGAAACACAGAAATTGCATCGGAAATAAATACAAAAGGCACAATGCCGACTTAAGTACAAGAAGACTGACTCTTCTTACTGACTATGTTTTGAACCATTCCTGTGACACTAGTAATAGATTCCGATGCTTCACTTCAGGTTTACTGTATCTCTCTGACCTTCTTATTGACGATGAAACACAGAAATTGCATCGGAATTATATACAAAAGGCAGAATGCCGAATTAAGTACAAGAAGACTGACACTTCTTACTGTCTATGTTTTGAACCATTCATGTGACACTAGTTATAGATTCCGATGCTTCACTCCAGGTTTATTGTATCTCTTAGAACTTCTTATTGACGATGCAACATAGAAATTGCATCGGAATTAAATGCAAAAGGCACAATAGCGACATAAGTCCAAGAAGACTGACTCTTCTTACTGACTATGCTTTGAACCATTCATGTGACACTAGTTATAGATTCCGGTGTTTCACTTCAGGTTTACTGTATCCCTCTGACCTTCTTATTGACGATGAAACACAGAAATTGCATCGGAAATAAATACAAAGGGCACAATGCCGACTTAAGTACAAGAAGACTGAATCTTCTTACCGACTATGTTTTGAACTAATCCTGTGACACTAGTTATAGATTCTGAAGCTTCACTTCAGGTTTACTGTATCCCTTGGACCTTCTTATTGACGATGAAACATAGAGATTGCATCGGAATTAAATAAAATAGGCACAATGCCGACTTAAGTACAAGAAGACTGAGCCTTCTTACTGACTATGCTTTGAACCCTTAATGTGACACTAGTTATAGTTTCCGGTGTTTCACTTCAGGTTTACTGTATCCCTCTGACCTTCTTATTGACGATGAAACACAGAATTTGCATCGGAAATAAATACAAAAGGCACAATGCCGACTTAAGTACAAGAAGACTGATTCTTCTTACTGACTATGTTTTGAACCATTCCTGTGACACTAGTTATAGATTCCGATGTTTCACTTCACGTTTACTGTATCCCTCTGACCTTCTTATTAACGATGAAACACAGAAATTGCATCAAAATTAAATCCAAAAGGCACAGTGCCGAAATAAGTCGAAGAAGACTGACACTTCTTACTGTCTATGATTTGAACCATTCCTGTGACACTAGTTATAGATTCCTATGCTTCACTTCAGGTTTACTGTATCCCTCTGACATTCTTATTGACGATGAAACACAGAAATGGCAACGGAATTAAATACAAAAGGGACAATGCCGACTTCAGTACAAGGAGACTGACTCTTCTTCTGTCTATGTTTTGAACCATTCCTGTGACACTAGTTAAAGATTTCGATGCTTCACTTCAGGTTTACTGTATCTCTTGGACCTTCTTATTGACGATGAAACACAGAAATGGCATCGGAATTATATACAAAAGGCACAATGCCGACTTAAGTACAAGAAGACTGACTCTTCTTACTGACTATGTTTTGAACCATTCCTGTGACACTAGTTATAGATTCCAATGCTTCACTCCAGGTTTACTGCATTACTCTGACCTTCTGATTAACGATGAAACACAGAAATTGCTTCGGAATTAAATCCGAATGCACAGTGCCGAATTAAGTTGAAGAAGACTGACTCTTCTTACTGTGTATGATTTGTAGCATTCCTGTGACACTAGTTATAGATTCCGATGCTTCACTTCAGGTTTACTGTATCCCTTGGACCTTCTTATTGACAATGAAACACAGCAATTGCATCGGAATTAAATAGAGAAGGCACAATGCCGACTTAAGTACAAGAAGACTGACTCTTCATACTTTCTATGTTTTTACCATTCCTGTGACACTAGTTATAGATTCCGATGCTTCACTTCAGGTGTACTGTATCCCTCTGACCTTCTTATTGACGATGAAACACAGTAATTGCAACGGAATTAAATACAAAAGGTACAATGCCGACTTAAGTACAAGAAGACTGACTCATCTCACTGTCTATGATTTGAACCATTCCTGTGACACTAGTTATAGATTCCGATGATTCACTCCAGGTTTACTGTATCCCTTGGACCTTCTTATTGACGACGAAACACAGAAATTGCATCGGAATTAAATAAAAAAGGCACAATGCCGACTTAAGTACAGGAATACTGACTCATCTTACTGTCTATGTTTTGAACCATTCCTGTGACACTAGTCACAGATTCCGACGCTTGTATGCAGGTTTACTGTATCCCTTGGACCTTCTTATTGACGATGAAACACAGAAATTGCATCGGAATTAAATACAAAAGGCACAATTCCGACTTAAGTACAAGAAGACTAACTCTTCTTACAGACTATGTTTTGAACCATTCCTGTGACACTAGTTATAGAATCCATTGCTTCACTGGAGGTTTAATGTATCCCTAGGACTTTCTTATTGACAATGAAACACAGCAATTGCATAGGAATTAAATAGAGAAGGCACAATGCCGACTTAAGTACAGGAAGACTACTTTCCTTCTTTCTATGTTTTTACCATTCCTGTGACACTTGTTATAGAATCCGATGCTTCACTTCAGGTTTACTGTATCCCTCAGACCTTCTTATTGACGATGAAACACAGAAATTGCATCGGAATAAAATACAAAAGGCACAATGCCGACTTATGTACAAGAAGACTGACTCTTTCTACTGTCTATGATTTGAACCATTCCTGTGTCACTAGTTACAGATTCCGATGCTTCACTCCCGGTTTACTGTATCCCTTATACCTTCCTATTGACGATGAAACACAGAAATTGCATCGGAATTAAATAGAAAAGGCACAATGCAGACTTAAGTACAAGAAGACTGACTCTTCCTACTGTCTATGTTTTGAACCACTCCTGTGGCACTAGTTATAGAATCCGATACTTCACTTCAGGTTTACTGTATCCCTTGGACCGTCTTCTTGACGATGAAACACAGAAATTGCATCGGAATTATATACAAAAGGCAGATTGCCGAATTAAGTACAAGAAGGCTGACACTTCTTACTGTCTATGTTTTGAACAATTCATGTGAGACTAGTTACAGATTCCTATGCTACACTCCAGGTTTAATGTATCCCTTGGACCTTCTTATTGACGATGAAACACAGAAATTGCATCGGAATTAAATACAAAAGGCAAAATGGCGACCTAAGTACAAGAAGACTGACCCTTCTTACTGACTATGCTTTGAACCCTTAATGTGACACTAGTTATAGATTCCGGTGTTTCACTTCAGGTTTACTGTATCCCTCTGACCTTCTTATTGACGATGAAACACAGAAATTGCATCGGAAATAAATACAAAAGGCACAATGCCGACTTAAGTACAAGAAGACTGACTCTTCTTACTGACTATGTTTTGAACCAATCCTGTGACACTAGTTATAGATTCCGATGCTTCACTTCAGGTTTACTGTATCTCTCTGACCTTCTTATTCACGATGAAACACAGAAATTGCATCGGAATTAAATACAAATGACACAATGCCGAATTAAGTACAATAAGACTGACTCTTCTTACTGTCTATGTTATGAACCATTCATGTGACACTAGTTATAGATTCCGATGCTTCACTCCAGGTTTAATGTATCTCTTAGACCTTCTTATTGACGATGCAACATAGAAATTGCATCGGAATTAAATACAAAAGGCACAATAGCGACATAAGTCCAAGAAGACTGACTCTTCTTACTGACTATGCTTTGAACCATTCATGTGACACTAGTTATAGATTCCGGTGTCTCACTTCAGGTTTACTGTATCCCTCTGACTTTCTTATTGACGATGAAACACAGAAATTGCATCGGAAATAAATACAAACGGCACAATGCCGACTTAAGTACATGAAGACTGTCTCTTCCTACCGACTATGTTTTGAACCATTCCTGTGACACTAGTTATAGATTCTGAAGCTTCACTTCATGTTTACTGTATCCCTTGGACCTTCTTATTGACGATTAAACATAGAAATTGCATCGGAATTAAATAAAATAGGCACAATGCCGACTTAAGTACAAGAAGACTGACCCTTCTTACTGACTATGCTTTGAACCATTCCTGTGACACTACTTATAGATTCCGATGCTTCACTCCAGGTTTGCTGTATCCCTTGGACCTTCTTATTGACGAGGAAACACAGAAATTGCATCGGAATTATATACAAATAGCACAATGCCGACTTAAGTACAAGAAGACTGATTCTTCTTACTGACTATGATTTGAACCATTCCTGTGACACTAGTTATAGATTCCGATGCTTCACTTCAGGTTTACTGTATCCCTTGGACCTTCTTATTGACAATGAAACACAGCAATTGCATCGGAATTAAATAGAGAAGGCACAATGCCGACTTAAGTACAAGAAAACTGACTCTTCCTACTTTCTATGTTATTACCATTCCTGTGACACTAGTTATAGATTCCGATGCTTCACTTCAGGTGTACTGTATCCCTCTGACCTTCTTATTGACGATGAAACACAGTAATTGCAACGGAATTAAATACAAAATGTACAATGCCGACTTAAGTACAAGAAGACTGACTCTTCTTACAGTCTATGATTTGAACCATTCCTCTGACACTAGTTATAGATTCCGATGATGAACTCCAGGTTTACTGTATCCCTTGGACCTTCTTATTGACGACGAAACACAGAAATTGCATCGGAATTAAATAAAAAAGGCACAATGCCGACTTAAGTACAAGAAGACTGACTCATCTTACTGTCTATGTTTTGATCCATTCCTGTGACACTAGTCACAGATTCCGATGCTTCTATGCAGGTTTACTGTATCCCTTGGACCTTCTTATTGACGATGAAACACAGAAATTGCATCGGAATTAAATACAAAAGGCACAATTCCGACCTAAATAGAAGAAGACTGACTCTTCTTACAGACTATGTTTTGAACCATTCCTGTGACACTAGTTATAGATTCCATTGCTTCACTGGAGGTTTAATGTATCCCTAGGACTTTCTTATTGACGATGAAACACAGCAATTGCATAGGAATTAAATAGAGAAGGCACAATGCCGACTTAAGTACAAGAAGACTGATTCTTCCTACTTTCTATGTTTTTACCATTCCTGTGACGCTAGTTATAGATTCCGATGCTTCGCTTCATGTTTACTGTATCCCTCAGACCTTCTTAGTGACGATGAAACACAGAAATTGCATCGGAATAAAATACAAAAAGCACAATGCCGACTTATGTACAAGAAGACTGACTCTTTCTACTGTCTATGATTTGAACCATTCCTTTGTCACTAGTTATAGATTCCGATGCTTCACTCCCGGTTTACTGTATCCCTTGGACCTTCCTATTGACGATGAAACACAGAAATTGCATCGGAATTAAATAGAAAAGGCACAATGCAGACTTAAGTGCAAGAAGACTGACTCTTCCTACTGTCTATGATTTGAACCACTCCTGAGGCAGTAGTTATAGATTCCAATACTTCACTTCAGGTTTACTGTATCCCTTGGACCGTCTTCTTGACGATGAAACACAGAAATTGCATCAGGAATAAATACAAAAGGCACAATGATGACTTAAGTACAAGAAGACTGACTCTTCTTACTGACTATGTTTGGAACCATTCCTGTGACACTAGTAATAGATTCCGATGCTTCACTTCTGGTTTACTGTATCTCTCTGACCTTCTTATTGACGATGAAACACAGAAATTGCATCGGAATTATATACAAAAGGCAGAATGCCGAATTAAGTACAAGAAGACTGACACTTCTTACTGTCTATGTTTTGAACAATTCATGTGAGACTAGTTACAGATTCCTATGCTACACTCCAGGTTTACTGTACCCCTTGGACCTTCTTATTGACGATGAAACACAGAAATTGCATCGGAATTAAATACAAAAGGCACAATGGCGACTTAAGTACAAAAAGACTGACTCTTCTTACTGACTATGTTTTGAACCCTTAATGTGACACTAGTTATAGATTCCGGTGTTTCACTTCAGGTTTACTGTATCGATCTGACCTTCTTATTGACGATGAAACACAGAAATTGCAACGGAAATAAATACAAAAGGCACAATGCCGAATTAAGTACAATAAGACTGACTCTTCTTACTGTCTATGTTTTGAACCATTCATGTGACACTAGTTATAGATTCCGATGCTTCACTCCAGGTTTATTGTATCTCTTAGAACTTATTATAGACGATGCAACATAGAAATTGCATCGGAATTAAATGCAAAAGGCACAATAGCGACATAAGTCCAAGAAGACTGACTCTTCTTACTGACTATGCTTTGAAACATTCATATGACACTAGTTATGGATTCCGGTGTTTCACTTCAGGTTTACTGTATCCCTCTGACCTTCTTATTGACGATGAAACACAGAAATTGCATCGGAAATAAATACAAAGGGCACAATGCCGACTTAAGTACATTCTTACCGACTATGTTTTGAACCATTCCTGTGACACTAGTTATAGATTCTGAAGCTTCACTTCAGGTTTACTGTATCCCTTGGACCTTCTTATTGACGATGAAACATAGAAATTGCATCGGAATTAAATAAAATAGGCACAATGCCGAACTAATTACAATAAGACTGACTCTTCTTACTGTCTATGTTTTGAACCATTCATGTGACACTAGTTATAGATTCCGATGCTTCACTCCAGGTTTATTGTATCTCTTAGACCTTCTTATTGGCGATGCAACACAGAAATTGCATCGGAATTAAATACAAAAGGCACAATAGCGGCATAAGTACAAGAAGACTGACTCTTCTTACTGACTATGCTATGAACCATTCATGTGACACTAGTTATAGATTCCGGTGTTTCACTTCAGGTTAACTGTATCCCTCTGACCTTCTTATTGACGATGAAA
This sequence comes from Schistocerca piceifrons, assembly GCF_021461385.2. Lineage (NCBI taxonomy): Eukaryota > Metazoa > Arthropoda > Insecta > Orthoptera > Acrididae > Schistocerca > Schistocerca piceifrons. Next base: position 5,180,855 of record NW_025727396.1, on the reverse strand, counting down.
CACAGAAATTGCATCGGAAATAAATACAAAGGGCACAATGCCGACTTACGTACAAGAAGACTGACTCTTCCTACCGACTATGTTTTGAACCATTCCTGTGACACTAATTATAGATTCTGAAGCTTCACTTCAGGTTTACTGTATCCCTTGGACCTTCTTATTGACGATGAAACATAGAAATTGCATCGGAATTAAATAAAATAGGCACAATGCCGACTTAAGTACAAGAAGACTGACCCTTCTTGCTGACTATGCTTTGAACCATTCCTGTGACACTAGTTATAGATTCCGATGCTTCACTTCAGATTTACTGTATCCCTCTGACCTTCTTATTGACGATGAAACACAGAAATTTCATCGGAATTAAATACAAAAGACACAATGCCCACTTAAGTACAAGAAAACTGACTCTTCCTACTGTCTTTGCTTTGAACCATTCCTGTGACACTAGTTATAGATTCCGATGCTTCACTCCAGGTTTACTGTATCCCTTGGACCTTCTTATTGACGATGAAACACAGAAATTGCATCGGAATTATATACAAAAGGCACAATGCCGACTTAAGTACAAGAAGACTGATTCTTCTTACTGACTATGTTTTGAACCATTCCTGTGACACTAGTTATAGATTCCGATGCTTCACTCCAGGTTTACTGTATCCCTTGGACCTCCTTATTTACGATGAAACACAGAAATTGCATCGGAATTAAATAGAGATGGCACAATGCCGACTTAAGTACAAGAAGACTGACTCTTCCTACTTTCTATGTTTTTACTATTCCTGTGACTCTAGTTATAGATTCCGATGCTTCTCTTCAGGTTTACTGTATCCCTCTGACCATCTTATTGACGATGAAACACAGAAATTGCAACGGAATTAAATACAAAAGGGACAATGCCGACTTAGATACAAGAAGACTGGCTCTTCTTCTGTCTATGTTTTGAACCATTCCTGTGACACTAGTTATAGATTTCTATGCTTCACTTCAGGTTTACTGTATCTCTTCGACCTTCTTGTTTGCGATGAAACACAGATATTGCATCGGAATTTAATACAAAAGGCACAATGGCGACTTAAGTAAAAGATGACTGACTCTTCTTACTGACTATGTTTTGAACCATTCCTGTGACACTCGTTATATATTCCGGAGGTTCATTTCAGGTTTACTCTATCCCTTGGACCTACTTATTGACGATGAAACACAGAAATTGCATCGGAATTAAATACAAAAGGCACAACGCCGACTTTAGTACAAGAAGACTGACTCTTCTTACTGACTATGTTTTGAACCATTCCTGTGACACTAGTTATAGATTCCGATGCTTCACTTCAGATTTACTGTATCCCTCTGACGTTCTTATTGACGACGAAACACAGAAATTGCGTCGGAATTAAATACAAATTGCATAATGCCGAATTAAGTACAAGAAGACTGCCTCTTCTTACTGTCTATGTTTTGAACCATTCCTGTGTCACTAGTAATAGATTTCGATACTTCCCTCTAGGTTTACTGTATCCCTTAGACCTTCTTATTGACGATGATACACAGAAATTGCATCGGAATTAAATACAAAAGGCACAATGCCAACATTAGTACAAGAAGACTGACTCTTCTTACTGACTATGTTTTGATTCATTCCTGTGACATTAGTTATTGATTTCGATGCTTCACTCGAGGTTTACTGTATCCCTTGGTTCTTCTTATTGACGACGAAACACAGAAATTGCATCGGAAATTAATACAAAACGCACAAAGCCGACTTAAATACAAGAAGACTGACTCTTCTTACTGACTATGTTTTGAACCATTTCTGTGACACTAGTTATAGATTCCGATGCTTCACTCCCGGTTTACTGTATCCCTTGGACCTTCTTATTGACGATGAAACACAGAAATTGCATCGGAATTAAATACAAACGGCACAATGCCGACTTTAGTACTAGAAGACTGACTCTTCTTACTGACTATGTTTTGAACCATTCCTGTGACACTAGTTATAGATTCCGATGCTTCACTTCAGATTTACTGTATCCCTCTGACCTTCTTATTGACGATGAAACACAGAAATTTCATCGGAATTAAATACAAAAGACACAATGCCCACTTAAGTACAAGAAAACTGACTCTTCCTACTGTCTTTGCTTTGAACCATTCCTGTGACACTAGTTATAGATTCCGATGCTTCACTCCAGGTTTACTGTATCCCTTGGACCTTCTTATTGACGATGAAACACAGAAATTGCATCGGAATTATATACAAAAGGCACAATGCCGACTTAAGTACAAGAAGACTGATTCTTCTTACTGACTATGTTTTGAACCATTCCTGTGACACTAGTTATAGATTCCGATGCTTCACTCCAGGTTTATTGTATCCCTTCGACCTCCTTATTTACGATGAAACACAGAAATTGCATCGGAATTAAATAGAGAAGGCACAATGCCGACTTAAGTACAAGAAGACTGACCCATTTTACTATGTTTTGTATCATTCCTGTGACACTAGTTACAGATTCCGATGCTTCACTCCAGGTTTACAGTATCCCTTGGACCTCCTTATTTACGATGAAACACAGAAATTGTATCGGAATTAAATAAAATAGGCACAATGCCGAATTAATTACAATAAGACTGACTCTTCTTACTGTCTATGATTTGAACCATTCCTGTGTCACTAGTTATAGAATCCGATGCTTCACTCCCGGTTTACTGTATCCCTTGGACCTTCCTATTGACGATGAAACACAGAAATTGCTTCGGAATTAAATAGAAAAGGCACAATGCAGACTTAAGTACAAGAAGACTGACTCTTCCTACTGTCTATGTTTTGAACCACTCCTGAGGCACTAGTTATAGATTCCGATACTTCACTTCAGGTTTACTGTATCCCTTGGACCGTCTTCTTGACGATGAAACACAGAAATTGCATCAGGAACAAATACAAAAGGCACAATGATGACTTAAGTACAAGAAGACTGACTCTTCTTACTGACTATGCTTTGAACCCTTAATGTGACACTAGTTGTAGATTCCGGTGTTTCACTTCAGGTTTACTGTATCCCTCTGACCTTCTTATTGACGATGAAACACAGAAATTGCATCGGAAATAAATACAAAAGGCACAATGCCGACTTAAGTACAAGAAGACTGACTCTTCTTACTGACTATGTTTTGAACCAATCCTGTGACACTAGTTATAGATTCCGATGCTTCACTTCAGGTTTACTGTATCCCCCTGACCTTCTTATTGACGATGAAACACAGAAATTGCATCGGAATTAAATACAAAAGACACAATGCCGAATTAAGTACAATAAGACTGACTCTTCTTACTGTCTATGTTTTGAACCATTCTTGTGACACTAGCTATAGATTCCGATGCTTCACTCCAGGTTTATTGTATCTCTTAGAACTTATTATTGACGATGCAACATAGAAATTGCATCGGAATTAAATGCAAAGGCACAATAACGACATAAGTCCAAGAAGACTAACTCTTTTTACTGACTATGCTTTGAAACATTCATGTGACACTAGTTATAGATTCCGGTGTTTCACTTCAGGTTTACTGTATCCCTCTGACCTTCTTATTGACGATGAAACACAGAAATTGCATCGGAAATAAATACAAAGGGCACAATGCCGACTTAAGTACAAGAAGACTGACTCTTCTTACCGACTATGTTTTGAACCATTCCAGTGACACCAGTTGTAGATTCTGAAGCTTCACTTCAGGTTTACTGTATCCCTTGGACCTTCTTATTGACGATGAAACATAGAAATTGCATCGGAATTAAATAAAATAGGCACAATGCCGAATTAATTACAATAAGACTGACTCTTCTTACTGTCTATGTTTTGAACCATTCATGTGACACTAATTATAGATTCCGATGCTTCACTCCAGGTTTATTGTATCTCTTAGACCTTCTTATTGGCGATGCAACACAGAAATTGCATCGGAATTAAATACAAAAGGCACAATAGCGGCATAAGTACACGAAGACTGACTCTTCTTACTGACTATGTTATGAACCATTCATGTGACACTAGTTATAGATTCCGGTGTTTCACTTCAGGTTAACTGTATCCCTCTGACCTTCTTATTAACGATGAAACACAGAAATTGCATCGGAAATAAATACAAAGGGCACAATGCCGACTTAAGTACAAGAAGACTGACTCTTCCTACCGACTATGTTTTGAACCATTCCTGTGACACTAGTTATAGATTCTGAAGCTTCACTTCGGGTTTACTGTATCCCTTGGACCTTCGTATTGACGATGAAACATAGAAATTGCAACGGAGTTAAATAAAATAGGCACAATGCCGACTTAAGTACAAGAAGACTGACCCTTCTTGCTGACTATGCTTTGAACCATTCCTGTGACACTAGTTATAGATTCCGATGCTTCACTTCAGATTTACTGTATCCCTTGGACCTTCTTATTGACGATGAAACACAGAAATTGCATCGGAATTATATACAAAAGGCACAATGCCGACTTAAGTACAAGAAGACTGATTCTTCTTACTGACTATGTTTTGAACCATTCCTGTGACACTAGTTATAGATTCCGATGCTTCACTCCAGGTTTACTGTATCCCTTGGACCTCCTGATTTACGATGAAACACAGAAATTGCATCGGAATTAAATAGAGAAGGCACAATGCCGACTTAAGTACAAGAAGACTGACTCTTCCTACTTTCCATGTTTTTACTATTACTGTGACACTAGTTATAGATTCCGATGCTTCTCTTCAGGTTTACTGTATCCCTCTGACCATCTTATTGACGATGAAACACAGAAATTGCAACGGAATTAAATACAAAAGGGACAATGCCGACTTAGATACAAGAAGACTGGCTCTTCTTCTGTCTATGTTTTGAACCATTCCTGTGAAACTAGTTACAGATTTCTATGCTTCACTTCAGGTTTACTGTATCTCTTGGACCTTCTTGTTTGCGATGAAACACAGATATTGCATCGGAATTTAATACAAAAGGCACAATGGCGACTTAAGTACAAGATGACTGACTCTTCTTACTGACTATGTTTTGAACCATTCCTGTGACACTCGTTATATATTCCGGAGCTTCACTTCAGGTTTACTCTATCCCTTGGACCTACTTATTGACGATGAAACACAGAAATTGCATCGGAATTAAATACAAAAGGCACAATGCCGACTTAAGTACAAGAAGACTGACTCTTCCTACCGACTATGATTTGAACCATTCCTGTGACACTAGTTATAGATTCTGAAGCTTCACTTCGGGTTTACTGTATCCCTTGGACCTTCTTATTGACGATGAAACATAGAAATTGCAACGGAGTTAAATAAAATAGGCACAATGCCGACTTAAGTACAAGAAGACTGACCCTTCTTGCTGACTATGCTTTGAACCATTCCTGTGACACTAGTTATAGATTCCGATGCTTCACTTCAGATTTACTGTATCCCTTGGACCTTCTTATTGACGATGAAACACAGAAATTGCATCGGAATTATATACAAAAGGCACAATGCCGACTTAAGTACAAGAAGACTGATTCTTCTTACTGACTATGTTTTGAACCATTCCTGTGACATTAGTTATTGATTCCGATGCTTCACTCCAGGTTTTCTGTATCCCTTGGTTCTTCTTATTGACGACGAAACACAGAAATTGCATCGGAAATTAATACAAATGCACAATGCCGACATAAGTACAAAAAGACTGACTCTTCTTACTGTCTATGTTTTGAACCATTCCTGTGACACTAGTTATAGATTCCGATGCTTCTATGCAGGTTTACTGTATCCCTTGGACCTTCTTATTGACGATGAAACACAGAAATTGCATCGGAATTAAATACAAAAGGCACAATTCCGACCTAAATAGAAGAAGACTGACTCTTCTTACAGACTATGTTTTGAACCATTCCTGTGACACTAGTTATAGATTCCATTGCTTCACTGGAGGTTTAATGTATCCCTAGGACTTTCTTATTGACGATGAAACACAGCAATTGCATAGCAATTAAATAGAGAAGGCACAATGCCGACGTAAGAACAAGAAGACTGATTCTTCCTGCTTTCTATGTTTTTATCATTCCTGTGACACTAGTTATAGATTCCGATGCTTCGCTTCATGTTTACTCTATCCCTCAGACCTTCTTATTGACGATGAAACACAGAAATTGCATCGGAATAAAATACAAAAAGCACAATGCCGACCAATGTACAAGAAGACTGACTCTATCAACTGTCTATGATTTGAACCATTCCTGTGTCACTAGTTATAGATTCCGATGCTTCACTCCCGGTTTACTGTATCCCTTGGACCTTCCTATTGACGATGAAACACAGAAATTGCATCGGAATTAAATAGAAAAGGCACAATGCAGACTTAAGTGCAAGAAGACTGACTCTTCCTACTGTCTATGTTTTGAACCACTCCTGAGGCACTAGTTATAGATTCCGATACTTCACTTCAGGTTTACTGTATCCCTTGGACCGTCTTCTTGACGATGAAACACAGAAATTGCATCAGGAATAAATACAAAAGGCACAATGATGACTTAAGTACAAGAAGACTGACTCTTCTTACTGACTATGTTTGGAACCATTCCTGTGACACTAGTAAAAGATTCCGATGCTTCACTTCAGGTTTACTGTATCTCTCTGACCTTCGTATTGACGATGAAACACAGAAATTGCATCGGAATTATATACAAAAGGCAGAATGCCGAATTAAGTACAAGAAGACTGACACTTCTTACTGTCTATGTTTTGAACAATTCATGTGAGACTAGTTACAGATTCCTATGCTACACTCCAGGTTTACTGTACCCCTTGCACCTTCTTATTGACGATGAAACACAGAAATTGCATCGGAATTAAATACAAAAGGCACAATGATGACTTAAGTACAAGAAGACTGACTCTTCTTACTGACTATGCTTTGAACCCTTAATGTGACACTAGTTGTAGATTCCGGTGTTTCACTTCAGGTTTACTGTATCCCTCTGACCTTCTTATTGACGATGAAACACAGAAATTGCATCGGAAATAAATACAAAAGGCACAATGCCGACTTAAGTACAAGAAGACTGACTCTTCTTACTGACTATGTTTTGAACCAATCCTGTGACACTAGTTATAGATTCCGATGCTTCACTTCAGGTTTACTGTATCCCCCTGACCTTCTTATTGACGATGAAACACAGAAATTGCATCGGAATTAAATACAAAAGACACAATGCCGAATTAAGTACAATAAGACTGACTCTTCTTACTGTCTATGTTTTGAACCATTCTTGTGACACTAGCTATAGATTCCGATGCTTCACTCCAGGTTCATTGTATCTCTTAGAACTTATTATTGACGATGCAACATAGAAATTGCATCGGAATTAAATGCAAAGGCACAATAACGACATAAGTCCAAGAAGACTGACTCTTTTTACTGACTATGCTTTGAAACATTCATGTGACACTAGTTATAGATTCCGGTGTTTCACTTCAGGTTTACTGTATCCCTCTAACCTTCTTATTGACGATGAAACACAGAAATTGCATCGGAAATAAATACAAAGGGCACAATGCCGACTTAAGTACAAGAAGACTGACTCTTCTTACCGACTATGTTTTGAACCATTCCTGTGACACCAGTTGTAGATTCTGAAGCTTCACTTCAGGTTTACTGTATCCCTTGGACCTTCTTATTGACGATGAAACATAGAAATTGCATCGGAATTAAATAAAATAGGCACAATGCCGAATTAATTACAATAAGACTGACTCTTCTTACTGTCTATGTTTTGAACCATTCATGTGACACTAATTATAGATTCCGATGCTTCACTCCAGGTTTATTGTATCTCTTAGACCTTCTTATTGGCGATGCAACACAGAAATTGCATCGGAATTAAATACAAAAGGCACAATAGCGGCATAAGTACACGAAGACTGACTCTTCTTACTGACTATGTTATGAACCATTCATGTGACACTAGTTATAGATTCCGGTGTTTCACTTCAGGTTAACTGTATCCCTCTGACCTTCTTATTAACGATGAAACACAGAAATTGCATCGGAAATAAATACAAAGGGCACAATGCCGACTTAAGTACAAGAAGACTGACTCTTCCTACCGACTATGTTTTGAACCATTCCTGTGACACTAGTTATAGATTCTGAAGCTTCCCTTCGGGTTTACTGTATCCCTTGGACCTTCTTATTGACGATGAAACATAGAAATTGCAACGGAGTTAAATAAAATAGGCACAATGCCGACTTAAGTACAAGAAGACTGACCCTTCTTGCTGACTATGCTTTGAACCATTCCTGTGACACTAGTTATAGATTCCGATGCTTCACTTCAGATTTACTGTATCCCTTGGACCTTCTTATTGACGATGAAACACAGAAATTGCATCGGAATTATATACAAAAGGCACAATGCCGACTTAAGTACAAGAAGACTGATTCTTCTTACTGACTATGTTTTGAACCATTCCTGTGACACTAGTTATAGATTCCGATGCTTCACTCCAGGTTTACTGTATCCCTTGGACCTCCTGATTTACGATGATACACAGAAATTGCATCGGAATTAAATAGAGAAGGCACAATGCCGACTTAAGTACAAGAAGACTGACTCTTCCTACTTTCCATGTTTTTACTATTACTGTGACACTAGTTATAGATTCCGATGCTTCTCTTCAGGTTTACTGTATCCCTCTGACCATCTTATTGACGATGAAACACAGAAATTGCAACGGAATTAAATACAAAAGGTACAATGCCGACTTAGATACAAGAAGACTGGCTCTTCTTCTGTCTATGTTTTGAACCATTCCTGTGAAACTAGTTACAGATTTCTATGCTTCACTTCAGGTTTACTGTATCTCTTGGACCTTCTTGTTTGCGATGAAACACAGATATTGCATCGGAATTTAATACAAAAGGCACAATGGCGACTTAAGTACAAGATGACTGACTCTTCTTACTGACTATGTTTTGAACCATTCCTGTGACACTCGTTATATATTCCGGAGCTTCACTTCAGGTTTACTCTATCCCTTGGACCTACTTATTGACGATGAAACACAGAAATTGCATCGGAATTAAATACAAAAGGCACAATGCCGACTTAAGTACAAGAAGACTGACTCTTCCTACCGACTATGATTTGAACCATTCCTGTGACACTAGTTATAGATTCTGAAGCTTCACTTCGGGTTTACTGTATCCCTTGGACCTTCTTATTGACGATGAAACATAGAAATTGCAACGGAGTTAAATAAAATAGGCACAATGCCGACTTAAGTACAAGAAGACTGACCCTTCTTGCTGACTATGCTTTGAACCATTCCTGTGACACTAGTTATTGATTCCGATGCTTCACTCCAGGTTTACTGTATCCCTTGGTTCTTCTTATTGACGACGAAACACAGAAATTGCATCGGAAATTAATACAAATGCACAATGCCGACATAAGTACAAAAAGACTGACTCTTCTTACTGTCTATGTTTTGAACCATTCCTGTGACACTAGTTATAGATTCCGATGCTTCTATGCAGGTTTACTGTATCCCTTGGACCTTCTTATTGACGATGAAACACAGAAATTGCATCGGAATTAAATACAAAAGGCACAATTCCGACCTAAATAGAAGAAGACTGACTCTTCTTACAGACTATGTTTTGAACCATTCCTGTGACACTAGTTATAGATTCCATTGCTTCACTGGAGGTTTAATGTATCCCTAGGACTTTCTTATTGACGATGAAACACAGCAATTGAATAGCAATTAAATAGAGAAGGCACAATGCCGACGTAAGTACAAGAAGACTGATTCTTCCTGCTTTCTATGTTTTTATCATTCCTGTGACACTAGTTATAGATTCCGATGCTTCGCTTCATGTTTACTCTATCCCTCAGACCTTCTTATTGACGATGAAACACAGAAATTGCATCGGAATAAAATACAAAAAGCACAATGCCGACCAATGTACAAGAAGACTGACTCTATCTACTGTCTATGATTTGAACCATTCCTGTGTCACTAGTTATAGATTCCGATGCTTCACTCCCGGTTTACTGTATCCCTTGGACCTTCCTATTGACGATGAAACACAGAAATTGCATCGGAATTAAATAGAAAAGGCACAATGCAGACTTAAGTGCAAGAAGACTGACTCTTCCTACTGTCTATGTTTTGAACCACTCCTGAGGCACTAGTTATAGATTCCGATACTTCACTTCAGGTTTACTGTATCCCTTGGACCGTCTTCTTGACGATGAAACACAGAAATTGCATCAGGAATAAATACAAAAGGCACAATGATGACTTAAGTACAAGAAGACTGACTCTTCTTACTGACTATGTTTGGAACCATTCCTGTGACACTAGTAAAAGATTCCGATGCTTCACTTCAGGTTTACTGTATCTCTCTGACCTTCGTATTGACGATGAAACACAGAAATTGCATCGGAATTATATACAAAAGGCAGAATGCCGAATTAAGTACAAGAAGACTGACACTTCTTACTGTCTATGTTTTGAACAATTCATGTGAGACTAGTTACAGATTCCTATGCTACACTCCAGGTTTACTGTACCCCTTGCACCTTCTTATTGACGATGAAACACAGAAATTGCATCGGAATTAAATACAAAAGGCACAATGGCGACTTAAGTACAAAAAGACTGTCTCTTCTTACTGACTATGCTTTGAACCCTTAATGTGACACTAGTTATAGATTCCGGTGTTTCACTTCAGGTTTACTGTATCGATCTGACCTTCTTATTGACGATGAAACACAGAAATTGCATCGGAAATAAATACAAAATGCACAATGCCGACTTAAGTACAAGAAGACTGACTCTTCTTACTGACTATGTTTTGAACCAATCTTGTGACACTAGTTATAGATTCCGATGCTTCACTTCAGGTTTACTATATCCCTCTGACCTTCTTATTGACGATGAAACACAGAAATTGCATCGGAATTAAATACAAAAGACACAATGCCGAATTAAGTACAATAAGACTGACTCTTCTTACTGTCTATGTTTTGAACCATTCATGTGACACTAGTTATAGATTCCGATGCTTCACTCCAGGTTTATTGTATCTCTTAGAACTTATTATTGACGATGCAACATAGAAATTGCACCGGAATTAAATGCAAAAGGCACAATAGCGACATAAGTCCAAGAAGACTGACTCTTTTTACTGACTATGCTTTGAAACATTCATGTGACACTAGTTATAGATTCCGGTGTTTCACTTCAGGTTTACTGTATCCCTCTGACCTTCTTATTGACGATGAAACACAGAAATTGCATCGGAAATAAATACAAAGGGCACAATGCCGACTTAAGTACAAGAAGACTGACTCTTCTTACCGACTATGTTTTGAACCATTCCTGTGACACTAGTTATAGATTCTGAAGCTTCACTTTAGGTTTACTGTATCCCTTGGACCTTCTTATTGACGATGAAACATAGAAATTGCATCGGAATTAAATAAAATAGGCACAATGCCGAATTAATTACAATAAGACTGACTCTTCTTACTGTCTATGTTTTGAACCATTCATGTGACACTAGTTATAGATTCCGATGCTTCACTCCAGGTTTATTGTATCTCTTAGACCTTCTTATTGGCGACGCAACACAGAAATTGCATCGGAATTAAATACAAAAGGCACAATAGCGGCATAAGTACAAGAAGACTGACTCTTCTTACTGACTATGCTATGAACCATTCATGTGACACTAGTTATAGATTCCGGTGTTTCACTTCAGGTTAACTGTATCCCTCTGACCTTCTTATTGACGATGAAACACAGAAATTGCATCGGAAATAATTACAAAGGGCACAATGCCGACTTAAGTACAAGAAGACTGACTCTTCCTACCGACTATGTTTTGAACCATTCCTGTGACACTAGTTATAGATTCTGAAGCTTCACTTCAGGTTTACTGTATCCCTTGGACCTTCTTATTGACGATGAAACATAGAAATTGCATCGGAATTAAATAAAATGGGCACAATGCCGACTTAAGTACAAGAAGACTGACCCTTCTTGCTGACAATGCTTTGAACCATTCCTGTGACACTAGTTATAGATTCCGATGCTTCACTTCAGATTTACTGTATCCCTCTGATCTTCTTATTGACGATGAAACACAGAAATTTCATCGGAATTAAATACAAAAGACACAATGCCCACTTAAGTACAAGAAAACTGACTCTTCTTACTGTCTTTGCTTTGAACCATTCCTGTGACACTAGTTATAGATTCCGATGCTTCACTCCAGGTTTACTGTATCCCTTGGACCTTCTTATTGACGATGAAACACAGAAATTGCATCGGAATTATATACAAAAGGCACAATGCCGACTTAAGTACAAGAAGACTGATTCTTCTTACTGACTATGTTTTGAACCATTCCTGTGACACTAGTTATAGATTCCGATGCTTCCCTCCAGGTTTACTGTATCCCTTGGACCTCCTTATTTACGATGAAACACAGAAATTGCATCGGAATTAAATAGAGAAGGCACAATGCCGACTTAAGTACAAGAAGACTGACTCTTCCTACTTTCCACGTTTTTACTATTCCTGTGACACTAGTTATAGATTCCGATGCTTCTCTTCAGGTTTACTGTATCCCTCTGACCGTCTTATTGACGATGAAACACAGAAATTGCAACGGAATTAAATACAAAAGGGACAATGCCGACTTAGATACAAGAAGACTGGCTCTTCTTCTGTCTATGTTTTGAACTATTCCTGTGACACTAGTTATAGATTTCTATGCTTCACTTCAGGTTTACTGTATCTCTTGGACCTTCTTGTTTGCGATGAGACACAGATATTGCATCGGAATTTAATACAAAAGGCACAATGGCGACTTAAGTACAAGATGACTGACTCTTCTTACTGACTATGTTTTGAACCATTCCTGTGACACTCGTTATATAGTCCGGAGCTTCACTTCAGGTTTACTCTATCCCTTGGACCTACTTAATGGCGATGAAACACAGAAATTGCATCGGAATTAAATACAAAAGGCACAATGCCGACTTTAGTACAAGAAGACTGACTCTTCTTACTGACTATGTTTTGAACCATTCCTGTGACACTAGTTATAGATTCCGATGCTTCACTTCAGATTTACTGTATCCCTCTGACGTTCTTATTGACGACGAAACACAGAAATTGCGTCGGAATTAAATACAGATTGCACAATGCCGAATTAAGTACAAGAAGACTGCCTCTTCTTACTGTCTATGTTTTGAACCATTCCTCTGTCACTAGTAATAGATTCCGATGCTTCACTCTAGGATTACTGTATCCCTTGGACCTTCTTATTGACGATGAAACACAGAAATTGCATCGGAATTAAATACAAAAGGCACAATGCCAACATTAGCACAAGAAGACTAACTCTTCTTACTGACTATGTTTTGATTCATTCCTGTGACATTAGTTATTGATTCCGATGCTTCACTCCAGGTTTACTGTATCCCTTGGTTCTTCTTATTGACGACGAAACACAGAAATTGCATCGGAAATTAATACAAAAGTCACAATGCCGACTTAAGTACAAGAAGACTGACTCTTCTTACTGACTATGTTTTGAACCATTTCTGTGACACTAGTTATAGATTCCGATGCTTCACTCCCGGTTTACTGTATCCCTTGGACCTTCTTATTGACGATGAAACACAGAAATTGCATCGGAATTAAATACAAACGGCACAATGCCGACTTTAGTACTAGAAGACTGACTCTTATTACTGACTATGTTTTGAACCATTCCTGTTACACTAGTTATAGATTCCGATGCTTCACTTGAGATTTACTGTATCCCTCTGACGTTCTTATTGACGATGAAACACAGAAATTGCGACGGAATTAAATACAAATTGCACAATGCCGAATTAAGTAGAAGAGGATGACTCTTCTTACTGTCTATGTTATGAACTATTCCTGTGACACTAGTAATAGATTCCGATGCTTCACTCTAGGTTTACTGTATCCCTTGGATCTGCTTATTGACGATGAAACACAGAAATTGCATCGGAATTAGATAAAAAAGGCACAATGTCGACTTAAGTACAAGAAGACTGACTCATCTTACTATGTTTTGTATCATTCCTGTGACACTAGTTACAGATTCCGATGCTTCACTGCAGGTTTACTGTATCCGTTGAACTGTATCCCTTGGACCTTCTTATTGACGACGAAACACAGAAATTGCATCGGAATTAATTACAAAAGGCACAATGCCGACTTAAGTACAAGAACACTGACTCTTCTTACTGACTATGCTTTGAACCATTCCTGTGACCCTTGTTATAGATTCCGATGCTTCACGTCAGGTTAACTGTATCCCTATGACCTTCTCAATGACGATAAAACACAGAAATTGCAACGGAATTAAATACAAAAAGCAATATGCCGACTTAAGTACAAGAAGACTGACTCTTCCCACTGTCTATGATTTGAACCATTCCTGTGACACTAGTTTTAGATTCCGATGCTTCACTTCATTTTTACTGTATCCCTCTGACCTTCTTATTGACGATGAAACACAGAAATTGCATCGGAATTAAATACAAAAGGCACAATGCCGACTTAAGTACAAGAAGACTGACTCTTCCTATTGTCTATTTTTTGAACCATTCCTGTGACACTAGTTATAGATTCCGATACTTCACTTCAGGTTTACTTGATCCCTTGGACCTTCTTGTTGACGATGAAATACAGAAATTGCATCGGAATTAAATACAAAAGGCACAATGCCGGCTGAAGTACAAGAAAACTGACTCTTCTTACTGACTATGTTTTGATTCATTCCTGTGACACTAGTTATAGATTCTGATGCTTCACTCCAGGTTTACTTTATCCCTTGGACCTTCTTGTTGACGATGAAATACAGAAATTGCATCGGAATTAAATACAAAAGGCACAATGGCGACTTAAGTACAAGAAGACTGACTCTTCTTACTGACTATTCTTTAAACCATTCATGTGACACTAGTTATAGATTCCGGTGTTTCACTTCAGGTTTACAGTATCCCTTGGACCTTATTTTTGACAATGAAACACCGAAATTGCATCGGAAGTAAATACAAAAGGCACAATGCCGACTTAAGTACAAGAAGACTGACTCTTCTTACTGACTACGTTTGAACCATTCCTCTGACACCAGTTATAGATTCTGATGCTTCACTTCAGGTTTACTGTATCCCTTGGACCTACTTATTGACGATGAAACATAGAAATTGCATCGGAATTAAATACAAAAGGCACAAGGCCGACTTAAGTACAAGAAGACTGACTCTTCTTACTGACTATGTTATGAACCATTCCTGTGACACTAGTTATAGATTCCGATGCTTCACTTCAGATTTACTGTATCCCTCTGACCTTCTTATTGACGATGAAACACAAAATTTTCATCGGAATTAAATACAAAAGACACAATGCCTACTTAAGTGCAAGAAAACTGACTCTTCTTACTGTCTATGCTTTGAACCATTCCTGTGACACTAGTTATGGATTTCGATGCTTCACTCCAGGTTTACTGTATCCCTTGGACCTTCTTATTGACGATGAAACACAGAAATTGCATCGGAATTAAATATAAAAGGCGCAATGCCGAATTATGTACAAGAAGACTGACTCTACTTACTGTCCATTTTTTGAACTATTCCTGTGACACTAGATATAGATTCATATGCTTCACTCCAGGTTTACTGTATCCCTTGGACCTTCTTATTGACGATGAAACGCAGAAATTGCATCGGAATTAGATAAAAAAGGCACAATGCCGACTTAAGTACAAGAAGACTGACTCATCTTACTATGTTTTGAACCATTCCTGTGACACTAGTTACAGATTCCGATGCTTCACTGCAGGTTTACTGTATCCCTTGGACCTTCTTATTGACGATGAAAGACAGAAATTGCATCGGAATTAATTACAAAAGGCACAATGCCGACTTAAGTACAAGAACACTGACTCTTCTCACTGACTATGCTTTGAACCATTCGTGTGACACTAGGTATAGATTCCGATGCTTCACTTCAGGTTTACTGTTTCCCTCAGACCTTCTTATTGACAATGAAACACAGAAATTGCATCGGAATAAAATACAAAAGGCACTGTGCCAACTTAAGTACAATAAGACTGACTCTACCTACTGTCTATGTTTTGAACCATTCCTGTGACACTAGTTATAGATTCCGATGCCTCACTTCAGGTCTACTGTATCCCTCTGACCTTCTTATTGACGATGAAACACAGAAATTGCATCGGAATTAAATACAAAAGGCACAATGCCGACTTAAGGACAAGATAACTGATTCTTCATACTGTCAATGTTTTGAACCATTCCTGTGACACTAGTTATAGATTCCGATGCTTCACTCCCGGATTACTGTATCCCTTGGACCTTCTTATTGACGATGATACCCTGAAATTGCATCGGAATTAAATAGAAAAGGCACAATGCAGACTTAAGTACAAGAAGACTGACTCTTCCTACTGTCTATTTTTTGAACCATTCCTGTGACACTAGTTATAGATAACGATACATCACTTCAGCTTTACTGTATCCCTTGGACCTTCTTGTTGACGATGAAACACAGAAATTGCATCGGAATTAAATACAAAAGGCACAATGCCGACTGAAGTACAAGAAAACTGACTCTTCTTACTGACTATGTTTTGATTCATTCCTGTGACACTAGTTATAGATTCTGATGCTTCACTCCAGGTTTACTGTATCCCTTGGACCTTCTTATTGACGATAAAACACTGAAATTGCATCGGAATTAAATACAAAAGGCACAATGCCGACTTAAGCACAAGAAGACTGACTCTTCTTACTGACTATGTTTGGAACCATTCCTGTGACACTAGTAATAGATTCCGATGCTTCACTTCAGGTTTACTGTATCTCTCTGACCTTCGTATTGACGATGAAACACAGAAATTGCATCGGAATTATATACAAAAGGCAGAATGCCGAATTAAGTACAAGAAGACTGACACTTCTTACTGTCTATGTTTTGAACAATTCATGTGAGACTAGTTACAGATTCCTATGCTACACTCCAGGTTTACTGTAACCCTTGCACCTTCTTATTGACGATGAAACACAGAAATTGCATCGGAATTAAATACAAAAGGCACAATGGCGACTTAAGTACAAAAAGACTGACTCTTCTTACTGACTATGCTTTGAACCCTTAATGTGACACTAGTTATAGATTCCGGTGTTTCACTTCAGGTTTACTGTATCGATCTGACCTTCTTATTGACGATGAAACACAGAAATTGCATCGGAAATAAATACAAAAGGCACAATGCCGACTTAAGTACAAGAAGACTGACTCTTCTTACTGATTATGTTTTGAACCAATCCTGTGACACTAGTTATAGATTCCGATGCTTCACTTCAGGTTTACTGTATCCCTCTGACCTTCTTATTGACGATGAAACAGAGAAATTGCATCGGAATTAAATACAAAAGACACAATGCCGAATTAAGTACAATAAGACTGACTCTTCTTACTGTCTATGTTTTGAACCATTCATGTGACACTAGTTATAGATTCCGATGCTTCACTCCAGGTTTATTGTATCTCTTAGACCTTCTTATTGGCGATGCAACACAGAAATTGCATCGGAATTAAATACAAAAGGCACAATAGCGGCATAAGTACAAGAAGACTGACTCTTCTTACTGACTATGCTATGAACCATTCATGTGACACTAGTTATAGATTCCGGTGTTTCACTTCAGGTTAACTGTATCCCTCTGACCTTCTTATTGACGATGAAGCACAGAAATTGCATCGGAAATAAATACAAAGGGCACAATGCCGACTTAAGTACAAGAAGACTGACTCTTCCTACCGACTATGTTTTGAACCATTCCTGTGACACTAGTTATAGATTCTGAAGCTTCACTTCAGGTTTACTGTATCCCTTGGACCTTCTTATTGAAGATGAAACATAGAAATTGCATCGGAATTAAATAAAATAGGCACAATGCCGAATTAATTACAATAAGACTGACTCTTCTTACTGTCTATGTTTTGAACCATTCATGTGACACTAGTTATAGATTCCGATGCTTCACTCCAGGTTTATTGTATCTCTTAGACCTTCTTATTGGCGATGTAACACAAAAATTGCATCGGAATTAAATACAAAAGGCACAATAGCGGCATAAGTACAAGAAGACTGACTCTTCTTACTGACTATGCTATGAACCATTCATGTGACACTAGTTATAGATTCCGGTGTTTCACTTCAGGTAAACTGTATCCCTCTGACCTCCTTATTTACGATGAAACACAGAAATTGCATCGGAATTAAATAGAGAAGGCACAATGCCGACTTAAGTACAAGAAGACTGACTCTTCCTACTTTCCATGTTTTTACTATTCCTGTGACACTAGTTATAGATTCCGATGCTTCTCTTCAGGTTTACTGTATCCCTCTGACCATCTTATTGACGATGAAACACAGAAATTGCAACGGAATTAAATACAAAAGGGACAATGCCGACTTAGATACAAGAAGACTGGCTCTTCTTCTGTCTATGTTTTGAACCATTCCTGTGACACTAGTTATAGATTTCTATGCTTCACTTCAGGTTTACTGTATCTCTTGGACCTTCTTGTTTGCGATGAAACACAGATATTGCATCGGAATTTAATACAAAAGGCACAATGGCGACTTAAGTACAAGATGACTGACTCTTCTTACTGACTATGTTTTGAACCATTCCTGTGACACTCGTTATATATTCCGGAGCTTCACTTCAGGTTTATTCTATCCCTTGGACCTACTTATTGGCGATGAAACACAGAAATTGCATCGGAATTAAATACAAAAGGCACAATGCCGACTTTAGTACAAGAAGACTGACTCTTCTTACTGACTATGTTTTGAACCATTCCTGTGACACTAGTTATAGATTCCGATGCTTCACTTGAGATTTACTGTATCCCTCTGACGTTCTTATTGACGATGAAACACAGAAATTGCGTCGGAATTAAATACAAAATGCACAATGCCGAATTAAGTACAAGAGGATGACTCTTCTTACTGTCTATGTTATGAACTATTCCTGTGACAATAGTAATAGATTCCGATGCTTCACTCTAGGTTTACTGTATCCCTTGGATCTGGTTATTGACGATGAAACACAGAAATTGCATCGGAATTAGATAAAAAAGGCACAATGTCGACTTAAGTACAAGAAGACTGACTCATCTTACTATGTTTTGTATCATTCCTGTGACACTAGTTACAGATTCCGATGCTTCACAGCAGGTTTACTGTATCCGTTGAACTGTATCCCTTGGACCTTCTTATTGACGATGAAACACAGAAATTGCATCGGAATTAATTACAAAAGGCACAATGCCGACTTAAGTACAAGAACACTGACTCTTCTTACTGACTATGCTTTGAACCATTCCTGTGACACTTGTTATAGATTCCGATGCTTAACTTCAGGTTTACTGTTTCCCTCAGACCTTCTTATTGACGATGAAACACAGAAATTGCATCGGTATAAAATACAAAAGGCACACTGCCAACTTAAGTACAAGATAACTGACTCTTCCTACTGTCAATGTCTGTGAACCAATCCTGTGACACTAGTAATAGACTCCGATGCTTCACTCCCGGATTACTGTATCCCTTGGAGCTTCTTATTGACGATGATACACAGAAATTGCTTCGGAATGAAATACAAAAAGCACAATGCCGACTTAAGTACAAGAAGACTGACTCTTCCTATTGTCTATTCTCTGAACCATTCCTGTGACACTAGTTATAGATTCCGATACTTCACTTCAGGTTTACTGTATCCCTTGGACCTTCTTGTTGACCATGAAATACAGAAATTGCATCGGAATTAAATACAAAAGGTACAATGCCGGCTGAAGTACAAGAAAACTGACTCTTCTTACTGACTATGTTTGATTCATTCCTGTGACACTAGTTATAGATTCTGATGCTTCACTCCAGGTTTACTGTATCCCTTGGACCTTCTTATTGACGATGAAACACAGAAATTGCATCGGAATTAAATACAAAAGGCACAATGCGGACTTAAGTACAAGAAGACTGACTCTTCTTACTGACTATGTTTTGAACCATTCTTGTGACACTAGTTATAGATTCCGATGCCTCACTTCGGGTTTACTGTATCCCTCCGACATTCTTATTGACGAAGAAACACAGAAATTGCATCGGAATTAAATACAAAAGGGACAATGCCGAATTATGTACAAGATGACTGACTCTTCTTACTGTCTATGTTTTGAACCATTTATGTGACACTAGTTATAGATTTCGATGCTTCACTCCAGGGTTACTGTCTCCCTTGGACCTTCTTATTGACAATGAAACACAGAAATTGCATCGGAATTAAATACAAAAGGCACAATGGCGACTTAAGTACAAGAAGACTGACTCTTCTTACTGACTATTCGTTAAACCATTCATGTGACACTAGTTATAGATTCCGGTGCTTCACTTCAGGTGTACTGCATCCCTTGGACCTTCTTTTTGACAATGAAACTTCGAAATTGCATCGGAAATAAATACAAAAGGCACAATGCCGACTTAAGTACAAGAAGACTGACTCTTCTTACTGACTACGTTTTGAACCATTCCTGTGCCACCAGTTATAGATTCTGATGCTTCACTTCAGGTTTACTGTATCCCTTGGACCTTCTTATTGACGATGAAACATAGAAATTGCGTCGGAATTAAATACAAAAGGCACAATGCCGACATAAGTACAAGAAGACTGACTCTTCTTTCTGACTAACATTTGAACCATTCCTGTGACACTAGTTATAGATTCCGCTGCATCACTCCCTGTTTACTGTATCCCTTGGACCTTCGTATAGAGGATGAAACACAAAAATTGCATCGGAATTAAATACAAAAGGCACAACGCCGTCTTAAGTACAAGAAGACTGACTCTTCTTACTGACTATGTTTGAACCATTCCTGTGACACTAGTTAGAGATTCCGATGCTTCACTCCTGGTTTACTGTATCCCTTGGACCTCCTTATTGACAATGAAACACAGAAATTGCATCGGAATTAAATACAAAAGGCACAAATCCGTTTTAAGTACAAGAAGACTGACTCTTCTTACTGACTATGTTTGAACCATTCCTGTAACACTAGTTATAGATTCCAGTGCTTCACTTCAGGTTTACTGTATCCCTTGGACCTTCTTATTGACGATGGAACACAAAAATTCCATCGAAATTAAATACAAAAGGCACAATGCCGACATAAGTACAAGAATACTTACTCATCTTACTGTCTATGTTTTGAACCATTCCTGTGTCACTAGTTATAGATTCCGATGCTTCACTCCAGGTTTACTGTATCCCTTTGACCTTCTTATTGACGATGAAACACAGAAATTGCATCGGAATTAAATACAAAAGGCACAATGCCGAATTAAGTAAAAGAAGACTGACTCTTCTTACTGTCTATGTTTTGAACCATTTATGTGACACTAGTTACAGATTTCGATGCTTCACTCCAGGTTTACTGTCTCCCTTGGACCTTCTTATTGACAATGAAACACAGAAATTGCATCGGGATTAAATACAAAAGGCACAATGTCGACTTAAGTACAAGAAGACTGACTCTTCTTACTGACTATGATTTGAACCATTCCTGTGACACCAGTTATAGATTCTGATGCTTCACTTCAGGTTTACTGTATCCCTTGGACCTACTTATTGACGATGAAACATAGAAATTGCATCGGAATTAAACACAAAAGGCACAATGCCGACTTAAGTACAAGAAGACTGACTCTTCTTACTGACTATGTTATGAACCATTCCTGTGACACTAGTTATAGATTCCGATGCTTCACTTCAGATTTACTGTATCCCTCTGACCTTCTTATTGACGATGAAACACAAAATTTTCATCGGAATTAAATACAAAAGACACAATGCCTACTTAAGTACAAGAAAACTGACTCTTCTTACTGTCTATGTTTGAACCATTCCTGTGACACTAGTTACAGATTCCGATGCTTCACTGCAAGTTTACTGTATCCCTTGGACCTTCTTATTGACGATGAAAGACAGAAATTGCATCGGAATTAATTACAAAAGGCACAATGCCGACTTAAGTACAAGAACACTGACTCTTCTCACTGACTATGCTTTGAACCATTCGTGTGACACTAGTTATAGATTCCGATGCTTCTCTTCAGGTTTACTGTTTCCCTCAGACCTTCTTATTGACGATGAAACACAGAAATTGCATCGGAATAAAATACAAAAGGCACTATGCCGACTTAAGTACAAGAAGACCGACTCATCTTACTATGTTTTGAACCATTCCTGTGACACTAGTTACAGATTCCGATGCTTCACTGCAGGTTTACTGTATCCCTTGGACCTTCTTATTGACGATGAAAGACAGAAATTGCATCGGAATTAATTACAAAAGGCACAATGCCGACTTAAGTACAAGAACACTGACTCTTCTCACTGACTATGCTTTGAACCATTCGTGTGACACTAGTTATAGATTCCGATGCTTCACTTCAGGTTTACTGTTTCCCTCAGACCTTCTTATTGACGATGAAACACAGAAATTGCATCGGAATAAAATACAAAAGGCACTATGCCAACTTAAGTACAATAAGACTGACTCTACCTACTGTCTATGTTTTGAAGCATTCCTGTGACACTAGTTATGGATTCCGATGCATCACTTCAGGTCTACTGTATCCCTCTGACCTTCTTATTGACGATGAAACACAGAAATTGCATCGGAATTAAATACAAAAGGCACAATGCCGTCTTAAGGACAAGATAACTGATTCTTCATACTGTCAATGTTTTGAACCATTCCTGTGACACTAGTTATAGATTCCGATGCTTCACTCCCGGATTACTGTATCCCTTGGACCTTCTTATTGACGATGATACCCTGAAATTGCATCGGAATTAAATAGAAAAGGCACAATGCAGTCTTAAGTACAAGAAGACTGACTCTTCCTACTGTCTATTTTTTGAACCATTCCTGTGACACTAGTTATAGATAACGATACATCACTTCAGGTTTACTGTATCCCTTGGACCTTCTAGTTGACGATGAAACACAGAAATTGCATCGGAATTAAATACAAAAGGCACAATGCCGACTGAAGTACAAGAAAACTGACTCTTCTTACTGACTATGTTTTGATTCATTCCTGTGACACTAGTTATAGATTCTGATGCTTCACTCCAGGTTTACTGTATCCCTTGGACCTTCTTATTGACGATAAAACACTGAAATTGCATCGGAATTAAATACAAAAGGCACAATGCCGACTTAAGTACAAGAATACTGACTCTTCTTACTGTGTATGCTTTGAACCATCCCTGTGTCACTAGTTATAGTTTCCGATGCTTCACTCCAGGTTTACTGTATCCCTTTGACCTTCTTATTGACGATGAAACACAGAAATTGCATCGGAATTAAATACAAAAGGCACAATGCGGACTTAAGTACAAGAAGACTGACTCTTCTTACTGACTATGTTTTGAACCGTTCCTGTGACACTAGTTATAGATTCCGATGCCTCACTTCAGGTTTACTGTATCCCTCTGACATTCTTATTGACGAAGAAACACAGAAATTGCATCGGAATTAAATACAAAAGGGACAATGCCGAATTAAGTACAAGAAGACTGACTCTTCTTACTGTCTATGTTTTGAACCATTTATGTGACACTAGTTATAGATTTCGATGTTTCACTCCAGGTTTACAGTCTAGCTTGGACCTTCTTATTGACAATGAAACACAGAAATTGCATCGGAATTAAATACAAAAAGCACAATGGCGACTTAAGTACAAGAAGACTGACTCTTCTTACTGACTACGTTTTGAACCATTCCTGTGACACCAGTTATAGATTCTGATGCTTCACTTCACGTTTACTGTATCCCTTGGACCTTCTTGTTGACGATGAAACATAGAAATTGCATCGGAATTAAATACAAAAGGCACAATGCCGACTTAAGTACAAGAAGACTGACTCTTCTTACTGACTAAGATTTGAACCGTTCCTGTGACACTAGTTATAGATTCCGATGCATCACTCCCAGTTTACTGTATCCCTTGGACATTCGTATTAAGGATGAAACACAAAAATTGCATCGGAATTAAATATAAAAGGCAAAATGCCGACTTAAGTACAAGAAGACTGACTCTGCTTACTGACTATGATTGAACCATTCCTGTGACACTAGTTATAGATTCCGATGCTTCACTCCTGGTTTACTGAATCCCTTGGACCTCCTTATTGACAATGAAACACAGAAATTGCATCGGAATTAAGTACAATAGGCACAATGCCGACTTAAGTACAAGAAGACTGACTCTTCTTACTGACTATGTTTTGAACCATTCCTGTAACACTAGTTATAGATTCCGGTGCTTCACGTCAGGTTTACTGTATCCCTTGGACTTTCTTATTGACGATGAAACACAGAAATTGCATCGGAATTAAATACAAAAGGCACAATGCCGACTGAAGTACAAGAAAACTGACTCTTCTTACTGACTATGTTTTGATTCATTCCTGTGACACTAGTTATAGATTCTGATGCTTCACTCCAGGTTTACTGTATCCCTTGGACCTTCTTATTGACGATAAAACACTGAAATTGCATCGGAATTAAATACAAAAGGCACAATGCCGACTTAAGTACAAGAATACTGACTCTTCTTACTGTGTATGCTTTGAACCATCCCTGTGTCACTAGTTATAGTTTCCGATGCTTCACTCCATGTTTACTGTATCCCTTTGACCTTCTTATTGACGATGAAACACAGAAATTGCATCGGAATTAAATACAAAAGGCACAATGCGGACTTAAGTACAAGAAGACTGACTCTTCTTACTGACTATGTTTTGAACCGTTCCTGTGACACTAGTTATAGATTCCGATGCCTCACTTCAGGTTTACTGTATCCCTCTGACATTCTTATTGACGAAGAAACACAGAAATTGCATCGGAATTAAATACAAAAGGGACAATGCCGAATTAAGTACAAGAAGACTGACTCTTCTTACTGTCTATGTTTTGAACCATTTATGTGACACTAGTTATAGATTTCGATGCTTCACTCCAGGTTTACTGTCTAGCTTGGACCTTCTTATTGACAATGAAACACAGAAATTGCATCGGAATTAAATACAAAAAGCACAATGGCGACTTAAGTACAAGAAGACTGACTCTTCTTACTGACTACGTTTTGAACCATTCCTGTGTCACTAGTTATAGATTCCGATGCTTCACTCCAGGTTTACTGTATCCCTTTGACCTTCTTATTGACGATGAAACACAGAAATTGCATCGGAATTAAATACAAAAGGCACAATGCCGAATTAAGTACAAGAAGATTGACTCTTCTTACTGACTATGCTTTAAACCATTCATGTGACACTAGTTTTAGTTTCCGGTGCTTCACTTCAGGTTAACTGTATCCCTTGGACCTTCTTTTTGACAATGAAACACCGAAATTGCATCGGAAATAAATACAAAAGGCACTATGCCGACTTAAGTACAAGAAGACTGACTCTTCTTACTGACTACGTTTTGAACCATTCCTGTGACACCAGTTATAGATTCTGATGCTTCACTTCAGGTTTACTGTATCCCTGGGACCTACTTATTGACGATGAAACATAGAAATTTCATCGGAATTAAATACAAAAGCCACAATGCCGACTTAAGTACAAGAAGACTGACTCTTCTTACTGACTATGTTTTGAACCATTCCTGTGACACTAGTTATTGATTCCGATGCTTCACTTCAGATTTACTGTATCCCTTGGACCTTCTTATTGACGATGAAAAACAGAAATTGCATCGGAGTTAAAAATAAAAGCGCAATGCCGAATTAAGTACAAGAAGACTGACTCAACTTACTGTCTATTTTTTTAACCATTCCTGTGACACTAGTTATAGATTCATATGCTTCACTCCAGGTTTACTATATCCCTTGGACCTTCTTATTGACGATGAAACACAGATATGGCATAGGAATTAATAAGAAAAGGCACAATGCCGACTTAAGTAGAAGAAGACTGACTCTTCTTACTGACTATGTTTTGATTCATTCCTGTGACACTAGTTATAGATTCCGATGCTTCACTCCAGGTTTACTGTATCCCTTGGACCTTTATATTGACGATGAAACACAGAAATTGCATCGGAATTAAATCCAAAGGCACAATGCCGACTTAAGTACAAGGAGACTGACTCTTCTTACTATGTCTTGAACCATTAGTGTGACACTAGTTATAGGTTCCGATGCTTCACTTCAGGTTTACTGTATCAGTCTGACCTTCTTATTGACGATAAAATAGAGAAATTACATCGGAATTTGATACGAAAGGCACAATGTCGACTTTAGTACAAGAAGACTGACTCTTCTTCCTGTCTATGTTTTGAACCATTCCTGTGACACCAGTTATAGATTCCGATGCTTCACTTCAGATTTACTGTATCCCTCTGACCTTCTTATTGACGATAAAACACAGAAATTGCATCGGAATTAAATAAAAGAGGCACAATGCCGACTTAAGTACAAAAAGACTGACTTTTCTTGCTGCCTATGTTTTGAACCACTCCTGTGACACTAGTTACAGATTCCGATGCTTCACTCCAGGTTTACTGTGTCCCTTGGACCTTTTTGTTGACGATGAAACACAGAAATTGCATCGGAATTAAATACAAAAGGCACAATGCCGACTTAAGTACAAGAAGACTGGCTCTTCTTACTGACTATGCTTTGAACCATTCCTGTGACACTAGTTATAGATTCCGATGCTTCACTCCCGGATTACTGTATCCCTTGGACCTTCTTATTGACGATGATACACTGATATTGCATCGGAATTAAATAGAAGAGGCACAATGCAGACTTAAGTACAAGAAGACTGACTCTTGCTACTGTCTATGTTTTGAACCATTCCTGGGACACTAATTATAGATTCCGATACTTCACTTAAGGTTTATTGTGTCCCTTGGACATTCTTGTTGACGATGAAACACAGAAATTGCATCATAATTAAATACAAAAGGCACAATGACGACTGAAGTACAAGAAAACTGACTGTTCTTACTGACTATGTTTTGATTCATTCCTGTGACACTAGTTATAGATTCTGATGCATCACTCCAGGTTTACTGTATCCCGTGGACCTTCTTATTGACGATGAAACACAGAAATTGCATCGGAATTAAATACAAAAGGCACAATGCCGACTTAAGTACAAGAAGACTGACTCTTCTTACTGACTAAGTTTTGAACCATTCCTGTGACACTAGTTATTGATTCCGGTGCTTCACTCCCGGTTTACCGTATCCCTTGGACCTTCGTATTGAGGATGAAACACAAATATTGCACCGGAATTAAATACAAAAGCAAAATGCCGACTTAAGTACAAGTAGACTGACTCTTCTTACTGACTATGTTTTGAACCATTCCTGTAACACTAGTTATAGATTCCGGTGCTTCACTTCAGGTTTACTGTATCCCTTGGACCTTCTTATTGTCGATGAAACACAAAAATTGCATCGGAATTAAATACTAAAGGCACAATGCCGACATAAGTAAAAGAATACTGACTCTTCTTACTGTCTATGTTTTGAACCATACCTGTGTTACTAGGTATAGATTCTGATGCTTCGCTCCAGGTTTACTGTATCCCTTTGACCTTCTTATTGACGATGAAACACAGAAATTGCATCGGAATTAAATACAAAAGGCAGAATGCGGACTTAAGTACAAGAAGACTGACTCTTCTTACTGACTATGTTTTGAACCACTCCTGTGACACTAGTTATAGATTCCGATACCTCACTTCAGGTTTACTGTATCCCTCTGACATTCTTATTGACGATGAAACACAGAAATTGCATCGGAATGAAATACAAAAGGGACAATGCCAAATTAAGTACAAGAAGACTGACTCTTCTTACTGTCTATGCTTTGAACCATTGTTGTGACACTAGTTATAGATTTCGATGCTTCACTCCAGGTTTACTGTATCCCTTGGACCTTCTTGTTGACGATGAAACACAGAAATTGCATCGAAATTAGATAAAAAAGGCAAAATGCCGACTTAAGTACAAGAAGACTGACTCATCTTACTATGTTTTGAACCATTCCTGTGACACTAGTTACAGATTCCGATGCTTCACTGCAGGTTTACTGTATCCCTTGGACCTTCTTATTGACGATGAAACACAGAAATTGCAACGGAATTAATTACAAAAGGCACAATGCCGACTTAAGTACAAGAACACTGTCTCTTCTTACTTACTATGCTTTGAACAATTCCTGTGACACTAGTTATAGATTCCGAGGCTTCACTTCAGGTATACTGTATCCCTTAGTCCTTCTTATTGACGATGAAACACAGAAATTGCATCGGAATTAAATAGAAAATGCACAATGCCGACTTAAGTACACGAAGACTGACTCTTCCTACTGTCTATGCTTTGAACCATTCCTGTGACACTCGATATATATTCCGGTGCTTCAATTCAGGTTTACTGGATCCCTTGGACCGACTTATTGACGATGAAACACAGAAATTGCATCGAAATTAGATAAAAAAGGCACAATGCCGACTTTAGTACAAGAAGACTAACTCTTCTTACTGACTATGTTTTGATTCATTCCTGTGACATTAGTTATTGATTCCGATGCTTCACTCAAAGTTTACTGTATCCCTTGGTCCTTCTTATTGACGACGAAACACATAATTTGCATCGGAAATTAATACAAAAGGCACAATGCCGACTTAAGTACACGAAGACTGACTCTTCTTACTGACTATGCTTTGAACCATTTCTGTGACACTAGTTATAGATTCCGATGCTTCACTCCCGGTTTACTGTATCCCTTGGACCTTCTTATTGACGATGAAACACAGAAATTGCATCGGAATTAAATACAAAAGGCGCAATGCCGACTTAAGTACAAGAAAACTGACTCTTCTTACTGTCTATGTTTTGAACCATTCCTGTGACACTAGTTATAGATTCCGATGCTTCACTCTAGGTTTACTGTATCCCTTGGACCTTCTTGTTGACGATGAAACACAGAAATTGCATCGAAATTAGATAAAAAAGGCAAAATGCCGACTTAAGTACAAGAAGACTGACTCATCTTACTATGTTTTGAACCATTCCTGTGACACTAGTTACAGATTCCGATGCTTCACTGCAGGTTTTCTGTATCCCTTGGACCTTCTTATTGACGATGAAACACAGAAATTGCATCGGAATTAATTACAAAAGGCACAATGCCGACTTAAGTACAAGAACACTGTCTCTTCTTACTGACTATGCTTTGAACCATTCCTGTGACACTTGTTATAGATTCCGATGCTTCACGTCAGGTTTACTGTATCCCTCTGACCTTCTTAATGACGATGAAACACAGAAATATCAACGGAATTAAATACAAAAGGCAATAAGCCGACTTAAGTACAATAAGACTGACTCTTCCTACTGTCTATGTTTTGAACCACTCCTGTGACACTAGTTATAGATTCCAATGCTCCACTAAAGGTTTACTGTATCCCTTGGACCTTCTTATTGACGATGAAACACTGAAATTGCATCGGAATTAAATACAAAAGGCACAATGCCGACTTAAGTACAAGAAGACTAACTCTTCTTACTGTCTATGATTTGAACCATCCCTGTGTCAGTAGTTATAGATTCCGATGCTTCACTCCAGGTTTACTGTATCCCTTGGACCTCCTTATTGACAATGAAACACAGAAATTGCATCGGAATTAAATACAAAAGGCACAATGCCGACTTAAGTACAAGAATACTGACTCTTCTTACTGTCTATGTTTTGAACCATCCCTGTGTCACTAGTTATAGATTCCGATGCTTCACTCCAGGTTTACTGTATCCCTTTGGCCTTCTTATTGACGATGAAACACAGAAATTGCATCGGAATTAAATACAAAAGGCACAATGCGGACTTAAGTACAAGAAGACTGACTCTTCTAACTGACTATGCTTTGAACCATTCCTGTGACACTAGTTATATATTCCGATGCCTCACTTCAGCTTTACTGTATCCCTCTGACATTCTTATTGACGATGAAACACAGAAATTGCATCGGAATTAAATACAAAAGGGACAATGCCGAATTAAGTACAAGAAGACTGACTCTTCTTACTGTCTATGTTTTGAACCATTCCTGTGACACTACTTATAGATTCCGATGCTTCACTTCAGGTTTACAGTATCCCTTGGACCTTCTTATTGACGATGAAACATAGCAATTGCTTCGGAATTAAATGCAAAAGGCACAATGCCGACTTAAGTACAAGAAGACTGACTCTTCTTACTGACTCTGTTTTGAACCATTCATGTGACACTAGTTACAGATTCCGATGCTTCACTTCAGGTTTACTTTATCTCTTGGACCTTCTTATTGACGATGAAACACAGAAATTGCACCGGAATTAAATACAAAATGCACAAAGCCGACTTAAGTACAAGGAGACTGACTCTTCTTACTGACTCTGTTTTGAACCACCCCTGTGACACTAGTTATAGATTCCGATGCTTCACTCCAGGTTTTCTGTATCTCGAGGACCTTTTTATTGACGATGAAACACAGAAATTGCATCGGAATTAAATAAGAAAGGCACAATGCCGACTTAAGTACAAGAACCCTGCCTCTTGCCACTGTCTAAAGTTTGAACCATTCCTGTGACACTAGTTATAATTTCCGATGCTTCACTTCAGATTTACTGTATCCCTCTGACGTTCTTATTGACGATGAAATACAGAAATTGCGTCGGAATTAAATACAAATGGCACATGCCGAATTAAGTACAAGAAGACTGACTCGTCTTACAGTCTATGTTTTGAACCATTCCTTTGACACTAGTTATAGATTCCGATGCTTCACTCTAGGTTTACGGTATCCCTTTGTCCTTCTTATTGACGATGAAACACAGAAATTGCATCGAATTTAAATAAAAAAGGAACAATGTCGACTTAAGTACAAGAAGACTGACTCATCTTACTGTCTATGATTTGAACCATTCCTGTGACACTAGTTATAGATTTCGATGCTTCACTTCAGGTTTACTGTAACCCACAGACCTTCTTATTGACGATGAAACACAGAAATGGCATCGGAATTAAATACAAAAGGCACAATGCCGACTTTTGTACAAGAAGACTGACTCTTCTTACTGACTATGCTTTGAACCATTCCTGTGACACTAGTTATAGATTCCGATGCTTCACTTCATGTTTACTGTATCCCTCTGACCTTCTTATTGACGATGAAACACAGAAATTGCATCGGCATTAAATACAAAAGGCACAATGCCGGATTAAGTATAAGAAGTCTGACGCTTCTTACTGTCTATGTTTTGAACCATTCATGTGACACGAGTTATAGATAAGATGCCTCACTCCAGGTTTACTGTATCCCTTGGACCTTCTTATTGACGATGAAACACAGAAATTGCATCGGAATTGAATACAAACGGCACAATGGCGACTTAAGTACAAGAAGACTGACTCTTCTTACTGACTATGTTTGAACCATTCATGTGACACTAGCTATAGAATCCGGTGCTTCACTTCAGGTTTACTGTATCCCTTGGAAGTTCTTATTGACGATGAAACACAGAAATTGCATCAGAATTAAATACAAAAGGTACAATGACGTCTTAAGTACAAGAAGACTGGCTTTTCTTACTGTCTATGATTTGAACCATTCCTGTGACACTAGTTACAGATTCCGATGCTTCACTCCATGTTTACTGTATCCCTTGGACCTTCTTATTGACGATGAAACACAGAAATTGCATCGGAAATAAATAAAAAAGGCTCAAAGCCCACTTAAGTACAAGAAGACTGACTCTTCCTACTGTCTATGGTTTGAACCATTCCTGTGACACTAGTTATAGATTCCGATGCTTCACTTCAGGTTTAGTGTACCCCTCTGCCATTCTTATTGACGATGAAACACAGAAATTGCAACGGAATTAAATACAAATGGCACAATGCCGACTTAAGTACAAGAAGACTGACTCTTCTTCTGTCTATGCTTTGAACCATTCCTGTGACACTAGTTATGGATTTTGATGCTTCACTTCAGGTTTACTGTAACCCACAGACCTTCATATTGACGATGAAACACAGAAATTGCATCGGAATTAAATACAAGAGGCACAATGCCGACTTATGTACAAGAAGACTGACTCTTCTTACTGACTATGTTTTGAACCATTCCTGTGAGACTAGTTATAGATTCCGACGCTTCACTTCATGTTTACTGTATCCCTCTGACCTTCTTATTGACGATGAAACACAGAAATTGCATCGGCATTAAATACAAAAGGCACAATGCCGGATTAAGTACAAGAAGTCTGACGCATCTTACTGTCTATGTTTTGAACCATTCATGTGACACGAGTTATAGAAATGATGCCTCACTCCAGGTTTACTGTATCCCTCTGACCTTCTTAATGACGATGAAACACAGAAATTTCAACGGAATTAAATACAAAAGGCAATATGCCGACTTAAGTACAATAAGACTGACTCTTCCTACTGTCTATGTTTTGAACCATTTCTGTGACACTAGTTATAGATTCCAGTGCTTCACTCCAGGTTTACTGTATCCCTTGGACCTTCTTATTGACGATGAAACACTGAAATTGCATCGGAATTAAATACAAAAGTCACAATGCCGACTTAAGTACAAGAAGACTAACTCTTCTTACTGTCTATGATTTGAACCATCCCTGTGTCAGTAGTTATAGATTCCGATGCTTCACTCCAGGTTTACTGTATCCCTTGGACCTCCTTATTGACAATGAAACACAGAAATTGCATCGGAATTAAATACAAAAGGCACAATGCCGACTTAAGTACAAGAATACTGACTCTTCTTACTGTCTATGTTTTGAACCATCCCTGTGTCACTAGTTATAGATTCCGATGCTTCACTCCAGGTTTACTGTATCCCTTTGACCTTCTTATTGACGATGAAACACAGAAATTGCATCGGAATTAAATACAAAAGGCACAATGCGGACTTAAGTACAAGAAGACTGACTCTTCTAACTGACTATGCTTTGAACCATTCCTGTGACACTAGTTATATATTCCGATGCCTCACTTCAGCCTTACTGTATCCCTCTGACATTCTTATTGACGATGAAACACAGAAATTGCATCGGAATTAAATACAAAAGGGACAATGCCGAATTAAGTACAAGAAGACTGACTCTTCTTACTGTCTATGTTTTGAACCATTCCT
This sequence comes from Schistocerca piceifrons, assembly GCF_021461385.2. Classification (NCBI taxonomy): domain Eukaryota; kingdom Metazoa; phylum Arthropoda; class Insecta; order Orthoptera; family Acrididae; genus Schistocerca; species Schistocerca piceifrons. Next base: position 5,147,425 of record NW_025727396.1, on the reverse strand, counting down.
GTGACACTACTTATAGATTCCGATGCTTCACTTCAGGTTTACAGTATCCCTTGGACCTTCTTATTGACGATGAAACATAGAAATAGCTTCGGAATTAAATGCAAAAGGCACAAAGCCGGCTAAAGTACAAGAAGACTGACTCTTCTTACTGACTCTGTTTTGAACCATTCGTGTGACACTAGTTACAGATTCCGATGCTTCACTTCAGGTTTACTTTATCTCTTGGACCTTCTTATTGACGATGAAACACAGAAATTGCACCGGAATTAAATACAAAATGCACAATGCCGACTTAAGTACAAGGAGACTGACTCTTCTTACTGACTATGTTTTGAACCATTCCTGTGACACTAGTTATAGACTCTGATGCTTCACTTCAGGTTTACTGTATCCCTAGGACCTTCTTATTGAAGATGGAACACAGAAATTGCATCGGAATTAAATACAAAAGGCACAATGACGACTTATGTACAAGAATACTGACTCTTCTTACTGTCTATGTTTTGAACCATCCCTGTGACACTAGTTATAGATTCCGATGCTTCACTCCTGGTTTTCTGTATCTCGTGGACCTTTTTATTGACGATGAAACACAGAAATTGCATCGGAATTAAATAAGAAAGGCACAATGCCGACTTAAGTACAAGAACCCTGCTGTCTAAAGTTTGAACCATTCCTGTGACACTAGTTATAATTTCCGATGCTTCACTTCAGATTTACTGTATCCCTCTGACGTTCTTATTGACGATAAAATACTTAAATTGCGTCGGAATTAAATACAAATGGCACATGCCGAATTAAGTACAAGAAGACTGACTCGTCTTACAGTCTATGTTTTGAACCATTCCTTTGACACTAGTTATAGATTCCTATGCTTCACTCTAGGTTTACTGTATCCCTTTGTCCTTCTTATTGACGATGAAACACAGAAATTGCATCGGATTTAAATAAAAAAGGAACAATGTCGACTTAAGTACAAGAAGACTGACTCATCTTACTGTCTATGATTTGAACCATTCCTGTGACACTAGTTATAGATTTCGATGCTTCACTTCATGTTTACTGTAACCCACAGACCTTCTTATTGACGATGAAACACAGAAATTGCATCGGAATTAAATACAAAAGGCACAATGCCGACTTATGTACAAGAAGACTGACTCTTCTTACTGACTATGTTTTGAACCATTCCTGTGACACTAGTTATAGATTCCGATGCTTCACTTCATGTTTACTGTATCCCTCTGACCTTCTTATTGACGATGAAACACAGAAATTGCATCGGCATTAAATACAAAAGGCACAATGCCGGATTAAGTATAAGAAGTCTGACGCTTCTTACTGTCTATGTTTTGAACCATTCATGTGACACGAGTTATAGATATGATGCCTCACTCCAGGTTTACTGTATCCCTTGGACCTTCTTATTGACGATGAAACACAGAAATTGCATCGGAATTAAATATATAAGGCACAATGCCGACTTAAGTACAAGAACACTGACTCTTGCCACTGTCTATGATTTGAAACATTCCTGTGACACTATTTATAGATTCCGATGCTTCACGTCAGGTTTACTGTATCCCTTGGACCTTCTTATTGACGATGAAACACAGAAATTGCATCGGTATTTAATATAAAAGGCACAATGCCTACTTAAGTACAAGAATACTGACTCTTCTTAATGTCTATGTTTTGAACCATTCCTGTGACACTAGTTATAGATTTTGATGCTTCACTTCATTTTTACTGTATCCCTTGAACCTTCATATTGACGATGAATCACTGAAATTGCATCGGAATTAAATACAAAAGGCACAATGCCGACTTAAGGACAAGAAGACTGACTCTTCTTACTGACTATGTTTTGAACCATTCCTGTGACACGAGTTATAGATTCCGATGCTTCACTCCAGGTTTACTGCATCCCGTGGACCTTCTTATTGGCGATGAAACACAGAAGTTGCATCGGAATTTAATACAAAAGGCACAATGGCGACTTAAGTACAAGAAGACTGACTCGTCTTACTGTCTATGTTTTGAACCATTCCTTTGACACTAGTTATAGATTCCAATGCATCACTCTAGGTTTACTGTATCCCTTGGTCCTTCTTATTGACGATGAAACACAGAAATTGCATCGGTTTAAATAAAAAAGGAACAATGTCGACATAAGTACAAGAAGACTGACTCATCTTACCGTCTATGACTTGAACCATTCCTGTGACACTAGTTAAAGATTGCGATGCTTCACTAAAGGTTTACTGTATCCCTTGGACCTTCTTATTGACGATGAAACACAGAAATTGCATCGGAAATAAATAGAAAAGTCACAATGCCGACTTAAGTACAAGAGGACTGACTCTTCCTACTGTCTATGGTTTAAACCATTCCTGTGACACTAGTTATAGATTCCGATGCTTCACTTCAGGTTTAGTGATTCCTTCTGCCCTTCTTATTGACGATGAAACACAGAAATTGCAACGGAATTAAATACAAATGGCACAATGCCGACTTAAGTACAAGAAGACTGACTCTTCTTCTGTCTGTGTTATGAACCATTCCTGTGACACTAGTTATAGATTTCGAATCTTCCCTTCAGGTTTACTGTATCCCACAGACCTTCTTATTTACGATGAAACACAGAAATTGCATCGGAATTAAATACAAAAGGCACAATGCCGACTTATGTACAAGAAGACTGACTCTTCTTACTGACTATGGTTTGAACCATTCCAGTGACACTAGTTATAGATTCCGATGCTTCACTTCATGTTTACTGTATCCCTCAGACCTTCTTATTGACGATGAAACACAGAAATTGCATCGGAATAAAATACAAAAGGCACAATGCCGGACTAAGTACAAGAAGACTAACGCTTCTTACCGTCTACGTTTTGAACCATTCATGTGACACGAGTTATAGATCTGATGCCTCACTCCAGGTTTACTGTATCCCTCGGACCTTCTTATTGACGATGAAACACAGAAATTGCATCGGAATTAAATACAAAATGCACAATGGCGACTTAAGTACAAGAAGACTGACTCTTCTTACTGACTATGTTTGAACCATTCATGTGACACTAGTTATGGATTCCGGTGCTGCACTTCAGGTTTACTGTATCCCTTGGAAGTTCTTATTGATGATGAAACACAGAAATTGCATCCGAATTAAATACAAAAGGCACAATGCCGTCTTAAGTACAAGAAGACTGGCTTTTCTTACTGACTATGTTTTGAACCATTCCTGTGACACTAGTTATAGATTCTGATGCTTCACTTCAGGTTTACTGTATCCCTTAGTCCATCTTATTGACGATGAAACACAGAAATTGCATCGGAATTGAATACAAAAGGCACAATGGCGACTTAAGTACAAGAAGACTGACTCTTCTTACTGACTATGTTTTGAACCACTCCTGTGACACTAGTTACAGATTCCGATGCTTCACTCCAGGTTTACTCTATCCTTAGTATCTTCCTATTTACGATGAAACACAGAAATTGCATCGGAATTAAATAAAAAATGCACAATGCCGACTTAAGTTGAAGAAGACTGGCTCTTCTTACTGACTATGCTTTGAACCATTCCTGTGACACTAGTTATAGATTCCGAGGCTTCACTTCAGGTTCACTGTATCCCTTTGACCTTCGTATTGACGATGAAACACAGAAATTGCATCGGAATTAAATACAAAAGGCACAATGCCGACTTAAAAACAAGAAGGCTGACTCTGCTTACTGTTTATGTTTTGAACCATTTCTGTGATACTAGTTATAGGAATCGATGCTTCACTTCAGGTTTTCTGTATCCCTTGGTCCTTCTTATTGACGATGAAACACAGATATTGCTTCGGAATTAAATAGAAAATGCACAATGCCGACTTAAGTACAAGAAGACTGACTCTTCCTGCTGTCTATGTTTTGAACCATTCCTGTGACACTAGTTGTAAATTCCGATGCTTCACTTCAGGTTTACTGTATCCCTCTGCCCATCTTATTGACGATGAAACACAGAAATTGCATCGGAATTAAATACAAAAGGCACAATGGCGACTTAAGTACAAGAAGACTGACTCTTCTTACTGATTATGTTTTGAACCATTCCTGTGACACTAGTTATAGATTCCGATGCTTCACTTCAGCTTTACTGTATCCCTCTGCCCCTCTTATTGACGATGAAACACAGAAATTGCATCGGAATTAAATACAAATGGCACAATGCCGACTTAAGTACAAGAAGACTGACTCTGATTACTGTCTATGATTTGAACCATTTCTGTGATACTAGTTATAGATTTCGATGCTTCACTTCAGGTGTTCTCTATCCCTTGGACCTTCTTATTGACGATGAAACACAGAAATTGCATCGGAATTAAATATAAAAGGCACAATGCCGACTTAAGTACAAGAACACTGACTCTTGCCACTGTCTATGATTTGAAATATTCCTGTGACACTAGTTATAGATTCCGATGCTTCACTTCAGGTTTACTGTATCCCTTGGACCTTCTTATTGACGATGAAACACAGAAATTGCATCGGTATTTAATATAAAAGGCACAATGCCTACTTAAGTACAAGAAGACCGACTCTTCTTACCGACTATGTTTCGAACCAATCCTGTGACACTAGTTATAGACTCTGATGCTTCACTTCAGGTTTACTGTATCCCTAGGGCCATCTTATTGAAGATGAAACACAGAAATTGTATCGGAATTAAATACAAAAGGCACAATGCCGACTTAAGTACAAGAATACTGACTCTTCTTAATGTCTATGTTTTGAACCATCCCTGTGACACTAGTTATAGATTCCGATGCTTCGCTCCAGGTTTACTGTATCTCTTGGACCTTCTTATTGACGATGAAACACAGAAATTGCATAGGAATTAAATACAAAAGGCACAATGCCGACTTAAGTACAAGAAGACTGACTCTTCTTTTGTCTATGTTTTGAACCATTCCTGTGATACTAGTTATAGATTTCGATGCTTCACTTCATTTTTACTGTATCCCTTGAACCTTCATATTGACGATGAATCACTGAAATTGCATCGGAATTAAATACAAAAGGCACAATGCCGACTTAACAACAAGAAGACTGACTCTTCTTACTGACTATGTTTTGAGCCATTTCTGTGACACTAGTTATAGATTCCGATGCTTCACTTCAGGTTTACTGTATCCCACTGACCTTCTTATTGACGATGAAACACAGAAATTGCATCGGAATTAAATACAAAAGCCACAATGCCGACTTAAGTACAAGAAGACTGACTCTTCTTACTGACTATGTTTTGAACCATTCCTGTGACACTAGTTATAGATTCCGATGCTTCAGTTCAAGTTTACTGTATCACTCTGACCTTCTTATTGACGATGAAACGCAGAAATTGCATCGGAATTAAATGCAAAGGGCACAATGCCTGATTAGGTACAAGAAGACTGACTCTTCTTACTGTCTATGTTTTGAACCATTCATGTGACACGAGTTATAGATTCCGATGCCTCACTTCAGGTTTACTGTATCCCGTGGACCTTCTTATTGACGATGAATCGCAGAAATTGAATCCGAATTTAATACATAAGGCACAATGGCGACTTAAGTACAAGAAGACTGACTCTCCTTACTGACTATGTTTTGAACCATTCATGTGACACTAGTTATAAATTCCGGTGCTTCACTTCAGGTTTACTGTACCCCTTGGACCTTCGTATTGACGATGAAACACAGAAATTGCATCGGAATTAAATACAAAAATTCACAATGCCGTCTTACGTACAAGAAGACTGGCTCTTCTTACTGACTATCTTTTGAACCATTCTTGTGACACTAGTTATAGATTCCGATGCTTTACTCCAGGTTTACTGTATCCCTTGGACTTTCTTATTGACGATGAAACACAGAAATTGCATCGGAATTACATACAAAAGGCACAATGCCGACTTTAGTACAAGAAGACTGACTCTTCTTACTGACTATGTTTTGAACCATTCTTGTGACACTAGTTATAGACTCTGATGCTTCACTTCAGATTTACTGTATCCCTCTGACGTTCTTATTGACGATGAAACACAGAAATTGCGTCGGAATTAAATACAAATGGCATATGCCGAATTAAGTACAAGAAGACTGACTGGTCTTACTGTCTATGTTTTGAACCATTCCTTTGACACTAGTTATAGATTCCGATGCATCAGTCTAGGTTTACTGTATCCCTTGGTCCTTCTTATTGACGATGAAACACAGAAATTGCATCGGTTTAAATAAAAAAGGAACAATGTCGACTTAAGTACAAGAAGACTGACTCATCTTACTGTCTATGATTTGAACCATTCCTGTTACACTAGTTAAAGATTCCGATGCTTCACTCCAGGTTTACTGTATCCCTTGGTCCTTCTTATTGACGATGAAACACAGAAATTGTATCGGAAATAAATCGAAAAGTCACAATGCCGACTTAAGTACAAGAGGACTGACTCTTTCTACTGTCTATAGTTTAAACCATTCCTGTGACACTAGTTATAGATTCCGATGCTTCACTTCAGGTTTAGTGTAACCTTCTGCCCTTCTTATTGACGATGAAACACAGAAATTGCAACGCAATTAAATACAAATGGCACAATGCCGACTTAAGTACAAGAAGACTGACTCTTCTTCTGTCTGTGTTTTGAACCATTCCTGTGACACGAGTTATAGATTTCGATGCTTCCCTTCAGGTTTACTGTATCCCACAGACCTTCTTATTTACGATGAAACACAGACATTGCATCGGAATTAAATACAAAAGGCACAATGCCGACTTATGTACAAGAAGACTGGCTCTTCTTACTGACTATGGTTTGAACAATTCCTGTGACACTAGTTATAGATTCAGATGCTTCACTTCATGTTTACTGTATCCCTCTGACCTTCTTATTTACGATGAAACACAGAAATTGCATCGGAATAAAATACAAAAGGCACAATGCCGGATTAAGTACAAGAAGACTGACGCTTCTTACCGTCTATGTTTTGAACCATTCATGTGACACGAGTTATAGATCTGATGCCTCACTCCAGGTTTACTGTATCCCTCGGACCTTCTTATTGACGATGTAACACAGAAATTGCATCGGAATTAAATACAAAATGCACAATGGCGACTTAAGTACAAGAAGACTGACTCTTCTTACTGACTATGTTTGAACCATTCATGTGACACTAGTTATGGATTCCAGCTCTTCACTTCAGGTTTACTGTATCCCTTGGAAGTTCTTATTGATGATGAAACACAGAAATTGCATCCGAATTAAATACAAAAAGCACAATGCCGTCTTAAGTACAAGAAGACTGGCTTTTCTTACTGACTATGTTTTGAACCATTCCTGTGACACTAGTTATAGATTCTGATGCTTCACTTCAGGTTTACTGTATCCCTTAGTCCTTCTTATTGACGATGAAACACAGAAATTGCATCGGAATTAAATACAAAAGGCAAAATGGCGACTTAAGTACAAGAAGACTGACTCTTCTTACTGACTATGTTTTGAACCACTCCTGTGACACTAGTTACAGATTCCGATGCTTCACTCCAGGTTTACTCTATCCTTTGTATCTTCCTATTTACGATGAAACACAGAAATTGCATCGGAATTAAATAAAAAAGGCACAATGCCGACTTAAGTAGAAGAAGACTGGCTCTTCTTACTGACTATGCTTTGAACCATTCCTGTGACACTAGTTATAGATTCCGAGGCTTCACTTCAGGTTCACTGTATCCCTTTGACCATCTTATTGACGATGAAACACAGAAATTGCTTCGGAATTAAATAGAAAATGCACAATGCCGACTTAAGTACAAGAAGACTGACTCTTCCTGCTGTCTATGTTTTGAACCATTCCTGTGACACTAGTTGTAAATTCCGATGCTTCACTTCAGGTTTACTGTATCCCTCTGCCCATCTTATTGACGATGAAACACAGAAATTGCATCGGAATTAAATACAAAAGGCACAAGCCGACTTAAGTACAAGAAGGCTGACTCTGCTTACTGTTTATGTTTTGAACCATTTCTGTGATACTAGTTATAGGAATCGATGCTTCACTTCAGGTTTTCTGTATCCCTTGGACCTTCTTATTGACGATGAAACACAGAAATTGCATCGCAATTAAATACAAAAGGCACAATGCCGACTTAAGTACAAGAAGACTGATTCTTCGTACAGTCTATGTTTTGAACCATCTCTGTGACACTAGTTATAGATTCCGATGCTTCACTCCAGGTTTACTGTATCCCTTGGACCTTTTTATTGACGATGAAGAACAGAAATTGCATCGGAATTAAAAACAAAAGGCACAATGCCGACTTAAGTACAAGAAGACTGACTCTTCTTACTGACTATGTTTGAACCATTCCTGTGACACTAGTTATAGATTCCGATGCTTCACTCCAGGTTTACTGTATCCCTTGGACCTTCTTCTTGACGATGAAACACAGAAATTGCATCGGAATGAAGTACAAAAGGCACAATGCCGACTTAAGTACAAGAAGACTTACTCTTTCATATCTCTGTGTTTTGAACCATTCCTGTAACACTAGTTATAGATTCCGAGGCTTCACTTCAGGTTCACTGTATCACTTGGAACTTCTTATTGTCGATGAAACACAGAAATTGCATCGGAATTAAATAGAAAATGCACAATGCCCACTTAAGTACAAGAAGACTGACTCTTCCTACTGTCTATGCTTTGAACCATTCCTGTGACACCAGTTATAGATTCCGATGCTTCACTTCAGATTTACTGTATCCCTCTGCCCTTCTTATTGACGATGAAACACAGAAATTGCATCGGAATTAAATACAAATGGCACACTGCCGGCTTAAGGACAACAAGACTGACTCTGCTAACTGTCTATGATTTGAACCACTTCTGTGATACTAGTTATAGATTTCGATGCTTCACTTCAGGTTTTCTCTATCCCTTGGACCTTCTTATTGACGATGAAACAGTAAAATTGCATCGGAATAAAATACAAAAGGCACAATGCCGACTTAAGTACAAGACACTGACTCTTGGCACTGTCTATGATTTGAACCATTCCTGTGACACTAGTTATAGATTCCGATGCTTCACTTCAGGTTTACTGTATCCCTTGGACCTTCTTATTGACGATGAAACACAGAAATTGCATCGGAATTTAATACAAAAGGCACAATGCCGACTTAAGTACAAGAAGACTAACACTTCTTACCGACTATGTTTTGAACCATTCCTGTGACACTAGTTATAGACTCTGATGCTTCACTTCAGGTTTACTGTATCCCTAGGACCATCTTATTGAAGATGAAACACAGAAATTGCATCGGAATTAAATACAAAAGGCACAATGCCGACTTAAGTACAAGAATACTGACTCTTCTCAATGTCTATGTTTTGAACCATCCCTGTGACACTGGTCATAGATTCCGATGCTTCACTTCAGGTTTACTGTATCTCTTGGACCTTCTTATTGACGATGAAACGCAGAAATTGCATCGGAATTAAATGCAAAGGGCACAATGCCTGATTAGGTACAAGAAGACTGACTCTTCTTACTGTCTATGTTTTGAACCATTCATGTGACACGAGTTATAGATTCCGATGCTTCACTTCAGGTTTACTGTATCCCGTGGACCTTCTGATTGACGATGAATCACAGAAATTGAATCGGAATTTAATACATAAGGCACAATGGCGACTTAAGTACAAGAAGACTGACTCTCCTTACTGACTATGTTTTGAACCATTCATGTGACACTAGTTATAAATTCCGGTGCTTCACTTCAGGTTTACTGTATCCCTTGGACCTTCGTATTGACGATGAAACACAGAAATTGCATCGGAATTAAACACAAAAGGCACAATGCCGTCTTAAGTACAAGAAGACTGGCTCTTCTTACTGACTATCTTTTGAACCATTCCTGTGACACTAGTTATAGATTCCGATGCTTCACTCCAGGTTTACTGTATCCCTTGGACTATCTTATTGACGATGAAACACAGAAATTGCATCGGAATTAAATACAAAAGGCACAATGCCGACTTTAGTACAAGAAGACTGACTCTTCTTACTGTCTATGTTTTGAACCATTCTTGTGACACTAGTTATAGACTCTGATGCTTCACTTCAGATTTACTGTATCCCTCTGACGTTCTTATTGACGATGAAACACAGAAATTGCGTCGGAATTAAATACAAATGGCATATGCCGAATTAAGTACAAGAAGACTGACTGGTCTTACTGTCTATGTTTTGAACCATTCCTTTGACACTAGTTATAGATTCCGATGCATCAGTCTAGGTTTACTGTATCCCTTGGTCCTTCTTATTGACGATGAAACACAGAAATTGCATCGGTTTAAATAAAAAAGGAACAATGTCGACTTAAGTACAAGAAGACTGACTCATCTTACTGTCTATGATTTGAACAATTCCTGTTACACTAGTTAAAGATTCCGATGCTTCACTCCAGGTTTACTGTATCCCTTGGTCCTTCTTATTGACGATGAAACACAGAAATTGTATCGGAAATAAATAGAAAAGTCACAATGCCGACTTAAGTACAAGAGGACTGACTCTTTCTACTGTCTATAGTTTAAACCATTCCTGTGACACTAGTTATAGATTCCGATGCTTCACTTCAGGTTTAGTGTAACCTTCTGCCCTTCTTATTGACGATGAAACACAGAAATTGCAACGCAATTAAATACAAATGGCACAATGCCGACTTAAGTACAAGAAGACTGACTCTTCTTCTGTCTGTGTTTTGAACCATTCCTGTGACACCAGTTATAGATTTCGATGCTTCCCTTCAGGTTTACTGTATCCCACAGACCTTCTTATTTACGATGAAACACAGACATTGCATCGGAATTAAATACAAAAGGCACAATGCCGACTTATGTACAAGAAGACTGACTCTTCTTACTGACTATGGTTTGAACAATTCCTGTGACACTAGTTATAGATTCAGATGCTTCACTTCATGTTTACTGTATCCCTCTGACCTTCTTATTTACGATCAAACACAGAAATTGCATCGGAATAAAATACAAAAGGCACAATGCCGTCTTAAGTACAAGAAGACTGGCTTTTCTTACTGACTATGTTTTGAACCATTCCTGTGACACTAGTTATAGATTCTGATGCTTCACTTCAGGTTTACTGTATCCCTTAGTCCTTCTTATTGACGATGAAACACAGAAATTGCATCGGAATTAAATACAAAAGGCACAATGGCGACTTAAGTACAAGAAGACTGACTCTTCTTACTGACTATGTTTTGAACCACTCCTGTGACACTAGTTACAGATTCCGATGCTTCACTCCAGGTTTACTCTATCCTTTGTATCTTCCTATTTACGATGAAACACAGAAATTGCATCGGAATTAAATAAAAAAGGCACAATGCCGACTTAAGTAGAAGAAGACTGGCTCTTCTTACTGACTATGCTTTGAACCATTCCTGTGACACTAGTTATAGATTCCGAGGCTTCACTTCAGGTTCACTGTATCCCTTTGACCTTCTTATTGACGATGAAACACAGAAATTGCATCGGAATTAAATACAAAAGGCACAATGGCGACTTAAGTACAAGAAGACTGACTCTTCTTACTGACTATGTTTTGAACCACTCCTGTGACACTAGTTACAGATTCCGATGCTTCAATCCAGGTTTACTCTATCCTTTGTATCTTCCTATTTACGATGAAGCACAGAAATTGCATCGGAATTAAATAAAAAAGGCACAATGCCGACTTAATTAGAAGAAGACTGGCTCTTCTTACTGACTATGCTTTGAACCATTCCTGTGACACTAGTTATAGATTCCGAGGCTTCACTTCAGGTTCACTGTATCCCTTTGACCTTCTTATTGACGATGAAACACAGAAATTGCTTCGGAATTAAATAGAAAATGCACAATGCCGACTTAAGTACAAGAAGACTGACTCTTCCTGCTGTCTATGTTTTGAACCATTCCTGTGACACTAGTTGTAAATTCCGATGCTTCACTTCAGGTTTACTGTATCCCTCTGCCCATCTTATTGACGATGAAACACAGAAATTGCATCGGAATTAAATACAAAAGGCACAAGCCGACTTAAGTACAAGAAGGCTGACTCTGCTTACTGTTTATGTTTTGAACCATTTCTGTGATACTAGTTATAGGAATCGATGCTTCACTTCAGGTTTTCTGTATCCCTTGGACCTTCTTATTGACGATGAAACACAGAAATTGCATCGGAATTAAATACAAAAGGCACAATGCCGACTTAAGTACAAGAAGACTGATTCTTCGTACAGTCTATGTTTTGAACCATCTCTGTGACACTAGTTATAGATTCCGATGCTTCACTCCAGGTTTACTGTATCCCTTGGACCTTTTTATTGACGATGAAAAACAGAAATTGCATCGGAATTAAAAACAAAAGGCACAATGCCGACTTAAGTACAAGAAGACTGACTCTTCTTACTGACTATGTTTGAACCATTCCTGTGACACTAGTTATAGATGCCGATGCTTCACTCCAGGTTTACTGTATCCCTTGGACCTTCTTCTTGACGATGAAATACAGAAATTGCATCGGAATTAAATACAAAAGGCACAATGCCGACTTAAGTACAAGAAGACTGACTCTTCCTACTCTCTATGTTTTGAACCATTCCTGAGACACTAGTTTTTTATTCCGATGTTTCACTTGAGGTTTACTGTATCCGTCGGACCTTCTTATGGACGATGAAACACAGAAATTGCATCGGAATGAAATACAAAAGGCACAATGCCGACTTAAGTACAAGAAGACTTACTCTTTCATCTCTCTGTGTTTTGAACCATTCCTGTAACACTAGTTATAGATTCCGAGGCTTCACTTCAGGTTCACTGTATCACTTGGAACTTCTTATTGTCGATGAAACACAGAAATTGCATCGGAATTAAATAGAAAATGCACAATGCCCACTTAAGTACAAGAAGACTGACTCTTCCTACTGTCTATGCTTTGAACCATTCCTGTGACACCAGTTATAGATTCCGATGCTTCACTTCAGGTTTACTGTATCCCTCTGCCCTTCTTATTGACGATGAAACACAGAAATTGCATCGGAATTAAATACAAATGGCACACTGCCGGCTTAAGGACAACAAGACTGACTCTGCTAACTGTCTATGATTTGAACCACTTCTGTGATATTAGTTATAGATTTCGATGCTTCACTTCAGGTTTTCTCTATCCCTTGGACCTTCTTATTGACGATGAAACAGTAAAATTGCATCGGAATAAAATACAAAAGGCACAATGCCGACTTAAGTACAAGACACTGACTCTTGGCACTGTCTATGATTTGAACCATTCCTGTGACACTAGTTATAGATTCCGATGCTTCACTTCAGGTTTACTGTATCCCTTGGACCTTCTTATTGACGATGAAACACAGAAATTGCATCGGAATTTAATACAAAAGGCACAATGCCGACTTAAGTACAAGAAGACTGACACTTCTTACCGACTATGTTTTGAACCATTCCTGTGACACTAGTTATAGACTCTGATGCTTCACTTCAGGTTTACTGTATCCCTAGGACCATCTTATTGAAGATGAAACACAGAAATTGCATCGGAATTAAATACAAAAGGCACAATGCCGACTTAAGTACAAGAATACTGACTCTTCTCAATGTCTATGTTTTGAACCATCCCTGTGACACTGGTCATAGATTCCGATGCTTCACTTCAGGTTTACTGTGTCTCTTGGACGTTCTTATTGACGATGAAACACAGAAATTGCATAGGAATTAAATACAAAAGGCACAATGCCGACTTAAGTACAAGAAGACTGACTCTTCTTACTGACTATGTTTTGAACCATTCCTGTGACACTAGTTATAGATTCCGATGCTTCAGTTCAAGTTTACTGTATCACTCTGACCTTCTTATTGACGATGAAACGCAGAAATTGCATCGGAATTAAATGCAAAGGGCACAATGCCTGATTAGGTACAAGAAGACTGACTCTTCTTACTGTCTATGTTTTGAACCATTCCTGTGATACTAGTTATAGATTTCGATGCTTCACTTCATTTTTACTGTATCCCTTGAACCTTCATATTGACGATGAATCACTGAAATTGCATCGGAATTAAATACAAAAGGCACAATGCCGACTTAACAACAAGAAGACTGACTTTTCTTACTGACTATGTTTTGAGCCATTTCTGTGACACTAGTTATAGATTCCGATGCTTCACTTCAGGTTTACTGTATCCCACTGACCTTCTTATTGACGATGAAACACAGATATTGCATCGGAATTAAAAACAAAAGCCACAATGCCGACTTTAGTACAAGAAGACTGACTCTTCTTACTGACTATGCTTTGAACCATTCCTGTGACACTAGTTATAGATTCCGAGGCTTCCCTTCAGGTTCACTGTATCCCTTTGACCTTCTTATTGACGACGAAACACAGAAATTGCTTCGGAATTAAATAGAAAATGCACAATGCCGACTTAAGTACAAGAAGACTGGCTTTTCTTACTGACTATGTTTTGAACCATTCCTGTGACACTAGTTATAGATTCCGAGGCTTCCCTTCAGGTTCACTGTATCCCTTTGACCTTCTTATTGACGATGAAACACAGAAATTGTATCCGAATTAAATACAAAAAGCACAATGCCGTCTTAAGTACAAGAAGACTGGCTTTTCTTACTGACTATGTTTTGAACCATTCCTGTGACACTAGTTATAGATTCTGATGCTTCACTTCAGGTTTACTGTATCCCTTAGTCCTTCTTATTGACGATGAAACACAGAAATTGCATCGGAATTAAATACAAAAGGCACAATGGCGACTTAAGTACAAGAAGACTGACTCTTCTTACTGACTATGTTTTGAACCACTCCTGTGACACTAGTTACAGATTCCGATGCTTCACTCCAGGTTTACTCTATCCTTTGTATCTTCCTATTTACGATGAAACACAGAAATTGCATCGGAATTAAATAAAAAAGGCACAATGCCGACTTAAGTAGAAGAAGACTGGCTCTTCTTACTGACTATGCTTTGAACCATTCCTGTGACACTAGTTATAGATTCCGAGGCTTCCCTTCAGGTTCACTGTATCCCTTTGACCTTCTTATTGACGATGAAACACAGAAATTGCTTCGGAATTAAATAGAAAATGCACAATGCCGACTTAAGGACAACAAGACTGACTCTGCTAACTGTCTATGATTTGAACCACTTCTGTGATACTAGTTATAGATTTCGATGCTTCACTTCAGGTTTTCTCTATCCCTTGGACCTTCTTATTGACGATGAAACAGTAAAATTGCATCGGAATAAAATACAAAAGGCACAATGCCGACTTAAGTACAAGACACTGACTCTTGGCACTGTCTATGATTTGAACCATTCCTGTGACACTAGTTATAGATTCCGATGCTTCACTTCAGGTTTACTGTATCCCTTGGACCTTCTTATTGACGATGAAACACAGAAATTGCATCGGAATTTAATACAAAAGGCACAATGCCGACTTAAGTACAAGAAGACTGACACTTCTTACCCACTATGTTTTGAACCATTCCTGTGACACTAGTTATAGACTCTGATGCTTCACTTCAGGTTTACTGTATCCCTAGGACCATCTTATTGAAGATGAAACACAGAAATTGCATCGGAATTAAATACAAAAGGCACAATGCGGACATAAGTACAAGAATACTGACTCTTCTCAATGTCTATGTTTTGAACCATCCCTGTGACACTGGTCATAGATTCCGATGCTTCACTTCAGGTTTACTGTATCTCTTGGACGTTCTTATTGACGATGAAACACAGAAATTGCATAGGAATTAAATACAAAAGGCACAATGCCGACTTAAGTACAAGAAGACTGACTCTTCTTTTGTCTATGTTTTGAACCATTCCTGTGATACTAGTTATAGATTTCGATGCTTCACTTCATTTTTACTGTATCCCTTGAACCTTCATATTGACGATGAATCACTGAAATTGCATCGGAATTAAATACAAAAGGCACAATGCCGACTTAACAACAAGAAGACAGACTTTTCTTACTGACTATGTTTTGAGCCATTTCTGTGACACTAGTTATAGATTCCGATGCTTCACTTCAGGTTTACTGTATCCCACTGACCTTCTTATTGACGATGAAACACAGAAATTGCATCGGAATTAAATACAAAAGCCACAATGCCGACTTAAGTACAAGAAGACTGACTCTTCTTACTGACTATGTTTTGAACCATTCCTGTGACACTAGTTATAGATTCCGATGCTTCAGTTCAAGTTTACTGTATCACTCTGACCTTCTTATTGACGATGAAACGCAGAAATTGCACTGGAATTAAATGCAAAGGGCACAATGCCTGATTAGGTACAAGAAGACTGACTCTTCTTACTGTCTATGTTTTGAACCATTCATGTGACACGAGTTATAGATTCCGATGCTTCACTTCAGGTTTACTGTATCCCGTGGACCTTCTTATTGACGATGAATCACAGAAATTGAATCGGAATTTAATACATAAGGCACAATGGCGACTTAAGTACAAGAAGACTGACTCTCCTTACTGACTATGTTTTGAACCATTCATGTGACACTAGTTATAAATTCCGGTGCTTCACTTCAGGTTTACTGTAGCCCTTGGACCTTCGTATTGACGATGAAACACAGAAATTGCATCGGAATTAAATACAAAAGGCACAATGCCGTCTTAAGTACAAGAAGACTGGCTCTTCTTACTGACTATCTTTTGAACCATTCCTGTGACACTAGTTATAGATTCCGATGCTTCACTCCAGGTTTACTGTATCCCTTGGACTATCTTATTGACGATGAAACACAGAAATTGCATCGGAATTAAATACAAAAGGCACAATGCCGACTTTAGTACAAGAAGACTGACTCTTCTTACTGACTATGTTTTGAACCATTCTTGTGACACTAGTTATAGACTCTGATGCTTCACTTCAGATTTACTGTATCCCTCTGACGTTCTTATTGACGATGAAACACAGAAATTGCGTCGGAATTAAATACAAATGGCATATGCCGAATTAAGTACAAGAAGACTGACTGGTCTTACTGTCTATGTTTTGAACCATTCCTTTGACACTAGTTATAGATTCCGATGCATCAGTCTAGGTTTACTGTATCCCTTGGTCCTTCTTATTGACGATGAAACACAGAAATTGCATCGGTTTAAATAAAAAAGGAACAATGTCGACTTATGTACAAGAAGACTGACTCATCTTACTGTCTATGATTTGAACCATTCCTGTTACACTAGTTAAAAGATTCCGATGCTTCACTCCAGGTTTACTGTATCCCTTGGTCCTTCTTATTGACGATGAAACACAGAAATTGTATCGGAAATAAATAGAAAAGTCACAATGCCGACTTAAGTACAAGAGGACTGACTCTTTCTACTGTCTATAGTTTAAACCATTCCTGTGACACTAGTTATAGATTCCGATGCTTCACTTCAGGTTTAGTGTAACCTTCTGCCCTTCTTATTGACGATGAAACACAGAAATTGCAACGCAATTAAATACAAATGGCACAATGCCGACTTAAGTACAAGAAGACTGACTCTTCTTCTGTCTGTGTTTTGAACCATTCCTGTGACACCAGTTATAGATTTCGATGCTTCCCTTCAGGTTTACTGTATCCCACAGACCTTCTTATTTACGATGAAACACAGACATTGCATCGGAATTAAATACAAAAGGCACAATGCCGACTTATGTACAAGAAGACTGACTCTTCTTACTGACTATGGTTTGAACAATTCCTGTGACACTAGTTATAGATTCAGATGCTTCAGTTCATGTTTACTGTATCCCTCTGACCTTCTTATTTACGATGAAACACAGAAATTGCATCGGAATAAAATACAAAAGGCACAATGCCGGATTAAGTACAAGAAGACTGACGCTTCTTACCGTCTATGTTTTGAACCATTCATGTGACACGAGTTATAGATCTGATGCCTCACTCCAGGTTTACTGTATCCCTCGGACCTTCTTATTGACGATGAAACACAGAAATTGCATCGGAATTAAATACAAAATGCACAATGGCGACTTAAGTACAAGAAGACTGACTCTTCTTACTGACTATGTTTGAACCATTCATGTGACACTAGTTATGGATTCCGGCTCTTCACTTCAGGTTTACTGTATCCCTTGGAAGTTCTTATTGATGATGAAACACAGAAATTGCATCCGAATTAAATACAAAAAGCACAATGCCGTCTTAAGTACAAGAAGACTGGCTTTTCTTACTGACTATGTTTTGAACCATTCCTGTGACACTAGTTATAGATTCTGATGCTTCACTTCAGGTTTACTGTATCCCTTAGTCCTTCTTATTGACGATGAAACACAGAAATTGCATCGGAATTAAATACAAAGGGCACAATGGCGACTTAAGTACAAGAAGACTGACTCTTCTTACTGACTATGTTTTGAACCACTCCTGTGACACTAGTTACAGATTCCGATGCTTAACTCCAGGTTTACACTATCCTTTGTATCTTCCTATTTACGATGAAACACAGAAATTGCATCGGAATTAAATAAAAAAAGCACAATGCCGACTTAAGTAGAAGAAGACTGGCTCTTCTTACTGACTATGCTTTGAACCATTCCTGTGACACTAGTTATAGATTCCGAGGGTTCACTTCAGGTTCACTGTATCCCTTTGACCTTCTTATTGACGATGAAACACAGAAATTGCTTCGGAATTAAATAGAAAATGCACAATGCCGACTTAAGTACAAGAAGACTGACTCTTCCTGCTGTCTATGTTTTGAACCATTCCTGTGACACTAGTTGTAAATTCCGATGCTTCACTTCAGGTTTACTGTATCCCTCTGCCCATCTTATTGACGATGAAACACAGAAATTGCATCGGAATTAAATACAAAAGGCACAAGCCGACTTAAGTACAAGAAGGCTGACTCTGCTTACTGTTTATGTTTTGAACCATTTCTGTGATACTAGTTATAGGAATCGATGCTTCACTTCAGGTTTTCTGTATCCCTTGGACCTTCTTATTGACGATGAAACACAGAAATTGCATCGGAATTAAATACAAAAGGCACAATGCCGACTTAAGTACAAGAAGACTGATTCTTCGTACAGTCTATGTTTTGAACCATCTCTGTGACACTAGTTATAGATTCCGATGCTTCACTCCAGGTTTACTGTACCCCTTGGACCTTTTTATTGACGATGAAAAACAGAAATTGCATCGGAATTAAAAACAAAAGGCACAATGCCGACTTAAGTACAAGAAGACTGACTCTTCTTACTGACTATGTTTGAACCATTCCTGTGACACTAGTTATAGATTCCGATGCTTCACTCCAGGTTTACTGTATCCCTTTGACCTTCTTCTTGACGATGAAATACAGAAATTGCATCGGAATTAAATACAAAAGGCACAATGCCGACTTAAGTACAAGAAGACTGACTCTTCCTACTCTCTATGTTTTGAACCATTCCTGAGACACTAGTTTTTTATTCCGATGTTTCACTTGAGGTTTACTGTATCCGTCGGACCTTCTTATGGACGATGAAACACAGAAATTGCATCGGAATGAAATACAAAAGGCACAATGCCGACTTAAGTACAAGAAGACTTACTCTTTCATCTCTCTATGTTTTGAACCATTCCTGTAACACTAGTTATAGATTCCGAGGCTTCACTTCAGGTTCACTGTATCACTTGGAACTTCTTATTGTCGATGAAACACAGAAATTGCATCGGAATTAAATAGAAAATGCACAATGCCCACTTAAGTACAAGAAGACTGACTCTTCCTACTGTCTATGCTTTGAACCATTCCTGTGACACCAGTTATAGATTCCGATGCTTCACTTCAGGTTTACTGTATCCCTCTGCCCTTCTTGTTGACGATGAAACACAGAAATTGCATCGGAATTAAATACAAATGGCACACTGCCGGCTTAAGGACAACAAGACTGACTCTGCTAACTGCCTATGATTTGAACCACTTCTGTGATACTAGTTATAGATTTCGATGCTTCACTTCAGGTTTTCTCTATCCCTTGGACCTTCTTATTGACGATGAAACAGTAAAATTGCATCGGAATGAAATACAAAAGGCACAATGCCGACTTAAGTACAAGACACTGACTCTTGGCACTGTCTATGATTTGAACCATTCCTGTGACACTAGTTATAGATTCCGATGCTTCACTTCAGGTTTACTGTATCCCTTGGACCTTCTTATTAACGATGAAACACAGAAATTGCATGGGAATTTAATACAAAAGGCACAATGCCGACTTAAGTACAAGAAGACTGACACTTCTTACCGACTATGTTTTGAACCATTCCTGTGACACTAGTTATAGACTCTGATGCTTCACTTCAGGTTTACTGTATCCCTAGGACCATCTTATTGAAGATGAAACACAGAAATTGCATCGGAATTAAATACAAAAGGCACAATGCCGACTTAAGTACAAGAATACTGACTCTTCTTAATGTCAATGTTTTGAACCATCCCTGTGACACTGGTCATAGATTCCGATGCTTCACTCCAGGTTTACTGTATCTCTTGGACCATCTTATTGACGATGAAACACAGAAATTGCATTGGAATTAAATACAAAAGGCACAATGTCGACTTAAGTACAAGAAGACTGACTCTTCTCTTGTCTATGTTTTGAACCATTCCTGTGACACTAGTTATAGATTTCCATGCTTCACTTCAGGTTTACTGTATCCCTTGAACCTTCATTTTGACGATGAATCACTGAAATTGCATCGGAATTAAATACAATAGGCACAATGCCGACATAGGGACAAGAAGACTGACTCTTCTTACTGACTATGATTTGAACCATTCCTGTGACACTAGTTATAGATTCCGATGCTTCAGTTCAAGTTTACTGTATCACTCTGACCTTCTTATTGACGATGAAACACAGAAAATGCATCGGCATTAAATACAAAAGGCACAATGCCGGATTAAGTTCAATAAGACTGACTCTTCTTACTGTCTATGTTTTGAACCTTTCATGTGACACGAGTTATAGATTCCGATGCTTTACTCCAGGTTTACTGTATCCCGTGGACCTTCTTATTGGCGATTAAACACAGAAATTGCATCGAAATTTAATACAAAAGGCACAATGGCGACTTAAGTACAAGAAGACTGACTCTTCTAACTGACTATGTTTTGAACCATTCATGTGACACTAGTTATAAATTCCGGTGCTTCACTTCAGGTTTACTGTATCCCTTGGACCTTCTTATTGACGATGAAACACAGAAATTGCATCGGAATTAAATACAAAAGCCACAATGCCGACTTAAGTACAAGAAGACTGACTCTTCTTACTGACTATGTTTTGAACCATTCCTGTGACACTAGTTATAGATTCCGATGCTTCAGTTCAAGTTTACTGTATCACTCTGACCTTCTTATTGACGATGAAACGCAGAAATTGCACTGGAATTAAATGCAAAGGGCACAATGCCTGATTAGGTACAAGAAGACTGACTCTTCTTACTGTCTATGTTTTGAACCATTCATGTGACACGAGTTATAGATTCCGATGCTTCACTTCAGGTTTACTGTATCCCGTGGACCTTCTTATTGACGATGAATCACAGAAATTGAATCGGAATTTAATACATAAGGCACAATGGCGACTTAAGTACAAGAAGACTGACTCTCCTTACTGACTATGTTTTGAACCATTCATGTGACACTAGTTATAAATTCCGGTGCTTCACTTCAGGTTTACTGTATCCCTTGGACCTTCGTATTGACGATGAAACACAGAAATTGCATCGGAATTAAATACAAAAGGCACAATGCCGTCTTAAGTACAAGAAGACTGGCTCTTCTTACTGACTATCTTTTGAACCATTCCTGTGACACTTGTTATAGATTCCGATGCTTCACTCCAGGTTTACTGTATCCCTTGGACTATCTTATTGACGATGAAACACAGAAATTGCATCGGAATTAAATACAAAAGGCACAATGCCGACTTTAGTACAAGAAGACTGACTCTTCTTACTGACTATGTTTTGAACCATTCTTGTGACACTAGTTATAGACTCTGATGCTTCACTTCAGATTTACTGTATCCCTCTGACGATCTTATTGACGATGAAACACAGAAATTGCGTCGGAATTAAATACAAATGGCATATGCCGAATTAAGTACAAGAAGACTGACTGGTCTTACTGTCTATGTTTTGAACCATTCCTTTGACACTAGTTATAGATTCCGATGCATCAGTCTAGGTTTACTGTATCCCTTGGTCCTTCTTATTGACGATGAAACACAGAAATTGCATCGGTTTAAATAAAAAAGGAACAATGTCGACTTATGTACAAGAAGACTGACTCATCTTACTGTCTATGATTTGAACCATTCCTGTTACACTAGTTAAAAGATTCCGATGCTTCACTCCAGGTTTACTGTATCCCTTGGTCCTTCTTATTGACGATGAAACACAGAAATTGTATCGGAAATAAATAGAAAAGTCACAATGCCGACTTAAGTACAAGAGGACTGACTCTTTCTACTGTCTATAGTTTAAACCATTCCTGTGACACTAGTTATAGATTCCGATGCTTCACTTCAGGTTTAGTGTAACCTTCTGCCCTTCTTATTGACGATGAAACACAGAAATTGCAACGCAATTAAATACAAATGGCACAATGCCGACTTAAGTACAAGAAGACTGACTCTTCTTCTGTCTGTGTTTTGAACCATTCCTGTGACACCAGTTATAGATTTCGATGCTTCCCTTCAGGTTTACTGTATCCCACAGACCTTCTTATTTACGATGAAACACAGACATTGCATCGGAATTAAATACAAAAGGCACAATGCCGACTTATGTACAAGAAGACTGACTCTTCTTACTGACTATGGTTTGAACAATTCCTGTGACACTAGTTATAGATTCAGATGCTTCACTTCATGTTTACTGTATCCCTCTGACCTTCTTATTTACGATGAAACACAGAAATTGCATCGGAATAAAATACAAAAGGCACAATGCCGGATTAAGTACAAGAAGACTGACGCTTCTTACCGTCTATGTTTTGAACCATTCATGTGACACGAGTTATAGATCTGATGCCTCACTCCAGGTTTACTGTATCCCTCGGACCTTCTTATTGACGATGAAACACAGAAATTGCATCGGAATTAAATACAAAATGCACAATGGCGACTTAAGTACAAGAAGACTGACTCTTCTTACTGACTATGTTTGAACCATTCATGTGACACTAGTTATGGATTCCGGCTCTTCACTTCAGGTTTACTGTATCCCTTGGAAGTTCTTATTGATGATGAAACACAGAAATTGCATCCGAATTAAATACAAAAAGCACAATGCCGTCTTAAGTACAAGAAGACTGGCTTATCTTACTGACTATGTTTTGAACCATTCCTGTGACACTAGTTATAGATTCTGATGCTTCACTTCAGGTTTACTGTATCCCTTAGTCCTTCTTATTGACGATGAAACACAGAAATTGCATCGGAATTAAATACAAAGGGCACAATGGCGACTTAAGTACAAGAAGACTGACTCTTCTTACTGACTATGTTTTGAACCACTCCTGTGACACTAGTTACAGATTCCGATGCTTAACTCCAGGTTTACACTATCCTTTGTATCTTCCTATTTACGATGAAACACAGAAATTGCATCGGAATTAAATAAAAAAAGCACAATGCCGACTTAAGTAGAAGAAGACTGGCTCTTCTTACTGACTATGCTTTGAACCATTCCTGTGACACTAGTTATAGATTCCGAGGGTTCACTTCAGGT
Source organism: Schistocerca piceifrons (assembly GCF_021461385.2). Lineage (NCBI taxonomy): Eukaryota > Metazoa > Arthropoda > Insecta > Orthoptera > Acrididae > Schistocerca > Schistocerca piceifrons. The sequence goes on along the minus strand of NW_025727396.1, from coordinate 5,123,523 downwards.
TCACTGTATCCCTTTGACCTTCTTATTGACGATGAAACACAGAAATTGCTTCGGAATTAAATAGAAAATGCACAATGCCGACTTAAGTACAAGAAGACTGACTCTTCCTGCTGTCTATGTTTTGAACCATTCCTGTGACACTAGTTGTAAATTCCGATGCTTCACTTCAGGTTTACTGTATCCCTCTGCCCATCTTATTGACGATGAAACACAGAAATTGCATCGGAATTAAATACAAAAGGCACAAGCCGACTTAAGTACAAGAAGGCTGACTCTGCTTACTGTTTATGTTTTGAACCATTTCTGTGATACTAGTTATAGGAATCGATGCTTCACTTCAGGTTTTCTGTATCCCTTGGACCTTCTTATTGACGATGAAACACAGAAATTGCATCGGAATTAAATACAAAAGGCACAATGCCGACTTAAGTACAAGAAGACTGATTCTTCGTACAGTCTATGTTTTGAACCATCTCTGTGACACTAGTTATAGATTCCGATGCTTCACTCCAGGTTTACTGTACCCCTTGGACCTTTTTATTGACGATGAAAAACAGAAATTGCATCGGAATTAAAAACAAAAGGCACAATGCCGACTTAAGTACAAGAAGACTGACTCTTCTTACTGACTATGTTTGAACCATTCCTGTGACACTAGTTATAGATTCCGATGCTTCACTCCAGGTTTACTGTATCCCTTTGACCTTCTTCTTGACGATGAAATACAGAAATTGCATCGGAATTAAATACAAAAGGCACAATGCCGACTTAAGTACAAGAAGACTGACTCTTCCTACTCTCTATGTTTTGAACCATTCCTGAGACACTAGTTTTTTATTCCGATGTTTCACTTGAGGTTTACTGTATCCGTCGGACCTTCTTATGGACGATGAAACACAGAAATTGCATCGGAATGAAATACAAAAGGCACAATGCCGACTTAAGTACAAGAAGACTTACTCTTTCATCTCTCTATGTTTTGAACCATTCCTGTAACACTAGTTATAGATTCCGAGGCTTCACTTCAGGTTCACTGTATCACTTGGAACTTCTTATTGTCGATGAAACACAGAAATTGCATCGGAATTAAATAGAAAATGCACAATGCCCACTTAAGTACAAGAAGACTGACTCTTCCTACTGTCTATGCTTTGAACCATTCCTGTGACACCAGTTATAGATTCCGATGCTTCACTTCAGGTTTACTGTATCCCTCTGCTCTTCTTGTTGACGATGAAACACAGAAATTGCATCGGAATTAAATACAAATGGCACACTGCCGGCTTAAGGACAACAAGACTGACTCTGCTAACTGCCTATGATTTGAACCACTTCTGTGATACTAGTTATAGATTTCGATGCTTCACTTCAGGTTTTCTCTATCCCTTGGACCTTCTTATTGACGATGAAACAGTAAAATTGCATCGGAATAAAATACAAAAGGCACAATGCCGACTTAAGTACAAGACACTGACTCTTGGCACTGTCTATGATTTGAACCATTCCTGTGACACTAGTTATAGATTCCGATGCTTCACTTCAGGTTTACTGTATCCCTTGGACCTTCTTATTAACGATGAAACACAGAAATTGCATGGGAATTTAATACAAAAGGCACAATGCCGACTTAAGTACAAGAAGACTGACACTTCTTACCGACTATGTTTTGAACCATTCCTGTGACACTAGTTATAGACTCTGATGCTTCACTTCAGGTTTACTGTATCCCTAGGACCATCTTATTGAAGATGAAACACAGAAATTGCATCGGAATTAAATACAAAAGGCACAATGCCGACTTAAGTACAAGAATACTGACTCTTCTTAATGTCAATGTTTTGAACCATCCCTGTGACACTGGTCATAGATTCCGATGCTTCACTCCAGGTTTACTGTATCTCTTGGACCATCTTATTGACGATGAAACACAGAAATTGCATTGGAATTAAATACAAAAGGCACAATGTCGACTTAAGTACAAGAAGACTGACTCTTCTCTTGTCTATGTTTTGAACCATTCCTGTGACACTAGTTATAGATTTCCATGCTTCACTTCAGGTTTACTGTATCCCTTGAACCTTCATTTTGACGATGAATCACTGAAATTGCATCGGAATTAAATACAAAAGGCACAATGCCGACATAGGGACAAGAAGACTGACTCTTCTTACCGACTAAGTTATGAACCATTCCTGTGACACTAGTTATAGATTCCGATGCTTCACTTCAGGTTCACTGTATCCCACTGACCTTCTTATTGACGATGAAAGACAGAAATTGCATCGGAATTAAATACAAAAGGCACAATGCCGACTTAAGTACAAGAAGACTGACTCTTCTTACTGACTATGATTTGAACCATTCCTGTGACACTAGTTATAGATTCCGATGCTTCAGTTCAAGTTTACTGTATCACTCTGACCTTCTTATTGACGATGAAACACAGAAAATGCATCGGCATTAAATACAAAAGGCACAATGCCGGATTAAGTTCAATAAGACTGACTCTTCTTACTGTCTATGTTTTGAACCTTTCATGTGACACGAGTTATAGATTCCGATGCTTTACTCCAGGTTTACTGTATCCCGTGGACCTTCTTATTGGCGATTAAACACAGAAATTGCATCGAAATTTAATACAAAAGGCACAATGGCGACTTAAGTACAAGAAGACTGACTCTTCTAACTGACTATGTTTTGAACCATTCATGTGACACTAGTTATAAATTCCGGTGCTTCACTTCAGGTTTACTGTATCCCTTGGACCTTCGTATTGACGATGAAACACAGAAATTGCATCGGAATTAAATACAAAAGACACAATGCCGTCTTAAGTACAAGGAGATTGGCTCTTCTTACTGACTATGTTTTGAACCATTCCTGTGACACTAGTTATAGATTCCGAGGCTTCACTTCAGGTTCACTGTATCCCTTGGACCTTCTTATTGACGATGAAACACAGAATTTACATCGGAATTAAATAGAAAATGCACAATGCAGTCTTAAGTACAAGATGACTGACTCTTACTACTGTCTATGATTTGAACCATTCCTGTGACACTAGTTATAGATTCCGATGCTTCACTTCAGGTTTACTGTATCCTTCTGCCCTTCTTAATGACGATGAAATACAGAAATTGCATCAGAATTAAATACAAATGGCACAATGCCGACTTAAGTACAAGAAGACTGACTCTGCTTACTGTCTATGATTTGAACCATTTCTGTGATACTAGTTATAGATTTCGATGCTTCACTTCAGGTTTTCTGTATCCCTTGGTCCTTCTTATTGACGATGAAACACAGAAATTGCATCGGAATTAAATACCAAAGCCACAATGCCGACTTAAGAACAAGAAGACTGACTCTTCTTACTGACTATGTTTTGAACCATTCCTGTGACACTAGTTATAGATTCCGATGCTTCACTTCAGGTTTACTGTATCCCACTGACCTTCTTATTGACGATGAAACACAGAAATTGCATCGGAATTAAATACAAAAGGCACAATGCCGACTTAAGTACAAGATGACTGACTGTTCTTACTGACTATGTTTTGAACCATTCCTGTGACACTAGTTATAGATTCCGATGCTTCACTTCAGGTTTACTGTATCCCTTGGACCTTCTTATTGACGATGAAACACAGAAATTGCATCGGAATTTAGACAAAAGGCACAGTGCCAACTTAAGTACAAGGAGACTGACTCTTTTTACCGACTATGTTTCGAACCATTCCTGTGACATTAGTTATAGACTCTGATGCTTCACTTCAGGTTTACTGTATCCCTAGGACCATCTTATTGAAGATGAAACACAGAAATTGCATCGGAATTAGATACAAATGTCACAATGCCGACTTAAGAACAAGAAGACTGACTCTTCTTACTGACTATGTTTTGAACCATTCCTGTGACACTAGTTATAGATTCCGATGCTTCACTTCAGGTTTACTGTTTCCCACTGACCTTCTTATTGACGATGAAACACAGAAATTGCATCGGAATTAAATGCAAAAGGCACAATGCCGACTTAAGTACAAGAAGACTGACTCTTCTTTTGTCTATGTTTTGAACCATTCCTGTGACACTTGTTATAGATTTCGATGCTTCACTTCAGGTTTACTGTATCCCTTGAACCTTCATATTGACGATGAATCACTGAAATTGCATCGGAATTAAATACAAAAGGCACAATGCCGACATAAGAACAAGAAGACTGACTCTTCTTACTGACTATGTTTTGAACCATTCCTGTGACACTAGTTATAGATTCCGATGCTTCACTTCAGGTTTACTGTATCCCACTGACCTTCTTATTGACGAAGAAACACAGAAATTGCATCGGAATTAAATACAAAAGGCACAATGCCGACTTAAGTACAAGATGACTGACTGTTCTTACTGACTATGTTTTGAACCATTCCTGTGACACTAGTTATAGATTCCGATGCTTCAGTTCAAGTTTACTGTATCACTCTGACCTTCTTATTGACGATGAAACACAGAAATTGCATCGGAATTATATACAAAAGGCACAATGCCGGATTAAGTACAAGAAGACTGACTCTTCTTACTGTCTATGCTTTGAACCATTCATGTGACACGAGTTATAGATTCCGATGCTTCACTCCCGGTTTACTGTATCCCGTGGACCTTCTCGTTGACGATGAAACACAGAAATTGCATCGGAATTTAATACAAAAGGCACAATGGCGACTTAAGTACAAGAATTCTGACTCTTCTTACTGACTATGTTTTGAACCATTGATGTGACACTAGTTATAAATTCAGGTGCTTCACTTCAGGTTTACTGTATCCCTTGGACCTTCGTATTGACGATGAAACACAGAAATTGCATCGGAATTAAATACAAAAGGCACAATGCCGTCTTAAGTACAAGAAGACAGGCTCTTCTTACTGACTATGCTTTTAACCATTCCTGTGACACTAGTTATAGATTCTGATGCTTCACTTCCGGTTTACTGTATCCCTTAGACCTTCTTATTGACGATGAAACACAGAAATTGCATAGGAATTAAATACAAAAGGCACAATGTCGACTTAAGTACAAGAAGACTGACTCTTCTCTTGTCTATGTTTTGAACCATTCCTGTGACACTAGTTATAGATTTCCATGCTTCACTTCAGGTTTACTGTATCCCTTGAACCTTCATTTTGACGATGAATCACTGAAATTGCATCGGAATTAAATACAAAAGGCACAATGCCGACTTAAGGACAAGAAGACTGACTCTTCTTTCTGACTAAGTTATGAACCATTCCCGTGACACTAGTTATGGATTCCGATGCTTCACTTCAGGTTCACTGTATCCCACTGACCTTCTTATTGACGATGAAACACAGAAATTGCATCGGAATTAAATACAAAAGGCACAATGCCGACTTAAGTACAAGAAGACTGACTCTTCTTACTGACTATGATTTGAACCATTCCTGTGACACTAGTTATAGATTCCGATGCTTCAGTTCAAGTTTACTGTATCACTCTGACCTTCTTATTGACGATGAAACACAGAAATTGCATCGGAATTAAATACAAAAGGCACAATGCCGGATTAAGTACAATAAGACTGACTCTTCTTACTGTCTATGTTTTGAACCTTTCATGTGACACGAGTTATAGATTCCGATGCTTTACTCCAGGTTTACTGTATCCCGTGGACCTTCTTATTGACGATTAAACACAGAAATTGCATCGGAATTTAATACAAAAGGCACAATGGCGACTTAAGTACAAGAAGACTGACTCTTCTAACTGACTATGTTTTGAACCATTCATGTGACACTAGTTATAAATTCCGGTGCTTCACTTCAGGTTTACTGTATCCCTTGGACCTTCGTATTGACGATGAAACACAGAAATTGCATCGGAATTAAATACAAAAGACACAATGCCGTCTTAAGTACAAGGAGACTGGCTCTTCTTACTGACTATGTTTTGAACCATTCCTGTGACACTAGTTATAGATTCCGAGGCTTCACTTCAGGTTCACTGTATCACTTGGACCTTCTTATTGACGCTGAAACACAGAATTTACATCGGAATTAAATAGAAAATGCACAATGCAGTCTTAAGTACAAGAAGACTGACTCTTCCAACTGTCTATGATTTGAACCATTCCTGTGACACTAGTTATAGATTCCGATGCTTCACTTCAGGTTTACTGTATCCTTCTGCCTTCTTAATGTTGATGGAATACAGAAATTGTATCAGAATTAAATACAAATGGCACAATGCCGACTTAAGTACAAGAAGACTGACTCTGCTTACTGTCAATGATTTGAACCATTTCTGTGATACTAGTTATAGATTTCGATGCTTCACTTCAGGTTTTCTGTATCCCTTGGTCCTTCTTATTGACGATGAAACACAGAAATTGCATCGGAATTAAATACAAAAGCCACAATGCCGACTTAAGTACAAGAACACTGACTCTTGCCACTGTCTATGATTTGAACCATTCCTGTGACTCTAGTTACAGATTCCGATGCTTCACTTCAGGTTTACTGTATCCCTTGGACCTTCTTATTGACGATGAAACACAGAAATTGCATCGGAATTTAGACAAAAGGCACAATGCCGACTTAAGTACAAGAAGACTGACTCTTCTTACCGACTATGTTTTTAACCATTCCTGTGACATTAGTTATAGACTCTGATGCTTCACTTCAGGTTTACTGTATCCCTAGGACCATCTTATTGAAGATGAAACACAGAAATTGCATCGGAATTAAATACAAAAGTCACAATGCCGACTTAAGTACAAGAAGACTGACTCTTCTTTTGTCTATGTTTTGAACCATTCCTGTGACACTAGTTATAGATTTCGATGCCTCACTTCAGGTTTACTGTATCCCTTGAACCTTCATATTGACGATGAATCATTGAAATTGCATCGGAATTAAATACAAAAGGCACAATGCCGACTTAAGAACAAGAAGACTGACTCTTCTTACTGACTATGTTTTGAACCATTCCTGTGACACTAGTTATAGATTCCGATGCATCACTTCAGGTTTACTGTATCCCACTGACCTTCTTATTGACGATGAAACACAGAAATTGCATCGGAATTAAATACAAAAGGTACAATGCCGACTTAAGTACAAGAAGACTGACTCTTCTTTTGTCTATGTTTTGAACCATTCCTGTGACACTAGTTATAGATTTCGATGCCTCACTTCAGGTTTACTGTATCCCTTGAACCTTCATATTGACGATGAATCACTGAAATTGCATCGGAATTAAATACAAAAGGCACAATGCCGACTTAAGAACAAAAAGACTGACTCTTCTTACTGACTATGTTTTGAACCATTTCTGTGACACTAGTTATAGATTCCGATGCTTCACTTCAGGTTTACTGTATCCCACTGACCTTCTTGTTGACGATGAAACACAGAAATTGCATCGGAATTAAATAGAAAAGGCACAATGCCGACTTAAGTACAAGATGACTGACTGTTCTTACTGACTATGTTTTGAACCATTCCTGTGACACTAGTTATAGATTCCGATGCTTCACTTCAGGTTTACTGTATCCCTTGGACCTTCTTATTGACGATGAAACACAGAAATTGCATCGGAATTTAGACAAAAGGCACAATGCCGACTTAAGTACAAGAAGACTGACTCTTCTTACCGACTATGTTTCGAACCATTCCTGTGACATTAGTTATAGACTCTGATGCTTCACTTCAGGTTTACTGTATCCCTAGGACCATCTTATTGAAGATGAAACACAGAAATTGAATCGGAATTAGATACAAATGTCACAATGCCGACTTAAGAACAAGAAGACTGACTCTTCTTACTGACTATGTTTTGAACCATTCCTGTGACACTAGTTATAGATTCCGATGCTTCACTTCAGGTTTACTGTATCCCACTGACCTTCTTATTGACGATGAAACACAGAAATTGCATCGGAATTAAATGCAAAAGGCACAATGCCGACTTAAGTACAAGAAGACTGACTCTTCTTTTGTCTATGTTTTGAACCATTCCTGTAACACTAGTTATAGATTCCGATGCTTCACTTCAGGTTTACTGTATCCCACTGACCTTCTTATTGACGAAGAAACACAGAAATTGCATCGGAATTAAATACAAAAGGCACAATGCCGACTTAAGTACAAGATGACTGACTGTTCTTACTGACTATGTTTTGAACCATTCCTGTGACACTAGTTATAGATTCCGATGCTTCAGTTCAAGTTTACTGTATCACTCTGACCTTCTTATTGACGATGAAACACAGAAATTGCATCGGAATTATATACAAAAGGCACAATGCCGGATTAAGTACAACAAGACTGACTCTTCTTACTGTCTATGCTTTGAACCATTCATGTGACACGAGTTATAAATTCCGATGCTTCACTCCCGGTTTACTGTATCCCGTGGACCTTCTCGTTGACGATGAAACACAGAAATTGCATCGGAATTTAATACAAAAGGCACGATGGCGACTTAAGTACAAGTAGACTGACTCTTCTTACTGACTATGTTTTGAACCATTGATGTGACACTAGTTATAAATTCAGGTGCTTCACTTCAGGTTTACTGTATCCCTTGGACCTTCGTATTGACGATGAAACACAGAAATTGCATCGGAATTAAATACAAAAGGCACAATGCCGTCTTAAGTACAAGAAGACAGGCTCTTCTTACTGACTATGTTTTTAACCATTCCTGTGACACTAGTTATAGATTCTGATGCTTCTCTTCCGGTTTACTGTATCCCATAGACCTTCTTATTGACGATGAAACACAGAAATTGCATCGGAATTAAATACAAAAGGCACAATGGCGACTTAAGTACAAGAAGACTGACTCTTCTTACTGACTATGTTTTAAACCACTCCTGTGACAATAGTTACAGATTCCGATGCTTCACTCCAGTTTTACTTAATCCCTTGGACGCTCTTATTGACGATGAAACACAGAAATTGCATCCTGATTAAATACAAAAGGCACAATGGCGACTTAAGTACAAGAAGACTGACTCTTCTTACTGACTATGCTTTGAACCATTCCTGTAACACTAGTTATAGATTCCGAGACTTCACTTCAGGTACACTGTATCCCTTGGACCTTCTTATTGACGATGAAACACAGAAATTGCTTCGGAATTAAATAGAAAATTCACAATGCCGACTTAAGTACAAGTTGACTGACACTTCCTACTGTCTATGTTTTGAACCATTCCTGTGACACTAGTTATAAATTCCGATGCTTCACTTCAGGTTTACTGTATCCCTCTGCCCTTCTTATTGACGATGAAACACAGAAATTGCATCGGAATTAAATACAAAAGGCATAATGCATACTTAAGTACAAGAAGACTGACTCTGCTTACTGTCTATGTTTTGAACCATTTCTGTGATACTAGTTATAGATTTCGATGCTTCACCTCAGGTTTACTGTATCCCTTGGACCTTCTTATTGACGATGAAACACAGAAATTGCATCGGAATTAAATACAAAAGGCACAATGCCGACTTAAGTACAAGAAGACTGACTCTTCTTACTGACTATGTTTTGAATCACTCCTGTGACACTAGTTACAGATTCCGGTGCTTCACTCCAGGTTTACTGAATCCCTTGGAAGTTCTTATTGACGATGAAACACGAAATTGCATCGGAATTAAATACAAAAGGAACAATGCCGACTTAAGTACAAGATGAGTGACTCTTCTTACTGACTATGTTTTGAACCATTCCTGTGACACTAGTTATAGATTCCGATGCTTCAGTTCCAGTTTACTGTATCCCTCTGACCTTCTTATTGACGATGAAACACAGAAATTGCATCCGAATTGAATACAAAAGGCACAATGGCGACTTAAGTACAAGAAGACTGACTCTTCTTACTAACTATGTTTTGAACCACTCCTGTGACACTAGTTACAGATTCCGATGCTTCACTCCAGGTTTACTGAATCCCTTGGACGTTCTTATTGACGATGAAACACAGAAATTGCACCGGAATTAAATACAAAAGGCACAATGCCGACATAAGTACAAGAAGACCGGCTCTTCTTACTGACTATGCTTTGAACCATTCCTGTGCCACTAGTTATAGATTCCGATTCTTCACTTCAGGTTCACTGTATCCCTTGGACCTTCTTATTGACGATGAAACACAGAAATTGCTTCGGAATTAAATAGAAAATGCACAATGCCGACTTAAGTACAAGAAGACTGACTCTTCCTACTGCCTATGTTTCGAACCATTCCTGTGACACTAGTTATAAATTCCGATGCTTCAGTTCAGGTCTACTGTATCCCTCTGCCCACCTTATTGACGATGAAACACAGAAATTGCATCGGAATTAAATACAAAAGGCACAATGCCGACTTAAGTACAAGAAGACTGACTGTCCTTACTGTCTATGTTTTGAACCATTTCTCTGATACTAGTTATAGGAATCGGTGCTTCACTTCAGGTTTTCTGTATCCCTTGGACCTTCTTATTGACGATGAAACACAGAAATTGCATCGGAAATATATACAAAAGGCACAATGCCGACTTAAGTACACGAAGACTGACTCTTCGTACAGTCTATGTTTTGAACCATCTCTGTGACACTAGTTATAGATTCCGATGCTTCACTCCAGGTTTACTGTATCCCTTGGACCTTCTTATTGACGATGAAATACAGAAATTGCATCGGAATTAAATACAAAAGGCACAATGCCGTCTTAAATACAAGAAGACTGACTGTTCTTACTGACTATGTTTGAAACATTCCTGTGACACTAGTTATAGATTCCGATGCTTCACTTCAGGTTTACTGTATCCCACTGACCTTCTTATTGGCGATGAAACACAGAAATTGCATCGGAATTAAATACAAAAGGCACAATGCCGACTTAAGTACAAGATGACTGACTCTTCTTACTGACTATGTTTTGAACCATTCCTGTGACACTAGTTATAGATTCCGATGCTTCAGTTCATGTTTACTGTATCACTCTGACCTTCTCATTGACGATGAAACACAGAAATTGCATCGGAATTATATACAAAAGGCACAATGAAGGATTAATTACAAGATGACTGACTCTTCTTACTGTCTATGTTTTGAACCATTCATGTGACACGAGTTATAGATTCCGATGCTTCACTCCCGGTTTACTGTATCCCGTGGACCTTCTTATTGACGATGAAACACAGAAATTGCATCGGAATTTAATACAAAAGGCACAATGGCGACTTAAGTACAAGAAGACTGACTCTTCTTCCTGACTATGTTTTGAACCATTTATGTGACACTAGTTATAAATTCAGGTGCTTCACTTCAGGTTTACTGTATCCCTTGGACCTTCGTATTGACGATGAAACACAGAAATTGCATCGGAATTAAATACAAAAGGCACAATGCCGTCTTAAGTACAAGAAGACTGGCTCTTCTTACTGACTATGTTTTGAACCATTCCTGTGACACTAGTTATAGATTCTGATGCTTCACTCCCGGTTTACTGTATCCCTTAGACCTTCTTATTGACGATGAAACACAGAAATTGCATCGGAATTAAGTACAAAAGGCACAATGGCGACTTAAGTACAAGAAGACTGACTCTTCTTACTGACTATGTTTTGAACCACTCCTGTGACACTAGTTACAGATTCCGATGCTTCACTCCAGCTTTACTTAATCCCTTGGACGTTCTTATTGACGATGAAACACAGATATTGCATCCTAATTAAATACAAAAGGCACAATGCCGACTTAAGTACAAGAAGACTGGCTCTTCTTACTGACTATGCTTTGAACCATTCCTGTGACACTAGTTATAGATTCCGAGTCTTCACTACAGGTTCACTGTATCCCTTGGACCTTCTTATTGACGATGAAACACAGAAATTGCTTCGGAATTAAATAGAAAATTCACAATGCGACTTAAGTACAAGTTGACTGACACTTCCTACTGTCTATGTTTTGAACCATTCCTGTGACACTAGTTATAAATTCCGATGCTTCACTTCAGGTTTACTGTATCCCTCTGCCCTTCTTATTGACGATGAAACACAGAAATTGCATCGGAATTAAATACAAAAGGCACAATGCATACTTAAGGACAAGAAGAGTGACTCTGGTTACTGTCTATGTCTTGAACCATTTCTGTGATACTAGTTATAAATTCCGGTGCTTCACTTCAGGTTTACTGTATCCCTTGGCCCTTCGTATAGACGATGAAACACAGAAATTGCATAGGAATTAAATACAAAAGGCACAATGTCGACTTAAGTACAAGAAGACTGACTCTTCTCTTGTCTATGTTTTGAACCATTCCTGTGACACTAGTTATTGATTTCCATGCTTCACTTCAGGTTTACTGTATCCCTTGAACCTTCATTTTGACGATGAATCACTGAAATTGCATCGGAATTAAATACAAAAGGCACAATGCCGACTTAAGGACAAGAAGACTGACTCTTCTTACTGACTAAGTTATGAACCATTCCTGTGACACTAGTTATAGATTCCGATGCTTCACTTCAGGTTCACTGTATCCCACTGACCTTCTTATTGACGATGAAACACAGAAATTGCATCTGAATTAAATACAAAAGGCACAATGCCGACTTAAGTACAAGAAGACTGACTCTTCTTACTGACTATGATTTGAACCATTCCTGTGACACTAGTTATAGATTCCGATGCTTCAGTTCAAGTTTACTGTATCACTCTGACCTTCTTATTGACGATGAAACACAGAAATTGCATCGGAATTAAATACAAAAGGCACAATGCCGGATTAAGTACAAGAAGACTGACTCTTCTAACTGACTATGTTTTGAACCATTCATGTGACACTAGTTATAAATTCCGGTGCTTCACTTCAGGTTTACTGTATCCCTTGGACCTTCGTATTGACGATGAAACACAGAAATTGCATCGGAATTAAATACAAAAGACACAATGCCGTCTTAAGTACAAGGAGACTGACTCTTCTTAATGTCAATGTTTTGAACCATCCCTGTGACACTGGTCATAGATTCCGATGCTTCACTCCAGTTTTACTGTATCTCTTGGACCATCTTATTGACGATGAAACACAGAAATTGCATCGGAATTAAATACAAAAAGCACAATGCCGACTTAAGAACAAGAAGACTGACTCTTCTTACTGACTATGTTTTGAACCATTCCTGTGACACTAGTTATAGATTCCGATGCTTCACTTCAGGTTTACTGTATCCCACTGACCTTCTTATTGACGATGAAACACAGAAATTGCATCGGAATTAAATACAAAAGGCACAATGCCGACTTAAGTACAAGATGACTGACTGTTCTTACTGACTATGTTTTGAACCATTCTTGTGACACTAGTTATAGATTCCGATGCTTCAGTTCAAGTTTACTGTATCACTCTGACCTTCTTATTGACGATGAAACACAGATATTGCATCGGAATTATATACAAAAGGCACAATGCCGGATTAAGTACAAGAAGACTGACTCTTCTTACCGTCTATGCTTTGAACCATTCATGTGACACGAGTTATAGATTCCGATGCTTCACTCCCGGTTTACTGTATCCCGTGGACCTTCTCGTTGACGATGAAACACAGAAATTGCATCGGAATTTAATACAAAAGGCACAATGGCGACTTAAGTACAAGAAGACTGACTCTTCTTACTGACTATGTTTTGAACCATTCATGTGACACTAGTTATAATTTCAGGTGCTTCACTTCAGGTTTACTGTATCCCTTGGACCTTCGTATTGACGATGAAACACAGAAATTGCATCGGAATTAAATACAAAAGGCACAATGCCGTCTTAAGTACAAGAAGACAGGCTCTTCTTACTGACTATGTTTTTAACCATTCCTGTGACACTAGATATAGATTCTGATGCTTCACTTCCGGTTTACTGTATCCCTTAGACCTTCTTATTGACGATGAAACACAGAAATTGCATCGGAATTAAATACAAAAGGCACAATGGCGACTTAAGTACAAGAAGACTGACTCTTCTTACTGACTATGTTTTAAACCACTCCTGTGACAATAGTTACAGATTCCGATGCTTCACTCCAGTTTTACTTAATCCCTTGGACGTTCCTATTGACGATGAAACATAGAAATTGCATCCTGATTAAATACAAAAGGCACAATGGCGACTTAAGTACAAGAAGACTGACTCTTCTTACTGACTATGCTTTGAACCATTCCTGTAACACTAGTTACAGATACCGAGACTGCACTTCAGGTTCACTGTATCCCTTGGACCTTCTTATTGACGATGAAACACAGAAATTGCTTCGGAATTAAATAGAAAATTCACAATGCCGACTTAAGTACAAGTTGACTGACACTTCCAACTGTCTATGTTTTGAACCATTCCAGTGACACTAGTTATAAATTCCGATTCTTCACTTCAGGTTTACTGTATCCCTCTGCCCTTCTTATTGACGATGAAACACAGAAATTGCATCGGAATTAAATACAAAAGGCACAATGCATACTTAAGTAGAAGAAGACTGACTCTGCTTACTGTCTATGTTTTGAACCATTTCTGTGATACTAGTTATAGATTTCGATGCTTCACCTCAGGTTTTCTGTATCCCTTGGACCTTCTTATTGACGATGAAACTCAGAAATTGCATCGGAATTAAATACAAAAGGCACAATGCCGACTTAAGTACAAGAAGACTGACTCTTCTTACTGACTATGTATTGAATCACGCCTGTGACACTAGTTACAATTTCCGGTGCTTCACCCCAGGTTTACTGAATCCCTTGGAAGTTCTTATTGACGATGAAACACGAAATTGCATCGGAATTAAATACAAAAGGAACAATGCCGACTTAAGTACAATAAGACTGACTCTTCTTACTGACTATGTTTTGAACCGTTCCCGTGACACTAGTTATAGATTCCGATGCTTCAGTTCAAGTTTACTGTATCCCTCTGACCTTCTTATTGACGATGAAACACAAAAATTGCATCGGAATTAAATACAAAACGCACAATGCCGGATTAAGTACAAGAAGACTGACTCTTTTTACTGTCTATGTTTTTGAACCAATCATGTGACACGAGTTATAGATTCCGATGCTTCACTCCAGGTTTACTGTATCCCGTGGACCTTCTTATTGACGATGAAACACAGAAATTGCATCGGAATTAAATACAAAAGGCACAATGGCGACTTAAGTACAAGAAGACTGACTCTTCTTACTGACTATGTTCTGAACCATTCATGTGACACTAGTTATAAATTCCGATGCTTCACTTCAGGTTTACTGTATCCCACTGACCTTCTTATTGACGATGAAACACAGAAATTGCATCGGAATTAAATACAAAAGGCACAATGCCGACTTAAGTACAAGATGACTGACTGTTCTTACTGACTATGTTTTGAACCATTCTTGTGACACTAGTTATAGATTCCGATGCTTCAATTCAAGTTTACTGTATCACTCTGACCTTCTTATTGACGATGAAACACAGATATTGCATCGGAATTATATACAAAAGGCACAATGCCGGATTAAGTACAAGAAGACTGACTCTTCTTATCGTCTATGCTTTGAACCATTCATGTGACACAAGTTATGGATTCCGATGCTTCACTCCCGGTTTACTGTATCCCGTGGACCTTCTCGTTGACGATGAAACACAGAAATTGCATCGGAATTTAATACAAAAGGCACAATGGCGACTTAAGTACAAGAAGACTGACTCTTCTTACTGACTATGTTTTGAACCATTCATGTGACACTAGTTATAAATTCAGGTGCTTCACTTCAGGTTTACTGTATCCCTTGGACCTTCGTATTGACGATG
This sequence comes from Schistocerca piceifrons, assembly GCF_021461385.2. Classification (NCBI taxonomy): domain Eukaryota; kingdom Metazoa; phylum Arthropoda; class Insecta; order Orthoptera; family Acrididae; genus Schistocerca; species Schistocerca piceifrons. The sequence continues at coordinate 5,107,682 of NW_025727396.1, read as the reverse complement.
AAACACAGAAATTGCATCGGAATTAAATACAAAAGGCACAATGCCGTCTTAAGTACAAGAAGACAGGCTCTTCTTACTGACTATGTTTTTAACCATTCCTGTGACACTAGATATAGATTCTGATGCTTCACTTCCGGTTTACTGTATCCCTTAGACCTTCTTATTGACGATGAAACACAGAAATTGCATCGGAATTAAATACAAAAGGCACAATGGCGACTTAAGTACAAGAAGACTGACTCTTCTTACTGACTACGTTTTAAACCACTCCTGTGACAATAGTTACAGATTCCGATGCTTCACTCCAGTTTTACTTAATTCCTTGGACGTTCTTATTGACGATGAAACATAGAAATTGCATCCTGATTAAATACAAAAGGCACAATGGCGACTTAAGTACAAGAAGACTGACTCTTCTTACTGACTATGCTTTGAACCATTCCTGTAACACTAGTTATAGATACCGAGACTTCACTTCAGGTTCACTGTATCCCTTGGACCTTCTTATTGACGATGAAACACAGAAATTGCTTCGGAATTAAATAGAAAATTCACAATGCCGACTTAAGTACAAGTTGACTGACACTTCCTACTGTCTATTTTTTGAACCATTCCAGTGACACTAGTTATAAATTCCGATGCTTCACTTCAGGTTTACTGTATCCCTCTGCCCTTCTTATTGACGATGAAACACAGAAATTGCATCGGAATTAAATACAAAAGGCACAATGCATACTTAAGTACAAGAAGACTGACTCTGCTTACTGTCTATGTTTTGAACCATTTCTGTGATACTAGTTATAGATTTCGATGCTTCACCTCAGGTTTTCTGTATCCCTTGGACCTTCTTATTGACGATGAAACACAGAAATTGCATCGGAATTAAATACAAAAGGCACAATGCCGACTTAAGTACAAGAAGACTGACTCTTCTTACTGACTATGTATTGAATCACGCCTGTGACACTAGTTACAGATTCCGGTGCTTCACCCCAGGTTTACTGAATCCCTTGGAAGTTCTTATTGACGATGAAACACGAAATTGCATCGGAATTAAATACAAAAGGAACAATGCCGACTTAAGTACAAGATGAGTGACTCTTCTTACTGACTATGTTTTGAACCGTTCCTGTGACACTAGTTATAGATTCCGATGCTTCAGTTCAAGTTTACTGTATCCCTCTGACCTTCTTATTGACGATGAAACACAGAAATTGCATCGGAATTAAATACAAAACGCACAATGCCGGATTAAGTACAAGAAGACTGACTCTTTTTACTGTCTATGTTTTTGAACCAATCATGTGACACGAGTCATAGATTCCGATGCTTCACTCCAGGTTTACTGTATCCCGTGGACCTTCTTATTGACGATGAAACACAGAAATTGCATCGGAATTAAATACAAAAGGCACAATGGCGACTTAAGTACAAGAAGACTGACTCTTCTTCCTGACTATGTTTTGAACCATTTATGTGACACTAGTTATAAATTCAGGTGCTTCACTTCAGGTTTACTGTATCCCTTGGACCTTCGTATTGACGATGAAACACAGAAATTGCATCGGAATTAAATACAAAAGGCACAATGCCGTATTAAGTACAAAAAGACTGGCTCTTCTTACTGACTATGTTTTGAACCATTCCTGTGACACTAGTTATAGATTCTGATGCTTCACTTCCGGTTTACTGTATCCCTTAGACCTTCTTATTGACGATGAAACACAGAAATTGCATCGGAATTAAATACAAAAGGCACAATGGCGACTTAAGTACAATAAGACTGACTCTTCTTACTGACTATGTTTTGAACCACTCCTGTGACACTAGTTACAGATTCCGATGCTTCACTCCAGCTTTACTTAATCCCTTGGACGTTCTTATTGACGATGAAACACAGAAATTGCATCCTAATTAATTACAAAAGGCACAATGCCGACTTAAGTACAAGAAGACTGGCTCTTCTTATTGACTATGCTTTGAACCATTCCTGTGACACTAGTTATAAATTCCGATGCTTCACTTCAGGTTTACTGTATCCCTCTGCCCTTCTTATTGACGATGAAACACAGAAATTGCATCGGAATTAAATACAAAAGGCACAATGCATACTTAAGTACAAGAAGAATGACTCTGCTTACTGTCTATGTTTTGAACCATTTCTGTGATACTAGTTATAGATTTCGATGCTTCACCTCAGGTTTTCTGTATCCCTTGGACCTTCTTATTGACGATGAAACACAGAAATTGCATCGGAATAAAATTCAAAAGGCACAATGCCGACTTAAGTACAAGAAGACTGACTCTTCTTACGGACTATGTATTGAATCACGCCTGTGACACTAGTTACAGATTCCGGTGCTTCACCCCAGGTTTACTGAATCCCTTGGAAGTTCTTATTGACGATGAAACACGAAATTGCATCGGAATTAAATACAAAAGGAACAATGCCGACTTAAGTACAAGATGAGTGACTCTTCATACTGACTATGTTTTGAACCGTTCCTGTGACACTAGTTATAGATTCCGATGCTTCAGTTCAAGTTTACTGTATCCCTCTGACCTTCTTATTGACGATGAAACACAGAAATTGCATCGGAATTAAATACAAAACGCACAATGCCGGATTAAGTACAAGAAGACTGACTCTTTTTACTGTCTATGTTTTTGAACCAATCATGTGACACGAGTTATAGATTCCGATGCTTCACTCCAGGTTTACTGTATCCCGTGGACCTTCTTATTGACGATGAAACACAGAAATTGCATCGGAATTAAATACAAAAGGCACAATGGCGACTTAAGTACAAGAAGACTGACTCTTCTTACTGACTATGTTCTGAACCATTCATGTGACACTAGTTATAAATTCCGATGCTTCACTTCAGGTTTACTGTATCCCACTGACCTTCTTATTGACGATAAAACACAGAAATTGCATCGGAATTAAATACAAAAGGCACAATGCCGACTTAAGTACAAGATGGCTGACTGTTCTTACTGACTATGTTTTGAACCATTCTTGTGACACTAGTTATAGATTCCGATGCTTCAGTTCAAGTTTACTGTATCACTCTGACCTTCTTATTGACGATGAAACACAGATATTGCATCGGAATTATATACAAAAGCCACAATGCCGGATTAAGTACAAGAAGTCTGACTGTTCTTACCGTCTATGCTTTGAACCATTCATGTGACACGAGTTATAGATTCCGATGCTTCACTCCCGGTTTACTGTATCCCGTGGACCTTCTCGTTGACGATGAAACACAGAAATTGCATCCTGATTAAATACAAAAGGCACAATGGCGACTTAAGTACAAGAAGACTGACTCTTCTTACTGACTATGCTTTGAACCATTCCTGTAACACTAGTTATAGATACCGAGACTTCACTTCCGGTTCACTGTATCCCTTGGACCTTCTTATTGACGATGAAACACAGAAATTGCTTCGGAATTAAATAGAAAATTCACAATGCCGACTTAAGTACAAGTTGACTGACACTTCCTACTGTCTATGTTTTGAACCATTCCAGTGACACTAGTTATAAATTCCGATGCTTCACTTCAGGTTTACTGTATCCCTCTGCCCTTCTTATTGACGATGAAACACAGAAATTGCATCGAAATTCAATACAAAAGGCACAATGCATACTTAAGTACAAGAGGACTGACTCTGCTTACTGTCTATGTTTTGAACCATTTCTGTGATACTAGTTATAGATTTCGATGCTTCACCTCAGGTTTTCTGTATCCCTTGGACCTTCTTATTGACGATGAAACACAGAAATTGCATCGGAATTAAATACAAAAGGCACAATTCCGACTTAAGTACAAGAAGACTGACTCTTCTTACTGACTATGTATTGAATCACGCCTGTGACACTAGTTACAGATTCCGGTGCTTCACCCCAGGTTTACTGAATCCCTTGGAAGTTCTTATTGACGATGAAACACGAAATTGCATCGGAATTAAATACAAAAGGAACAATGCCGACTTAAGTACAAGATGAGTGACTCTTCTTACTGACTATGTTTTGAACCGTTCCTGTGACACTAGTTATAGATTCCGATGCTTCAGTTCAAGTTTACTGTATCCCTCTGACCTTCTTATTGACGATGAAACACAGAAATTACATCGGAATTAAATACAAAACGCACAATGCCGGATTAAGTACAAGAAGACTGACTCTTTTTACTGTCTATGTTTTTGAACCAATCATGTGACACGAGTTATAGATTCCGATGCTTCACTCCAGGTTTACTGTATCCCGTGGACCTTCTTATTGACGATGAAACACAGAAATTGCATCGGAATTAAATACAAAAGGCACAAGGGCGACTTAAGTACAAGAAGACTGACTCTTCTTACTGACTATGTTCTGAACCATTCATGTGACACTAGTTATAAATTCCGGTGCTTCACTTCATGTTTACTGTATCCCTTGGAACTTCGTATTGACGATGAAACACAGAAATTGCATCGGAATTAAATACAGAAGGCACAATGCCGTCTTAAGTACAAGAAGGCTGGCTCTTCTTACTGACTATGTTTTGAACCATTCCTGTGACACTGGTTACAGATTCTGATGCTTCACTTCAGGTTTACTGTATCCCTTAGACCTTCTTATTGACGATGAAACACAGAAATTGCATCCGAATTGAATACAAAAGGCACAATGGCGTCTTAAGTACAAGAAGACTGACTCTTCTTACTAGCTATGTTTTGAACCACTCCTGTGACACTAGTTACAGATTCCGATGCTTCACTCCAGGTTTACTGAATCCCTTGGACGTTCTTATTGACGATGAAACACAGAAATTGCACCGGAATTAAATACAAAAGGCACAATGCCGACTTAAGTACAAGAAGACCGGCTCTTCTTACTGACTATGCTTTGAACCATTCCTGTGCCACTAGTTATAGATTCCGAGGCTTCACTTCAGGTTCACTGTATCCCTTGGACCTTCTTATTGACGATGAAACACAGAAATTGCTTCGGAATTAAATAGAAAATGCACAATGCCGACTTAAGTACAAGAAGACTGACTCTTCCTACTGTCTATGTTTCGAACCATTCCTGTGACACTAGTTATAAATTCCGATGCTTCAGTTCAGGTTTACTGTATCCCTCTGCCCACCTTATTGACGATGAAACACAGAAATTGCATCGGAATTAAATACAAAAGGCACAATGCCGACTTAAGTACAAGAAGACTGACTGTCCTTACTGTCTATGTTTTGAACCATTTCTCTGATACTAGTTATAGGAATCGATGCTTCACTTCAGGTTTTCTGTATCCCTCGGACCTTCTTATTGACGATGAAACACAGAAATTGCATCGGAAATATATACAAAAGGCACAATGCCGACTTAAGTACAAAAAGACTGACTTTTCGTACAGTCTATGCTTTGAACCATCTCTGTGACACTAGTTATAGATTCCGATGCTTCACTCCAGGTTTAGTGTATCCCTTGGACCTTCTTATTGACGATGAAATACAGAAATTGCATCGGAATTAAATACAAAAGGCACAATGCCGTCTTAAGTACAAGAAGACTGACTGTTCTTACTGACTATGATTGAAACATTCCTGTGACACTAGTTATAGATTCCGATGCTTCACATCAGGTTTACTGTATCCCACTGACCTTCTTATTGACGATGAAACACAGAAATTGCATCGGAATTAAATACAAAAGGCACAATGCCGACTTAAGTACAAGATGACTGACTCTTCTTACTGACTATGTTTGAACCATTCCTGTGACACTAGTTATAGATTCCGATGCTTCAGTTCAAGTTTACTGTATCACTCTGACCTTCTTATTGACGATGAAACACAGAAATTGCATCGGAATTATATACAAAAGGCACAATGCCGGATTAAGTACAAGAAGACTGACTCTTCTTACTGTCTATGTTTTGAACGATTCATGTGACACGAGTTATAGATTCCGATGCTTCACTCCCGGTTTACTGTATCCCGTGGACCTTCTTATTGACGATGAAACACAGAAATTGCATCGGAATTTAATACAAAAGGCACAATGGCGACTTAAGTACAAGAAGACTGACTCTTCTTCCTGACTATGTTTTGAACCATTTATGTGACACTAGTTATAAATTCAGGTGCTTCACTTCAGGTTTACTGTATCCCTTGGACCTTCGTATTGACGATGAAACACAGAAATTGCATCGGAATTAAATACAAAAGGCACAATGCCGTCTTAAGTACAAAAAGCCTGGCTCTTCTTACTGACTATGTTTTGAACCATTCCTGTGACACTAGTTATAGATTCTGATGCTTCACTTCCGGTTTACTGTATCCCTTAGACCTTCTTATTGACGATGAAACACAGAAATTGCATCGGAATTAAATACAAAAGGCACAATGGCGACTTAAGTACAATAAGACTGACTCTTCTTACTGACTATGTTTTGAACCACTCCTGTGACACTAGTTACAGATTCCGATGCTTCACTCCAGCTTTACTTAATCCCTTGGACGTTCTTATTGACGATGAAACACAGAAATTGCATCCTAATTAAATACAAAAGGCACAATGCCGACTTAAGTACAAGAAGACTGGCTCTTCTTATTGACTATGCTTTGAACCATTCCTGTGACACTAGTTATAGATTCCGAGGCTTCACTTCAGGTTCACTGTATCCCTTGGACCTTCTTATTGACGATGAAACACAGAAACTGCTTCGGAATTAAATAGAAAATTCACAATGCGACTTAAGTACAAGTTGACTGACACTTCCTACTGACTATGTTTTGAACCATTCCTGTGACACTAGTTATAAATTCCGATGCTTCACTTCAGGTTTACTGTATCCCTCTGCCCTTCTTATTGACGATGAAACACAGAAATTGCATCGGAATTAAATACAAAAGGCTCAATGCATACTTAAGTACAAGAAGAGTGACTCTGGTTACTGTCTATGTTTTGAACCATTTCTGTGATACTAGTTATAGATTTCGATGCTTCACCTCAGGTTTTCTGTATCCCTTGGACCTTCTTATTGACGATGAAACACAGAAATTGAATCGGAATTAAATACAAAAGGCACAATGCCGGATTAAGTACAAGAAGACTGACTCTTCTTACTGTCTATGTTTTTGAACCAATCATGTGACACGAGTTATAGATTCCGATGCTTCACTCCAGGTTTACTGTATACCGTGGACCTTCTTATTGACGATGAAACACAGAAATTGCATCGGAATTAAATACAAAAGGCACAATGGCGACTTAAGTACAAGAAGACTGACTCTTCTTACTGACTATGTTCTGAACCATTCATGTGACACTAGTTATAAATTCCGGTACTTCACTTCGTGTTTACTGTATCCCTTGGACGTTCGTATTGACGATGAAACACAGAAATTGCGTCGGAATTAAATACAGAAGGCACAATGCCGTCTTAAGTACAAGAAGACTGGCTCTTCTTACTGACTATGTTTTGAACCATTCCTGTGACACTAGTTATAGATTCTGATGCTTCACTTCAGGTTTACTGTATCCCTTAGACCTTCTTATTGACGATGAAACACAGAAATTGCATCCGAATTAAATACAAAAGGCACAATGGCGACTTAAGTACAAGAAGACTGACTCTTCTTACTAACTATGTTTTGAACCACTCCTGTGACACTAGTTACAGATTCCGATGCTTCACTCCAGGTTTACTGAATCCCTTGGACGTTCTTATTGACGATGAAACACAGAAATTGCACCGGAATTAAATACAAAAGGCACAATGCCGACTTAAGTACAAGAAGACCGGCTCTTCTTACTGACTATGCTTTGAACCATTCCTGTAGCACTAGTTATAGATCCAGAGGCTTCACTTCAGGTTCAGTGTATCCCTTGGACCTTATTATTGACGATGAAACACAGAAATTGCTTCGGAATTAAATAGAAAATGCACAATGCCGACTTAAGTACAAGAAGACTGACTCTTCCTACTGTCTATGTTTCGAACCATTCCTGTGACACTAGTTATAAATTCCGATGCTTCACTTCAGGTTTACTGTATCCCTCTGCCCACCTTATTGACGATGAAACACAGAAATTGCATCGGAATTAAATACAAAAGGCACAATGCCGACTTAAGTACAAGAAGACTGACTCTCCTTACTGTCTATGTTTTCAACCATTTCTCTGATTCTAGTTATAGGAATCGATGATTCACTTCAGGTGAAAACCTGAAACAGAAATTGAATCGGAACTAAATACAAAAGGCACAATGCCGACTTAAGTACAAGAAGACTGACTGTTCTTACTGACTATGTTTGAACTATTCCTGTGACACTAGTTGTAGATTCCGATGCTTCACTTGAGATTTACTGTATCCCTCTGACCTTCTTATTGACGATGAAACACAGGAATTGCATCGGAATTAATTACAAAAGGCACAATGCCGAATTTAGTACAAGAAGACTGACTCCTCTTACTGTCTATGTTTTGAACTATTCATGTGACACTAGTTATAGATTCCGATGCTTCACTCCAGGTTTACTGTATCCCTTGGACCTTCTTATTGACGATGAAATACAGAAATTGCATCGGAATGAAATACAAAAGGCACAATGCCGACTTAAGTACAAGAAGACTTACTCTTCCATTTCTCTATGTTTTGAACCATTCCTGTAACACTAGTTATAGATTCCGAGGCTTCACTTCAGGTTCACTGTATCCCTTGGACCGTCTTATTGACGATGAAACACAGAAATTGCATCGGAATTAAATAGAAAACGCACAATGCCGACTTAAGTACAAGAAGACTGACTCTGCTTACTGTCTATGTTTTGATCATTCCAGTGACACTAGTTATAGATTCCGATGCTTCACTTCAGGTTTACTGTATCCCTCTGCCCTTCTTATTGACGATGAAACACAGAAATTGCATCAGAATTAATTACAAATGGCACATTGCCGACTTAAGGACAAGAAGACTGACTCTGCTTACTGTCTATGATTTGAACCACTCCTGTGATACTAGTTATACATTTCGATGCTTCACTTCAGGTTTTCTCTATCCCTTGGACCTTCTTCTTGACGATGAAACACAGAAATTGCAAAGGAATTAAATACAAAAGGCACAATGCCGCCTTAAGTACAAGAACACTGACTCTTGCCAATGTCTATGATTTGAACCATTCCAGTGACACTAGTTATAGATTCCGATGCTTCACTTGAGATTTACTGTATCCCTCTGACCTTCTTATTGACGATGAAACACAGGAATTGCATCGGAATTAAATACAAAAGGCACAATGCCGAATTTAGTACAAGAAGACTGACTCTTCTTACTGTCTATGTTTTGAACTATTCATGTGACACTAGTTATAGATTCCGAAGCTTCATTTCAGGTTTACTGTATCCCTTGGACCTTCTTATTGACGATGAAACACAGAAATTGCATCGGAATTTAATACAAAAGGCACAATGGCGACTTAAGTACAAGAAGACTGACTCTTCTTACCGACTATGATTTGAACCATTCCTGTGACACTAGTTATAGAATCTGATGCTTCACTTCAGGTTTACTGTATCCCTAGGACCAGCTTATTGAAGTTGAAACACAGAAATTGCATCGGAATTAAATACAAAAGGCACAAAGCCGACTTAAGTACAAGAATACTGACTCTTCTTAATGTCTATGTTTGAACCATCCCTGTGGCACTGGTTATAGATTTCGATGCTTCAGTTCAGGTTTACTGTATCCCTTGAACCTTCATATTGACGATGAATCACTGAAATTGCATCGGAATTAAATTCAAAAGGCACAATGCCGACTTAAGAACAAGAAGACTGACTCTTCTTACTGACTATGTTATGAACCATTCCTGTGACACTAGTTATAGATTCCGATGCTTCACTTCAGGTTTACTGTATCCCACTGACCTTCTTATTGACGATGATTCACTGAGATTACATAGGAATTAAATTCAAAAGGCACAATGCCGACTTAAGAACAAGAAGACTGACTCTTCTTACTGACTATGTTATGAACCATTCCTGTGACACTAGTTATAGATTCCGATGCTTCAGTTCAAGTTTACTGTATCTCTCTGACCTTCTTATTGACGATGAAACACAGGCATTGCATCGGAATTAAATACAAAAGGCACAATGCCGGAATAAGTACAAAAAGACTGACTCTTCTTACTGTCTATGTTTTGAACCATTCATGTGACACGAGTTATAGATTACGATGCTTCACTACAGGTTTACTGTATCCCGTGGACCTTCTTATTGACGATGAAACACAGAAATTGCATTGGAATTTAATACGAAAGGCACAATGGCGACTTAAGTACACGAAGACTGACTCTTCTTACTGACTGTGTTTTGAACCATTCATGTGACACTAGTTATAAATTCCGGTGCTTCACTTCTGGTTTACTGTATCCCTTGGACCTTCGTATTGACGATGAAACACAGATATTGCATCGGAATTAAATACAAAAGGCACAATGCCGTCTTAAGAACAAGAAGACTGGCTCTTCTTACTGACTATGATTTGAACCATTCCTGTGACACTAGTTATAGATTCGGAGGCTTCAATTCAGGTTCACTGTATCCCTTGGACCTTCTTATTGACGATGAAACACAGAAATTACATCGGAATTAAATAGAAAATGCACAATGCCGACTTTAGTACATGAAGACTGACTCTTCCTACTGTCTATGTTTTGAACCATTCCCGTGACACTACTTATAGATTCCGATGCTTCACTTCAGGTTTACTGTATCCCTCTGCCCTTCTTATTGACGATGAAACTCAGAAATTGCATCGGAATTAAATACAAATGGCACAATGGCGACTTAAGTACAAGAAGACTGACTCTGCTTACTGTCTATGATTTGAACCATTTCTGTGATACTAGTTATAGATTTCGATGCTTCACTTCAGGTTTTCTGTATCCCTTGGACCATCTTATTGACGATGAAACACAGAAATTGCATTGGAATTAAATACAAAAGTCACAATGCCGACTTAAGTACAAGAACACTGACTCTTGCCGCTGTCTATGATTTGAACCATTCCTGTGACACTAATTACAGAATCCGATGCTTCACTTCAGGTTAACTGTATCCCTCGGACCATCTTATTGGAGATGAAACACAGAATTTGCATCGGAATTAAATACAAAAGGCACAATGCCGACTTAAGTACAAGAAGACTGACTCTTCTTACCGACTATGTTTTGAACCATTCCTGTGACACTAGTAATAGACTCTGATGCTTCACTTCAGGTTTACTGTATCCCTAGGACCATCTTATTGAAGATGAAACACAGAAATTGCATCGGAATTAAATACAAAAGGCACAATGCCGACTTAACTACAAGAGTACTGTCTCTTCTTACTGTCTATGTTTGAACCATCCCTGTGACACTAGCTATAGATTCCGATGCTTCACTCCAGGCTTACTGTATCTCTTGGGCCTTCTTATTGACGATGAAACACTGAAATTGCATAGGAATTAAATACCAAAGGCACAATGCCGACTTAAGTACAAGAAGACTGACCCTTCTTACCGACTATGTGTTGAACCATTCCTGTGACACTAGTTACAGATTTCGATGCTTCACTTCAGGTTTACTGTATCCCTTGAACCTTCATATTGACGTTGAATCACTGAAATTGCATCGGAATTAAATACAAAAGGCACAATGCCGACTTAAGAACAAGAAGATTGACTCTTCTTACTGACTATGCTTTGAACCATTCCTGTTACACTAGTTATAGATTCCGATGCTTCACTTCAGGTTTACTGTATCCCACTGACCTTCTTATTGACGATGAAACACAGAAATTGCATCGGAATTAAATACAAAAGGCACAATGCCGACTTAAGTACAAGAAGACTGACTCTTGCTACTGTCTATGTTTTGAACCATTCCCGTGACACTACTTATAGATTCCGATGCTTCACTTCCGGTTTACTGTATCCCTCTGACCTTCTTATTGACGATGAAACACAGAAATTGCATCGGAATTAAATACAAAAGGCACAATGCCGGATTATGTACAAGAAGACTGACTCTTCTTACTGTCTACGTTTTGAACCATTCTGTGACACGAGTTATAGATTCCGATGCTTCACTCCAGGATTACTGATCCCGTGGACCTTCTTATTGACGATGAAACACAGAAATTGCATCGGAATTTAATACAAAAGGCACAATGGCGACTTAAGTACAAGAAGACTGACACTTCTTACTGACTATGTTTTGAACCATTCATGTGACACTAGTTATAAATTCAGGTGCTTCACTTCAGGTTTACTGTATCCCTTGGACCTTCGTATTGACGATGAAACACAGAAATTGCATCGGAATTAAATACAAAAGGCAAAATGCCGTCTTTAGTACAAGAAGTCTGGCTCTTCTTACTGACTATGTTTTGAACCATTCCTCTGGCACTAGTTATAGATTCAGATGCTTCACTTCCGGTTTACTGTATCCCTTGAACCTTCTCATTGACGATGAAACACAGAAATTGCATCGGAATTAAATACAAAAGGCACAATGGCGACTTAAGTACAAGAAGACTGACTCTTCTTACTGACTATGTTTTGAACCACTCCTGTGACACTAGTTACAGATTCCGATGCTTCACTCCAGGTTTACGTAATCCCTTGGACGTTCTTATTGACGATGAAACACAGAAATTGCATCCTAATTAAATACAGAAGGCACAATGCCGACTTAAGTACAAGAAGACTGGCTCTTCTTACTGACTATGCTTTCAACCAATCCTGTGACACTAGTTACAGATTCCGAGGCTTCACTTCAGGTTCACTGTATCCCTTGGACCTTCTTATTGACGATGAAACACAGATATCTTCGGAATTAAATAGAAAATTCACAACGCCGACTTAAGTACAAGTTCACTGACACTCCATACTGTCTATGTTTTGAACCATTCCTGTGACACTAGTTATAAATTCCGATGCTTCACTTCAGGTTTACTGTATCCCTCTGCCCTTCTTATTGACGATGAAACACAGAAATTGCAACGGAATTAAATGCAAAAGGCACAATGCATACTTAAGTACAAGAAGACTGACTCTGCTTACTGTCTATGTTTTGAACCATTTCTGTGATATAACTTATAGATTTCGATTCTTCACTTCACGTTTTCTGTATCCCTTGTACGTTCTTATTGGCGATGAAACACAGAAATTGCATCGGAATTAAATACAAAAGTCACAATGCCGACTTAAGTACAAGAAGACTGACTCTTCCTACTGTCTATGTTTCGAACCATTCCTGTGACACTAGTTATAAATTCCGATGCTTCACTTCAGGTTTACTGTATCCCTCATCCCATCTTATTGACGATGAATCACAGAAATTGCATCGGAATTAAATACAAAAGGCACAATGCCGACTTCAGTACAAGAAGATTGACTCTGCTTACTGTCTATGTTTTGATCTATTCATGTGACACTAGTAATAGATTCCGATGCTTCACTTCATGGTTTACTGTATCCCTTGGACCTTCCTATTGACGATGAGACACAGAAATCTCATCGGAATTAAAAAGAAAAAGCACAATGCCGACTTAAGTACAAGAAGACTGACTCTTCCTACTCTCTGTGTTTTGAACAATTCCTGTGACACTAGTTTTTTATTCCGATGCTTCACTTGAGGTTTACTGTATCCGTCGGACCTTCTTATGGACGATGAAACACAGAAATTGCATCGGAATGAAATACAAAAGGCACAATGCCGACTTAAGTACAAGAAGACTTACTCTTCCATCTCTCTATGTTTTGAACCATTCCTGTAACACTAGTTATAGATTCCGAGGCTTCACTTCAGGTTCACTGTATCCCTTGGACCTTCTTATTGACGATGAAACACAGAAATTGCATCGAAATTAAATAGAAAATGCACAATGCCGACTTAACTACAGGAAGACTGACTCTTCCTACTGTCTATGTTTTGAACCATTCCTGTGACACTAGTTATAGATTCCGATGCTTCACTTCAGGTTTACTGTATCCCTCTGCCCTTCTTATTGACTATGAAACACAGAAATTGCATCGGAATTAAATACAAATGGCACAATGCCGACTTAAGTACAAGAAGACTGACTCTGCTTACTGTCTATGATTTGAACCATTTCTGTGATACTAGTTATAGATTTCGATGCTTCACTTCAGGTTTTCTCTATCCCTTGGACCTTCTTATTGACGATGAAACACAGAAATTGCATCGGAATTAAATAGAAAAGGCACAATGCCGACTTAAGTACAAGAACACTGACTCTTGCCACTGTGTATGATTTAAAGCATTCCTGTGACACTAGTTATAGATTCCGATGCTTCACTTCAGGTTTACTGTATCCCTTGGACCTTCTTATTGACGATGAAACACAGAAATTGCATCGGAATTAAATACAAAAGGAACAATGCCGACTTAAGTACAAGATGACTGACTCTTCTTACCGACTATGTTTTGAACCATTCCTGTGACACTAGTTATAGATTCCGATGCTTCAGTTCAAGTTTACTGTATCCCTCTGACCTTCTTATTGACCATGAAACACAGAAATTGAATCGGAATTAAATACAAATGGCACAATGCCGGATTAAGTACAAGAAGACCGACTCTTCTTACTGACTATGTTCTGAACCATTCATGTGACACTAGTTATAAATTCCGGTGCTTCACTTCGTGTTTACTGTATCCCTTGGACGTTCGTATTGACGATGAAACACAGAAATTGCATCGGAATTAAATACAGAAGGCACAATGCCGTCTTAAGTACAAGAAGACTGGCTCTTCTTACTGACTATGTTTTGAACCATTCCTGTGACACTAGTTATAGATTCTGATGCTTGACTTCAGGTTTACTGTATCCCTTAGACCTTCTTATTGACGATGAAACACAGAAATTGCATCCGAATTAAATACAAAAGGCACAATGGCGACTTAAGTACAAGAAGACTGACTCTTCTTACTAACTATGTTTTGAACCACTCCTGTGTCACTAGTTACAGATTCCGATGCTTCACTCCAGGTTTACTGAATCCCTTGGACGTTCTTATTGACGATGAAACACAGAAATTGCACCGGAATTAAATACAAAGGCACAATGCCGACTTAAGTACAAGAAAACCGGCTCTTCTTACTGACTATGCTTTGAACCATTCCTGTAGCACTAGTTATAGATTCCGAGGCTTCACTTCAGGTTCACTGTATCCCTTGGACCTTATTATTGACGATGAAACACAGAAATTGCTTCGGAATTAAATAGAAAATGCACAATGCCGACTTAAGTACAAGAAGACTGACTCTTCCTACTGTCTATGTTTCGAACCATTCCTGTGACACTAGTTATAAATTCCGATGCTTCACTTCAGGTTTACTGTATCCCTCTGCCCACCTTATTGACGATGAAACACAGAAATTGCATCGGAATTAAATACAAAAGGCACAATGCCGACTTAAGTACAAGAAGACTGACTCTCCTTACTGTCTATGTTTTCAACCATTTCTCTGATACTAGTTATAGGAATCGATGATTCACTTCAGGTGAAAACTTGAAACAGAAATTGCATCGGAATTAAATACAAAAGGCACAATGCCGACTTAAGTACAAGAAGACTGACTGTTCTTACTGACTATGTTTGAACCATTCCTGTGACACTAGTTATAGATTCCGATGCTTCACTTGAGATTTACTGTATCTTTCTGACCTTCTTATTGACGATGAAACACAGGAATTGCATCGGAATTAAATACAAAAGGCACAATGCCGAATTTAGTACAAGAAGACTGACTCTTCTTACTGTCTATGTTTTGAACTATTCATGTGACACTAGTTATAGATTCCGATGCTTCACTTCAGGTTTACTGTATCCCTTGGACCTTCTTATTGACGATGAAACACAGAAATTGCATCGGAATTTAATACAAAAGGCACAATGCCGACTTAAGTACAAGAAGACTGACTCTTCTTACCGACTATGTTTTGAACCATTCCTGTGACACTAGTTATAGACTCTGATGCTTCACTTCAGGTTTACTGTATCCCTAGGACCAGCTTATTGAAGATGAAACACAAAAATTGCATCGGAATTAAATACAAAAGGCACAAAGCCGACTTAAGTACAAGAATACTGACTCTTCTTAATGTCTATGTTTTGAACCATCCCTGTGACACTGGTTATAGATTTCGATGCTTCAGTTCAGGTTTACTGTATCCCTTGAACCTTCATATTGACGATGAATCACTGAAATTGCATCGGAATTAAATTCAAAAGGCACAATGCCGGAATAAGTACAAGAAGACTGACTCTTCTTACTGTCTATGTTTTGAACCATTCATGTGACACGAGTTATAGATTCCGATGCTTCACTACAGGTTTACTGTATCCCGTGGACCTTCTTATTGACGATGAAACACAGAAATTGCATTGGAATTTAATACAAAAGGCACAATGGCGACTTAAGTACAAGAAGACTGACTCTTCTTATCGACTATGTTTTGAACCATTCCTGTGACACTAGTGATAGACTCTGATGCTTCACTTCAGGTTTACTGTATCCCTAAGACCAGCTTATTGAAGATGAAACACAGAAATTGCATTGGAATTTAATACAAAAGGCACAATGGCGACTTAACTACAAGAAGACTGACCCTTCTTACTGACTATGTTTTGAACCATTAATGTGACACTAGTTATAAATTCCGGTGCTTCACTTCTGGTTTACTGTATCCCTTGGACCTTCGTATTGACGATGAAACACAGATATTGCATCGGAATTAAATACAAAAGGCACAATGCCGTCTTAAGTACAAGAAGACTGGCTCTTCTTACTGACTATGATTTGAACCATTCCTGTGACACTAGTTATAGATTCCGAGGCTTCAATTCAGGTTCACTGTATCCCTTGGACCTTCTTATTGACGATGAAACACAGAAATTACATCGGAATTAAATAGAAAATGCACAATGCCGACTTTAGTACATGAAGACAGACTCTTCCTACTGTCTCTGTTTTGAAGCATTCCCGTGACACTACTTATAGATTCCGATGCTTCACTTCAGGTTTACTGTATCCCTCTGCCCTTCTTATTGACGATGAAACTCAGAAATTGCATCGGAATTAAATACAAATGGCACAATGCCGACTTAAGTACAAGACGACTGACTCTGCTTACTGTCTATGATTTGAACCATTTCTGTGATACTAGTTATAGATTTCGATGCTTCACTTCAGGCTTTCTGTATCCCTTGGACCTTCTTATTGACGATGAAACACAGAAATTGCATCGGAATTAAATACAAAAGGCACAATCCCGACTTAAGTACAAGAACACTGACTCTTGAAGCTGTCTATGATTTGAACCATTCCTGTGACACTAATTACAGATTCCGATGCTTCACTTCAGGTTAACTGTATCCCTCGGACCATCTTATTGGAGATGAAACACAGAATTTGCATCGGAATTAAATACAAAAGGCACAATGCCGACTTAAGTACAAGAAGACTGACTCTTCTTTCCGACTATGTTTTGAACCATTCCTGTGACACTAGTAATAGACTCTGATGCTTCACTTCAGGTTTACTGTATCCCTAGGACCATCTTATTGAAGATGAAACACAGAAATTGCATCGGAATTAAATGCAAAAGGCACAATGCCGACTTAAGTACAAGAGTACTGTCTCTTCTTACTGTCTATGTTTTGAACCATCCCTGTGACACTAGTTATAGATTCCGATGCTTCACTCCAGGTTTACTGTATCTCTTGGACCTTCTTATTGACGATGAAACACTGAAATTGCATAGGAATTAAATACAAAAGGCACAATGCCGACTTAAGTACAAGAAGACTGACCCTTCTTACCGACTATGTTTTGAACGATTCCTGTGACACTAGTTACAGATTTCGATGCTTCACTTCAGGTTTACTGTATCCCTTGAACCTTCATATTGACGTTGAATCACTGAAATTGCATCGGAATTAAATACAAAAGGCACAATGCCGACTTAAGAACAAGAAGACTGACTCTTCTTACTGACTATGTTTTGAACCATTCCTGCTACACTAGTTATAGATTCCGATGCTTCACTTCAGGTTTACTGAATCCCACTGACCTTCTTATTGACGATGAAACACAGAAATTGCATCGGAATTAAATACAAAAGGCACAATGCCGACTTAAGTACAAGAAGACTGACTCTTCCTACTGTCAATGTTTTGAACCATTCCCGTGACATTACTTATAGATTCCGATGCTTCACTTCAGGTTTACTGTTTCCCTCTGACCTTCTTATTGGCGATGAACACAGAAATTGCATCGGAATTAAATACAAAAGGCACAAAGCCGGACTATGTACAAGAAGACTGACTCTTCTTACTGTCTATGTTTTGAACCATTCTGTGACACGAGTTATAGATTCCGATGCTTCACTAGAGGATTACTGATCCCGTGGACCTTCTTATTGACGATGAAACACAGAAATTGCATCGTAATTTAATACAAAAGGCACAATGGCGACTAAAGTACAAGAAGACTGACTCTTCTTACTGACTATGTTTTGAACCATTCATGTGACACTAGTTATAAATTCAGGTGCTTCACTTCAGGTTTACTGTATCCCTTGCACCATCGTATTGACGATGAAACACAGAAATTGCATCGGAATTAAATACAAAAGGCACAATGCCGTCTTTAGTACAAGAAGACTGGCTCTTCTTACTGACTATGCTTTGAACCATTCCTATGGCACTAGTTATAGATTCAGATGCTTCACTTCCGGTTTACTGTATCCCTTAGACCTTCTCATTGACGATGAAACACAGAAATTGCATCGGAATTAAATACAAAAGGCACAATGGCGACTTAAGTACAAGAAGACTGACTCTTCTTACTGACTATGTTTTGAACCACTCCTGTGACACTAGTTACCGATTCCGATGCTTCACTCCAGGTTTACTTAATCCCTTGGACGTTCTTATTGACGGTGAAACACAGAAATTGCATCCTAATTAAATACAAAAGGCACAATGCCGACTTAAGTACAAGAAGACTGGCTCTTCTTACTGACTATCTTTGAACCATTCCTGTGACACTAGTTACAGATTCCGAGGCTTCACTTCAGGTTCACTGTATCCCTTGGACCTTCTTATTGACGATGAAACACAGATATTGCTTTGGAATTAAATAGAAAATTCACAATGCCGACTTAAGTACAAGTTCACTGACACTCCATACTGTCAATGTTTTGAACCATTCCTGTGACACTAGTTATAAATTCCGATGCTTCACTTCAGGTTTACTGTATCCCTCTGCCCTTCTAATTGACGATGAAACACAGAAATTGCATCGGAATTAAATACAAAAGGCACAATGGATACTTAAGTACAAGAAGACTGACTCTGCTTACTGTCTATGTTTTCAACCATTTCTGTGATATAACTTATAGATTTCGATTCTTCACTTCACGTTTTCTGTATCCCTTGTACGTTCTTGTTGGCGATGAAACACAGAAATTGCATCGGAATTAAATACAAAAGTCACAATGCCGACTTAAGTACAAGAAGACTGACTCTTCCTACTGTCTATGTTTCGAACCATTCCTGTGGCACTAGTTATAAATTCCGATGCTTCACTTCAGGTTTACTGTATCCCTCATCCCATCTTATTGACGATGAATCACAGAAATTGCATCGGAATTAAATACAAGAGGCACAATGCCGACTTCAGTACAAGAAGATTGACTCTGCTTACTGTCTATGTTTTGAAGCATTTCTGTGATACTAGTTATGGGTATCGATGCTTCACTTCATTTTTTCTGTATTCCTTGGACCTTCTTATTGACAATGAAACACAGAAATTGCATCGGAATTAATTACAAAAGGCACAATGCTGACGTAAGTACAAGAAGACAGACTCTTCTTACTGACTATGTTTTGAACCATTCCTATGACACTAGTTATAGATTCCGATGCTTCACTTGAGATTTACTGTATCACTCTGACCTTCTTATTGACGATGAAACACAGAAATTGCATCGGAATTAAATACAATAGTCACAATGCCGAATTAAGTACAAGAAGACTGACTCTTCTTACTGTCTATGTTTTGAACTATTCATGTGACACTAGTAATAGATTCCGATGCTTCACTTCATGGTTTACTGTATCCCTTGGACCTTCCTATTGACGATGAGACACAGAAATCGCATCCGAATTAAATAGAAAAAGCACAATGCCGACATAAGTACAAGAAGACTAACTCTTCCTACTCTCTATGTTTTCAACCATTCCTGTGACACTAGTTTTTTATTCCGATGCTTCACTTGAGGTTTACTGTATCCGTCGGACCTTCTTATGGACGATGAAACACAGAAATTGCATCGGAATGAAATACAAAAGGCACAATGCCGACATAAGTACAAGAAGACTTACTCTTCCATCTCTCTATGTTTTCAACCATTCCTGTAACACTAGTTATAGATTCCGAGGCTTCACTTCAGGTTCACTGTATCCCTTGGACCTTCTTATTGACGATGAAACACAGAAATTGCATCGGAATTAATTACAAAAGGCACACTGCCGACTTAAGTACAAGAAGACTGACTCTGCTTACTGTCTATGACTTGAACCATTTCTGTGACACTAGTTATAGATTTCAATGCTTCACTTCAGGTTTTCTCTATCCCTTGGACCTTCTTATTGACGATGAAACACAGAAATTGCATCGGAATTAAATAGAAAAGACACAATGCCGACTTAAGTACAAGAACACTGACTCTTGCCACTGTGTATGATTTAAAGCATTCCTGTGACACTTGTTATAGATTCCGATGCTTCACTTCAGGTTTACTGTATCCCTTGGACCTTCTTATTGACGATGAAACACAGAAATTGCATCGGAATATAATACAAAAGGCACAATGCCGACTTAAGTACAAGAAGACTGGCTCTTCTTACTAACTATGTTTTGAACCACTCCTGTGACACTAGTTACAGATTCCGATGCTTCACTCCAGGTTTACTTAATCGATTGGACGTTCTTATTGACGATGAAACACAGAAATTGCATCCTAATTAAATACAAAAGGCACAATGCCGACTTAAGTACAAGAAGACTGGCTCTTCTTACTGACTATGCTTTGAACCATTCCTGTGACACTAGTTACAGATTCCGAGGCTTCACTTCAGGTTCACTGTATCCCTTGGACCTTCTTATTGACGATGAAACACAGATTTTGCTTCGGAATTAAATAGAAAATTCACAATGCCGACTTAAGAACAAGTTCACTGACACTCCATACTGTCTATGCTTTGAACCATTCCTGTGACACTAGTTATAAATTCCGATGCTTCACTTCAGGTTTACTGTATCCCTCTGCCCTTCTTATTGACGATGAAACACAGAAATTGCATCGGAATTAAATACAAGATGCACAATGCATACTTAAGTACAAGAAGACTGACTCTGCTTGCTGTCTATGTTTTGAACCATTTCTGTGATATTACTTATAGATTTCGATTCTTCACTTCACGTTTTCTGTATCCCTTGTACGTTCTTATTGGCGATGAAACACAGAAATTGCATCGGAATTAAATACAAAAGTCACAATGCCGACTTAAGTACAAGAAGACTGACTCTTCTTACTGACTATGTTTTGAAACACTCCTGTAACACTAGTTACTGATTCCGGTGCTTCACTCCAGGTTTACTGAATCCCTTGGACGTTCTTATTGACGATGAAACACGAATTTGCATCGGAATTAAATACAAAAGGAACAATGCCGACTTAAGTACAATATGAGTGACTCTTCCTACTGACTATGTTTTGAATCATTCCTGTGACACTAGTTATAGATTCCGATGCTTCGGTTCAAGTTTACTGTAT
Organism: Schistocerca piceifrons; assembly: GCF_021461385.2. Taxonomy (NCBI): domain Eukaryota; kingdom Metazoa; phylum Arthropoda; class Insecta; order Orthoptera; family Acrididae; genus Schistocerca; species Schistocerca piceifrons. The sequence continues at coordinate 5,085,760 of NW_025727396.1, read as the reverse complement.
CCCTCTGACCTTCTTATTGACGATGAAACACAGAAATTGCATCGGAATTAAATACAAAAGGCACAATGCCGTCTTAAGTACAAGAAGACTGGCTCTTCTTACTGTCTATGTTTGAACCATTCCTGTGACACTAGTTATAGATTCTGATGCTTCACTTTAGGTTTACTGTATCCCTTAGACTTTCTTATTGACGATGAAACACAGAAATTGCATCCGAATTAAATACAAAAGGCACAATGGCGACTTAAGTACAAGAAGACTGACTCTTCTTACTAACTATGTATTGAACCACTCCTGTGACTCTAGTTACAGATTCCGATGCTTCACTCCGGGTTTACTGAATCCCTTGGACGTTCTTATTGACGATGAAACACAGAAATTGCACCGGAATTAAATACAAAAGGCACAATGCCGACTTAAGTACAAGAAGACTGGATCTTCTTACTGACTATGCTTTGAACCATTCCTGTGACACTAGTTATAGATTCCGAGGCTTCACTTCAGGTTCACTGTATCCCTTGGACCTTCTTATTGACGATGAAACACAGAAATTGCTTCGGAATTAAAAAGAAAATGCACAATGCCGACTTAAGTACAAGAAGACTGACTCTTCCTACTGTCTAAGTTTCGAACCATTCCTGTGACACTAGTTATAAATTGCGACGCTTCACTTCAGGTTTACTGTATCCCTCATCCCATCTTATTGACGATGAATCACAGAAATTGCATCGGAATTAAATACAAAAGGCACAATGCCGACTTCAGTACAAGAAGATTGACTCTGCTTACTGTCTATGTTTTGAACCATTTCTGTGATACTAGTTATGGGTATCGATGCTTCACTTCATTTTTTCTGCATCCCTTGGACCTTCTTATTGATAATGAAACAAAGAAATTGCATCGGAATTAATTACAAAAGGCACAATGCTGACGTAAGTACAAGAAGACAGACTCTTCTTACTGACTATGTTTTGAACAATTCCTATGACACTAGTTATAGATTCCGATGCTTCACTTGAGATTTACTGTATCACTCTGACCTTCTTATTGACGATGAAACACAGAAATTGCATCGGAATTAAATACAAAAGTCACAATGCCGAATTAAGTACAAGAAGACTGACTCTTCTTACTGTCTATGTTTTGAACTATTCGTGTGACACTAGTAATAGATTCCGATGCTTCACTTCATGGTTTACTGTATCCCTTGGACCTTCCTATTGACGATGAGACACAGAAATCGCATCGGAATTAAATAGAAAAAGCACAATGCCGACTTAAGTACAAGAAGACTGACTCTTCCTACTCTCTATGTTTTGAACAATTCCTGTGACACTAGTTTTTTATTCCGATGCTTCACTTGAGGTTTACTGTATCCGTCGGACCTTCTTATGGACGATGAAACACAGAAATTGCATCGGAATGAAATACAAAAGGCACAATGCCGACTTAAGTACAAGAAGACTTACTCTTCCATCTCTCTATGTTTTGAACCATTCCTGTAACACTAGTTATAGATTCCGAGGCTTCACTTCAGGTTCACTGTATACCTTGGACCTTCTTATTGACGATGAAACACAGAAATTGCATCGGAATTAAATAGAAAATGCACAATGCCGACTTAAGTACAAGAAGACTGACTCTTCCTACTGTCTATGTTTTGAACCATTCCTGTGACACTAGTTATAGATTCCGATGCTTCACTTCAGGTTTACTGTATCCCTTGGACCATCTTATTGACGATGAAACACAGAAATTGCATCGGAATTAAATAGAAAAGGCACAATGCCGACTTAAGTAGAAGAAGACTGGCTCTTCTTACTAACTATGTTTTGAACCACTCCTGTGACACTAATTACTGATTCCGATGCTTCACTCCGGGTTTACTGAATCCCTTGGACGTTCTTATTGACGATGACAAGCAGAAATTGCACCGGAATTAAATACAAAAGGCACAATGCCGACTTAAGTACAAGAAGACTGGCTCTTCTTACTGCCTATGCTTTGAACCATTCCTGTGACACTAGTTATAGATTCCGAGGCTTCACTTCAGGTTCACTGTATCCCTTGGATCTTCTTATTGACGATGAAACACAGAAATTGGTTCGGAATTAAATAGAAAATTCAGAATGCCGACTTAAGTACAAGTTGACTGACACTTCCTACTGTCTATGTTTTGAACCATTCCTGTGACACTAGTTATAGATTCCGATGCTACACTTCGGGATTACTGTATCCCTCTGCCCTTCTTATTGACGATGAAACACTGAAATTGCATCGGAATTAAATACAAAAGGCACAATGCATACTTAAGTACAAGAAGACTGACTCTGCTTACTGTCTATGTTTTGAACCATTTCTGTGATACTAGTTATAGATTTCGATGCTTCACTGCAGGTTTTCTGTATCCCTTGGACCTTCTTATTGACGATGTAACACAGAAATTGCATCGGAATTAAATACAAAAGGCACAATGCCGACTTAAGTACAAGAAGACTGACTCTGCTTACTGTCAATGATTTGAACCATTTCTGTGATACTAGTTATAGATTTCGATGCTTCACTTCAGGTTTTCTCTATCCCTTGGACCATCTTATTGACGATGAAACACAGAAATTGCATCGGAATTAAATAGAAAAGGCACAATGCCGACTTAAGTACAAGAAGACTGGCTCTTCTTACTGCCTATGCTTTGAACCATTCCTGTGACACTAGTTATAGATTCCGAGGCTTCACTTCAGGTTCACTGTATCCCTTGGATCTTCTTATTGACGATGAAACACAGAAATTGGTTCGGAATTAAATAAAAAATTCAGAATGCCGACTTAAGTACAAGTTGACTGACACTTCCTACTATCTATGTTTTGAACCATTCCTGTGACACTAGTTATAGATTCCGAAGCTACACTTCGGGATTTCTGTATCCCTCTGCCCTTCTTATTGACGATGAAACACTGAAATTGCATCGGAATTAAATACAAAAGGCACAATGCATACTTAAGTACAAGAAGACTGACTCTGCTTACTGTCTATGTTTTGAACCATTTCTGTGATACTAGTTTTAGATTCCGATGCTTCACTCCAGGTTTACTGTATCCCTTGGACCTTCTTATTAACGATGAAATACAGAAATTGCATCGGAATTAAATACAAAAGCACAATGCCGACTTAAGTACAAGAAGAGTGACTCTTCTTACTGACTATGTTTTGAACCATTCCTGTGACACTAGTTATAGATTCCGATGCTTCACTTGAGATTTACTGTATCACTCTGACATTCTTATTGACGATGAAACACAGAAATTGCATCGGAATTAAATACAAAATTCACAATGCCGAATAAAGTACAAGAAGACTGACACTTTTTCCTGTCTATGTTTTGAACTATTCATGTGACACTAGTTATAATAGATTCCGATGCTTCACTTCAGATTTACTGTATCCCTTGGACCTTCCTATTGACGATGAGACACAGAAATCGCATCCGAATTAAATAGAAAAAGCACAATGCCGACATAAGTACAAGAAGACTAACTCTTCCTACTCTCTATGTTTTCAACCATTCCTGTGACACTAGTTTTTTATTCCGATGCTTCACTTGAGGTTTACTGTATCCGTCGGACCTTCTTATGGACGATGAAACACAGAAATTGCATCGGAATGAAATACAAAAGGCACAATGCCGACTTAAGTACAAGAAGACTTACTCTTCCATCTCTCTATGTTTTGAACCATTCCTGTAACACTAGTTATATATTCCGAGGCTTCACTTCAGGTTCACTGTATCCCTTGGACCTTCTTATTGACGATGAAACACAGAAATTGCATCGGAATTAAATAGAAAATGCACAATGCCGACTTAAGTACAAGAAAACTGACTCTTCCTACTGTCTATGTTTTGAACCATTCCTGTGACACGAGTTATAGATTCCGATGCTTCACTTCAGGTTTACTCTATCCCTCTGCCCATCTTATTGACGATGAAACACAGAAATTGCATCGGAATTAAATACAAATGGCACAATGCCGACTTAAGTACAAGAAGACTGACTCTGCTTACTGTCTATGATTTGAACCATTCCTGTGACACTAGTTATAGATTCTGATGCTTCACTTCAGGTTTACTGTATCCCTTAGACCTTCTTATTGACGATGAAACACAGAAATTGCATCCGAATTAAATACAAAAGGCACAATGGCGACTTAAGTACAAGAAGACTGGCTCTTCTTACTGACTATGTTTTGAACCATTCCTGTGACACTAGTTATAGATTCTGATGCTTCACTTCAGGTTTACTGTATCCCTTAGACCTTCTTATTGACGATGAAACACAGAAATTGCATCCGAATTAAATACAAAAGGCACAATGGCGACTTAAGTATAAGAAGACTGACTCTTCTTACTAACTATGTTTTGAACCACTCCTGTGACACTAGTTACAGATTCCGATGCTTCACTCCAGGTTTACTGAATCCCTTGGACGTTCTTATTGACGATGAAACACAGAAATTGCACCGGAATTAAATACAAAAGGCACAATGCCGACTTAAGTACAAGAAGACTGGCTCTTCCTACTGACTATGATTTGAACCACTCCTGTGACACTAGTTACAGATACCGATGCTTCACTGCAGGTTTACTGAATCCCTTGGACGTTCTTATTGACGATGAAACACAGAAATTGCATCGGAATTAAATACAAAAGGCACAATGCCGACTTAAGTACAAGAAGACTGACTCTTCTTACTGTCTATGTTTTGAACCATTCATGTGACACGAGTTATAGATTCCGATGCTTCACTCCAGGTTTACTGTATCCCGTGGACCTTCTTATTTAGGATGAAACACAGAAATTGCATCGGAATTAAATACAAAAGGCACAATGGCGACATAAGTACAAGAAGACTGACTCTTCTTACTGACTACGTTCTGAACCATTCATGTGACACTAGTTATAAATTCCGGTGCTTCACTTCATGTTTACTCTATCCCTTGGACCTTCGTATTGTCGATGAAACACAGAAATTGCATCGGAATTAAATACAGAAGGCACAATGCCGTCTTAAGTACAAGAAGACTGGCTCTTCTTACTGACTATGTTTTGAACCATTCCTGTGACACTAGTTGTAGATTCTGATGCCTCACTCCGGGTTTACTGTATCGCTTGGACCTTCTTATTGACGATGAAACACAGAAATTGCATCCGAATTAAATACAAAAGGCACAATGGCGACTTAAGTACAAGAAGACTGACTCTTCTTACTAACTATGTTTTGAACCACTCCTGTGACACTAGTTACAGATTCCGATGCTTCACTCCAGATTTACTATATCCCTTGGACGCTCTTATTGACGATGAAACACAGAAATTGCACCGGAATTAAATACAAAAGGCACAATGCCGACATAAGTACAAGAAGACTGGCTCTACTTACTGACTATGCTTTGAACCATTCCTGTGACGCTAGTTATGGATTCCGAGGCTTCACTTCAGTTTCACTGTATCCCTTGGACCTTCTTATTGACGATGAAATGCAGAAATTGCTTCGGAATTAAATATGAAATGCACAATGCCGACTTAAGTACAAGAAGACTGACTCTTCTTACTGTCTATGTTTTGAACCATTTCTGTGATACTAGTTATAGGTATCGATGCTTCACGTCAGGTTTTCTGTATTCCTTGGACCTTCTTATTGACGATGAAACACAGAAATTGCATCGGAATTAAATACAAAAGGCACAATGCCGACGTAAGTACTAGAAGACTGACTCTTTGTACAGTCTATGTTTTGAACCATCTCTGTGACACTAGTTATAGATTCCGATGCTTCACTTCATTTTTACTTTATCCCTTGGACCTTCCTATTGACGATGAGACACAGAAATCGCATCGGAATTAAATAGTAAAAGCACAATGCCGACTTAAGTACAAGAAGACTGACTCTTCTTACTGACTATGTTTTGAACCATTCCTGTGACACTAGTTATAGATTCCGATGCTTCACTTGAGATTTACTGTATCACTCTGACATTCTTATTGACGATGAAACACAGAAATTGCATCGGAATTAAATACAAAATTCACAATGCCGAATAAAGTACAAGAAGACTGACACTTCTTCCTGTCTATGTTTTGAACTATTCATGTGACACTAGTTATAATAGATTCCGATGCTTCACTTCAGATTTACTGTATCCCTTGGACCTTCCTATTGACGATGAGACACAGAAATCGCATCCGAATTAAATAGAAAAAGCACAATGCCGACATAAGTACAAGAAGACTAACTCTTCCTACTCTCTATGTTTTCAACCATTCCTGTGACACTAGTTTTTTATTCCGATGCTTCACTTGAGGTTTACTGTATCCGTCGGACCTTCTTATGGACGATGAAACACAGAAATTGCATTGGAATGAAATACAAAAGGCACAATGCCGACTTAAGTACAAGAAGACTGACTCTTCCTACTGTCTATGTTTTGAACCATTCCTGTGACACGAGTTATAGATACCGATGCCTCACTTCAGGTTTACTGTATCCCTCTGCCCTTCTTATTGACGATGAAACACAGAAATTGCATCGGAATTAAATACAAAAGGCACAATGGCGACTTAAGTACAAGAAGACTGACTCTTCTTACTAACTATGTTTTGAACCACTCCTGTGACACTAGTTACAGATTCCGATGCTTCACTCCAGATTTACTGAATCCCTTGGACGCTCTTATTGACGATGAAACACAGAAATTGCACCGGAATTAAATACAAAGGGCACAATGCCGACATAAGTACAAGAAGACTGGCTCTTCTTACTGACTATGCTTTGAACCATTCCTGTGACACTACCTATGGATTCCGAGGCTTCACTTCAGTTTCACTGTATCCCTTGGACCTTCTTATTGACGATGAAATGCAGAAATTGCTTCGGAATTAAATAGGAAATGCACAATGCCGAATTAAGTACAAGAAGACTGACTCTTCTTACTGTCTATGTTTTGAACTATTCATGTGACACTAGTTATAGATTCCGATGCTTCACTTCAGGTTTACTTTATCCCTTGGACCTTCCTATTGACGATGAGACACAGAAATCGCATCGGAATTAAATAGAAAAAGCACAATGCCGACTTAAGTACAAGAGGACAGACTCTTCCTACTCTCTATGTTTTGAACCATTCCTATGACTCTAGTTTTTTATTCCGATGCTTCACTTGAGGTTTACTGTATCCGTCGGACCTTCTTATGGACGATGAAACACAGAAATTGCATCGGAATGAAATATAAAAGGCACAATGCCGACTTAAGTACAAGAAGACTTGCTCTTCCATCTCTCTATGTTTTGAACCATTCCTGTAACACTAGTTATAGATTGCGAGGCTTCACTTCAGGTTCACTGTATCCCTTGGACCTTCTTATTGACGATGAAACACATAAATTGCATCGGAATTAAATAGAAAATGCACAATGCCGACTTAAGTACAAGAAGACTGACTCTTCCTACTGTCTATGTTTTGAACCATTCCTGTGACACTAGTTATAGATTCCGATGCTTCACTTCAGGTTTACTGTATAACTTGGACCTTCTTATTGACGATGAAACACAGAAATTGCATCGGAATTTAATACAAAAGGCACAATGCCGACTTAAGTACAAGGTGACTGTCCCTTCTTACCGACTATGCTTTGAACCATTCCTGTCACACTAGTTATAGACTCTGATGCTTCACTTCAGGTTTACTGGATCCCTAGGACCATCTGATTGAAGATGAAACACAGAAATTGCATCGGAATTAAATACAGAAGGCACAATGCCGTCTTAAGTACAAGAAGACTGGCTCTTCTTACTGACTATGATTTGAACCATTCCTGTGACACTAGTTATAGATTCTGATGCTTCACTTCAGGTTTACTGTATCCCTTAGACCTTCTTATTGACGATGAAACACAGAAATTGCATCCGAATTAAATACAAAAGGCACAATGGCGACTTAAGTACAAGCAGACTGACTCTTCTTACTATCTATGTTTTGAACCACTCCTGTGACACTAGTTACAGATTCCGATGCTTCACTCCAGGTTTACTGAATCCCTTGGACGTTCTTATTGACGATGAAACACAGAAATTGCACCGGAATTAAATACAAAAGGCACAATGCCGACTTAAGTACAAGAAGACTGGCTCTTCCTACTGACTATACTTTGAACCAATCCTGTGACACTAGTTATAGATTCCGAGGCTTCACTTCAGTTTCACTGTATCCCTTGGACCTTCTTATTGACGATGAAACACAGAAATTGTTTCAGAATTAAATAGAAAATGCACAATGCCGACTTAAGTACAAGAAAACTGACTCTTCCTACTGTCTATGTTTCGAACCATTCCTGTGACACTAGTTATAAATTCCGATGCTTCACTTCAGGTTTACTGTATCCCTCTGCCCATCTTATTGACGATGAAACACAGAAATTGCATCGGAATTAAATCCAAAGGGCACAATGCCGACTTCAGTACAAGAAGACTGACTCTGCTTACTGTCTATGTTTTGAACCATTTCTGTGATACTAGTTATAGGTATCGATGCTTCACTTCAGGTTTTCTCTATCCCTTGGACCTTCTTATTGACAATGAAACACAAAAATTGCATCGGAATTAAATAGAAAAAGCACAATGCCGACTTAAGTACAAGAAGACTGACTCTCCCTACTCTCTATGTTTTGAACCATTCCTGTGACACTAGTTTTTTATTCCGATGCTTCTCTTGAGATTTACTGTATCCGTCGGACCTTCTTATGGACGATGAAACACAGAAATTGCATCGGAATGAAATACAAAAGGCACAATGCCGACTTAAGTACAAGAAGACTTACTCTAGCATCTCTCTATGTTTTGAACCATTCCTGTAACACTAGTTATAGATTCCAAAGCTTGACTTCAGGTTCACTGTATCCCTTGGACCTTCTTATTGACGATGAAACACAGAAATTGCATCGGAATTAAATAGAAAATGCACAATGCCGACTTAAGTACAAGAAGACTGACTCTTCTTACTATCTATGTTTTGAACCACTCCTGTGACACTAGTTACAGATTCCGATGCTTCACTCCAGGTTTACTGAATCCCTCTGCCCTTCTTATTGACGATGAAACACAGAAATTGCATCGGAATTAAATACAAATGGCACAATGCCGACTTCAGTACAAGAAGACTGACTCTGCTTACTGTCTATGATTTGAACCATTTCTGTGATACTAGTTATAGATTCTGATGCTTCACTTCAGGTTTACTGTATCCCTTAGACCTTCTTATTGACGATGAAATACTGAAATTGCATCGGAATTAAATACAAAAGGCACAATGCATACTTAAGTACATGAAGACTGACTCTGCTTACTGTCATTGCTTTGAACCATTTCTGTGATACTAGTTATAGATTTCGATGCTTCACTTCAGGTTTTCTGTATCCCTTGGAACTTCTTATTGACGATGTAACACAGAAATTGCATCGGAATTAAATACAAAAGGCACAATGCCGACTTAAGTACAAGAAAACTGACTCTTCTTACTGACTATGTTTTGAACCACTCCTGTGACACTAATTACAGATTCCGGTCCTTCACTCCAGGTTTACTGAAACCCGTGGACGTTCTTATTGACGATGAAACACGAAATTGCATCGGAATTAAATACAAAAGGAACAATGCCGACTTAAGTACAAGATGACTGACTCTTCTTACTGACTATGTTTTGAACCATTCCTGTGACACTAGTTATAGATTCCGATGCATCAGTTCAAGTTTACTGTATCCCTCTGACCTTCTTATTGACGATGAAACACAGAAATTGCATCGGAATTAAATACAGAAGGCACAATAACGTCTTAAGTACAAGAAGACTGGCTCTTCTTACTGACTATGCTTTGAACCATTCCTGTGACACTAGTTATAAATTCCGAAGCTTTACTTCAGGTTTACTGTATCCCTCTGCCCATCTTGTTGAAGATGAAACACAGAAATGGCATCGGAATTAAATACAAAATTCACAATGCCGAATAAAGTACAAGAAGACTGACTCTTCTTCCTGTCTATGTTTTGAACTATTCATGTGACACTAGTTATAATGGATTCCGATGCTTAACTTCAGATTTACTGTATCCCTTGGACCTTCCTATTGACGATGAGACACAGAAATCGCATCGGAATTAAATAGAAAAAGCACAATGCCGACATAAGTACAAGAAGACTAACTCTTCCTACTCTCTATGTTTTCAACAATTCCTGTGACACTAGTTTTTTATTCCGATGCTTCACTTGAGGTTTACTGTATCCGTCGGACCTTCTTATGGACGATGAAACACAGAAATTGCATCGGAATGAAATACAAAAGGCACAATGCCGACTTAAGTACAAGAAGACTTACTCTTCCATCTCTCTATGTTTTGAACCATTCCTGTAACACTAGTTATAGATTCCGAGGCTTCACTTCAGGTTCACTGTCTCCCTTGGACCTTCTTATTGACGATGAAACACAGAAATTGCATCGGAATTAAATAGAAAATGCACAATGCCGACTTAAGTACAAGAAGACTGACTCTTCCTACTGTCTATGTTTTGAACCATTCCTGTGACACTAGTTATAGATTCCGATGCTTCACTTCAGGTTTACTGTATCCCTCTGCCCTTCTTATTGACTATGAAACACAGAAATTGCATCGGAATTAAATACAAATGGCACAATGCCGACTTAAGTACAAGAAGACTGACTCTGCTTACTGTCTATGATTTGAACCATTCCTGTGACACTAGTTATAGATTCTGATGCTTCACTTCAGGTTTACTGTATCCCTTAGACCTTCTTATTGACGATGAAACACAGAAATTGCATCCGAATTAAATACAAAAGGCACAATGGCGACTTAAGTACAAGAAGACTGGCTCTTCTTACTGACTATGTTTTGAACCATTCCTGTGACACTAGTTATAGTTTGTGATGCTTCACTTCAGGTTTACTGTATCCCTTAGACCTTATTGACGATGAAACACAGAAATTGCATCCGAATTAAATACAAAAGGCACAATGGCGACTTAAGTACAAGAAGACTGACTCTTCTTACTAACTATGTTTTGAACCACTCCTGTGACACTAGTTACAGATTCCGATGCTTCACTCCAGGTTTACTGAATCCCTTGGACGTTCTTATTGACGATGAAACACAGAAATTGCACCGGAATTAAATACAAAAGGCACAATGCCGACGTAAGTACAAGAAGACTGGCTCTTCCTACTGACTATGCTTTGAACCATTCCTGTGACACTAGTTATAGATTCCGAGGCTTCACTTCAGGTTCACTGTATCCCTTGGACCTACTTATTGACGATGAAACACAGAAATTGCTTCGGAACTAAATAGAAAATTCACAATGCCGACTTAAGTACAAGTTGACTGACACTTCCTACTGTCTATGTTTTGAACCATTCCTGTGACACTAGTTATAGATTCCGATGCTTCAGTTCAAGTTTACTGTATCCCTCTGACCTTCTCATTGACGATGAAACACAGAAATTGCATCGGAATTAAATACAAAAGGCACAATGCCGACTCAAGTACAAGAAGACTGACTCTTCTTACTGTCTATGTTTTGAACCATTCATGTGACACGAGTTATAGATTCCGATGCTTCACTCCAGGTTTACTGTATCCCGTGGACCTTCTTATTGACGTTGAAACACAGAAATTGCATCGGAATTAAATACAAAAGGCACAATGGCGACATAAGTACAAGAAGACTGACTCTTCTTACTGACTACGTTCTGAACCATTCATGTGACACTAGTTATAAATTCCGGTGCTTCACTTCATGTTTACTGTATCCCTTGGACCTTCGTATTGACGATGAAACACAGAAATTGCATCGGAATTAAATACAGAAGGCACAATGCCGTCTTAAGTACAAGAAGACTGGCTCTTCTTACTGACTATGTTTTGAACCATTCCTGTGACACTAGTTGTAGGTTCTGATGCTTCATTTCAGGTTTACTGTATCCCTTAGACCTTCTTATTGACGATGAAACACAGAAATTGCATCCGAATTAAATACAAAAGGCACAATGGCGACTTAAGTACAAGAAGACTGACTCTTCTTACTAACTATGTTTTGAACAACTCCTGTGACACTAGTTACAGATTCCGATGCTTCACTCCAGATTTACTGAATCCCTTGGACGCTCTTATTGACGATGAAACACAGAAATTGCACCGGAATTAAATACAAAAGGCACAATGCCGACATAAGTACAAGAAGACTGGCTCTTCTTACTGACTATGCTTTGAACCATTCCTGTGACACCACTTATGGATTCCGAGGCTTCACTTCAGTTTCACTGTATCCCTTGGACCTTCTTATTGACGATGAAATACAGAAATTGCTTCGGAATTAAATAGAAAATGCACAATGCCGACTTAAGTACAAGAAGACTGACTCTTCCTACTGTCTATGTTGCGAACCATTCCTGTGACACTAGTTATAAATTACGATGCTTCACTTCAGGTTTACTGTATCCCTCTGCCCATCTTATTGACGATGAAACACAGAAATTGCATCGGAATTAAATACAAAAGGCACAATGCGGACTTCAGTACAAGAAGACTGACTCTGCTTACTGTCTATGTTTTGAACCATCTCTGTGACACTAGTTATAGATTCCGATGCTTCACTCCAGGTTTACTGTATCCCTTGGACCTTCTTATTGACGATGAAATACAGGAATTGCATCTTAATTAAATACAAAAGGCACAATGCCGACTTAAGTACAAGAAGACTGACTCTTCTTGCTGACTATGTTTTGAACCATTCCTGTGACACTAGTTATAGATTCCGATGCTTCACTTGAGATTTACTGTATCACTCTGACCTTCTTATTGACGATGAAACAAAGAAATTGCATCGGAATTAAATACAAAACACAATGCCGAATTAAGTACAAGAATACTGACTCTTCTTACTGTCTATGTTTTGAACCATTTCTGTGATACTAGTTATAGATTTCGATGTTTCACTTCAGGTTTTCTCTATCCCTTGGACCTTCTTATTGACAATGAAACACAAAAATTGCATCGGAATTAAATAGAAAATGCACAATGCCGACTTAAGTACAAGAAGACTGACTCTTCCTACTGTCTATGTTTTGAACCATTCCTGTGACACTAGTTATAGATTCCGATGCTTCACTTCAGGTTTACTGTATCCCTCTGCCCTTCTTATTGACGATGAAACACAGAAATTGCATCGGAATTAAATACAAATGCACAATGCCGACTTCAGTACAAGAAGACTGACTCTGCTTACTGTCTATGATTTGAACCATTTCTGTGATACTAGTTATAGATTTCGATGTAACACTTCAGGTTTTCTCTATCCCTTGGACCTTCTTATTGACAATGAAACACAAAAATTGCATCGGAATTAAATAGAAAAGGCACAATGCCGACTTAAGTACTAGAACACTGACTCTTGCCACTGTCTATGATTTGAACCATTCCTGTGACACTAGTTATAGATTCCGTTGCTTCACTTCAGGTTTACTGTATCCCTTGGACCTTCTTATTGACGATGAAACACAGAAATTGCATCGGAATTTAATACAAAAGGCACAATGCCGACTTAAGTACAAGAAGACTGACCATTCTTACCGACTATGTTTTGAACCATTCCTGTGACACTAGTTATAGACTCTGATGCTTCACTTCAGGTTTACTGTATCCCTAGGACCTTCTTATTGAAGATGAAACACATAAATTGCATCGGAATTAAATACAGAAGGCACAATGCCGTCTTAAGTACAAGAAGACTGGCTCTTCTTACTGACTATGATTTGAAATATTCCTGTGACACTAGTTGTAGATTCTGATGCTTCACTTCAGGTTTACTGTATCCCTTAGACCTTCTTATTGACGATGAAACACAGAAATTGCATCCGAATTAAATACAAAAGGCACAATGGCGACTTAGGTACAAGAAGACTGACTCTTCTTACTATCTATGTTTTGAACCACTCCTGTGACACTAGTTACAGATTCCGATGCTTCACTCCAGGGTTACTGAATCCCTTGGACGTTCTTATTGACGATGAAACACAGAAATTGCACCGGAATTAAATACAAAAGGCACAATGCCGACTTAAGTACAAGAAGACTGGCTCTTCTTACTGACTATGCTTTGAACCATTCCTGTGACACCAGTTATAGATTCCGAGGCTTCACTTCAGGTTCACTGTATCCCTTGGACCTTCTTATTGACGATGAAACACAGAAATTGCTTCGGAATTAAATAGATAATTCACAATGCGACTTAAGTACAAGAAGACTGACTCTTCCTACTGTCTATGTTTCGAACCATTCCTGTGACACTAGTTATAAATTCCGATGCTTCACTTCAGGTTTACTGTATCCCTCTGCCCATCTTCTTGACGATAAAACACAGAAACTGCATCGGAATTAAATCCAAAGTGCACAATGCCGACTTCAGTACAAGAAGACTGACTCTGCTTACTGTCTATGTTTTGAACCATTTCTGTGATACTAGTTATAGGTATCGATGCTTCACTTCAGGTTTTCTCTATCCCTTGGACCTTCTTATTGACAATGAAACACAAAAATTGCATCGGAATTAAATGGAAAAAGCACAATGCCGACTTAAGTACAAGAAGACTGACTCTTCCCACTCTCTATGTTTTGAACCATTCCTGTGACACTAGTTTTTTATTCCGATGCTTCACTTGAGGTTTACTGTATCCGTCGGACCTTCTTATGGACGATGAAACACAGAAGTTGCATCGGAATGAAATACAAAAGGCACAATGCCGACTTAAGTACAAGAAGACTTACTCTTCCATCTCTGTATGTTTTGAACCATTCCTGTAACACTAGTTATAGATTCCGAGGCTTGACTTCAGGTTCACTGTATCCCTTGGACCTTCTTATTGACGATGAAACACAGAATTTGCATCGGAATTAAATAGAAAATGCACAATGCCGACTTAAGTTCAAGAAGACTGACTCTTCTTACTATCTATGTTTTGAACCACCCCTGTGACACTAGTTACAGATTCCGATGCTTCACTCCAGGTTTACTGAATCCCTCTGCCCTTCTTATTGACGATGAAACACAGAAATTGCTTCGGAATTAAATACAAATGGCACAATGCCGACTTCAGTACAAGAGGACTGACTCTGCTTACTGTCTATGATTTGAACCATTTCTGTGATACTAGTTATCGATTTCGATGCTTCACTTCAGGTTTTCTCTATCCCTTGGACCTTCTTATTGACAATGAAACACAAAAATTGCATCGGAATTAAATAGAAAAGGTACAATGCCGACTTAAGTACAAGAAGACTGACTCTTCTTACTATCTATGTTTTGAACCACTCCTGTGACACTAGTTACAGATTCCGATGCTTCACTCCAGGTTTACTGAATCCCTTGGACGTTCTTATTGACGATGAAACACAGTAATTGCACCGGAATTAAATACAAAAGGCACAATGCCGACTTAAGGACAAGAAGACTGGCTCTTCTTACTGACTATGCTTTGAACCATTCCTGTGACACTAGTTATAGATTCCGAGGCTTCACTTCAGGTTCACTGTATCCCTTGGACCTTCTTATTGACGATGAAACACAGAAATTGTTTCGGAATTAAATAGAAAATGCACAATGCCAACTGAAGTACAAGAAGACTGACTCTTCCTACTGTCTATGTTTCGAACCATTCCTGTGACACTAGTTATAAATTCCGATGCTTCACTTCAGGTTTACTGTATCCCTCTGCCCATCTTATTGACGATGAAACACAGAAATTGCATCGGAATTAAATCCAAAGGGCACAATGCCGACTTCAGTACCAGAAGACTGACTCTGCTTACTGTCTATGTTTTGAACCTTTTCTGTGATACTAGTTATAGGTATCGATGCTTCACCTCAGGTTTTCTGCTTCCCTTGGACCTTCTTATTGACGATGAAACACAGAAATTGCATCGGAATCAAATACAAAAGGCACAATGCCGACTTAAGTACAAGAAGACTGACTCTTCGTACAGTCTATGTTTTGAACCATCTCTGTGACACTAGTTATAGATTCCGATGCTTCACTCCAGGTTTACTGTATCCCTTGGACCTTCTTATTGACGATGAAATACAGAAATTGCATCGGAATTAAATACAAAAGGCACAATGCCGACTTAAGTAAAAGAAGACTGACTCTACTTACTGACTATGTTTTGAACCAATCCTGTGACAATAGTTATAGACTCTGATGCTTCACTTCAGGTTTACTGTATCCCTAGGACCATCGTATTGAAGATGAAACACAGAAATTGCATCGGAATCAAATAGAAAATGCACAATGCCGGCTTAAGTACAGGAAGACTGACTCTTCCTACTGTCTATGCTTTGAACCATTCCTGTGACACTAGTTATAGATTCCGATGCTTCACTTCAGGTATACTGTATCCCTCTGCCCTTCTTATTAATGATGAAACACAGAAATTGCATCGGAATTAAATACAAATGGCACAATGCCGACTTAAGTACAAGAAGACTGACTCTGCTTACTGTATATGATTTGAACCATTTTTGTGATACTAGTTATGGATTTCGATGCTTCACCTCAGGTTTTCTCTATCCCTTGGACCTTCTTATTGACGATGAAACACAGAAATTGCATCGGAATTAAATAGAAAAGGCACAATGCCGACTTAAGTACAAGAACACTGACTCTTGCCACTGTCAATGATTTGAACCATTCATGTGACACTAGTTATAGATTCCGACGCTTCACTTCAGGTTTACTGTATCCCTTGGACTTTCTTATTGACGATGAAACACAGAAATTGCATCGGAATTTAATACAAAAGGCACAATGCCGACTTAAGTACAAGAAGACTGACCCTTCTTACCGACTATGTTTTGAACCATTCCTGTGACACTAGTTATAGACTCTGATGCTTCACTTCAGGTTTACTGTATCCCTAGGACCATCGTATTGAAGATGAAACACAGAAATTGCATCGGAATTAAATACAAAAGGGACAATGCCGACTTAAGTGCAAGAATACTGACTCTTCTTACTGTCTATGGTTTGAACCATCCCTGTGACACTAGTTATAGATTCCGATGCTTCACTCCAGGTTTACTGTATCTCTTGGACCTTCTTATTGACCATGAAACACAGAAATTGCATAGGAATTAAATGCAAAAGGCACAATGCCGACTTAAGTACAAGAAGACTGACTCTTCTTACTGACTATGTTTTGAACCATTCGTGTGACACTAGTTATAAAATCAGGTGCTTCACTTCAGGTTTACTGTATCCCTTGGACCTTCGTATTGACGATGAAACACAGAAATTGCATCGGAATTAAATACAAAAGGCGCAATGCCGTCTTATGTACAAGAAGACTGGCTCTTCTTACTGACTATGTTTTGAACCATTCCTGTGACACTAGTTATAGATTCTGAAGCTTCACTTCCGGTTTACTGTATCCCTTAGACCTTCTTATTGACGATGAAACACAGAAATTGCATCGGAATTAAATACAAATGGCTCAATGGCGACTTAAGTACAAGAAGACTGACTCTTCTTACTGACTATGTATTGAACCACTCCTGTGACACAAGTTGCAGATTCAGATGCTTCACACCAGGTTTACTTAATCCCTTGGACGTTCTTATTGACGATGAAAAACAGAAATTGCATCGGAATTACATACAAATGGCACAATGCCGACTTCAGTACAAGAAGACTCGCTCTTCTTACTGACTATCCTTTGAACCATTCCTGTGACACTAGTTATAGATTCCGAGGCTTCACTTCTGGTTCACTGTATCCCTTGGACCTTCTTATTGACGATGAAACACAGAAATTGCTTCGGAATTAAATAGAAAATTCACAATGCCGACTTAAGTACAAGATGACTGACACTTCCTACTGTCTATGTTTTGAGCCATTCCTGTGACACTAGTTATAAATTCCGATGCTTCACTTCAGGTTTACTGTATCCCTCTGCCCTTCTTATTGACGATGAAACACAGAAATTGCATCGGATTTAAATACAAAAGGCACAATGCATACTTAAGTACAAGAAGACTGACTCTCCTTACTGTCTATGTTTTGAACCATTTCTGTGATACTAGTTATAGATTTCGATGCTTCACTTCAGGTTTTCTGTATCCCTTGGACCTTCTTATTGACGATGAAACACAGAAATTGCATCGGAATTAAATACAAAAGGCACAATGCCGACTTAAGTACAAGAAGATTGACTCTTCTTACTGACTATGTTTTGAACCAGTCCTGTGACACTAGTTACAGATTCCGGTGCTTCACTCTAGGTTTACTGAATCCCTTGGACGTTCTTATTGACGATGAAACACGAAATTGCATCGGAATTAAATACAAAAGGCAGAATGCCGACTTAAGTAGAAGAAGACTGACTCTTCTTACTGACTATGTTTTGAACCATTCCTGTGACACTAGTTATAGATTCCCATGCTTCAGTTCAAGTTTACTGTATCCCTCTGACCTTCTTATTGACGATGAAACACAGAAATTGCATCGGAATTAAATACAAATGGCACAATGCCGGATTGAGTACAAGAAGACTGACTCTTCTTACTGTCTATGTTTTGAACCATTCATGTGACACGAGTTATAGATTCCGATGCTTCACTCCAGGTTTTCTGTATCCCTTGGACCTTCGTATTGACGATGAAACACAGAAATTGCATCGGAAATAAGTACAGAAGGCACAATGCCGTCTTAAGTACAAGAAGACTGGCTCTTCTTACTGACTATGTTTTGAACCATTCCTGTGACACTAGTTATAGATTCTGATGCTTCACTTCAGGTTTACTGTATCCCTTAGACCTTCTTATTGACGATGAAACACAGAAATTGCATCCGAATTAAATACAAAACGCACAATGGCGACTTAAGTACAAGATGACTGACTCTTCTTACTAACTATGTTTTGAACCACTCCTGTGACACTAGTTACAGATTCCGATGCTTCACTCCAGGTTTACTGAATCCCTTGGACGTTCTTATTGACGATGAAACACAGAAATTGCACCGAAATTAAATACAAAAGGCACAATGCCGACTTAAGTACAAGAAGACTGGCTCTTCTTACTGACTATGCTTTGAACCATTCCTGTAACACTAGTTATAGATTCCGAGGCTTCACTTCAAGTTCACTGTATCCCTTGGACCTTCTTATTGACGATGAAACACAGAAATTGCTTCGGAATTAAATAGAAAATGCACAATGCCGACTTAAGTACAAGAAGACTGACTCTTCCTACTGTCTATGATTCGAACCATTCCTGTGACACTAGTTATAAATTCCGATGCTTCACTTCAGGTTTTCTGTATCCCTTGGACCTTCTTATTAACGATGAAACACAGAAATTGCATCGGAATTAAATACAAAACGCACAATGCCGACTAAAGTACAAGAAGACTGACTCTTCTTACAGTCTATGGTTTCAACCATCCCTGTGACACTAGTTATAGATTCCGAAACTTCACTCCAGGTTTACTGTATCCCTCTGACCTTCTTATTGACGATGAAACACAGAAATTGCATCGCAATTAAATACAAAAGGCACAATGCCGACTTATGTACAAGAAGAATGACTCTTCTTACTATCTATGATTTGAACTATTCATATGACACTAGTTATAGATTCCGATGCTTCACTTCAGGTTTACTGTATCCCTTGGACCTTCCTATTGACGATGAGACACAGATATCGCATCGGAATTAAATAGAAAAGCACAATGCCGACTTAAGTACAAGAAGACTGGCTCTTCCTACTCGCTATGTTTTGAACCATTCCTGTGACACTAGTTTTTATTCCGATGCTTCACTTGAGGTTTACTGTATCCCTGGGACCTTCTTATGGACGATGAAACACAGAAATTGCATAGCAATGAAATACAAAGGGCACAATGACGGCTTAAGTACAAGGAGACTTACTCTTCCATCTCTCTATGTTTTGCACCATTCCTGTGACACTAGTTATAGATTCCGATGCTTCACTTCAGTTTTACTGTATCCATCTGACCTTCTTATTGACGATGAAACAAAGAAATTGCATCGGAATTAAATAGAAAAGGCACAATACCGACTTAAGTTCTACAAGACTGACTCTTCCTACTGTTTATGTTTTGAACCATTCCTGTGACACTAGTTATAGATTCCGATGCTTCACTTCAGGTTTACTGTATCCCTTGGACATTCTTATTGGCGATGAAACATAGAAATTGCATCGGAATTAAATACAAAAGGCACAATGTCGGCTCAAGTACAAGAACACTGACTCATGTTACAGTCTATGTTTTGAACCATTCCTGTGACACTAGTTGTAGATTCCGATGCTTCACTCCAGGTTTAGTGTATTCCTTGGACCTTCGTATTGACGATGAAACACAGAAATTGCATCGGAATTAAATACAAAAGGCACAATGCCGAATTAAGAACAAGAAGACTGACTCTTCTTACTGTTTATGTATTGAGTAATTCATGTGACACTAGTTATAGATTCCGATGCTTCACTTCTGGTTTACTGTATCCCTTGGACCTTCCTATTGACGATGAGACACTGAAATCGGATCGGAATTAAATAGAAAAAGCACAATGACGACTTAAGTACAAGAAGGCTGACTCTTCCTACTCTTTATGTTTTGAACCATTCCTGTGACACTAGTCTTTTATTCCGATGCTTCACTTGAGGTTTACTGTATCCCTTAGACCTACTTATGGACGATGAAACACAGAAATTGCATCGGAATGAAATACAAAAGGCTCAATGCCGACTTAAGTACAAGAGGACTGACTCTTCCATCTCTCTATGTTTTGAACCCTTCCTGTGACACTAGTTACAGATTCCGATGTTTCACTTCAGTATTACAGTATCCCTCTGACCTTCCAATTGACGATGGAACACAGAAATTGCATCGGAATAAAATGCAAGAGGCACAATGCCGACTTAAGTACAGGTAGACTTACTCTTCTTACTGACTATGTTTTGAACCATTCCTGTGACACTAGTTATAGATTCCGATGCTTAACTTCAGAATTACTGTATCCCAATGACCTTCTTAGTGACGATGAAACACAGAAATTGCATCGGATTTAAATACAAAAGGCACAATGCCGACTTAAGTACAAGAAGACTGACTGTTATTACTGACTATGATTTGAACCATTCCTGTGACACTAGTTATAGATTCCGATGCTTCACTCTAGGTTTACTGTATCCCTTGGACATTCTTATTGACGACTAAACACAGAAATTGCATCGGAATTAAATAAAAAATGCACAATGCCGACTTAAGTACAAGAAGACTGACTCTGCTTACTGTCTATGTTTTGAACCATTCCTGTGACACTAGTTTTTTATTCCGATGCTTCACTTGAGGTTTACTGTACCCCTCGGACCTTCTTATGGACGATGAAACTCAGAAATTGCATAGCAATGAAATACAAGGGGCACAATGACGACTTAAGTACAAGGAGACTTACTCTTCCATCTCTCTATGTTTTGCACCATTCCTGTGACATTAGTTATAGATTCCGATGCTTCACTTCAGTTTTACTGTATCCATCAGACCTTCTTATTGACGATGAAACAGAGAAATTGCATCGGAATTAAATAGAAAAGGCACAATACCGACTTAAGTTCAACAAGACTGACTCTTCCTACTGTTTATGTTTTGAACCATTCCTGTGACACTAGTTATAGATTCCGATGCTTCACTTCAGGTTTACTGTATCCCTTGGACCTTCTTATTGGCTATGAAACATAGAAATTGCATCGGAATTAAATACAAAAGGCACAATGTCGGCTTAAGTACAAGAAGACTGACTCATGTTACAGTCTATGTTTTGAACCATTCCTGTGACACTAGTTGTAGATTCCGATGCTTCACTCCAGGTTTAGTGTATCCCTTGGACCTTCTTATTGGCGATGAAACATAGAAATTGCATCGGAATTAAATACAAAAGGCACAATGCCGACTTAAGTACAAGAAGACTGACTCTTCTTACAATGTTTTGAACCATTCCTGTGACACTAGTTATAGATTCCGATGCTTCACTTCAGCTTTACTGTATCCCTCTGACCTTCTTATTGACGATAAAACAGAGAAATTGCATCGGAATTAAATAAAAAAGCACAATGCAGGCTTAAGTACAAGAAGACTGACTCTTCTTACTGTCTATGTTTTGAACCACTCCTGTGACACTAGTTACAGTTTCCGATGCTTCACTCCAGGTTTACTCTATCCCTTGGAACTTCTTATTGACGATGAAACACAGAAATTGCATCGGAATTAAAATTCAAAAGGCCCAATGCCGACTTAAATACAAGAGGACTGGCTCTTCTTACTGACAATGCTTCGAACCATTCCTGTGACACTAGTTATAGATTCCGAGGCTTCACTTCAGGTTTACTGTATCCATCTGACCTTCGTATGGACAATGACACACAGAAATTGCATCGGAATTAAATAGAAAGTTCAGAATAACGACTTAAGTACAAGAAGACTGACTCTTCTTACTGACTATGATGTGAACCATTCCTGTGACCCTAGTTATAGATTCAGATGCTTCACTTCAGGTTTACTGTATCCCTATGACCTTCTTATTGACGATGAAACACAGAAATTGCATCGGAATGAAATACAAGAGGCACAATGCCGACTTAAGTACGTGTAGACTGACTTTTCCTACTGTCTAAGATTTGAACCATTCCTGTGACACTAGTTATAGATTCCGATGGTTCATTTCAGGTTTACTGTATCCCTTGGACCTTCTTATTGACGATGAAACACAGAAATTGCATCGGAATTAAATACAAAAGGCACAATGCCGACTTAAGTACAAGAAGACTGACTCTTCTTACTGACTATGTTTTAAACCATTCCTGTGACACTAGTTATAGATTCCGATGCTTCACTTCATGTTTACTGTATCCCTCTGACCTTCTTATTGACGATGAAACACAGAAATTGCATCGGAATTAAATACAAAAGGCACAATATCGACTTAACTACAAGAAGACTGACTCTTCTTACTGACTATGAATTGAACCACTCCTGTGACACTAGTTATAGTTTCCGATGCTTCACTTCAGGTTTACTGTATCCCTCTGCCCATCTTATTGACGATGAAACACAGAAATTGCATCGGAATTAGATACAAAAGGCACAATGCCGACTTAAGTACAAGAAGACTGACTCTGCTTAGTGTCTATGTTTTGAACCATTTCTGTGATACTAGTTATAGATTTCGATGCTTCACTTCAGGTTTACTGTATCCCTTGGACCTTCTTATTGACGATGAAACACAGAAATTGCATCGTAATTAAATACAAAA
Source organism: Schistocerca piceifrons (assembly GCF_021461385.2). Taxonomy (NCBI): domain Eukaryota; kingdom Metazoa; phylum Arthropoda; class Insecta; order Orthoptera; family Acrididae; genus Schistocerca; species Schistocerca piceifrons. The sequence continues at coordinate 5,062,316 of NW_025727396.1, read as the reverse complement.
TGCACAATGCCGACTTAAGTAAAAGAAGACGGACTCTTCTTACTGACTATGCTTTCAACCATTCCTGTGAGACTAGTTATAGATTCCGATGCTTCACTTGAGGTTTGCTGTATCCCTCCGACCTTCTTATTGATGTTGGAACACAGAAATTGCATCGGAATTAAATACAAAAGGCACAATGCCGAATTAAGTACAAGAAGACTGACTCTTCTTACTGTTTATGTATTGAGTAATTCATGTGACACTAGTTATAGATTCCGATGCTTCACTTCTGGTTTACTGTATCCCTTGGACCTTCCTATTGACGATGAGACACAGAAATCGCATCGGAATTAAATAGAAAAAGCACAATGACGACTTAAGTACAAGAAGGCTGATTCTTCCTACTCTTTATGTTTTAAACCATTCCTGTGACACTAGTTTTTTATTCCGATGCTTCACTTGAGGTTTACTGTATCCCTTAGACCTACTTATGGACGATGAAACACAGAAATCGCATCGGAATGAAATACAAAAGGCTCAATGCCGACTTAAGTACAAGAGGAATGACTCTTCCATCTCTCTATGTTTTGAACCCTTCGTGTGACACTAGTTATGGATTCCGATGTTTCACTTCAGTATCACAGTATCCCTCTGACCTTCCAATTGACGATGGAACACAGAAATTGCATCGGAATTAAATACAAAAGGCACAATGCCGACTTAAGTACAGGTAGACTTACTCTTCTTACTGACTATGTTTTGAACCATACCTGTGACACTAGTTATAGATTCCGATGCTTAACTTCAGGATTACTGTATCCCAATGACCTTCTTAGTGACGATGAAACACAGAAATTGCATCGGATTTAAATACAAAAGGCACAATGCCGACTTAAGTACAAGAAGACTGACTGTTATTACTGACTATGCTTTGAACCATTCCTGTGACACTAGTTATAGATTCCGATGCTTCACTCTAGGTTTACTGTATCCCTTGGACATTCTTATTGACGACTAAACACAGAAATTGCATCGGAATTAAATAAAAAATGCACAATGCCGACTTAAGTACAAGAAGACTGACTCTGCTTACTGTCTATGTTTTGAACCATTCCTGTGATACTAGTTTTATATTTCGATGCTTCACTTTAGGTTCACTGTATCCCTTGGACCTTCTTATTGACGATGAAACACAGAAATTGCATCGTAATTTAATACAAAAGGCACAATGCCGACTTAATTACAACAAGACTTACTCATCTTACTGTCTATGTTTTGAACCATTCCTGTGACACTAGTTACAGATTCCGATGCTTCACTCCAGGATTACTGTATACCTTGGACCTTCTTATTGACGATGAAACACAGAAATTGCATCGGAATTAAATACGAAAGCACAATGCCGACTTAAGTACAAGAAGACGGACTCTTCTTACCGACTATGTATTGAACCATTTGTGTGACACTAGTTATAGTTTCCGATGCTTAACTTCAGGATTACTGTATCACACTGACCTTCGTAGTGACGATGAAACACAGAAATTGCATCGGAATTAAATATAAAAGGCCCAATGCCGACTTAAGTACAAGATAACTGACTCTTCTTACTGACTATGTTTGAACTATTCCTGTGACACTAGTTATAGATTCCGATGCTTAACTTCAGGTTTACTGTATCCCTCTGACCTTCTTATTGACGATGAAATACATACATTGCATCGGAACTAAATAGAAAAGGCACAATATCGACTTAACTACAAGAAGACTGACTCATCTTACTGACTATGTTTTGAACCATTCCTGTGACACTAGTTATAGATTCCGATGCTTAACTTCAGGATTACTGTATCCCACTGACCTTCTTAGTGACGATGAAACACAAAAATTGCATCGGAATTAAATACAAAAGGCACAATGCCGACTTAAGTACAAGAAGACTGACTCTTCTTACTGACTATGCCTTGAACCATTCCTGTGACACTAGTTATAGATTCCGATGCTTCACTCTAGGTTTACTGTATCCCTCTGACCTTCTTATTGACGATTAAACACAGAAATTGCATCGGAATTAAATAAAAAAAGCACAATGCCGACTTAAGTATATGAAGACTGACTCTGCTTACTGTCTATGTTTTGAAACCATTCCTGTGACATTAGTTATAGATTCCGATGCCTCACTTCAGGTTTACTGTATCCCTCTGACCTTCTTAGTGATGATGAAACACAGAAATTGCATCGGAATTCAATAGAAAAGGCACAATTTCGACTTAAGTACAAGAAGACTGACTCTTCTTACTGTGTATCTTTTGAACCATTCCTGTGACACAAGTTATAGATTCTGATGCTTCACTTCAGGTTTACTGTATCCCTTGGACCGTCTTATTGACGATGAAACACACAAATTGCATCGGAATTAAATACAAAACGCACAATGCCGACTTAAGTACAAGAAGACTGACTCTTCTTTTTGACAATTCTTTAAAACCATTCCTGTGACACTAGTTAGAGATTCCGATGCTTCACTTCAGGTTTACTGTATCCCTCGGACCTGCTTATTGACGATGAAACACAGAAATTGCATCGGAATTAAATACAAAAGCACAATGCCGACTTAAGTACGTGTAGACTGACTTTTCCTACTGTCTATGTTTGAAACCATTCCTGTGGCACTAGTTATTGATTCCGATGGTACATTTCAGGTTTACTGTATCCCTTGGACCTTCTTATTGGCGATGAAACACAGAAATTGCATCGGAATTAAATACAAAAGGCACAATGCCGACTTAAGTACAAGAAGACTGACTCTTCTTACTGACTATGCTTTGAACCATTCCTGTGACACTAGTTATAGATTCCGATGCTTAACTTCAGGATTACTGTATCCCACTGAACTTCTTAGTGACGATGAAACACAGAAATTGCATCGGAATTAAATACAAAAGGCACAATACCGACTTAAGTACAAGAAGACTGACTCTTCTTACTGACTATGTATTGAACCATTCCTGTGACACTAGTTATGGATTCCGATGCTTCACTCTAGGTTTACTGTATCCCTTGGACATTCTTATTGACGATTAAACACAGAAATTGCATCGGAATTAAATAAAGAAAGCACAATGCCGACTTAAGTACAAGAAGACTGACTCTGCTTACTGTCTATGTTTTGAACCATTCCTGTGATACTAGTTTTAGATTTCGATGCTTCACTTTAGGTTTACTGTATCCCTTGGACCTTCTTATTGACGATGAAACACAGAAATTGCATCGTAATTTAATACAAAAGGCACAATGCCGACTTAAGTACAAGAAGACTGACTCATCTTACTGACTATGTTTTGAACCATTCCTGTGACACTAGTTATAGATTCCGATGCTTCACTCCAGGTTTACTGTATCCCTTAGACCTTCATATTGACGATGTAACACAGAAATTGCATCGGAATTAAATACAAAAGGTACAATGCCGACTTATTTACAAGAGGACTGACTCCTCTTACTGACTATGTTTTCAACCATTCCTGTGACACTAGTTATAGATTCCGATGCTTATCTTCAGGATTACTGTATCCCTCTCACCTTCTTACTGACGATGAAACACAGAAATTGCGTCGGAATTAAATACAAAAGGCACAATGCCGACATAAGTACAAGAAAACTGACACTTCTTACTGTCTATGTTTTGAACCATCCCTGTGACACTAGTTATAGATTCCGATGCTTCACTCCAGGTTTACTGTATCCCTTGGACCTTCTTATTGACGATGAAACACAGAAATTGTATCGGAATTAAATACAAAATTCACAATGCCGACTTACGTACAAGAAGACTGACTCTTCTTATTGACTATGTATTGAACCGTTCCTGTGACACTAGTTATAAATTCCGATGCTACACTTCACGTTTACTGTATCCCTTGGACCTTATTATTGACGATGAAACACAGAAATTGCATCGGAATTAAATAGAAAAGTCACAATACCGACTTAACTACAAGAAGACTGCCTCTACTTACTGACTATGTTTTGAACCATTCCTGTGACACTAGTTATAGATTCCGATGATTACCTTCAGGATTATGATATCCCACTGACCTTCTTAGTGACGATGTATCACAGAAATTGCATCGCTATCAAATACAAAAGGCACAATGCCGACTTAAGTACTAGTAGACTGACTCTTCTTACTGACTATGCTTTGAACCATTATTGTGACAGTAGTTACAGATTCCGATGCTTCACTTCAGTTTTAGTGTATCCCTCTGACCTTCTTGTTGACGATGAAACACAGAAATTGCATCGGAATTAGATACAAAAGGCACAATGCCGACTTAAGTACAAGTAGACCGACTCTTCATACTGACTATGCTTTGAACCATTATTGTGACACTAGTTATAGATTCCGATGCTTCACAACAGGTTTACTGTATCCCTCTGACCTTCTTATTGACGATGAAACACAGAAATTGCATCGGAATTAAATAGAAAAGACACAATATCGACTTAAGTACAAGATAACTGACTCTTCTTACTGACTATGTTTTGAACCATTCCTGTGACACTAGTTATAGATTCCGATGCTTCACTCTAGGTTTACTGTATCCCTTGGACCTTCTTATTGACGATGAAACACAGAAATTGCATCGGAATTTAATACAAAAGGCGCAATGCCGACTTAAGTACAAGAAGACAGACTCATCTTACTGTCTTTGTTGTGAACCATTCCTGTGACACTAGTTACAGATTCCGATGCTTCACTCCAGGTTTACTGTATACCTTGGACATTCTTATTGACGATGAAACACAGAAATTGCATCGGAATTAAATACAGAAGCACAATGCCGACTTAAGTGCAAGAAGATAGACTCTTCTTATTGACTATGTTTTGAACCATTCCTGTGACACTAGCTATAGAATCGGATGCTTCACTTCAGGTTAACTGTATCCCTCTGACCTTCTTATTGACGATAAAACACAGAAATTGCATCGGAATTAAATACATAAGGCACAATAACGACATAAGTACAAGACGACTGACTCTTCTTACTGACTATGTTATGAACCATTCCTGTGACACTTGTTTTAGATTCCGATGCTTCACTTCAGGTTTACTGTATCCCTCTGACCTTCTTGTTGCGATGAAACACTGAAATTGCATCGGAATGAAATAGAAAAGGCACAATGACGACTTAAGTACAAGAATACTGACTCTTCTTACTGACTATGTTTTGAACCAATCCTGTGACACTAGTTATAGATTCCGATGCTTCACTTCAGGTTTACTGTATCACTTGGACCTTCCTATTGACGATGAGACACAGAAGTCGCATCGGTATTAAATAGAAAAAGCACAATGCCGACTTAAGTACAAGAAGACTGACTCTTCCTACTCTCTATGTTTTTAACCAATCCTGTGACACTAGTTTATTATTCCGATGCTTCACTTGAGGTTTACTGTATCCCTCGGACCATCTTATGGACGATGAAACACAGAAATTGCATCGGAAAGATATACAAAAGGCACAATGCCGACTTAAGTACAAGAAGACTGAATCTTCCAACTCTCTATGATTTGAACCATTCCTGTGACACTAGTTATAGATTCCGATGCTTCACTTCAGGTTTACTGTATCCCTCTGACCTTCTTATTGACGAAGAAACACAGAAATTGCGTCGGAATTAAATAGAAAAGGCACAATACCGACTTAAGTACAAGAAGACTGACTCTTCCTACTGTCTATGTTTTGTACCATTCTTGTGACACTAGTTATTGATTCCGACGCTTCACTTCAGGTTTACCATATCCCTTGGACCTACTTATTGACGATGAAACACACAAATTGCATCGGAATTAAATACAAAAGGCACAATGCCGACTTAAGTACAAGAAGACTGTCTCTTCCTACTGTCTATGTTTTGAACCATTCCTGTGACACTAGTCATAGATTCCGATGCTTCACTTCAGGTTTACTGTATCCCTTGGTCCAACTTATTGACGATGAAACCCAGAAATTGCATCGGCATTAAATACAAAAGGCACAATACCGACTTAAGTACAAGAAGACTGACTTTTCTTATTGACTATGCTTTGAACCATTCCTGTGACACTAGTTATAAATTCCGATGCTACACTGCAGGTTTACTGTATCCCTAGGACCTTCTTATTGACGATGAAACACAGAAATTGCATCTGAATTAAATAGAATAGGCACAATACCGACTTAACTACAAGGAGACTGACTCTTCTTACTGACTATGTTTTGAACCATTCCTGTGACACTAGTTATAGATTCTGATGCTTCACTTCGGGTTTACTGTATCCCTTGGACCTTCTTATTGGCGATGAAACACAGAAATTGCATAGGAATTAAATACAAAAGGCACAATTCCGACTTAAGTACAAGAAGACTGACTCATCTTACTGTCTATGTTTTGAACCATTCCTGTGACACTAGTTATAGATTCCGATGCTTCACTGCAGGTTTACTTTCCCCCTTAGCCCTTCATATTGACGATGTAACACAGAAATTGCATCGGAATTAAATACAAAAGGTACAATGCCGACTTAATTACAAGAAGACTGACTCTTCTTACTGACTATGCTTTCAACCATTCCTGTGACACTAGTTATACATTCCGATGTTTCACTTCATGTTTACTGTATCTCTCTGACCTTCTTATTGACGATAAAACACAGAAATTCATCGGAATTACATACAAAAGGCACAATGCCGACATAAGTACAAGAAGACTGACTCTTCTTACTGTCTATGTTTTAAACCATTCCGGTGAAACTAGTTATAGATTCCGATGTTTCACTCCAGGCTTACTCTATTACTTGGACCTTCTTACTGACGATGAAACACAGAAATTGCATCGTAATTAAATAGAAAATGCACAATGCCGACTTAAGAACAAGATTACTGACTCATCTTACTGTCTATGATTTGAACCGTCCTTGTGACACTAGTTATAGGTTCCGATGCCTCACTCCAGGTTTACTGTATCCCTTGGACCTTCTTATTGACGATAAAGCACAGAAATTGCATCGGAATTAAATACGTTAGGCACAATGCCGTCTTAAGTACAAGAAGACTGACTCTTCCTACTGTCTATGTTTTGAACCATTCCTGTGACACTAGTCATAGATTCCGATGCTTCACTTCAGGTTTACTGTATCCCTTGGACCATCTTATTGACGATGAAACACAGAAATTGCATCGGAATTAAATACAAAAAGCACAATACCGACTTAAGTACAAGAAGACTGACTCTTCTTACTGACTATGTTTTGAACCATTCCTGTAACACTAGTCGTAGATTCCGATGCTTTACTTCAGGTTTACTGTATCCCTCTGAACTTCTTATTGACGATGAAACACAGAAATTGCGTCGGAATTAAATACAAAAGGCACAATGCCGACATAAGTACAAGAAAACTGACTCTTCTTACTGCCTATGTTTTGAACCATCCCTGTGACACTAGTTATAGATTCCGATGCTTCACTCCACGTTTACTGTATCCCTTGGACCTTCTTATTGACGATGAAACACAGAAATTGTATCGGAATTAAATACAAAATTCACAATGCCGACTTACGTACAAGAAGACTGACTCTTCTTATTGACTATGTTTTGAACCATTCCTGTGACACTAGTTATTAATTCCGATGCTACACTTCAGGTTTACTGTATCCCTAGGACCTTCGTATTGACGATGAAACACAGAAATTGCATCGGAATTAAATAGAAAAGGCACAATACCGACTAAACTACAAGAAGACTGACCCTTCTGACTGACTATGCTTTGAACCATTCCTGTGACACTAGTTATAGATTCTGATGGTTCATTTCAGGTTTACTTATCCCTTGGAACTTCTTATTGACAATGATACACAGAAATTGCATCGGAATTAAATACAAAAGGCACAATGCCGACTTAAGTACAAGAAGACTGACTCTTCCAACTGTCTATGTTTTGAACCATTCGTGTGACACTAGTTATAGATTCCGATGCTTCACTTCATGTTTACTGTATCGCTCTGACCTTCTTATTGACGATAAAACACAGAAATTATATCGGAATTAAATACAAAAGGCACAATGCCGACTTAAGTACAAGAAGACTGACTCTTCTTAATGTATATGTTTTGAACCATTCCTGTAACACTAGTTATAGATTCCGATGGTTCATTTCAGGTTTACTTATCCCTTGGAACTTCTTATTGACAATGATACACAGAAATTGCATCGGAATTAAATACAAAAGGCACAATGCCGACTTAAGTACAAGAAGACTGACTCTTCCAACTGTCTATGTTTTGAACCATTCGTGTGACACTAGTTATAGATTCCGATGCTTCACTTCAGGTTTACTGTATCCCTCTGACCTTCTTATTGACGATGAAACACAGAAATTGCATCGGAAATAAAAAGAAAAATCACAATGCCGACTTAACTACAAGAAGACTGACTCTTCTTACTGACTGTGATTTGAACCATTCCTGTGACACTACTTATAGATTCCGATGCTTAACTTCAGGATTGCTGTATCCCACTGACCTTCGTAGTGACGATGTAACACAGAAATTGTATCGGAATTAAATACAAAAGGCACAATGCCGACTACAGTACAAGTAAACTGACTTCTTACTGACTATGTTTTGAACCATTCCTGTGACACTAGTTATAGATTCTGATGCTTCACTTCGGGTTTACTATATCCCTTTGACCTTCTTATTGGCGATGAAACACAGTAATTGCATAGGAATTAAATACAAAAGGCACAAAGCCGACTTAAGTACAAGAAGACTGACTCATCTTACTGTCTATGATTTGAACGATTCCTGTGACACTAGTTATAGATTCCGATGCTTCACTCCAGGTTTACTGTATCACTTAGACCTTCATATTGACGATGTAACACAGAAATTGCATCGGAATGAAATACAAAAGGTACAATGCCGACTTAATTACAAGAAGACTGGCTCTTCTTACTGAATAAGTTTTCAACCATTCCTGTGACACTAGTTACAGATTCCGATGCTTCACTTCATGTTTACTGTATCGCTCTGACCTTCTTATTGACGATAAAACACAGAAATTATATCGGAATTAAATACAAAAGGCACAATGCCGACTTAAGTACAAGAAGACTGACTCTTCTTAATGTCTATGTTTTGAACCATTCCTGTGACACTAGTTATAGATTCCGATGCTTCACTTCAGATTTACTTCATCCCTCTGACGCTCTTATTGACGATGAAACACAGAAATTGCATCGGAATTAAATACAAAAGGCACAATGCCGACTTAAGTACTAGTAGACTGACTCTTCTTACTGACTATGCTTTGAACCATTATTGTGACACTAGTTACAGATTCCGATGCTTCACTTCAGTTTTAGTGTATCCCTCTGACCTTCTTGTTGACGATGAAACACAGAAATTGCATCGGAATTAGATACAAAAGCCACAATGCCGACTTAAGTACAAGTAGACCGACTCTTCATACTGACTATGCTTTGAACCATTATTGTGACACTAGTTATAGATTCCGATGCTTCACAACAGGTTTACTGTATCCCTCTGACCTTCTTATTGACGATGAAACACAGAAATTGCATCGGAATTAAATAGAAAAGACACAATATCGACTTAAGTACAAGATAACTGACTCTTCTTACTGACTATGTTTTGAACCATTCCTGTGACACTAGTTATAGATTCCGATGCTTCACTCTAGGTTTACTGTATCCCTTGGACCTTCTTATTGACGATGAAACACAGAAATTGCATCGGAATTTAATACAAAAGGCGCAATGCCGACTTAAGTACAAGAAGACAGACTCATCTTACTGTCTTTGTTGTGAACCATTCCTGTGACACTAGTTACAGATTCCGATGCTTCACTCCAGGTTTACTGTATACCTTGGACATTCTTATTGACGATGAAACACAGAAATTGCATCGGAATTAAATACAGAAGCACAATGCCGACTTAAGTGCAAGAAGATAGACTCTTCTTATTGACTATGTTTTGAACCATTCCTGTGACACTAGCTATAGAATCGGATGCTTCACTTCAGGTTAACTGTATCCCTCTGACCTTCTTATTGACGATAAAACACAGAAATTGCATCGGAATTAAATACATAAGGCACAATAACGACATAAGTACAAGACGACTGACTCTTCTTACTGACTATGTTTTGAACCATTCCTGTGACACTTGTTTTAGATTCCGATGCTTCACTTCAGGTTTACTGTATCCCTCTGACCTTCTTGTTGCGATGAAACACTGAAATTGCATCGGAATGAAATAGAAAAGGCACAATGACGACTTAAGTACAAGAATACTGACTCTTCTTACTGACTATGTTTTGAACCAATCCTGTGACACTAGTTATAGATTCCGATGCTTCACTTCAGGTTTACTGTATCACTTGGACCTTCCTATTGACGATGAGACACAGAAGTCGCATCGGTATTAAATAGAAAAAGCACAATGCCGACATAAGTACAAGAAGACTGACTCTTCCTACTCTCTATGTTTTTAACCAATCCTGTGACACTAGTTTATTATTCCGATGCTTCACTTGAGGTTTACTGTATCCCTCGGACCATCTTATGGACGATGAAACACAGAAATTGCATCGGAAAGATATACAAAAGGCACAATGCCGACTTAAGTACAAGAAGACTGAATCTTCCAACTCTCTATGATTTGAACCATTCCTGTGACACTAGTTATAGATTCCGATGCTTCACTTCAGGTTTACTGTATCCCTCTGACCTTCTTATTGACGAAGAAACACAGAAATTGCGTCGGAATTAAATAGAAAAGGCACAATACCGACTTAAGTACAAGAAGACTGACTCTTCCTACTGTCTATGCTTTGTACCATTCTTGTGACACTAGTTATTGATTCCGACGCTTCACTTCAGGTTTACCATATCCCTTGGACCTACTTATTGACGATGAAACACACAAATTGCATCGGAATTAAATACAAAAGGCACAATGCCGACTTAAGTACAAGAAGACTGTCTCTTCCTACTGTCTATGTTTTGAACCATTCCTGTGACACTAGTCATAGATTCCGATGCTTCACTTCAGGTTTACTGTATCCCTTGGTCCAACTTATTGACGATGAAACCCAGAAATTGCATCGGCATTAAATACAAAAGGCACAATACCGACTTAAGTACAAGAAGACTGACTTTTCTTATTGACTATGTTTTGAACCATTCCTGTGACACTAGTTATTAATTCCGATGCTACACTTCAGGTTTACTTTCCCCCTTAGCCCTTCATATTGACGATGTAACACAGAAATTGCATCGGAATTAAATACAAAAGGTACAATGCCGACTTAATTACAAGAAGACTGACTCTTCTTACTGACTATGCTTTCAACCATTCCTGTGACACTAGTTATACATTCCGATGTTTCACTTCACGTTTACTGTATCTCTCTGACCTTCTTATTGACGATAAAACACAGAAATTCATCGGAATTACATACAAAAGGCACAATGCCGACTTAAGTACAAGAAGACTGACTCTTCTTACTGTCTATGTTTTAAACCATTCCGGTGAAACTAGTTATAGATTCCGATGTTTCACTCCAGGCTTACTCTATTACTTGGACCTTCTTACTGACGATGAAACACAGAAATTGCATCGTAATTAAATAGAAATGCACAATGCCGACTTAAGAACAAGATTACTGACTCATCTTACTGTCTATGATTTGAACCGTCCTTGTGACACTAGTTATAGGTTCCGATGCCTCACTCCAGGTTTACTGTATCCCTTGGACCTTCTTATTGACGATAAAGCACAGAAATTGCATCGGAATTAAATACGTTAGGCACAATGCCGACTTAAGTACAAGAAGACTGACTCTTCTTACTGACTATGTTTTGAACCATTCCTGTAACACTAGTCGTAGATTCCGATGCTTTACTTCAGGTTTACTGTATCCCTCTGAACTTCTTATTGACGATGAAACACAGAAATTGCGTCGGAATTAAATACAAAAGGCACAATGCCGACATAAGTACAAGAAAACTGACTCTTCTTACTGCCTATGTTTTGAACCATCCCTGTGACACTAGTTATAGATTCCGATGCTTCACTCCACGTTTACTGTATCCCTTGGACCTTCTTATTGACGATGAAACACAGAAATTGTATCGGAATTAAATACAAAATTCACAATGCCGACTTACGTACAAGAAGACTGACTCTTCTTATTGACTATGTTTTGAACCATTCCTGTGACACTAGTTATTAATTCCGATGCTACACTTCAGGTTTACTGTATCCCTAGGACCTTCGTATTGACGATGAAACACAGAAATTGCATCGGAATTAAATAGAAAAGGCACAATACCGACTAAACTACAAGAAGACTGACCCTTCTGACTGACTATGCTTTGAACCATTCCTGTGACACTAGTTATAGATTATGATGCTTCACTTCGGGTTTACTGTATCCCTTGGACCTTCTTATTGGCGATGAAACACAGAAATTGCATAGGAATTAAATACAAAAGGCACAAAGCCGACTTAAGTACAAGAAGACTGACTCATCTTACTGTCTATGATTTGTACGATTCCTGTGACACTAGTTATAGATTCCGATGCTTCACTCCAGGTTTACTGTATCACTTAGACCTTCATATTGACGATGTAACACAGAAATTGCATCGGAATGAAATACAAAAGGTACAATGCCGACTTAAGTACAAGAAGACTGACTCTTCTTAATGTATATGTTTTGAACCATTCCTGTGACACTAGTTATAGATTCCGATGGTTCATTTCAGGTTTACTTATCCCTTGGAACTTCTTATTGACAATGATACACAGAAATTGCATCGGAATTAAATACAAAAGGCACAATGCCGACTTAAGTACAAGAAGACTGACTCTTCCAGCTGTCTATGTTTTGAACCATTCGTGTGACACTAGTTATAGATTCCGATGCTTCACTTCATGTTTACTGTATCGCTCTGACCTTCTTATTGACGATAAAACACAGAAATTATATCGGAATTAAATACAAAAGGCACAATGCCGACTTAAGTACAAGAAGACTGACTCTTCTTAATGTATATGTTTTGAACCATTCCTGTAACACTAGTTATAGATTCCGATGGTTCATTTCAGGTTTACTTATCCCTTGGAACTTCTTATTGACAATGATACACAGAAATTGCATCGGAATTAAATACAAAAGGCACAATGCCGACTTAAGTACAAGAAGACTGACTCTTCCAACTGTCTATGTTTTGAACCATTCGTGTGACACTAGTTATAGATTCCGATGCTTCACTTCAGGTTTACTGTATCCCTCTGACCTTCTTATTGACGATGAAACACAGAAATTGCATCGGAAATAAAAAGAAAAATCACAATGCCGACTTAACTACAAGAAGACTGACTCTTCTTACTGACTGTGATTTGAACCATTCCTGTGACACTACTTATAGATTCCGATGCTTAACTTCAGGATTGCTGTATCCCACTGACCTTCGTAGTGACGATGTAACACAGAAATTGTATCGGAATTAAATACAAAAGGCACAATGCCGACTAAAGTACAAGTAAACTGACTTCTTACTGACTATGTTTTGAACCATTCCTGTGACACTAGTTATAGATTCTGATGCTTCACTTCGGGTTTACTATATCCCTTGGACCTTCTTATTGGCGATGAAACACAGTAATTGCATAGGAATTAAATACAAAAGGCACAAAGCCGACTTAAGTACAAGAAGACTGACTCATCTTACTGTCTATGATTTGAACGATTCCTGTGACACTAGTTATAGATTCCGATGCTTCACTCCAGGTTTACTGTATCACTTAGACCTTCATATTGACGATGTAACACAGAAATTGCATCGGAATGAAATACAAAAGGTACAATGCCGACTTAATTACAAGAAGACTGGCTCTTCTTACTGAATAAGTTTTCAACCATTCCTGTGACACTAGTTACAGATTCCGATCCTTCACTTCATGTTTACTGTATCGCTCTGACCTTCTTATTGACGATAAAACACAGAAATTATATCGGAATTAAATACAAAAGGCACAATGCCGACTTAAGTACAAGAAGACTGACTCTTCTTAATGTCTATGTTTTGAACCATTCCTGTGACACTAGTTATAGATTCCGATGCTTCACTTCAGATTTACTTCATCCCTCTGACGCTCTTATTGACGATGAAACACAGAAATTGCATCGGAATTAAATACAAAAGGCACAATGCCGAATTATGTACAAAAAGGTTGACTCTTCTTACTGCCTATGTTTTGAACCATTCCTGTGACACTAGTTATAGATTCCGATGCTTCACTCTAGGTTTACTGTATCCTTTGGACCTTCTTATAGACGACGAAACACAGAAATTGCATCCGAATTAAATAAAAATAGCACAATGCCGACTGAAGTACAGGAAGACTGACTCTGCTTACTGTCTATGATTTGAACAATTCCTGTGATACTAGTTATAGATTTCGATGCTTCACTTCGGGTTTACTGTATCCCTCTGACCTTCTTATTGACGATAAAACACAGAAATTCATAGGAATTAAATACAAAATTCACAATCCGACTTAAGTACATGTAGACTGACTTTTCCTACTGTCTATGTTTTGAACCATTCCTGTGACACTAGTTATAGATTCCGATGCTTCACTTCAGGTTTACCGTATCCCTTGGACCTTCCTATTGACGATGAGACACAGGAATCTCATCGGAATTAAATAGAAAACGCACAATGCCGACTTAAGTACAAGAAGACTGACTCTTCTTACGGACTATGTTTTGCACCATTCCTGTGACACTAGTTATAGATTCCGATGCTTCACTTCAGGATTACTGTATCCCTCTGACCTTCTTATTGACGATGAAACACAGAAATTGCATCGGAATTAAATACAAAAGGCACAATGCCGACTTAAGTACATGTAGACTGACTTTTCCTACTGTCTATGTTTTGAACCATTCCTGTGACACTAGTTATAGATTCCGATGGTTCATTTCAGGTTTACTTATCCCTTGGAACTTCTTATTGACAATGATACACAGAAATTGCATCGGAATTAAATACAAAAGGCACAATGCCGACTTAAGTACAAGAAGACTGACTCTTCCAACTGTCTATGATTTGAACCATTCGTGTGACACTAGTTATAGAATCCTATGCTTTACTTCAGGTTTACTGTATCCCTCTGACCTTCTTATTGACGATGAAACACAGAAATTGCATCGGAAATAAATAGAAAAATCACAATGCCGACTTAACTACAAGAAGACTGACTCTTCTTACTGACTGTGATTTGAACCATTCCTGTGACACTACTTATAGATTCCGATGCTTAACTTCAGGATTACTGTATCCCACTGACCTTCTTAGTGACGATGAAACACAGACATTGCATCGGAATAAAATACAAAAAGCACAATGGCGACTTAAGTACAAGAAGACTGACTCATCTTACAGTCTATGTTTTGAACCATTCCTGTGACACTAGTTTTAGACTCTGATGCTTCACTCCAGGTTTACTGTATCCCTAGGACCTTGTTATTGACGATGAAACACAGAAATTGCATCGGAATTAAATAGAAAATGCACAATGCCGACTTAAGAACAAGATTACTGACTCATCTTACTGTCTATGGTTTGAACCGTCCTTGTGACACTAGTTATGAATTCCGATGCTTCACTCCAGGTTTACTGTATCCCTTGGACCGTCTTATTGACGATGAAACACAGAATTTGCATCGGAATTAAATACAAAAAGCACAATGCCGCCTTAAGTACAAGAAGACTGACTCTTCATACTGAGTATGTTTTGAACCATTCCTGTGACACTAGTTATAGATTCCGATGTTTCACGTCAGGTTTACTGTATCCCTCTGACCTTCATATTGACGATGAAACACAGAAATTGCATCAGAATTAAATACAAAACGCACAATGCCGAATTAAGTACAGGAAGACTGACTCTTCTTACTGCCTATGTTTTGAACCATTCCTGTGACACTAGTTATAGACTCCGATGCTTCCCTCCAGGGTTAATGTATCCCTTGGACCGTCTTTTTGACGATGAAACACAGAAATTGCATCGGAATTAAATATAAAAGGCACAATGCCGACGTAAGTAAAAGAAGTCAACTCTTCTTACAGTCTATGTTTTGAACCATTCCTGTGACACTAGTTATAGATTCCGATGCTTCACTCCAGGTTTACTGTATCCCTCGGACCTTCTTATTGACGATGAAACACAGAAATTGCATCGGAATTAAATAGAAAATGCACAATGCCGACTTAAGTACAAGAATACTGACTCATCTTACTGTCTATGGTTTGAACCGTCCCTGTGACACTAGTTATGGATTCCGATGCTTCACTCCAAGTTTACTGTATCCCTTGGACCTGCTTATTGACGATGAAACACAGAAATTGCATCAGAATTAAATAGAAAAAGCACAATACCGACATAACTACAAGAAGACCGATTCTTCTTACTGACTATGTTTTGAACCATTCCTGTGACACTAGTTATAGATTCCGATGCTTAACTTTAGTATTACTATATCCCACTGATTTTCTTAGTGACGATGAAACACAGAAATTGCATCGGAATTAAATACTAAAGGCACAATGCCTACTTAGGTACAAGAAGACTGACTCATCTTACTGACTATGTTTTGAACCATTCCTGTGACACTAGTTATAGATTCTAATGCATCACTTTAAGTTTACTGTATCCCTTGGACCTTCTTATTGGCGATGAAACACAGAAATTGCATCGGAATTAAATACTAAAGGCACAATGCCGACTTAAGTACAAGAAGACTGGCTCATCTTACTGTGTTTGTTTTGAACCGTTCCTGTGACACTAGTTATAGATTCCGATGCTTCACTCCAGGTTTACTGTATCCCTTAGACCTTCATATTGACGAAGAAACACAGAAATTGCATCGGAATTAATTACAAAAGGCACAATGCCGGCTTAAGTACAAGAAGACTGACTCTTCTTACTGACTAAGTTTTGAACCATTCCTGTGACACTAGATATAGATTCCGATGCTTCACTTCATGTTTACTGTATCCCTCTGACCTTCCTATTGACGATAAATCACAGAAATTACATCGGAATTAAATACAAAAGGCACAATGCCGACTTAAGAACAAGGAGACTGACTCATCTTACTGTCTATGTTTTGAACCATTCCTGTGACACTAGTTATAGATTCCGATGCTTCACCTCAGATATTCTGTATCCCTCTGACGTTCTTATTGAGAATGAAACACAGAAATTGCATCGGAATTAAACACAAAAGGCACAATGCCGACTTATGTACAAGAAGACTGACTCTTCTTACTGTCAATGTTTTGAACCATTCTTGTGGCACTAGTCCTAGATTACGATGCATCACTTCAGGTTTACAGTATCCCTTGGACCTTCTTATTGACGATGACACACAGAAAATGCATCGGAATCAAATAAAAAAGGCACAATACCGACTTAAGTGCAAGAAGACTGACTCTTCATACTGACTACGTATTGAACCACTCCTGTGACACTAGTCCTAAATTCCGATGCTTTACTTCAGGATTACTGTATCCCTCTGACCTTCTGATTGACGATGAAAAAAGAAATTGCATCGGAATTAAATACAAAAGGCACAATGCCGACTTAAGTACAAGAAGACTGACTGTTCTTACTGTCTATGTTTTGAACCATCCCTGTGACACTAGTTATAGATTCCGATGCTTCACTCCAAATTTACTGTGTCCCTTGGACCTTCCTATTGACGATGAAGCACAGAAATTGTATCGGAATTAAATACGAAATTCACAATGCCGACTTACGTACAAGAAGACTGACTCTTCGTACTGACTATGTTTTGAACCATTCCTGTGACACTAGTTATAGATTCCGATGCTTCACTTGAGGTTTACTGTATCCCTTGGGCCTTCCTATTGACGATGAGACACCGAAATCGCATCGGAATTAAATAGAAAAAGCACAATGCCGACTTCAGTACAAGAAGACTGACTCTTCCTACTCTCTATGTTTTGAACCATTCCTGTGACACTAGTTTTTTATTACGATGCTTCACTTGAGTTTTACTGTATCCCTCGGAGCTTCTTATGGACGATGAAACACAGAAATTGCATCGGAATGAAATACAAAAGGCACAATGCCGACTTATGTACAAGAAGACTGAATCTTCCAACTCTCTATGTTTTGAACCATTCCTGTGACACTAGTTATGGATTCCGATGCTTCACTTCAGGTTTACTGTATCCCTTTGACCTTCATATTGACGATGAAACACAGAAATTGCATCGGAATCAAATAGAAAAGGCACAATACCGACTTAAGTACAAGAAGACTGACACTTCCTACTCTCTATGTTTTGAACCATTCCTGTGACTAGTTATAGATTCCGATGCTTCACTTCAGGTTTTCTGTATCCCACTCACCTTCTTTGTGACGATGAAACACAGAAATTGCATCGGAATTATATACAAAAAGCACAATGCCGACTAAAGTACAAGAATACTGACTCATCTTGCTGTCTATGTTTTGAACCGTCCCTCTGACACTAGTTATAAATTCCAATGCTTCACTCCACGTTTACTGTATCCCTTGGACGTTCTTATTGACGATGAAACACAGAAATTGCATCGGAATTAAATACAAAAGGCACAATACTGACTTAAGTACAAGATAACTGACTCTTCTTACTGACGATGTTTGAACCATTCCTGTGACACTAGTTATAGAACGATGCTTCATATCAGGATTACTGTATCCCTCTGACCTTCTTATTGACCATGAAACACAGAAATTGCATCGGAATTAAATACAAAAGGCACAATGCCAACTTAAGTAAAAGAAGTCTGACTCTTCTTACTGTCTGTGCTTTGAACCATTCCTGTGACACTAGTTATAGATTGCGATGCCTCACTTCGGGTTAACTGTATCCCTTAGAAATTCTTATTGACGATGAAACACAGAAATTGCATCGGAATTAAATACAAAAGGCACAATGACGACTTAAGTACAAGAAGACTGACTCATCTTACTCTCTATGGTTTGAACCGTCCCTGTGACACTAGTTATAGATTCCGATGCTTCACTCCAGGTTTACTGTATCCCTTGGACCTTCTATTGACGATGAAACTCAGAAATTGCAATGGAATAAAATACAAAAACCACAATGCCGACGTAAGTACAAGAAGACTGACTCTTCCTACCGTCTATGTTTTAAACCATTCCTGTGACACTAGTCATAGATTCCGATGCTTCACTTCAGGTTTACTGTATCCCTTGGACCTTCTTATTGACGATGAAACACAGAAATTGCATCGGAATCAAATACAAAAGGAACAATACTGACTTAAGTACAAGAAGCCTGACTCTTCTTACTGACTATGTTTTGAACCATTCCTGTGTCACTAGTCATAGATTCCGATGCTTCACTTCAGGTTTACTGTATCCCTTGGTCCTTCTTATTGACGATGAAACACAGAAATAGTAACGGAATTAAATACAAAATTCACAATGCCGACTTACGTACATGTTGACTGACTCTTCTTACTGACTATGTTTTGAACCATTCCTGTGACACTAGTAATAAATTCCGATGCATAACTTCAGGATTACTATATGCCACTGACTTTCTTAGTGACGATGAAACACAGAAATTGCATCGGAATTAATTACAAAAGGCACAATGCCGACTTAAGTACAAGAAGACTGACTGTTCTTACTGACTATGCTTTGAACCATTCCTGTGACACTAGTTATAGATTCCGATGCCTCACTTCATGTTTACTGTATCCCTCTGACCTTCTTATTGACGATAAAACACAGAAATTACATCGGAATTAAATACAAAAGGCACAATGCCGACTTAAGTACAAGAAGACTGACTCTTCTTACTGTCTATGTTTTGAACCTTTCCTGTGACACTAGTTATAGATTCCGATGCTTCACTTCAGATTTTCTGTATCCCTCTGACGTTCTTATCGACGATGAAACACAGAAATTGCATCGTAATTAAATACAAAAGGCACAATGCCGAATAAAGTACAAAAAGACTGACTCTTCTTACTGTCTATGTTTTGAACCATTCCTGTGACACTAGATATAGATTCCGATGCTTCACTCTAGGTTTACTGTATCCCTTGGACCTTCTTATTGACGATGAAACACAGAAATTGCATACGAATTAAATACAAAAGGCACAATACCGACTGAAGTACAAGAAGACTGACTCTTCTTACTGACTATGTCCTGAACCATTCCTGTGACACTAGTTATAGATTACGATGCTTCATATCAGGTTTACTGTATCCCTCTGACCTTCTTATTGACGATGAAACACAGAAATTGCATCGGAATTAAATAAAAAAGGCACAATGCCGAATTAAGTACAAGAAGACTGACTCATCTTACTGTCTATGGTTTGACCCGTCGCTGTGACACTTGTTTTAGATTCCGATGCTTCACTCCAGGTTTACTGTATCCCTTGGATCTTCTTATTGACGATGAAACACAGAAATTGCATCGGAATTAACTACAAAAAGCACAATGCCGACTTAAGTACGAGAAGACTGACTCCTCCTACTGTCTATGTTTTGAACCATTATTGTGACACTAGTCATAGATTCCGATGCTTCACTTCAGGTTTACTGAATCCCTTGGACCTTCTTAGTGGCGATGAAACACAGAAATTGCATCGGAATTAAATAAAAAATGCACAATACCGACTTAAGTACAAGAAGACTGACTCTTCTTACTGACTATGTTTTGAACCATTCCTGTGACACTAGTTATAGATTCCAATGCTTTACTTCAGGATTACTGTATCCCTCGGTCCTTCTTATTGACGATGAAACACAGAAATAGTATCGGAATTAAACACAAAATTAACAATGCCGACTTACGCACAAGAAGACTGACTCTTCTTACTGACTATGATTTGAACCATTCCTGTGACACTAGTTATAAATTCCCATGCTTCACTTCAGGTTTACTGTATCCCTTGGACCTTATTACTGACGATGAAAAACAGAAATTGCATCGGAATTAAATAGAAAAGGCACAATACCGACTTAACCACAAGAAGACTGACTCTTCTTACTGACTATGTTTTGAACCATTCCTGTGACACCAGTTATAGATTCCGATGTTTAACTTCAGGATTACTGTATCCCACTGTCCTTCTTAGTGACGATGAAGCACAGAAATTGCATCGGAATTAAATACAAAAGGCACAATGCCGACTTAAGTACAAAAAGACTGATTCTTCTTATTGACTATGATTTGAACCATTCCTGTGACACTAGTTATAGATTCTAATGCTTCACTCCAGGTTTACTGTATCCTTTAGACCTTCTTATTGACGATGAAACACAGAAATTGAATCGGAATTAAATACAAACGGCACAATGCCAACTAATGTACAAGAAGACTGACTCTTCTGACAGTCTATGTTTTGAACCACTCCTGTGACACTAGTTATAGATTCCGGTGCTTCACTCCAGGTTTACTGTATACCTTGGACCTTCTTATTGACGATGAAACACAGATATTGTATCGGAATTAAATACAAAAGCACAATGCCGACTTAAGTACAAGAAGACGGACTCTTCTTACTGACTATATTTTGAACCATTTCTGTGACACTAGTTATAGATTCCGATGTTTAACTTCTGGATTACTGTATCCCACTGACCTTCTTAGTGACGATGAAACACAGAAATTGCATCGGAATTAAATACAAAAAGCACAATGCCGACTTAAGTACAAGATAACTGACTCTTCTTACTGACTATGCGTGGAACCATTCCTGTGACACTAGTTATAGATTCTAATGCTTCACTTCAGGTTTACTGTACCCTTGGACCTTCTTATTGGCGATGAAACACAGAAATTGCATCGGAATTAAATACAAAAAGCACAATGTCGACTTAAGTACAAGAATACTGACTCATCTTACTGTCTATGGTTTGAACCGTCCCTGTGACACTAGTTATAGATTCCGATGCTTCACTCCAGGTCCCTTGGACCTTCAATTGACGATGAAACTCAGAAATTGCATCGGAATTAAATACAAAAACCACAATGCCGACTTAAGTACAAGAAGACTGACTCTTCCTACCGTCTATGTTTTAAACCATTCCTGTGACACTAGTCATAGATTCCGATGCTTGACTTCAGGTTTACTGTATCCCTTGGACCTTCTTATTGACGATGAAACACAGAAATAGTATCGGAATTAAATACAAAATTCACAATGCCGACTTTCGTACATGAAGACTGACTCTTCTTACTGACTATGTTTTGAACCATTCCTGTGACACTAGTAATAAATTCCGATGCATAACTTCAGGATTACTATATCCCACTGACATTCTTAGTGACGATGAAACACAGAAATTGCATCGGAGTTAAATACAAAAGCCACAATGCCGACTTAAGTACAAGAAGACTGACTGTTCCTACTGACTATGATTTGAACCATTCCTGTGACACTAGTTGTAGATTCTAATGCTTCACTTCCGAATTACTTTATCGCTTGGACATTCTTATTGACGATGAAACACAGAAATTGCATCGGAATTAAATACAAAAGGCACAATGCCGAATTAAGTACAAGATAACTGAGTCTTCTTACTGATTATGTTTTGAACCATTCCTATGACACTAGTTAAAGATTCCGATGCTTCACTCTAGGTTTACTGTATCCCTTGGACATTCTTATTGACGATGAAACACAGAAATTGCATCGGAATTAAATTCAAAAGGCACAATGCCGACTTAAGTACAAGAAGACTGACTCTTCTTACTGTCTATGTTTTGAACCATTCCTGTGACTCTAGTTGTAGATTCCGATGCTTCACTTCAGGTTTACTGCATCCCTCTGACCTTCTTATTGAAGATGAAACACAGAAATTGCATCGGAATTAAATACAAAAGGCACAATGCCGACTTAAGTACAAGAAGACCGACTCTTCTTACTGTCTATGATTTGAACCATTCCTGTGACACTAGTTATAGATTCCGATGCTTCTATTCAGGCCTACTGTATCCCTTGGACCTTCTTATTGACGATGAAACACATGAATTGCATCGGAATTAAATACAAAAGGCACAATGCCGACTTAAGTACAAGAATACTGACTCTTCTTACTGACTATGTTTTGAACCATTCCTGTGACACTAGTTATAGATTCCGATGCTTTACATCAGGTTTACTGTATCCCTCTGACCTTCTTATTGACGATGAAACACAGAAATTGCATCGGAATTAAATACAAAAGGCACAATGCCGACTTAAGGACATGTAGACTGACTTTCCCAACTGTCTATGTTGCACAATGCCGACTTAAGTAAAAGAAGTCTTACTCTTCTTACTGTCTGTGTTTTGAACCATTCCTGTGACACTAGTTATAGATTCCGATGCTTCACTCCAGGTTTACTGTATCCCTTTTACCTTCTTATTGACGATGAAACACAGAAATTACATCAGAATTAAATAGAAAATGCACAATGATGACTTAAGTACAAGATGACTGACTCTTCTTACTGACTATGTTTGAACCCTTCCTGTGACACTAGTTATGGATTCCGATGCTTCACTTCAGGTTTACTGTATCCCTTGGACCTTCTTATTGACGATGAAACACAGAAATTGCATCGGAATTAAATAGAAAAGTCACAATGCCGACTTAAGTACAAGTATACTGACTCATCTTACTGTCTGTTCTTTTAACCGCCCCTGTGACACTAGTTGTAGATTCCGATGCTTCACTCCAGGTTTACTGTATCCCTTGGACCTTCTTATTGACGATGAAACACAGAAATTGCATCGGAATTAAATACAAAAAGCACAATGCCGACTTAAGTACAAGAAGACTGACTCTTCTTACTGTCTATGTTTTGAACCATTCCTGTGACACTAGTTATAGACTCCGATGATCACTCCAGGTTTACTGTATCCCTTGGACCTTGTTATAGACGATGAAACACAGAAATTGCATCGGAATTAAATACAAAAGGCACAATGCCGACTTAAGTAAAAGAAGTCTGACTCTTCTTACTGTCTATGCTTTGAACCATACCTGTGGCACTAGTTATAGATTCCGATGCTTCACTCCAGGTTTACTGTGTCCCTTGGACCTTCGTATTGACGATGAGAAATCGAAATTGCATCAGAATTAAATCGAAATGGCACAATGTTGACTTAAGTACAAGAAGACTGACTCGTCTTACTGACTATGTTTTGAACCATTCCTGTGACGCTAGTTATATTTTCCGATGCTTCACTTCAGGTTTACTGTATTCCTTGGACCTTCTTATTGACGATGAAGCACAGAAATTGCATCGGAATTAAATACAAAAGGAACAATACCGACTTAAGTACAAGGAGACTGACTCTTCCTACTGTCTATGATTTGAACCATTCCTGTGACACTAGTTATAGATTCTGATGCTTCACTCCAGGTTTACTGTGTCCCTTGGACCTTCTTATTGACGATGAAACACAGAAATTGCACGGAAGTAAATACAAAAGGCACAATTAAGATTTAAGTACAAGAAGACTGACCCTTCTTACTGCCTATGCTTTGAACCATTCCTGTGACGCTAGTAATAGACTCCGATGCTTCACTCCACGTTTACTGTATCCCTCTGACCTTCTTATTGACGATGAAACACAGAAATTGCATCGGAATTAAATACAAAAGGCATATTGCCGACTTAAGTACAAGAAGACTGACTCTTCCTACTGTCTATGTTTGAAAAATTCCTGTGACACTAGTTATAGATTCAGATGCTTCACTCCAGGTTTACTGTGTCCCTTGGACCTTCTTATTGACGATGAAACACAGAAATTGCATCGGAATTAAATACAATAGCCACAATGCCGACTTAAGTACAAGAAGAGTGACTCTTGCTCCTGTCTATGTTTTGAACAATTCCTGTGACACTAGTTATAGATTCCGATGCTTCACTTCAGGTTTACTGTATCCCTTGGACCTTCTTATTGACAATGAAACACAGAAATAGCATCGGAATTGAATACAAAAAGCACAATGGCAACTTAAGTACAAGAATACTGACTCATCTTACTGTCTATGTTTTGAACAGTCCCTGTGACTGTGGTTATAGATTCCGATGCTTCACACCAGGTTTAATGTATCCCTTTGACCTTCTTATTGACGATGAAACACAGAAATTGCACCGGAATTACATACAAAAGGCACAATGCCGAATTAAGTACAAAAAGACTGACTCTTCTTACTGACTATGTTTTAAGCCATTCCTGTGGCACTAATTGATTCCGATGCTTCACTTCAGCCTTACAGTATCCCTCTGACCTTCTTATTGACGATGAAACACAGAAATTGCATCGGAATTAAATACAAAAGGCGCAATGCCGAATTAAGTGCAAGAAGACTGACTCTTCTTACAGTTTTGTTTTGAACCATTCCTGTGACACTAGTTATAGACTCCGATGCTTCACTCCAGGTTCACTGTATCCCTTGGACCTTCTTATTGACGATGAAACACAGATATTGCATCGGAATTAAATACAAAAGGCATAATGCCGACTTAAGTACATGAAGACCAAGAAGACTGACTCTTCTTACTGACTTTGTTTTGAACCCTTCCTGTGACACTAGTAATAGATTCCGATGCTTCACTTCAGGTTTACTGTATCACTCTGACCTTCTTATTGACGAAGAATCACAGAAATTGCATCGGAATTAAATACAAAAGGCACAATGCCGACTTAAGTACAAGAGGACTGACTCTTCTTACTGCCTATGCTTTGTACCATTCCTGTAACACTAGTTATAGACTCCGATGCTTCACTACAAGTTTACTGTATCCCTCTGACCTTCTTATTGACGATGAAACACAGAAATTGCATCGGAATTAAATACAAAAGGCACAATGCCGACTTAAGGACAAGAAGACTGACTCTTCCTACTGTCTATGTTTTGAACCATTCCTGTGACACTAGTTATAGATTCTGATGCTTCACTCCAGGTTTACTGTGTCCCTTGGACCTTCTTATTGACGATGAAACACAGAAATTGCACGGAAGTAAATACAAAAGGCACAATTAAGATTTAAGTACAAGAAGACTGACCCTTCTTACTGCCTATGCTTTGAACCATTCCTGTGACGCTAGTTATAGACTCCGATGCTTCACTCCACGTTTACTGTATCCCTCTGACCTTCTTATTGACGATGAAACACAGAAATTGCATCGGAATTAAATACAAAAGGCATATTGCCGACTTAAGTACAAGAAGACTGACTCTTCCTACTGTCTATGTTTGAAAAATTCCTGTGACACTAGTTATAGATTCAGATGCTTCACTCCTGGTTTACTGTGTCCCTTGGACCTTCTTATTGACGATGAAACACAGAAATTGCATCGGAATTAAATACAATAGCCACAATGCCGACTTAAGTACAAGAAGAGTGACTCTTGCTCCTGTCTATGTTTTGAACAATTCCTGTGACACTAGTTATAGATTCCGATGCTTCACTTCAGGTTTACTGTATCCCTTGGACCTTCTTATTGACAATGAAACACAGAAATAGCATCGGAATTGAATACAAGAGGCACAATGCCGACTTAAGTACAAGAAGACTGACTCTTCTTACTGTCTATGTTTTGAACCATTCCTGTGACACTAGTTATAGATTCCGATGCTTAACTTCAGGATTACTGTATCCCTCTGACCTTCATAGTGACGATGAAACACAGAAATTGCATCGGAATTAAATGCAAAAAGCACAATGCCGACTTAAGTACAAGAATACTTACTCATCTTACTGTCTATGTTTTGAACCGTCCCTGTGACTGTAGTTATAGTTCCGATGCTTCACTCCAGGTTTAATGTATCCCTTGGACCTTCTTATTGACGATGAAACACAGAAATTGCATCGGAATGAAATAGAAAATGCGTAATACCGATTTAAGTACTAGAAGACTGACTCTTCCTACTGCCTATGTTTTGAACCATTCCTGTGACACTAGTTATAGATTCCGATGCTTCACTTCAGGTTTACTGTATCCCTCTGACCTTCTTATTGACGATGAAACACAGAAATTGCATCGGAATTAAATACAAAAAGCACAATGCCGACTTAAGTACAAGAATACTAACTCATCTTACTGTCTATGTTTTGAACCATTCGTGTGACACTAGTTATAGATTCCGATGCTTCACTTCAGGTTTACTGTATCCCTTGGACCTTCTTTTTGACGATGAAATACAGATATTGCATCGGAATTAAATAGAAAAGGCACAATGCCGACATATGTACAAGAAGATTGACTCTTCTTACTGTTTATGCTTATAACCATTCCTGTGACACTAGTTATAGATTCCGATGCTTCACTCCAGGTTTACTGTATCCCTTGGACCTTCTTTTTGACGATGAAACAAGAATTTGCATCGGAATTAAATACAAAAGGCACATTGCCGACTAAAGTACAAGAAGACTGACTCTTCTTACTGACTATGCTTTGAACCATTCCTGTGACACTAGTTATAGATTCCGATGCTTAACTTCCGGTTTACTGTATCCCACTGACCTTCTTAGTGATGATGAAACACAGAAATTGCATCGGAATTAAAAATGCAAAAAGCACATTGCCGACTTAAGTACAAGAATACTGACCTATCTTACTGTCTATGTTTTGAACCGTCCCTGTGACACTAGTTATAGATTCCGATGCTTCACTCCAGGTTTACTGTATCCCTTGGACCTTCTTATTGACGATAAAACACAGAAATTGCATCGGAATTAAATAGAATATGCACAATGCCGACTTAAGTACTAGAAGGCTGACTCTTCCTACTGTGTATGCTTTGACCCATTCCTGTGACACTAGTTATAGATTCCGATGCTTCACTTCAGGTTTACAGTATCCTTTGGACCTTCTTATTGACGATGAAATCACAGAAATTGCATCAGAATTAAAAAGGAAAGGCACAATGCCGACTTAAAGACAAGTACACTGATGCTTCTTACTGACTATGTTCTGAACCATTGCTGTGACACTAGTTATAGATTCCGATGCTTCACTTCAGGTTTACTGTATCCCTTGGACCTTGTTTTTGACGATGAAATACAGATATTGCATCGGAATTAAATAGAAAAGGCACAATGCCGACTTAAGTACAGGAAGACTGCCTCTTCTTACAGACTATGTTTTGAACCATTCCTGTGACACTAGTTATAGATACCGATGCTTCACTTCAGGTTTACTGTATCCCTCTGACCTTCTTATTGACGATGAAACACTGAAATTGCATCGGAATTAAATACAATACGCACAATGCCGACTTAAGTACAAGAAGACTGACTCTTCCTACTGTCTATGTTTTGAACCATTCCTGTGACACTAGTTATAGATTCCGATGTTTCACTTCAGATTTGCTGCATCCCTTTGACCTTCGTATTGAAGATGAAACACAGAAATTTCATCGGAATTAAATACAAAAGGCATAATGCCGACTAAAGTACAAGAAGACTGACTCTTCCTACTGGCTGTGTTTTGAAAAATTCCTGTGACACTAGTTATAGATTCCGATGCTTCACTCCAGGTTTACTGTGTCCCTTGGACCTTCTTATTGACGATGAAACACAGAAATTGCATCGGAATTAAATACAATAGGCACAATGCCGACATAAGTACAAGAAGAGTGACTCTTGCTCCTGTCTATGTTTTGAACCATTCCTGTGACACTAGTTA
The DNA here is from genome assembly GCF_021461385.2 of Schistocerca piceifrons. Taxonomy (NCBI): domain Eukaryota; kingdom Metazoa; phylum Arthropoda; class Insecta; order Orthoptera; family Acrididae; genus Schistocerca; species Schistocerca piceifrons. Next base: position 5,033,500 of record NW_025727396.1, on the reverse strand, counting down.
TAGATTCCGATAATTCACTTAAGGTTTACTGTATCCCTTATACCTTCTTATTGACGATGAAACACGGAAATTGCATCGGAATTAAATACAAAAGGCACAATACCGACTTAAGTAGAAGAAGACTGACTCTTCTTACTGACTATGTTTTGAACCATTCCTGTGACACTAGTCATAGATTCCGATGCTTAACTTCAGGATTACTGTATCACTTGGACTTTCTTATTGACGATTAAACACAGAAATAGCATCGGAATTAAATACAAGATGCACAATGCCGACTTAAGTACAAGAAGACTGACTCTTCTTACTGACTTTGATTTGAACCATTCTTGTGACACTACCTTTAGATTCCGATGCTTCACTTCAGGTTTACTGTATACCTTAACCTTCTTATTGACGATGAAACACAGAAATAGCATCGGAATTAAATACAAGAGGCACAATGCCGACTTAAGTACAAGAAGACTGACTCTTCATACTGACTATGTTTTGAACCATTCCTGTGACACTAGGTATAGAGACCGATGGTTCACTTCAGGTTTACTGTTTCCCTTGGACCTTCTTATTGACGATGAAACACAGAAATTGCATCGCAATTAAATACAGAAGGCACAAAGCCGACTTAACTACAAGAAGACTGACTCTTCTTAGTGACTATGTTTGAACCATTCCTGTGACACTAGTTATAGATTCCGATGCTTAATTTTAGGATAACTGTATCCCTCTGACCTTCATAGTGACGATGAAACACAGAAATTGCATCGGAATTAAATACAATAATCACAATGCCGACTTAAGTACAAGAAGACTGACTCTTCTTACTGACTATGCTTTGAACCAGTCCTGTGACACTAGTTATAGATTCCGATGCTTCACTTCAGTTTTTCTGTATCCCTCTGACCTTCTTATTGACTAAGAATCACAGAAATTGCATCGGAATTAAATACAAAAGCACAATGCCGACTTAAGTACAAGAAGACGGACTCTTCTTACTGACTATATTTTGAACCATTTCTGTGACACTAGTTATAGATTCCGATGCTTAACTTCTGGATTACTGTATCCCACTGACTTTCTTGGTGACGATGAAACACAGAAATTGCATCGGAATTAAATACAAAAAGCACAATGCCGACTTAAGTACAAGATAACTGACTCTTCTTACTGACTATGCGTGGAACCATTCCTGTGACACTAGTTATAGATTCTAATGCTTCACTTCAGGTCTACTGTATCCCTTGGACCTTCTTATTGGCGATGAAACACAGAAATTGCATCGGAATTAAATACAAAAAGCACAATGACGACTTAAGTACAAGAAGACTGACTCATCTTACTGTCTATGGTTTGAACCGTCCCTGTGACACTAGTTATAGATTCCGATGCTTCACTCCAGGTCCCTTGGACCTTCAATTGACGATGAAACTCAGAAATTGCATCGGAATTAAATACAAAAACCCAATGCCGACTTAAGTACAAGAAGACTGACTCTTCCTACCATCTATGTTTTAAACCATTCCTGTGACACTAGTCATAGATTCCGATGCTTCACTTCAGGTTTACTGTATCCCTTGGAGCTTCTTATTGACGATGAAACACAGAAAATGCATCGGAATCAAATACAAAAGGCACAATACCGACTTAAGTACAAGAAGACTGACTCTTCTTACTGACTATGTTTTGAACCATTCCTGTGACACTAGTCATAGATTCCGATGCTTCACTTCAGGTTTACTGTATCCCTTGGACCTTCTTATTGACGATGAAACACAGAAATAGTATCGGAATTAAATACAAAATTCACAATGCCGACTTACGTACATGAAGACTGACTCTTCTTACTGACTATGTTTTGAACCATTCCTGTGACACTAGTTATAAATTCCGATGCATAACTTCAGGATTACTATATCCCACTGACATTCTTAGTGACGATGAAACACAGAAATTGCATCGGAGTTAAATACAAAAGGCACAATGCCGACTTAAGTACAAGAAGACTGACTGTTCCTACTGACTATGATTTGAACCATTCCTGTGACACTAGTTGTAGATTCTAATGCTTCACTTCAGGTTTACTGTATCGCTTGGACATTCTTATTGACGATGATACACAGAAATTGCATCGGAATTAAATACAAAAGGCACAATGCCGAATTAAGTACAAGATAACTGAGTCTTCTTACTGATTATGTTTTGAACCATTCCTATGACACTAGTTAAAGATTCCGATGCTTCACTCTAGGTTTACTGTATCCCTTGGACATTCTTATTGACGATGAAACACAGAAATTGCATCGGAATTAAATTCAAAAGGCACAATGCCGACTTAAGTATAAGAAGACTGACTCTTCTTACTGTCTATGTTTTGAACCATTCCTGTGACTCTAGTTGTAGATTCCGATGCTTCACTTCAGGTTTACTGCATCCCTCTGACCTTCTTATTGAAGATGAAACACAGAAATTGCATCGGAATTAAATACAAAAGGCACAATGCCGACTCAAGTACAAGAAGACCGACTCTTCTTACTGTCTATGATTTGAACCATTCCTGTGACACTAGTTATAGATTCCGATGCTTCTATTCAGGCCTACTGTATCCCTTGGACCTTCTTATTGACGATGAAACACATGAATTGCATCGGAATTAAATACAAAAGGCACAATGCCGACTTAAGTACAAGAAGACTGACTCTTCTTACTGACTGTGTTTTGAACCATTCCTGTGACACTAGTTATAGATTCCGATGCTTCACTTCAGGTTTACTGTATCCCTCTGACCTTCTTATTGACTAAGAATCACAGAAATTGGATCGGAATTAAATACGAAAGGCACAATGCCGAATTAAGTACAAGAAGACTGACTCTTCTTACTTCCTATGTTTTGAACCATCCCTGTGACACTAGTTATAGACTCCGATGCTTCACTCCAGGTTTACTGTATCCCTCTGACCTTCTTATTGACGACGAAAGACTGAAATTGCATCGGAATTAAATACAACAGGCACAATACCGACATAAGTACAAGAAGACTGACTCTTCTTACTGACTATGTTTTGAACCATTCCTGTGACACTAGTCATAGATTCCGATGCTTAACTTCAGCATTACTGTATCCCTTGGACCTTCTTATTGACGATTAAACACTGAAATTGCATCGGAATTAAATACAGTAGGCACAATGCCGATTTAAGTACAAGAAGACTGACTCTTCCTACTGTCTATGCTTTGAACCATTCCTGTGACACTAGTTATAGATTCCGATGTTTCACTTCAGGTTTACTGTATCCCTTGGACCTTCGTATTGACGATGAAACACAGAAATTACATCGGAATTAAATACAAAAGGCACAATACCGGCATCAGTACAAGAAGACTGACTCTTCTTACTGACTATGTTTTGAACCATTCCTGTGACACTAGTCACAGATTCCGATGCTTAACTTTAGGTTTTCTGTATCCCTTGGACCTTCGTATTGACGATGAAACACAGAAATTGCATCGAAATTAAATACAAAAGGCATAATGCCGACTAAAGTACAAGAAGACTGACTCTTCTTACTGACTATGTTTTGAACCATTCCTGTGACACTAGTTATAGATTCCGATGCTTCACTTCAGGTTTGCTGTATCCCTCTGACCTTCTTCTTGACTAAGAATCACAGAAATTGCATCGGAATTAAATACGAAAGGCACAATGCCAAATTAAGACAAGAAGACTAACGCTTCTTACTGTCTATGTTTTGAACCATCCCTGTGACTCTAGTTATAGATTCCGATGCTTCACTTCAGGTTTACTGTATCCTCTGACCTTCTTATTGACGATGAAACACAGAAATTGCATCGGAATTAAATACAAAAGGCACTATGCCGACTTAAGTACAAGAAGACTGACTCTTCTTACTGACTATGCTTTGAACCATTCCTGTACTCTAGTTATAGATTCCGATGCTTAACTTCAGGATTACTGTATCCCTCTGAACTTCATAGTGACGTTGAAACGCAGAAATTGCATCGGAATTAAATACAAAAAGCACAATGCCGACTTAAGTACAAGAATACTGACTCATCTTACTGTCTGTGTTTTGAACCTTCCCTGTGACTGTAGTTATAGATTCCGATGCTTCACTCCAGGTTTAATGTATCCCTCTGACCTTCTTATTGACGATGAAACACAGAAATTACATCGGAATTAAATACAAAAGGCGCAATGCCGAATTAAGTACAAGAAGACTGACTCTTCTTACTGTCTATGTTTTGAACAATTCCTGTGACACTAGTTATAGACTCCGATGCTTCACTCCAGGTTTATTGTATCCTTGGACCTTCTTATTGACGATGAAACACAGAAATTGCATCGGAATTAAATACAAAAGGCACAATACCGACATAAGTACAAGAAGACTGACTCTTCTTACTGACTATGTTTTGAACCATTCCTGTGACACTAGTCATAGATTCCGATGCTTCACTTCAGCAATACTGTATCCCTTGGACCTTTTTATTGATGATTAAACACAGAAATTGCATCGGAATTAAGTACAAAAGGCACAATGCCGACTTAAGTACAAGAAGACTGACTCTTCTTGCTGACTATGCTTTGAACCATTCTTGAGACATTAGCTATAGATTCCGATGCTTCACCTCAGGTTTACTGTATCCCTTACACCTTCTTATTGACGATGAAACACAGAAATAGCATCGGAATTAAATACAAAAGGCACAATACCGACATAAGTACAAGAAGACTGACTCTTCTTACTGTCTATGTTTTGAACCATTCGTGTGACTCTAGTTATAGATTCCGATGCTTCACTTCAGGTTTACTGTATCCCTCTGACCTTCTTATTGACGATGAGACACAGAAATTGCATCGGAATTAAATACAAAAGCCGCAATGCCGAATTAAGTACAAGAAGACTGACTCTTCTTACTGCCTATGTTTTGAACCATTCCTGTGACACTAGTTATAGACTCCAATGCTTCACTCCAGGTTTACTGTATCCCTTGGACCTTCTTATTGACGATGAAACACAGAAATTGCATCGGAATTAAATACAAATGGCACAATGCCGACTTAAGTACAAAAATACTGACTCATCTTACTGTCCATGATTTGACCCGTCCCTGTGACACGAGTTATTGATTCCGATGCTTTAATCCAGGTTTACTGTATCCCTTGGACCTTCTTATTGACGATGAACCACAGAAATTGCATCGGAATTAAATACAAAAGGCATAATGCCGACTTAAGTACAAGAGGACAGACTCTTCTTACTGACTATGCTTTGAACCATTCCTGTGGCACTAGTTATAGATTCCGATGCTTCACTTCAGGTTTACTGTATCCCTCTGACCTTCTTATTGACTAAGAATCACAGAAATTGCATCGGAATTAAATACGAAAGGCACAATGCCGAATTAAGTACAAGAAGACTGACTCTTCTTACTTCCTATGTTTTGAACCATTCCTGTGACACTATTTATAGACTCCGATGCTTCACTCCAGGTTTACTGTATCCCTCTGACCTTCTTATTGACGATGAAACACTGATATTGCATCGGAATTAAATACAATAGGCACAATGCCGACTTAAGTACAAGAAGACTGACTCTTCCTACTGTCTATGTTTTGAACCATTCCTGTGACACTAGTTATAGATTCCGATGTTTCACTTCAGGTTTACTGTATCCCTTGGACCTTCGTATTGACGATGAAACACAGAAATTTCATCGGAATTAAATACAAAAGGCACAATACCGGCATAAGTACAAGAAGACTGACTCTTCTTACTGACTATGTTTTGAACCATTCCTGTGACACTAGTTTTAGACTCCAATACTTAACTCCAGGTTTACTGTATCCCTTGGACCTTCTTATTGACGATGAAACACAGAAATAGCATCGGAATTAAATACAAAAGGAACAATGCCGACTTAAGTACAAGAAGACTGACTCTTCTTACTTCCTATGTTTTGAACCATTCGTGTGACTCTAGTTATAGATTCCGATGCTTCACTTCAGGTTTACTGTATCCCTCTGACCTTCTTATTGACGATGAAACACAGAAATTGCATCGGAATTAAATACAAAAGCCGCAATGCCGAATTAAGTACAAGAAGACTGACTCTTCTTACTGCCTATGTTTTGAACCATTCCTGTGACACTAGTTATAGATTCCGATGTTTCACTTCAGGTTTACTCTATCCCTTGGACCTTCGTATTGACGATGAAACACAGAAATTTCATCGGAATTAAATACAAAAGGCACAATACCGGCATCAGTACAAGAAGACTGACTCTTCTTACTGACTATGTTTTGAACCATTCTTGAGACATTAGCTATAGATTCCGATGCTACACCTCAGGTTTACTGTATCCCTTACACCTTCTTATTGACGATGAAACACAGAAATAGCATCGGAATTCAATACAAAAGGCACAATACCGACTTAAGTACAAAAATACTGTCTCATCTTACTGTCTATGATTTGAACCTTCCCTGTGACACTAGTTATTGTTTCCGATGCTTTACTCCAGTTTTACTGTATCCCTTGGACCTTCTTATTGACGATGAAACACAGAAATTGCATCGGAATTAAATACAAAAGGCATAATGCCGACTTAAGTACAAGAAGACTGACTCTTCTTACCGACTATGTTTTGAACCATTCCTGTGACACTAGTTATAGATTCCGATGCTTCAGTTCAGGTTTGCTGTATCCCTCTGACCTTCTTATTGACTAAGAATCACAGAAATTGCATCGGAATTAAATACGAAAGGCACAATGCCGAATTAAGTACAAGAAGACTAACTCTTCTTACTGTCTATGTTTTGAAAGATTCCTGTGACTCTAGTTATAGATTCCGATGCTTCACTTCAGGTTTACTGTATCCTCTGACGTTCTTATTGACGATGAAGCACAGAAATTGCATCGGAATTAAATACAAAAGGCACTATGCCGACTTAAGTACAAGAAGACTGACTATTCTTACTGACTATGTTTTGAACCATTCCTGTGACACTAGTTATTGAGTCCGATGGTTTACTTCAGGTTTACTGTATCCCTTGGACCTTCTTATTGACGATAAACACAGAAAATGCATCGGAATTAAATACAGAGGGCACAAAGCCGACTTAACTACAAGAAGACTGACTCTTCTTACTGACTATGCTTTGAACCATTCCTGTACACTACTTATAGATTCCGATGCTTAACTTCAGGATTACTGTATCCCTCTGACCTTCATAGTGACGTTGAAACGCAGAAATTGCATCGGAATTAAATACAAAAAGCACAATGCCGACTTAAGTACAAGAATACTGACTCATCTTACTGTCTGTGTTTTGAACCTTCCCTGTGACTGTAGTTATGGATTCCGATGCTTCACTCCAGGTTTAATGTATCCCTCTGACCTTCTTATTGACGATGAAACACAGAAATTACATCGGAATTAAATACAAAAGGCGCAATGCCGAATTAAGTACAAGAAGACTGACTCTTCTTACTGTCTATGTTTTGAAAGATTCCTGTGACACTCGTTATAGACTCCGATGCTTCACTCCAGGTTTATTGTATCCCTTAGACCTTCTTATTGACGATGAAACACAGAAATTGCATCGGAATTAAATACAAAAGGCACAATACCGACATAAGTACAAGAAGACTGACTCTTCTTACTGTCTATGTTTTGAACCATTCGTGTGACTCTAGTTATAGATTCCGATGCTTCACTTCATTTTTACTGTATCCCTCTGACCTTCTTAATGACGATGAAACACAGAAATTGCATCGGAATTAAATACAAAAGCCGCAATGCCGAATTAAGTACAAGAAGACTGACTCTTCTTACTGCCTATGTTTTGAACCATTCCTGTGACACTAGTTATAGACTCCAACGCTTCACTCCAGGTTTACTGTATCCCTTGGACCTTCTTATTGACGATGAAAAACAGAAATTGCATCGGAATTAAATACAAATGGCACAATGCCGACTTAAGTACAAAAATACTGACTCATCTTACTGTCCATGATTTGAACCGTCCCTGTGACACGAGTTATATATTCCGATGCTTTACTCCATGTTTACTGTATGCCTCGGACCTTCTTATTGACGATGAAACACAGAAATTGCGTCGGAATTAAATACAAAAGGCGTAATGCCGACTTAAGTACATGAAGCCTGACTCTTCTTACTGACTATGTTTTGAACCATTCCTGAGACACTAGTTATAGATTCCGATGCTTCACTTCAGGTTTACTGTATCCCTCTGACCTTCTTACTGACTAAGAATCACAGAAATTGCATCGGAATTAAATACGAAAGGCACAATGCCGATGTAAGTACAAGAAGACTGACTCTTCTTACTTCCTATGTTTTGAACCATTCCTGTGACACTAGTAATAGACTCCGTTGCTTCATTCCAGGTTTACTGTATCCCTCTGACCTTCTTATTGACGATGAGACACTGAAATTGCATCGGAATTTAATACAATAGGCACAATGCCGACTTAAGTACAAGAAGACTGACTCTTCCTACTTTCTATGTTTTGAACCATTCCTGTGACACTAGTTATAGATTCCGATGTTTCACTTCAGGTTTACTGTATCCCTTGGACCTTCGTATTGACGATGAAACACAGAAATTTCATCGGAATTAAATACAAAAGGCACAATACCGGCATAAGTACAAGAAGACTGACTCTTCTTACTGACTATGTTTTGAACCATTCCTGTGACACTAGTTTTAGACTCCAATACTTAACTCCAGGTTTACTGTATCCCTTGGACCTTCTTATTGACGATGAAACACAGAAATAGCATCGGAATTAAATACAAAAGGAACAATGCCGACTTAAGTACAAGAAGACCGACTCTTCTTACTGTCTATGTTTTAGAACAATTCCTGTGACACTAGTTATAGATTCCGATGCTTCAATTCAGGTCTACTGTATCCCTTGGACCTTCTTATTGACGATTAAACACAGAAATTGCATCGGAATTATGTACAAAAGGCACAATGCCGACTTAAGTACAAGAAGACTGACTCTTCTTACTGACTATGTTTTGAACCATTCTTGAGACATTAGCTATAGATTCCGATGCTTCACCTCAGGTTTACTGTATCCCTTACACCTTCTTATTGACGATGAAACACAGAAATTCCATCGGAATTAAATACAAAAGGGACAATACCGACATAAGTACAAGAAGACAGACTCTTCCTACTGTCTATGTTTTGAACCATTCGTGTGACTCTAGTTATAGATTCCGATGCTTCACTTCAGGTTTACTGTATCCCTCTGACCTTCTTATTGACGATGAAACACAGAAATTGCATCGGAATTAAATACAAAAGCCGCAATGCCGAATTAAGTACAAGAAGACTGACTCTTCTTACTGCCTATGTTTTGAACCATTCCTGTGACACTAGTTATAGACTCCAATGCTTCACTCCAGGTTTACTGTATCCCTTGGACCTTCTTATTGACGATGAAACACAGAAATTGCATCGGAATTAAATACAAATGGCACAATGCCGACTTAAGTACAAAAATACTGACTCATCTTACTGTCTATGATTTGAACCTTCCCTGTGACACTAGTTATTGATTCCGATGCTTTACTCCAGGTTTACTGTATCCCTTGGACCTTCTTATTGACGATGAAACACAGAAATTGCATCGGAATTAAATACAAAAGGCATAATGCCGACATAAGTACAAGAAGACTGACTCTTCTTACTGACTATGTTCTGAACCATTCCTGTGACACTAGTTATAGATTCCGATGCTTCACTTCAGGTTTACTGTATCCCTCTGACCTTCTTATTGACTAAGAATCACAGAAATTGCATCGGAATTAAATACGAAAGGCACAATGCCGAATTAAGTACAAGAAGACTGACTCTTCCTACTGTCTATGTTTTGAACCATTCCTGTGACACTAGTTATAGATTCCGATGTTTCACTTCAGGTTTACTCTATCCCTTGGACCTTCGTATTGACGATGAAACACAGAAATTTCATCGGAATTAAATACAAAAGGCACAATACCGGCATCAGTACAAGAAGATTGACTCTTCTTACTGACTATGTTTTGAACCAATCCTGTGACACTAGTCATAGATTCCGATGCTTAACTTTAGGTTTACTGTATCCCTTGGACCTTCTTATTGACGATGAAACACAGAAATTGCATCGGAATTAAATACAAAAGGCATAATGCCGACATAAGTACAAGAAGACTGACTCTTCTTACTGACTATGTTCTGAACCATTCCTGTGACACTAGTTATAGATTCCGATGCTTCACTTCAGGTTTACTGTATCCCTCTGACCTTCTTATTGACTAAGAATCACAGAAATTGCATCGGAATTAAATACGAAAGGCACAATGCCGAATTAAGTACAAGAAGACTGACTCTTCCTACTGTCTATGTTTTGAACCATTCCTGTGACACTAGTTATAGATTCCGATGTTTCACTTCAGGTTTACTCTATCCCTTGGACCTTCGTATTGACGATGAAACACAGAAATTTCATCGGAATTAAATACAAAAGGCACAATACCGGCATCAGTACTAGAAGATTGACTCTTCTTACTGACTATGTTTTGAACCAATCCTGTGACACTAGTTATAGATTCCGATGCTTCAGTTCAGGTTTGTTGTATCCTTCTGACCTTCTTATTGACTAAGAATCACAGAAATTGCATCGGAATTAAATACGAAAGGCACAATGCCGAATTAAGTACAAGAAGACTAACTCTTCTTACTGTCTATGTTTTGAACCATTCCTGTGACTCTAGTTATAGATTCCGATGCTCACTTCAGGTTTACTGTATCCTCTGACGTTCTTATTGACGATGAAACACAGAAATTGCATCGGAATTAAATACAAAAGGCACTATGCCTACTTAAGTACAAGAAGACTGACTATTCTTACTGACTATGTTTTGAACCATTCTTGAGACATTAGCTATAGATTCCGATGCTTCACCTCAGGTTTACTGTATCCCTTACACCTTCTTATTGACGATGAAACACAGAAATAGCATCGGAATTTAATACAAAAGGCACAATACCGACATAAGTACAAGAAGACTGACTCTTCTTACTGTCTATGTTTTGAACCATTCGTGTGACTCTAGTTATAGGTTCCGATGCTTCAATTCAGGTCTACTGTATCCCTTGGACCTTCTTATTGACGATGAAACACAGAAATTGCATCGGAATTAAATACAAATGGCACAATGCCGACTTAAGTACAAAAATACTGTCTCATCTTACTGTCTATGATTTGAACCTTCCCTGTGACACTAGTTATTGATTCCGATGCTTTACTCCAGTTTTACTGTATCCCTTGGACCTTCTTGTTGACGATGAAACACAGAAATTGCATCGGAATTAAATACAAAAGGCATAATGCTGACTTAAGTACAAGAAGACTGACTCTTCTTACTGACTATGTTTTGAACCATTCCTGTGACACTAGTTATAGATTCCGATGCTTCACTTCAGGTTTACTGTATCCCTCTGACCTTCTTATTGACTAAGAATCACAGAAATTGCATCGGAATTAAATACGAAAGGCACAATGCCGAATTAAGTACAAGAAGACTAACTCTTCTTACTGTCTATGTTTTGAAAGATTCCTGTGACTCTAGTTATAGATTCCGATGCTTCACTTCAGGTTTACTGTATCCTCTGACGTTCTTACTGACGATGAAACACAGAAATTGCATCGGAATTAAATACAAAAGGCACTATGCCGACTTAAGTACAAGAAGACTGACTATTCTTACTGACTATGTTTTGAACCATTCCTGTGACACTAGTTATTGAGTCCGATGGTTTACTTCAGGTTTACTGTATCCCTTGGACCTTCTTATTGACGATAAACACAGAAAATGCATCGGAATTAAATACAGAGCTCACAAAGCCGACTTAACTACAAGAAGACTGACTCTTCTTACTGACTATGCTTTGAACCATTCCTGTACACTAGTTATAGATTCCGACGCTTAACTTCAGGATTAGTGTATCCCTCTGACCTTCATAGTGACGTTGAAACGCAGAAATTGCATCGGAATTAAATACAAAAAGCACAATGCCGACTTAAGTACAAGAATACTGACTCATCTTACTGTCTGTGCTTTTAACCTTCCCTGTGACTGTAGTTATAGATTCCGATGCTTCACTCCAGGTTTAATGTATCCCTCTGACCTTCTTATTGACGATGAAACACAGAAATTACATCGGAATTAAATACAAAAGGCGCAATGCCGAATTAAGTACAAGAAGACTGACTCTTCTTACTGTTTATGTTTTGAAAAATTCCTGTGACACTCGTTATAGACTCCGATGCTTCACTCCAGGTTTATTGTATCCCTTAGACCTTCTTATTGACGATGAAACACAGAAATTGCATCGGAATTAAATACAAAAGGCACAATACCGACATAAGTACAAAAAGACAGACTCTTCTTACTGTCTATGTTTTGAACCATTCGTGTGACTCTAGTTATAGATTCCGATGCTTCACTTCATTTTTACTGTATCCCTCTGACCTTCTTATTGACGATGAAACACAGAAATTGCATCGGAATTAAATACAAAAGCCGCAATGCCGAATTAGGTACAAGAAGACTGACTCTTCTTACAGCCTATGTTTTGAACCATTCCTGTGACACTAGTTATAGACTCCAACGCTTCACTCCAGGTTTACTGTATCCCTTGGACCTTCTTATTGACGATGAAAAACAGAAATTGCATCGGAATTAAATACAAATGGCACAATGCCGACTTAAGTACAAAAATACTGACTCATCTTACTGTCCATGATTTGAACCGTCCCTGTGACACGAGTTATATATTCCGATGCTTTGCTCCATGTTTACTGTATGCCTTGGACCTTCTTATTGACGATGAAACACAGAAATTGCGTCGGAATTAAATACAAAAGGCATAATGCCGACTTAAGGACATGAAGCCTGACTCTTCTTACTGACTATGTTTTGAACCATTCCTGTGACACTAGTTATAGATTCCGATGCTTCACTTCAGGTTTACTGTATCCCTCTGACCTTCTTACTGACTAAGAATCACAGAAATTGCATCGGAATTAAATACGAAAGGCACAATGCAGATGTAAGTACAAGAAGACTGACTCTTCTTACTTCCTATGTTTTGAACCATTCCTGTGACACTAGTAATAGACTCCGATGCTTCACTCCAGGTTTACTGTATCCCTCTGACCTTCTTATTGACGATGAGACACTGAAATTGCATCGGAATTAAATACAATAGGCACAATGCCGACTTAAGTACAAGAAGACTGACTCTTCCTACTTTCTATGTTTTGAACCATTCCTGTGACACTAGTTATAGATTCCGATGTTTCACTTCAGGTTTACTGTATCGCTTGGACCTTCGTATTGACCATGAAACACAGAAATTTCATCGGAATTAAATACAAAAGGCACAATACCGGCATAAGTACAAGAAGACTGACTCTTCTTACTGACTATGTTTTGAACCATTCCTGTGACACTAGTCATAGATTCCTATGCTTAACTTTAGGTTTACTGTATCCCTTGGATCTTCGTATTGACGATGAAACACAGAAATTGCATCGAAATTAAATACAAAAGGCATAATGCCGACTAAAGTACAAGAAGACTGACTCTTCTTACTGACTATGTTTTGAACCATTCCTGTGACACTAGTTATAGATTAAGATGCTTCACTTCAAGTTTGCTGTATCCCTCTGACCTTCTTATTGACTAAGAATCACAGAAATTGCATCGGAATTAAATACAAAAGGCACTATGCCGACTTAAGTACAAGAAGACTGACTCTTCTTACTGACTATGTTTTGAACCATTCCTGTGACACTAGTTATAGAGTCCGATGGTTCACTTCAGGTTTACTGTATCCCTTGGACCTTCTTATTGACGATAAACACAGAAAATGCATCGGAATTAAATACAGAGGGCACAAAGCCGACTTAACTACAAGAAGACTGACTCTTCTTACTGACTATGCTTTGAACCATTCCTGTACACTAGTTATAGATTCCGATGCTTAACTTCAGGATTACTGTATCCCTCTGACCTTCATAGTGACGTTGAAACGCAGAAATTGCATCGGAATTAAATACAAAAAGCACACTGCCAACTTAAGTACAAGAATACTGACTCATCTTACTGTCTGTGTTTTGAACCTTCCCTGTGACTGTAGCTATAGATTCCGATGCTTCACTCCAGGTTTAATGTATCCCTCTGACCTTCTCATTGACGATGAAATACTGAAATTGCATCGGAATTAAATACAATAGGCACAATGCCGACTTAAGTACAAGAAGACTGACTCTTCTTACTGTCTATGTTTTGACCAATTCCTGTGACACTAGTTATAGACTCCGATGCTTCACTCCAGGTTTATTGTATCCCTTGGACCCTCTTATTGACGATGAAACACAGAAATTGCATCGGAATTAAATACAAAAGGCACAATACCGACATAAGTACAAGAAGACTGACTCATCTTACTGACTATGTTTTGAACCATTCCTGTGACACTAGTCATAGATTCCGATGCTTAACTTCAGGTTTACTGTATCCCTTGGACCTTCTTATTGACGATTAAACACAGAAATTGCATCGGAATTTAGTACAAAAGGCACAATGCCGACTTAAGTACAAGAAGACTGACTCTTCTTACTGACTATGTTTTGAACCATTCTTGAGACATTAGCTATAGATTCCGATGCTTCACCTCAGGTTTACTGTATCCCTTACACCTTCTTATTGACGATGAAACACAGAAATTGCATCGGAATTAAATACAAGAGGCACAATGCCGACTTAAGTACAAGAAGACTGACTCTTCTTACTGTCTATGTTTTGAACTATTCCTGTGACACTAGTTATAGATTCCGATGCTTCACTTCAGGTTTACTGTATCCCTCTGACCTTTTTATTGACTGAGAATCACAGAAATTGCATCGGAATTAAATACAAAAGGCACAATGCCGAATTAAGTACAAGAAGACTGACTCTTCTTACTGCCTATGTTTTGAACCATTCCTGTGACACTAGTTATGGACTCCGATGCTTCACTCCATGTTTACTGTATCACTCTGACCTTCTTATTGACGATGAAACACTGAAATTGCATCGGAATTAAATACAATATGCACAATGCCGACTTAAGTACAAGGGGAGTGACTCTTTCTACTGTGTATGTTTTGGACCATTCCTGTGACACTAATTATAGATTCCGATGCTTCACTTCAGGTTTCCTGTATCCCTTGGACCTTCGTATTGACGATGATAAACAGAAATTTCATCGGAATTAAATACAAAAGGCACAATGCCGACTTAAGTACAAGAAGACTGACTCTTCTTACTGACTATGTTTTGAACCATTCTTGTGACATTCACTATAGATTCCGATGCTTCACCTCAGGTTTACTGTATCGCTTACACCTTCTTATTGACGATGAAACACAGAAATAGCATCGGAATTAAATACAAAAGGAACAATGCCGACTTAAGTACAAGAAGACTGACTCTTCTTACTGTCTATGTTTTAGAACAACTCCTGTGACACTAGTTATAGATTCCGATGCCTCACTTCAGGTTTACTGCATCCTCTGACCTTCTTATAGACGATGAAACACAGAAATTGCATCGGAATTAAATACAAAAGGCACAATGCTGACATAAGTACAAGAAGACTGACTCTTCTTACTGACTATGTTTTGAACCATTCCTGTGACACTAGTTATAGAGTCCGATGGTTCACTTCAGGTTTACTGTATCCCTTGGACCTTCTTATTGACGATAAACACAGAAATTGCATCGGAATTAAATACAGAAGGCACAATGCCGACTTAACAACAAGAAGACTGACTCTTCTTACTGACAATGTTTTAATCCATTCCTGTGACACTAATGGATTCCGATGCTTCACTTCAGGCTTACAGTATCCCTCTGACCTTCTTATTGACGATGAAACACAGAAATTGCATCGGAATTAAATACAAATGGCACAATGCCGACTTAAGTACAAAAATACTGACTCATCCTACTGTCTAAGATTGGAACCGTCCCTGTGACACTACTTATAGATTCCGATGCTTTACTCCAGGTTTACTGTATCCCTTGGACCTTCTTATTGACGATGAAACACAGAAATTGCATCGGAATTAAATACAAAAGGCATAATGCCGACTTAAGTACAAGAAGACTGACTCTTCTTACTGCCTATGTTTTGAACCATTCCTGTGACACTAGTTATAGACTCCGATGCTTCACTCCAGGTTTACTGTATCCCTCTGACCTTCTTTTTGACGATGAAACACTGAAATTGCATCGGAATTAAATACAATAGGCACAATGCCGACTTAAGTACAAGAAGACTGACTCTTCCTACTGTGTATGTTTTGAACAATTCCTGTGACACTAGTTATAGATTCCGATGTTTCACTTCAGGTTTACTGTATCCCTTGGACCTTCGTATTGACGATGAAACACAGAAATTTCATCGGAATTAAATACAAAAGGCACAATACCGGCATAAGTACAAGAAGACTGACTCTTCTTACTGACTATGTTTGGAACCATTCATGAGACATTAGCTATAGATTCCGATGCTTCACCTGAGGCTTACTGTATCCCTTACACCTTCTTATTGACGATGGAACACAGAAATAGCATCGGAATTAAATACAAAAGGCACAATACCGACATAAGTTCAAGAAGACTGACTCTTCTTACTGTCTATGTTCTGAACCATTCGTGTGACTCTAGTTATAGATTCCGATGCATCACTTCAGGTTTACTGTATCCCTCTGACCTTCTTATTGACGATGAAACACAGAAATTGCATCGGAATTAAATACAAAAGGCACCATACCGACTTAAGTACAAGAAGACTGACTCTTCTTACTGTCTATGTTTTAGAACCATTCCTGTGACACTAGTTATAGATTCCGATGCTTCACTTCAGGTTTACTGTATCCTCTGACCTTATTGACGATGAAACACAGAAATTGCATCAGAATTAAATACAAAAGGCACTATGCCGACTTCAGTACAAGAAGACTGACTCTTCTTACAGACTATGTTTTGAACCATTCCTGTGACACTAGTTATAGAGTCCGATGGTTCACTTCAGGTTTACTGTATCCCTTGGACCTTCTTATTGACGATGAAACACAGAAATTGCATCGGAATTAAATACAGAAGGCACAAAGCCGACTTAACTACAAGAAGACTGACTCTTCTTACTGACTATGCTTCGAACCATTCCTGTGACACTAGTTATAGATTCCGATGCTTAACTTCATGATTACTGTATCCCTCTGACCTTCATAGTGACGATGAAACACAGAAATAGCATCGGAATTACATACAAAAGGCACAATGCCGACTTAAGTACAGGAATACTGACTCATCTTACTGTCTATGATTTGAACCGTCCCTTTGACTGTAGTTATAGATTCCGATGTTTCACTCCAGGTATAATGTATCCGTTGGACCTTCTTATTGACGATGAAACACAGAAATTGCATCGGAATTAAATACAAAAGGCACAATGCCGACTTAAGTACAAGAAGACTGACTCTTCTTGCTGACTATGTTTTAATCCATTCCTGAGACACTAATTGATTCCGATGCTTCACTTCAGGCTTACAGTATCCCTCTGACCTTCTTATTGACGATGAAACACAGAAATTGCATCGGAATTAAATTCAAAAGGCACAATGCCGACGTAAGTACAAAAATACTGACTTATCCTACTGTCTATGTTTTGAACCGTCCCAGTGACACTAGTTATAGATTCCGATGCTTTACTCCTGGTTTACTGTATCCCTTGGACCTTCTCATTGACGATGAAACACAGAAATTGCATCTAAATTAAATACAAAAGGCATAATGCCGACTTAAGTACAAGAAGACTGACTCTGCTTACTGACTATGTTTTGAACCACTCCTGTGACACTAGTTATAGATTCCGATGCTTCACTTCAGGTTTACTGTATCCTCTGACCTTCTTATTGACGATGAAACACAGAAATTGCATCGGAATTAAATAGAAAAGGCACTATGCCGACTTATGTACAAGAAGACTGACTCTTCTTACTGACTATGATTTAAACCATTCCTGTGACACTAGTTATAGAGTCCGATGGTTAACTTCAGCATTACTGTATCCCTCTGACCTACATAGTGACGTTGAAACGCAGAAATTGCATCGGAATAAAATACAAAAAGCACAATGCCGACATAAGTACAAGAATATTGACTCATCTTACTGTCTATGTTTTGAACCGTCCCTGTGACTGTAGTTATAGATTCCGATGCTTCACTCCAGGTTTAATGTATCCCTCAGACCTTCTTATTGACGATGAAACACAGAAATTGCATCGCAATTAAATAGAAAATGCGCAATGCCGATTGAAGTACTAGAAGACGGACTCTCGCTACTGTGTATGTTTTGAACCACTCCTGTGACACTAGTAACCGATTCCGATGCTTCACTTCGGGTTTACTGTATCCCTTGGACCTACTTATTGACGATGAAACACAGAAATTGCATCGGACTTAAATACAAAAGGCACAATGCAGACTTAACTACAAGAATACTGACTCATCTTACTGCCTATGTTTTGAACCGTCCCTGTGACACTAGTTATAGATTCCGATGCTTCACTCCAGGTTTACTGTATTCCTTGGAACTTGTTATTGACGATGAAACACAGAAATTGCATCGGAATTAAATACAAAAGGAAGAATGCCGACTTACGTAAAAGAGGTCTGACTTTTCTTACTGTCTATGTTTTGAACCATTCCTGTGACACTAGTTATACATTCCGATGCTTCACTCCAGGTTTACTGTATCCCTTGGACCTTCTTATTGACGATGAAACACAGAAATTGCATCGGAATTAAATACAAAAGGCACAATGCCAAATTAGGTACAACAAGACTGACTCTTCTTACTGTCTATGTTTGAACAATTCCTGTGACACTAGTTATAGACTCCGATGCTTCACTCCAGGTTAACTGTATTCCTTGGACCTTTTTATTGACGATGAAACAGAGAAATTGCAACGGAACTAAATACAAAAGGAACAATGCCGACTTAAGTACAAGAAGACTGACTCTTCTTACTGTCTATGCTTTGAACCATCCCTGTGACACTAGTTATAGATTCCGATGCTTCACTCCAGGTTTACTGTATCCCTTGGTCCTTCTTATTGACGATGAAACACAGAAATTGCATCGGAATTAAATACAAAAGGCACAATGCCGACTTAAGTACAAGAAGACTGACTCTTCTTAATGACTATGTTTTGAACCATTACTGTGACACTAGTTATACATACCGATGCTTCACTTCAGGTTTACTGTATCCCTCTGACCGTGTTATTAACGATGAAACAAAGAAATTGCATCGGAATTAAATAGAATATGCACAATACCGACTTAAATACTAGAAGGCTTACTCTTCCTACTGTGTATGTTTTGAACCATTCCTGTGTCACTAGTTACAGATTCCGGTGCTTAACTTCAGGATTACTGTATCCCTTGGACCTTCTTATAGACAATTAAACACAGAAATTTCATCGGAATTAAGTACAAAAGGCACAATGCCGACTTAAGTACAAGAAGACTGACTCTTCTTACGGACTATGTTTTGAACCATTCTTGTGACATTCGCTATAGATTCCGATGCTTCACCTCAGGTTTACTGTATCCCTTACACCATCTTATTGACGATGAAACACAGAAATAGCATCGGAATTAAATACAAATGGAACAATGCCGACTTAAGTACAAGAAGACTGACTCTTCTTACTGTCTATGTTTTGAATAATTCGTGTGTCTCTAGTTATAGATTCCGATGCTTCACTTCAGGTTTACTGTAGCCCTCTGACCTTCTTATGGACGATGAAACACAGAAATTGCATCGGAATTAAATACAAAAGGCACCATACCGACTTAAGTACAAGAAGACTGACTCCTCTTACTGTCTATGTTTTAGAACCATTCCTGTGACACTAGTTATAGATTCCGATGCGTCAATTCAGGTCTACTGTATCCCTCTGACCTTCTTATTGACGATGAAACACAGAAATTGTATCGGAATTAAATACAAAAGGCACAATGCCGACTTAAGTACAAGAAGACTGACTCCTCTTACTGACTATGTTTGAACCATTCCTGTGACACTAGTTATAGATTCCGATGCTTCAAATCAGGTTTACTGTATCCCTCTGACCTTCTTAGTGACGATGAAACACAGAAATTGCATCGGAATTAAATACAAAAAGCACATTGCCGACTTAAGTACAAGAATACTGAGTCTACTTACTGTCTATGATTTGAACCGTCCCTGTGACACTAGTTATAGATTGCGATGCTTCACTCCAGGTTTACTGTATCCCATGGACCTTCTTATTGACGATGAAACACAGAACTTGCATCGGAATTAAATAGAAGAGGCACAATGCCGACTTAAGTACAATTATACTGACTCATCTTACTGTCTATTTTTTGAACCGTCCCTGTGACACTAGTTATAGATTCCGATGCTTCCCTCCAGGTTTACTGTATCCCTTGGACCTTCTTATTGACGATAAACAATGATATTGCATCGGAATTAAATAGAAAAGGCACAATGCCGACTTAAGTACAAGAAGACTGACTCTTCTTACTGACTATGTTTGAACCATTCCTGTGACACTAGTTATAGATTCTGATACTTCACTTCAGGTTTACTGTATCCCTCTGACCTTCTTATTGACGATGAAACACTGAAATTGCATCGGAATTAAATACAAAAGGCACAACGCCAAATTAAGAACAAGAAGACTGACTCTTCTTACTGTCTATGTTTGAACCATTCCTGTGCCACTAGTTATAGACTCCGATGCTTCACTCGAGGTTTATCTGTATCCCTTGGACCTTTTTATTGACGATGAAACACAGAAATTGCAACGGAAATAAATAGAAAAAGCACAATGCCGACTTAAGTACAAGTAGACTGACGATTCTTACTGACTATGTTTTGAATCATTCCTGTGACACTAGTTATAGATTCCGATGCTTCACTTCAGGTTTACTGTATCCCTTGGACCTTCTTTTTTACGATGAAACACAGATATTGCATCGGAATTAAATAGAAAAGGCACAATGCCGACTTATGTACAAGGAGACTGACTCTTCTTACAGTTTATGTTTTTAACCATTCCTTTGACACTAGTTATAGATTCCGATGCTTCACTCCAGGTTTACTGTATCCGCAAAGCCTTCTTTTTGACGAGTAAACAAGAAATTGCATGGGAATTAAATACAAAAGGCACAATGCCGACTAAAGTACCAGAGGACTGACTCTTCTTTCAGTCTATGTTCTGAACCATTCCTGTGACACTACTTATAGATTCCGGTGCTTCACTCCGGGTTTACTGTATCGCTTGGACCTTCTTATTGACGATGAAACACAGAAATTGCATCGGAATTAAATACAAAAGGCGCAATGCCGACTTAAGTACAAGAAGACTGACTCTTCTTACTGACTATGTTTGAACCATTCTTGTGACACTAGTTATAGATTCCGATGCTTCATTTCTAGTTTACTGTATCCCTTAAACATTCTTATTGACGATGAAACACAGAAATTGCATCGGAATTAAATACAAAAGGTACAATGCCGACTTCAGTACAAGAAGACTGACTCTTCTTATTGTCTATGTTTTGAACCATTCCTGTGACTCTAGTTATAGATTCCGATGCTTCACTTCAGGTTTACTGTATCCCTTTGACTTTCTTATTGACGATGAAACACAGAAATTGCACCGGAATTAAATACAAAAGGCACAATGCCGACTTAAGTACAAGAAGACTGACTCTTCCTACTGTCTATGTTTCGAAAAATTCCTGTGACACTAGTTATAGATTCCGATGCTTCACTCCAGGTTTACTGTGTCTCTTGGACCTTCTTATCGACGATGAAACACAGAAATTGCATCGGAATTAAATACAAAAGGCACAATACCGACATAAGTACAAGAAAACTGACTCTTCTTACTGACTATGATTTGAACCATTCCTGTGACACTAGTCATAGATTCCGATGCTTAACTTCAGGATTACTGTATCCCTTGTACCATTTAATTCACGATTAAACACAGAAATGCCATCGGAATTTAATACAAAATGCACAATGCCGACTTAAGTACATGAAGACTGACTCTTCATACTAACTATGTTTGAACCATTCTTGTGACACTACCTATAGATTCCGATGCTTCACTTCAGGTTTACTGTATCCCTTAGCCTTCTTACTGACGATGAAACACACAAATAGCATCGGAATTAAATACAAGAGGAACAATGCCGACTTAAGTACAAGAAGGCTGACTCTTCTTTCTGTCTATGTTTTGAACCATTCCTGTGACACTAGTTATAGACTCCGATGCTTCACTGCAGGTTTACTGTATCCCTTGGACCTTCTTATTGACGATGAAACACAGATATTGCATCGGAATTGAATACAAAGGCACAATGTCGACTTAAGTACAAGAATACTGACTCTTCTTACTGTGTATGTTTTGAACCGTCCCTGTGACACTAGTTATAGATTCCGATGCTTTACTCCAGGTTTACTGTATCCCTTGGACCTTCTTATTGACGATGAAACACAGAAATTGCATCGAAATTAAATACAAAAGGCATAATGCCGACTTTAGTACAAGAAGATTGACTCTTTTTAATGACTATGTTTTGAACCATTCCTGTGACACTAGTTATAGATTCCGATGCTTCACTTCAGGTTTACTGTATCCCTCTGACCGTCTTATTGACGAAGAATCACAGAAATTGCATCGGAATTAAATACGAAGGCACAATGCCGACTTAAGTACAAGAATACTGACTCTTCTTGCTGACTATGTTTAAACCATTCCTGAGACACTAATTGATAACGATGCTTCACTTCAGGCTTACAGTATCCCTCTGACCTTCTTATTGACGATGAAACACAGAAATTGCATCGGAATTAAATACAAAAGGCACAATGCCGACATAAGTACAAAAATACTGACTCATCTTACTGTCTATGTTTTGAACCGTCCCTGTGACACTAGTTATAGATTCCGATGCTTTACTCCTGGTTTACTGCATCCCTTGGACCTTCTTATTGACGATGAAACACAGAAATTGCATCGAAATTAAATACAAAAGGCATAATGCCGACTTAAGTACAAGAAGACTGACTCTTCTTACTGACTATGCTTTGAACCATTCCTGTGACTCTAGTTATAGATTCCGATGCTTCACTTCAGGTTTACTGTATCCTCTGACCTTCTTATTGACGATGAAACACAGAAATTGCATCGGAATTAAATACAAAAGGCACAATGCTGACGTAAGTACAAGAAGACTGACTCTTTTTACTGACAATGTTTGAACCATTCCTGTGACACTAGTTATAGAGTCCGATGGTTCACTTCAGGTTTACTGTATCCTTTGGACCTTCTTATTGACGATAAACACAGAAATTGCTTCGGAATTCAATACAGAAGGCACAATGCCGACTTAACTACAAGAAGACTGACTCTTCTTACTGACTATAATTTGAACCATTCCTGTGGACACTAGTTATATATTCCGATGCTTAACTTCAGGTTTACTGTATCCCTCTGACCTTCATAGTGACGATGAAACACAGGAAATTGCATCGGAAATTAAATACAAAAAGCACAATGCCGACTTAAGTACAAGAATACTGACTCATCTTACTGTCTATGTTTTGAACCGTCCCTGTGACTGTAGTTATAGATTCCAATGCTTCACTCCAGGTTTAATGTATCCCTTGGACAGTCTTATTGACGATGAAACACAGAAATTGCATCGGAATTAAATACAAAAGGCACAATGTCGACTTAAGTACAAGAAGACTGACTTTTCTTATTGACTATATTTCAAACCATTCCTGTGACACTAATTGATTCCGATGGTTCACTTCAGGCTTACAGTATCCCTCTGAAATTCTTATTGACGATGTAACACAGAAATTGCATCGGAATTAAATACAAAAGGCGCAATGCCGAATTAAGTACAAGATGACTGACTCTTCTTACTGTCTATGTTTTGAACCATTCCTGTGACACTAGTTATAGACTCTGATGCTTCACTCCAGGTTTACTGTAACCCTTGGACCTTCTTATTGACGATGAAACACAGTAATTGCATCGGAATTAAATATAAAAGGCACAATGCCGACTCAAGTACAAATATACTGACTCATCTTACTGTCTATGTTTTGAACCGTCCCTGTGACACTAGTTATAGATTCCGATGCTTTACTCCAGGTTTACTGTATCCCTTTTTTACCTTCTTATTGACGATGAAACACAGAAATTGCATCGAAATTAAATACAAAAGGCACAATGCCGACTTAAGTACAAGAAGACTGACTCTTCTTTCTGTCTATGCTTTGAACCATTCGTGTGACTCTAGTTATGGATTCCGATGCTTCACTTTAGGTTTACTGTATCCCTCTGACCTTCTTATTGACGATGAAACACAGAAATTGCATCGGAATTAAATACAAAAGGCACCATACCGACTTAAGTACAAGAAGACTGACTCTACTTACTGTCTATGTTTTAAAACAATTCCTGTGACACTAGTTATAGATTCCGATGCTTCAATTCAGGTCTACTGTATCCCTTGGACCTTCTTATTGACGATGAAACACAGAAATTGCATCGGAATTAAATACAAAAGGCACAATGTCGACTTAAGTACAAGAAGACTGACTTTTCTTATTGACTATATTTTAAACCATTCCTGTGACACTAATTGATTCCGATGGTTTCACTTCAGGCTTACAGTATCCCTCTGAAATTCTTATTGACGATGTAACACAGAAATTGCATCGGAATTAAATACAAAAGGCGCAATGCCGAATTAAGTACAAGATGACTGACTCTTCTTACTGTCTATGTTTTGAACCATTCCTGTGACACTAGTTATAGACTCTGATGCTTCACTCCAGGTTTACTGTAACCCTTGGACCTTCTTATTGACGATGAAAACACAGTAATTGCATCGGAATTAAATATAAAAGGCACAATGCCGACTCAAGTACAAATATACTGACTCATCTTACTGTCTATGTTTTGAACCGTCCCTGTGACACTAGTTATAGATTCCGATGCTTTACTCCAGGTTTACTGTATCCCTTGGACCTCTTATTGACGATGAAACACAGCAATTGCATCGAAATTAAATACAAAAGGCATAATGCCGCCTTAAGTACAAGAAGACTGACTCTTCTTACTGACTATGTTTTGAACCATTCCTGTGACACTAGTTATAGACTCCGATCCTTCACTTCAGGTTTACTGTATCACTCTGACCTTCTTATTGACTAAGAATCACAGATATTGCATCGGAATTAAATACAAAAGGCACAATGCCGAAATAAGTACAAGAAGACTGACTCTTCTTACTGCCTATGTTTTGAACCATTCCTGTGACACTAGTTATAGACTCCGATGCTTCACTCCAGGTTTACAGTATCCCTCTGACCTTCTTATTGACGATGAAACACTGAAATTGCATCGGAATTAAATACAAAATGCACAATGCCGACATAAGTACAAGAAGACTGACTCTTCTTTCTGTCTATGCTTTGAACCATTCGTGTGACTCTAGTTATAGATTCCGATGCTTCACTTTAGGTTTACTGTATCCCTCTGACCTTCTTATTGACGATGAAACACAGAAATTGCATCCGAATTAAATACAAAAGGCACCATACCGACTCAAGTGCAAGAAGACTGACTCTTCTTACTGTCTATGTTTTAGAACAATTCCTGTGACACTAGTTATAGATTCCGATGCTTCAATTCATGTCTACTGTATCCTTTGGACCTTCTTATTGACGATGAAACACAGAAATTTCATCGGAAATATATACAAGAGGCACAATGCCGACTTAAGTACAAGAATGCTGACTCATCTTACTGTCTATGTTTTGAACCGTCCCTGTGACTGTAGTTCTAGATTCCGATGCTTCACTCCAGGCTTAATGTATCCCTTGGACCGACTTATTGACGATGAAACACAGAAATTGCATCGGAATTAAATACAAAAGGCACGATGTCGACTTAAGTACAAGAAGACTGACTTTTCTTACTGACCATGTTTTAAACCATTCCTGTGACACTAATTGATTCCGATGCTTCACTTCAGGCTTACAGTATCCCTCTGACCTTCTTATTGACGATGAAACACAGAAATTGCATCGGAATTAAATACAAAAGGCGCAATGCCGAATTAAGTACAAGAAGACTGACTCTTCTTACTGCCTATGTTTTGAACCATTCCTGTGACACTAGTTATAGACTCCGATGCTTCACTCCAGGTTTACAGTATCCCTCTGACCTTCTTATTGACGATGAAACACTGAAATTGCATCGGAATTAAATACAAAATGCACAATGCCGATTTAAGTACAAAAATACTGACTCATCTTAGTGTCTATGTTTTGAACCGTCCCCGTGACACTAGTTATAGACTCCGATGCTTCACTCCATGTTTACTGTATCCCTCTGCCCTTCTTATTGACGATGAAACACTGAAATTGCATCGGAATTAAATACAATAGGCACAATGCCGACTTAAGTGCAAGAAGCGTGACTCTTTCTACTGTCTATGTTTTGAACCATTCCTGTGACACTAGTTATAGATTCCGATGCTTCACTTCTGGCTTACAGTATCCCTTGGACCTTCGTATTGACGATGAAACACAGAAATTTCATCGGAATTAAATACAAAAGGCACAATGCCGACATAAGTACAAGAAGACTGACTCTTCTTACTGACTATGTTTTGAACCATTCCTGTGACACTAGTCATAGATTCCGATGCTTAACTTTAGGATTACTGTATCCCTTGGACCTTCTCATTGACGATTAAACACAGAATTCCATCGGAATTAAGTACAAAAGGCACAATGCCGACTTAAGTACAAAAAGACTGACTCTTCTTTCTGTCTATGTTTTAGAACAATTCCTGTGACACTAGTTATAGATTCCGATGCTTCAATTCAGGTCTACTGTATCCCTTGGACCTTCTTATTGACGATGAAACACAGAAATAGCATCGGAATTAAATACAAAAGGAACAATGCCGACTTAAGTACAAGAAGACTGACTCTTCTTTCTGTCTATGCTTTGAACCATTCGTGTGACTCTAGTTACAGATTCCGATGCTTCACTTTAGGTTTACTGTATCCCTCTGACCTTCTTATTGACGATGAAACACAGAAATTGCATCCGAATTAAATACAAAAGGCACCATACCGACTCAAGTGCAAGAAGACTGACTCTTCTTACTGTCTATGTTTTAGAACAATTCCTGTGACACTAGTTATAGATTCCGATGCTTCAATTCATGTCTACTGTATCCTTTGGACCTTCTTATTGACGATGAAACACAGAAATTTCATCGGAAATATATACAAGAGGCACAATGCCGACTTAAGTACAAGAATACTGACTCATCTTACTGTCTATGTTTTGAACCGTCCCTGTGACACTAGATATAGATACCGATGCTTCACTCAAGGTTTACTGTATCCCTTGGAACTTCTTATTGACGATGAAACACAGAAATTGCATCGGAATTAAATACAAAAGGCACAATGCCGACTTAAGTAAAAGAAGTCTGACTTTTCTTACTGTCTATGATTTGAACCATTCCTCTGACACTAGTTATACATTCCGATGCTTCACTCCAGGTTTACTGTATACCTTGGACATTCTTATTGACGATGAAACACAGAAATAGCATCGAAATTAAATAGAAAATGCACAATGATGAGTTAAGTACAAGAAGACTGACTCTTCTTACTGACATGATTTGAACCAATCCTGTGATACTAGTTATAGATTCCGATGCTTCACTTCAGGTTTACTGTATCATATGGACCTTCTTATTGTCGATGAAACAATGAAATTGCATCGGAATTAAATACAAAAGGCACAATGCCAAATTAGGTACATGAAGACTGACTCTTCTCACTGTCTATGTTTGAACCATTCCTGTGACACTAGTTATAGACTCCGATGCTTCACTCCAGGTTAACTGTATTCCTTGGACCTTTTTATTGACGATGAAACAGAGAAATTGCATCGGAAATAAATACAAAAGGCACAATGCCGACTTAAGTACAAGAAGACTGACTCTTCTTAATGACTATGTTTTGAACCATTCCTGTGACACTAGTTATACATACCGAAGCTTCACTTCAGGTTTACTGTATCCCTCTGACCGTCTTATTAACGAAGAAACAAAGAAATTGCACTGGAATTAAATAGAATATGCACAATGCCGACGTAAATACTAGAAGGCTGACTCTTCCTACTGTGTATGTTTGATCCATTCCTGTGTCACTAGTTACAGATTCCGATGCTTAACTTCAGGATTACTGTATCCCTTGGACATTCTTATTGACGATTAAACACAGAAATTGCATCGGAATTAAGTACAAGAGGCACAATGCCGACTTAAGTACAAGAAGACTGACTCTTCTTACTGACTATGTTTTGAACCATTCTTGTGACATTCGCTATAGATTCCGATGCTTCACTTCAGGTTTACTGTATCCCTCTGACCTTCTTATTGACGATGAAACACAGAAATTGCATCGGAATTAAATACAAAAGGCACCATACCGACTTAAGTACAAGAATACTGACTCATCTTACTGTATATGTTTTGAACCGTCCCTGTGACACTAGTTATAGATTCCGATGCTTCACTCCAGGTTTACTGTATCCCTTGGACCTTCTCATTGACGATGAAACACAGAAATTGCATCGGAATTAAATACAAAAGGCACAATGCCGACTTAAGTAAAAGAAGTCAGACTTTTCTTACTGTCTATGTTTTGAACCGTTCCTGTGACACTAGTTATAGATTCCGATGCTTCACTCCAGGTTTACTGTATCCCTTGCACCTTCTTATTGACGATGAAACACAGAAATTGCATCGAAATTAAATAGAAAATGCACAATGATGACTTAAGTACAAGAAGACTGACTCTTTTTACTGACTATGTTTTGAACCATTCCTGTGACACTAGTTGTAGATTCCGATACTTCACTTCAGGTTTACTGTATCCCTCTGACCTTCTTATTGACGATGAAACACTGAAATTGCATCGGAATTAAATACAAAAGGCACAACGCCAAATTAAGTACAAGAAGACTGACTCTTCTTACTGTCTATGTTAGAACCATTCCTGTGACACTATTTATAGACTCCGATGCTTCATTCGAGGTTATCAGTATCCCTTGGACCTATTTATTGACGATGAAACACAGAAATTGCAACGGAACTAAATACAAAAGGCACAATGCCGACTAAAGAACACGAAGACTGACTCTTCTTACTGTCTATGTTTTGAACCATCCCTGTGACACTAGTTATAGATTCCGGTGCTCCTCTCCAGGTTTACTGTATCCTCAAAGCCTTCTTTTTGACGAGTAAACAAGAAATTGCATCGGAATTAAATACAAAAGGCACAATGCCGACTTAAGTACAAGAAGACTGACTTATTACTGACTATGTTTGAACCATTCCTGTGACACTAGTTATAGATTCCGATGCTTCAAATCAGGTTTACTGTATCCCTCTGACCTTCTTAGTGACGATGAAACACAGAAATTGCATCGGAATTAAATACAAAAAGCACATTGCCGACTTAAGTACAAGAATACTGACTCATCTTACCGTATATGTTTTGAACCGTCCCTGTGACACTAGTTATAGATTGCGATGCTTCACTCCAGGTTTACTGTATCCCTTGGACCTTCTTATTGTCGATGAAACACAGAAATTGCGTCGAAATTAAACAGAAAATGCACAATGATGACTTAAGTACAGAAAGACTAACTCTTCTTACTGACTATGATATGAACCAATCCTGTGACACTAGTTATAGATTCCGATGCTTCACTTCAGGTTTACTGTATCTCTTGGACCTTCTTATTGACGATGAAACACAGAACTTGCATCGGAATAAAATAGAAAATGCACAATGCCGACTTAAGTACAATTATACTGACTCATCTTACTGTATATGTTTTGAACCGTCCCTGTGACCCTAGTTATAGATTCCGATGCTTCCCTCCAGGTTTACTGTATCCCTTGGACCTTCTTATTGACGTTAAACACAGAAATTGCATCGGAATTAAATAGAAAAGGCACAATGCCGACTTAAGTACAAGAAGACTGACTCTTCTTACTGACTATGTTTGAACCATTCCTGTGACACTAGTTGTAGATTCCGATACTTCACTCCAGATTTACTGTATCCCTCTGACCTTCTTATTGACGATGAAACACTGAAATTGCATCGGAATTAAATACAAAAGGCACACGCCAAATTAAGTACAAGAAGATTGACTCTTCTTACGGTCTATGTTTGAACCATTCCTGTGACACTAGTTATAGACTCCGATGCTTCATTCGAGGTTATCTGTATCCCTTGGACCTTTTTATTGACGTTGAAACACAGAAATTGCATCGGAATTAAATACAAAAGGCACCTTACCGACTTAAGTACAAGAAGACTGACTCTTCTTACTGTTTATGTTTTAGAACCATTCCTGTGACACTAGTTATAGATTCCGATGCTTCAATTCGGGTCTACTGTATCCCTCTGACCTTCTCATTGACGATGAAACACAGAAATTGTATCGGAATTAAATACAAAAGGCACAATGCCGATTTAAGTACAAGAAGACTAACTCTTCTTACTGACTATGCTTTGAACCATTTCTGTGACACTAGTTATAGATTACGATGCTTAACTTCAGGATTACTGTATCCCTCTGACCTTCTTAGTGACGATGAAACACAGAAATTGCATCGGAATTAAATACAAAAAGCACATTGCCGACTTAAGTACAAGAATACTGACTCATCTTACTGTATATGCTTTGGACCGTCCCTGTGACACTAGTTATATTCCGATGATTCACTCCAGATTTACTGTATCCCTTGGACCTTCTTATTGTCGATGAAACACAGAAATTGCATCGAAATTAAACAGAAAATGCACAATGATGACTTAAGTACAAGAAGACTGACTCTTCTTACTGACAATGATATGAACCAATCCTGTGACACTAGTTATAGATTCCGATGCTTCACTTCAGGTTTACTGTATCCCTTGGACCTTCTTATTGACGATGAAACACAGAACTTGCATCGGAATTAAATAGAAAAGGCACAACGCCAAATTAAGTACAAGAAGACTGACTCATCTTACTGTCTATGTTTTGAACCGTCCCTGTGACACTAGTTATAGATTCCGATGCTTCCCTCCAGGTTTACTGTATCCCTTGGACCTTCTTATTGACGATAAACACAGAAATTGCATCGGAATTAAATAGAAAAGGCACAACGCCAAATTAAGTACAAGAAGACTGACTCTTCTTACTGTCTATGTTTGTACCATTCCTGTGACACTAGTTATAGACTCCGATGCTTCATTCGAGGTTATCTGTATCCCTTGGACCTTTTTATTGACGATGAAACACAGAAATTGCAACGGGACTAAATACAAAAGGCACAATGCCAACTAAAGTACAAGAAGACTGACTCTTCTTACTGTCTATGTTTTGAACCATCCCTGTGACACTAGTTATAGATTCCGGTGCTTCTCTCCAGGTTTACTGTATCCTCAAAGCCTTCTTTTTGACGAGTAAACAAGAAATTGCATCGGAATTAAATACAAAAGGCACAATGCCGACTAAAGTACCAGAAGACTGACTCTTCTTTCAGTCTATGTTTTGAACCATTTCTGTGACACTACTTATAGATTCCGGTGCTTCACTCCAGGTTTACTGTATCGCTTGCACCTTCTTATTGACGATGAAACACAGAAATTTCATCAGAATTAAATAGAAAAAGCACAATGCCGACTTAAGTACAAGAACACTGACGCCTCTTACTGAATATGTTTTCGAACCATTCCGGTGACACTAGTTATAGATTCCGATTCTTCACTTCAGGTTTACTGTATCCCTTGGACCTTCTTATTGGCGATGAAACACAGATATTGCATCGGAATTAAATAGAAAAGGCACAATGCCGACTTAAGTACAAGAAGACTGACTCTTCTTATTGTTTATGTTTTGAACCATTCCTGTGACACTACTTATAGATTCCGATGCTTCACTTCAGGTTTACTGTATCCCTCTGACGTTCTAATTGACGATGAAACACAGAAATGGCATCGGAATTAAATACAAAAGGCGCAATGCCGACTTAAGTACAAGAAGACTGACTCTCCTTACTGACTATGTTTTGAACCATTCTTGTGACACTAGTTATAGATTCCGATGCTTCACTTCAGGTTTACTGTATCCCTTAAACTTTCTTATTGACGATGAAACACAGAAATTGCATCGGAATTAAATACAAAAGGCACAATGCCGACTTAAGTACAAGTAGACTGACTCTTCTTATTGCCTATGTTTTGAACCATTCCTGTGACTCTAGTTATAGATTCCGATGCTTCACTTCAGGTTTACTGTATCCCTTAAACTTTCTTATTGACGATGAAACACAGAAATTGCATCGGAATTAAATACAAAAGGCACAACGCCGACTTAAGTACAAGAAGACTGACTCTTCTTATTGTCTATGATTTGAACCATTCCTGTGACACTAGTTATAGACTCCGATGCTTCTTTCGAGGTTATTTGTATCCCTTGGACCTTTTTATTGACGATGAAACACAGAAATTGCAACGGAACTAAATACAAAAAGCACAATACCGACATAAGTACAAGAAGACTGACTCTTCATACGGACTATGTTTTGAACCATTCCTGTGACACTAGTCACAGATTCCGATGCTTATCTTCAGGTTTACTGTATCCCTTAACCTTCTTACTGACGATGAAACACAGAAATAGCATCGGAATTAAATACAAAAGGAACAATGCCGACTTAAGTACAAGAAGACTGACTCTTCTTACAGTCTATGTTCTGAACCATTCGTGTGACTCTAGTTATTGATTCCGATGCTTCACTTCAGGTTTACTGTATCTCTCTAACCTTCTCATTGACGATGAAACACAGAATTTGTATCGGAATTAAATACAAAAGGCACAATGCCGATTTAAGTACAAGAAGACTAACTCTTCTTACTGACTATGTTTGAACCATTCCTGTGACACTAGTTAGAGATTCCGATGCTTCAAATCAGGTTTACTGTATCCCTCTGACCTTCGTAGTGACGATGAAACACAGAAATTGCATCGGAATTAAATACAAAAAGCACATTGCCGACTTATGTACAAGAAGACTGACTCTTCCTACTGTCTATGCTTCGAAAAATTCCTGTGACACTAGTTATAGATTCCGATGCTTCACTCCAGGTTTACTGTGTCTCTTGGACCTTCTTATTGACGATGAAACACAGAAATTGCATCGGAATTAAATACAATAAGCACAATGCCGACTGAAGTACAAGAAGAGAGACTCTTGCTTCTGTCTATGTTTTCAACCATTCCTGTGACACTAGTTATAGAATCCGATGCTTCACTTAAGGTATACTGTATCCCTTGGACCTTCTCATTGCCGATGAAACACAGAAATTGCATCGGAATTAAATACAAAAGGCACAATACCACATAAGTACAAGAAGACTGACTCTTCTTACGGACTATGTTTTGAACCATTCCTGTGACACTAGTCACATTCCGATGCTTAACTTCAGGTTTACTGTATCCCTTAACCTTCTTACTGACGATGAAACACAGAAATAGCATCGGAATTAAATACAAGAAGCACAATGCCGACTTAAGTACAAGAAGACTGACTCTTCTTACTGTCTATGTTTTGAACCATTCCTGTGACTCTAGTTATAGATTCTGATGCTTCACTTCAGGTTTACTGAATCCTCTGACCTTCTTATTGACGATGAAACACAGAAATTGCATCGGAATTAAATACAGAAGGCACAAAGCCGACTTAACTACAAGAAGACTGACTCTTCTTACTGACTATGCTTTGAACCATTCCTGTGACACTAGTTATAGATTCCGATGCTTAACTTCAGGATTACTGTATCCCTCTGACCTTCATAGTGACGATGAAACACAGAAATTGCATCGGAATTAAATACAAAAAGCACATTGCCGACTTAAGTACAAGAATACTGACTCATCTTACCGTATATGTTTTGAACCGTCCCTGTGACACTAGTTATAGATTGCGATGCTTCACTCCAGGTTTACTGTATCCCTTGGACCTTCTTATTGTCGATGAAACACAGAAATTGCATCGAAATTAAACAGAAAATGCACAATGATGACTTAAGTACAGAAAGACTAACTCTTCTTACTGACTATGATATGAACCAATCCTGTGACACTAGTTATAGATTCCGATGCTTCACTTCAGGTTTACTGTATCTCTTGGACCTTCTTATTGACGATGAAACACAGAACTTGCATCGGAATAAAATAGAAAAGGCACAATGCCGACTTAAGTACAATTATACTGACTCATCTTACTGTATATGTTTTGAACCGTCCCTGTGACCCTAGTTATAGATTCCGATGCTTCCCTCCAGGGTTACTGTATCCCTTGGACCTTCTTATTGACGTCAAACACAGAAATTGCATCGGAATTAAATAGAAAAGGCACAATGCCGACTTAAGTACAAGAAGACTGACTCTTCTTACTGACTATGTTTGAACTATTCCTTTGACACTAGTTGTAGATTCCGATACTTCACTCCAGATTTACTGTATCCCTCTGACCTTCTTATTGACGATGAAACACTGAAATTGCATCGGAATTAAATACAAAAGGCACACGCCAAATTAAGTACAAGAAGACTGACTCTTCTTACGGTCTATGTTTGAACCATTCCTGTGACACTAGTTATAGACTCCGATGCTTCATTCGAGGTTATCTGTATCCCTTGGACCTTTTTATTGACGTTGAAACACAGAAATTGCATCGGAATTAAATACAAAAGGCACCTTACCGACTTAAGTACAAGAAGACTGACTCTTCTTACTGTTTATGTTTTAGAACCATTCCTGTGACACTAGTTATAGATTCCGATGCTTCAATTCGGGTCTACTGTATCCCTCTGACCTTCTCATTGACGATGAAACACAGAAATTGTATCGGAATTAAATACAAAAGGCACAATGCCGATTTAAGTACAAGAAGACTAACTCTTCTTACTGACTATGCTTTGAACCATTTCTGTGACACTAGTTATAGATTCCGATGCTTAACTTCAGGATTACTGTATCCCTCTGACCTTCTTAGTGACGATGAAACACAGAAATTGCATCGGAATTAAATACAAAAAGCACATTGCCGACTTAAGTACAAGAATACTGACTCATCTTACTGTATATGCTTTGGACCGTCCCTGTGACACTAGTTATAGATTCCGATGCTTCACTCCAGATTTACTGTATCCCTTGGACCTTCTTATTGTCGATGAAACACAGAAATTGCATCGAAATTAAACAGAAAATGCACAATGATGACTTAAGTACAAGAAGACTGACTCTTCTTACTGACAATGATATGAACCAATCCTGTGACACTAGTTATAGATTCCGATGCTTCACTTCAGGTTTACTGTATCCCTTGGACCTTCTTATTGACGATGAAACACAGAACTTGCATCGGAATTAAATAGAAAAGGCACAATGCCGACTTAAGTACAATTATACTGACTCATCTTACTGTCTATGTTTTGAACCGTCCCTGTGACACTAGTTATAGATTCCGATGCTTCCCTCCAGGTTTACTGTATCCCTTGGACCTTCTTATTGACGATAAACACAGAAATTGCATCGGAATTAAATAGAAAAGGCACAACGCCAAATTAAGTACAAGAAGACTGACTCTTCTTACTGTCTATGTTTGTACCATTCCTGTGACACTAGTTATAGACTCCGATGCTTCATTCGAGGTTATCTGTATCCCTTGGACCTTTTTATTGACGATGAAACACAGAAATTGCAACGGGACTAAATACAAAAGGCACAATGCCAACTAAAGTACAAGAAGACTGACTCTTCTTACTGTCTATGTTTTGAACCATCCCTGTGACACTAGTTATAGATTCCGGTGCTTCTCTCCAGGTTTACTGTATCCTCAAAGCCTTCTTTTTGACGAGTAAACAAGAAATTGCATCGGAATTAAATACAAAAGGCACAATGCCGACTAAAGTACCAGAAGACTGACTCTTCTTTCAGTCTATGTTTTGAACCATTTCTGTGACACTACTTATAGATTCCGGTGCTTCACTCCAGGTTTACTGTATCGCTTGCACCTTCTTATTGACGATGAAACACAGAAATTTCATCAGAATTAAATAGAAAAAGCACAATGCCGACTTAAGTACAAGAACACTGACGCCTCTTACTGAATATGTTTTCGAACCATTCCGGTGACACTAGTTATAGATTCCGATTCTTCACTTCAGGTTTACTGTATCCCTTGGACCTTCGTATTGGCGATGAAACACAGATATTGCATCGGAATTAAATAGGAAAGGCACAATGCCGACTTAAGTACAAGAAGACTGACTCTTCTTACTGTTTATGTTTTGAACCATTCCTGTGACACTACTTATAGATTCCGATGCTTCACTTCAGGTTTACTGTATCCCTCTGACGTTCTAATTGACGATGAAACACAGAAATGGCATCGGAATTAAATACAAAAGGCGCAATGCCGACTTAAGTACAAGAAGACTGACTCTTCTTACTGACTATGTTTTGAACCATTCTTGTGACACTAGTTATAGATTCCGATGCTTCACTTCAGGTTTACTGTATCCCTTAAACTTTCTTATTGACGATGAAACACAGAAATTGCATCGGAATTAAATACAAAAGGCACAATGCCGACTTAAGTACAAGAAGACTGACTCTTCTTATTGTCTATGTTTTGAACCATTCCTGTGACTCTAGTTATAGATTCCGATGCTTCACTTCAGGTTTACTGTATCCCTTAAACTTTCTTATTGACGATGAAACACAGAAATTGCATCGGAATTAAATACAAAAGGCACAACGCCGACTTAAGTACAAGAAGACTGACTCTTCTTATTGTCTATGTTTTGAACCATTCCTGTGACACTAGTTATAGACTCCGATGCTTCTTTCGAGGTTATTTGTATCCCTTGGACCTTTTTATTGACGATGAAACACAGAAATTGCAACGGAACTAAATACAAAAAGCACAATACCGACATAAGTACAAGAAGACTGACTCTTCATACGGACTATGTTTTGAACCATTCCTGTGACACTAGTCACAGATTCCGATGCTTATCTTCAGGTTTACTGTATCCCTTAACCTTCTTACTGACGATGAAACACAGAAATAGCATCGGAATTAAATACAAAAGGAACAATGCCGACTTAAGTACAAGAAGACTGACTCTTCTTACAGTCTATGTTCTGAACCATTCGTGTGACTCTAGTTATAGATTCCGATGCTTCACTT
This sequence comes from Schistocerca piceifrons, assembly GCF_021461385.2. Taxonomy (NCBI): domain Eukaryota; kingdom Metazoa; phylum Arthropoda; class Insecta; order Orthoptera; family Acrididae; genus Schistocerca; species Schistocerca piceifrons. The sequence continues at coordinate 4,995,894 of NW_025727396.1, read as the reverse complement.
CAGGTTTACTGTATCTCTCTGACCTTCTTATTGACGATGAAACACAGAAATTGCATCGGAATTAAATACAAAAGGAACAATGCCGACTTAAGTACAAGAAGACTGACTCTTCTTACTGTCTATGTTCTGAACCATTCGTGTGACTCTAGTTATAGATTCCGATGCTTCACTTCACGTTTACTGTATCCCTCTGACCTTCTTAGTGACGATGAAACACAGAAATTGCATCGGAATTAAATACAAAAGGCACCATACCGACTTAAGTACAAGAAGACTGACTCTTCTTACTGTTTATGTTTTAGAACCATTCCTGTGACACTAGTTATAGATTCCGATGCTTCAATTCTGGTCTACTGTATCCCTCTTACCTTCTCATTGACGATGAAACACAGAAATTGTATCGGAATTAAATACAAAATGCACAATGCCGACTTAAGGAGAAGAAGACTGACTCTTCTTACTGACTATGTTTTGAACCATTCCTTTGACACTAGTTAGAGATTCCGATGCTTCAAATCAGGTTTACTGTATCCCTCTGACCTTCGTAGTGACGATGAAACACAGAAATTGCATCGGAATTAAATACAAAAATCACATTGCCGACTTATGTACAAGAAGACTGACTCTTCCTACTGTCTATGCTTCGAAAAATTCCTGTGACACTAGTTATAGATTCCGATGCTTCACTAAAGGTTTACTGTGTCTCTTGGACCTTCTTATTGACGATGAAACACAGAAATTGCATCGGAATTAAATACAATAGGCACAATGCCGACTTAAGTACAAAAAGAGAGACTCTTGCTTCTGTCTATGTTTTCAACCATTCCTGTGACACTAGTTATAGAATCCGATGCTTCACTTAAGGTATACTGTATCCCTTGGACCTTCTTATTGCCGATGAAACACAGAAATTGCATCGGAATTAAATACAAAAGGCACAATACCACATAAGTACAAGAAGACTGACTCTTCTTACGGACTATGTTTTGAACCATTCCTGTGACACTAGTCACATTCGGATGCTTAACTTCAGGTTTACTGTATCCCTTAACCTTCTTACTGACGATGAAACACAGAAATAGCATCGGAATTAAATACAAGAAGCACAATGCCGACTTAAGTACAAGAAGACTGACTCTTCTTACTGTCTATGTTTTGAACCATTCCTGTGACTCTAGTTATAGATTCTGATGCTTCACTTCAGGTTTACTGAATCCTCTGACCTTCTTATTGACGATGAAACACAGAAATTGCATCGGAATTAAATACAGAAGGCACAAAGCCGACTTAACTACAAGAAGACTGACTCTTCTTACTGACTATGCTTTGAACCATTCCTGTGACACTAGTTATAGATTCCGATGCTTAACTTCAGGATTACTGTATCCCTCTGACCTTCATAGTGACGATGAAACACAGAAATTGCTTCGGAATTAAATACAAAAAGCACAATGCCGACTTAAGTACAAGAATACTGACTCATCTTACTGTCAATGTTTTGAACCGTCCCTGTGATTGTAGTTATAGATTCCGATGCTTCACTCCAGGTTTAATGTATCCCTTGGACCTTCTTATTGACGACGAAACACAGAAATTGCATCGGAATTAAATACAAAAGGCACAATGCCGACATAAGTACAAGAAGACTGACTCTGCTTACTGACTATGTTTTAAACCATTACTGTGACACTAATTGATTCCGATGCTTCACTTCAGGCTTACAGTATCCCTCTGACCTTCTTATTGACGGTGAAACACAGAATTTGCATCGAAATTAAATACAAAAGGCATAATGCCGACTTAAGTACAAGAAGACTGACTCTTCTTACTGACTATGTTTTGAACCATTCCTGTGACACTAGTTATAGATTCCGATGCTTCACTTCAGGTTTACTGTATCCCTCTGACCTTCTTATTGACGAAGAATCACAGAAATTGCATCGGAATTAAATACAAAAGGCACCATACCGACTTAAGTACAAGAAGACTGATTATTCCAACTGTTTATGTTTGAACCATTCCTGTGACTCTAGTTATAGATTCCGATGCTTCTCTTCAGGTTTACTGTATCCCTCTGACCGTCTCATTGACGATGAAACACAGAAATTGCATCGCAATTAAATAGAAAATTCGCAATGCCGACTTAAGTACTAGAAGACGGACTCATCCTACTGTGTATGTTTTGAACCATTCCTGTGACACTAGTTATAGATGCCGATGCTTCACTTCAGGTTTACTGTAAACCTATGGACCTACTTATTGACGATGAAGCACAGAAATTGCATCGGAATTAAATAGAAAATGCACAATGATGACTTAAGTACAAGGAGACTGACTCTTCTTAATGACTATGATTTGAACCAATCCTGTGACACTAGTTATAGATTCCGATGCTTCACTTCAGGTTTACTGTATCCCTCTGACCTTCTTAGTGACGATGAAACACAGAAATTGCATCGGAATTAAATACAAAAAGCACATTGCCGACTTAAGTACAAGAATACTGAGTCTACTTACTGTCTATGTTTTGAACCGTCCCTGTGACACTAGTTATAGATTGCGACGCTTCACTCCAGGTTTACTGTATTCCTTGGACCTTCTTATTGACGATGAAACACAGAAATTGCATCGCAATTAAATAGAAAATGCGCAATGCCGACTTAGGTACTAGAAGACGGACTCTTCCTGCTGTGTATGTTCTGAACCATTCCTGTGACACTAGTTATAAATTCCGATGCTTCACATCAGGTTTACTGTATCCCTTGGACCTACTTATTGACGATGAAACACAGAAATTGCATCGGACTGAAATACAAAACGCACAATGCAGACTTAACTACAAGAAGACTGACTCTTCTTACTGACTATGCTTTGAACCATTTCTGTGACACTACTTATAGATTCCGATGCTTAACTTCAGGATTACTGTATCCCTCTGACCTTCTTAGTGACGATGAAACACAGAAATTGCATCGGAATTAAATAAAAAAGCACATTGCCGACTTAAGTACAAGAATACTGACTCTTCTTATTGTCTATGTTTTGAACCATTCCTGTGACTCTAGTTATAGATTCCGATGCTTCACTTCAGGTTTACTGTGTCCCTTAAACTTTCTTATTGACGATGAAACACAGAAATTGCATCGGAATTAAATACAAAAGGCACAATGCCGACTTATGTACAAGAAGACTGACTCTTCCTACTGTCTATGTTTCGAAAAATTCCTGTGACACTAGTTATAGATTCCGATGCTTCACTCCAGGTTTACTGTGTCTCTTGGACCTTCTTATTGACGATGAAACACAGAAATTGCATCGGAATTAAATATAATAGGCACAATGCCGACTTAAGTACAAGAAGAGAGACTCTTGCTTCTGTCTATGTTTTCAACCATTCCTGTGACACTAGTTATAGAATCCGATGCTTCACTTAAGGTATACTGTATCCCTTGGACCTTCTTATTGCCGATAAAACACAGAAATTGCATCGGAATAAAATACAAAAGGCACAATGCCGACATAAGTACAAGAAGACTGACTCTTCTTACGGACTATGTTTTGAACCATTCCTGTGACACTAGTCACAGATTCCGATGCTTAACTTCAGGTTTACTGTATGCCTTAACCTTCTTACTGACGATGAAACACAGAAATAGCATCGGAATTAAATACAAGAAGCACAATGCCGACTTAAGTACAAGAACACTGACTCTTCTTATTGTCTATGTTTTGAACCATTCCTGTGACTCTAGTTATAGATTCTGATGCTTCACTTCAGGTTTACTGAATCCTCTGACCTTTTTATTGACGATGAAACACAGAAATTGCATCGGAATTAAATACAGAAGGCACAAAGCCGACTTAACTACAAGAAGACTGACTCTTCTTACTGACTATGCTTTGAACCATTCCTGTGACACTAGTTATAGATTCCGATGCTTAACTTCAGGATTACTGTATCCCTCTGACCTTCATAGTGACGATGAAACACAGAAATTGCATCGGAATTAAATACAAAAAGCACAATGCCGACTTAAGTACAAGAATACTGACTCATCTTACTGTAAAACGTTTTGAACCGTCCCTGTGATTGTAGTTATAGATTCCGATGCTTCACTCCAGGTTTAATGTATCCCTTGGACCTTCTTATTGACGACGAAACACAGAAATTGCATTGGAATTAAATACAAAAGGCACAATGCCGACATAAGTACAAGAAGACTGACTCTGCTTACTGACTATGTTTTAAACCATTACTGTGACACTAATTGATTCCGATGCTTCACTTCAGGCTTACAGTATCCCTCCGACTTTCTTATTGACGGTGAAACACAGAAATTGCATCGAAATTAAATACAAAAGGCATAATGCCGACTTAAGTACAAGAAGACTGACTCTTCTTACTGACTATGTTTTGAACCATTCCTGTGACACTAGTTATAGATTCCGATGCTTCACTTCAGGTTTACTGTATCCCTCTGACCTTCGTATTGACGAAGAATCACAGAAATTGCATCGGAATTAAATACAAAAGGCACCATACCGACTTAGGTACAAGAAGACTGATTCTTCCAACTGTTTATGTTTTGAACCATTCCTGTGACTCTAGTTATAGATTCCGATGCTTCTCTTCAGGTTTACTGTATCCCTCTGACCGTCTCATTGACGATGAAACACAGAAATTGCATCGCAATTAAATAGAAAATGCGCAATGCCGACTTAAGTACTAGAAGACGGACTCTTCCTACTGTGTATGTTTTGAACCATTCCTGTGACACTAGTTATAGATGCCGATGCTTCACTCCAGGTTTACTGTATCCCTTGGACCTACATATTGACGATGAAGCACCGAAATTGCATCGGACTTAAATACAAAAGGCACAATGCAGACTTAACTACAAGAAAACTGACTCTTCTTACTGATTATGCTTTGAACCATTCCTGTGACACTAGTTACAGATTCCGATGCTTAACTGCAGGATTACTGTATCCCTCTGACCTTCTTAGTGACGCTGAAAGACAGAAATTGCATCGGAATTAAATACAAAAAGCACATTGCCGACTTAAGTACAAGAATACTGACTCTTCTTACTGTCTATGATTTGGACCGCCCTGTGACACTAGTTATAGATTCCGATGCTTCACTCCAGGTTTACTGTATCCCTTGGACTTTCTTATTGACGATGAAACACAGAAATTGCATCGGAATTAGATAGAAAATGCACAATGATGACTTAAGTACAAGGAGACTGACTCTTCTTAATGACTATGATTTGAACCAATCCTGTGACACTAGTTATAGATTCCGATGCTTCACTTCAGGTTTACTGTATCCCTTGGACCTTCTTATTGACGATGAAACACAGAACATGCATCGGAATGAAATAGAAAAGGCACAATGCCGATTTTATTACAAGAATACTGACTCATCTTACTCTCTATGCTTTGAACCGTCCCTGTGACACTAGTTATAGATTCCGATACTTCACTTCAGGTTTACTGTACCCCTCTGACCTTCTTATTGACGATGAAACACTGAAATTGCATCGGAATTAAATACAATAGGCACACCGCCAAATTAAGTACAAGAGGACTGACTCTTCTTACTGTCTATGTTTGAACCATTCCTGTGACACTAGTTACAGACTCCGATCCTTCACTCCAGGTTTACTGTATTCCTTGGACCTTCTTATTGACGATGAAACACGGTAATTGCATCGGAATTAAATACAAAAGGTACAATGCCGACTTAAGTAAAAGAAGTCTGAAATTTCTTACTGTCTATGTTTTGAACCATTACTGTGACACTAGTTATAGATTCCGATGCTTCACTCCAGGTTTACTGTATCCCTTGGACCTTCTTGTTGCCGATGAAACACAGAAATTGCATCAGAATTAAACTGAAAATGCACAATGATGACTTAAGTACAAAAAGACTGACTCTTCTTACTGACTATGATTTGAACCATTCCTGTGACACTAGTTATAGATTCCGATGCTTCACTTCAGGTTTACTGTATAACTTTTACCTTGTTATTGAAGATGAAACACAGAAATTGCATCGGAATTAAATACAAAAGGCACAATGCCGACTTAAGTAAAAGAAGTCTGACTTTTCTTACTGACTATGGTTTGAACCATTCCTGTGGCACTAGTTATGGATTCCGATACTTGACTTCAGGTTTACTGTATCCCTCTGACCTTCTTATTGACGATGAAACACAGAAATTGCATCGGAATTAAATACAAAAGGCACAATGCCAATTAAGTAAAAGAAGACTGACTCTTCTTACAGTCTATGCTTTGAACTGTCCCTGGGACTGTAGTTATAGATTCCGATGCCTCACTCCATATTTAATGTATCCCTTGGACCTTCATATTGACGATGAAACACAGAAATTGCATCGGAATTAAATACAAAAGGCATAATACCGACATAAGTGCAAGATGACTGACTCTTCTTACTGACTATGATTTGAACCATTCCTGTGACACTAGTAATAGACTCCGATGCTTCACTCCAGGTTTACTGTATCCCTCTGACCTTCTTATTGACGATGAGACACTGAAATTGCATCGGAATTAAATACAAAAGGCACAATGCCGACTTAAGTACAAGAAGACTGACTCTTCCTACTGTCTATGTTTTGAACCATTCCTGTGACACTAGTTATAGATGCCGATGCTTCACTCCAGGTTTACTGTATTCCTTGGACCTTCTTATTGACGATGAAACACGGAAATTGCATCGGAATTAAATACAAAAGGTACAATGCCGACTTAAGTAAATGAAGTCTGACTTTTCTTACTGACTATGTTTTGAACCATTCCTGTGGCACTAATTATAGATTCCGATGCTTCACTCCGGGTTTAATGTATCCCTTGGACCTTCTTATTGACGATGAAACACAGAAATTGCATCGGAATTAAATACAAAAGGCACAATGCCGACTTAAGTACAAGAATGCTGACTCTTCTTACTGACTATGTTTTGAACCATTCCTGTGACACTAATAGATTCCGATGCTTCACTTCAGGCTTACAGTATCCCTCTGACCTTCTTATTGACGATGAAACACAGAAATTGCATCGGAATTAAATACAAAAGGCGCAATGCCGAAATAAGTACAAGAAGACTGACTCTTCTTACTGACTGTTTTGAACCATTCCTGTGACACTAGTTATAGACTCCGATGCTTCACTCCAGGTTTACTGTATCGCTTGGACCTTCTTGTTGACGATGAAACACAGAAATTGCATCAGAATTAAACTGAAAATGCACAATGCCGACTTAAGTACAAGAAGACTGACTCTTCTTACTGACTATGTTTTGAACCATTCCTGTGACACTAATAGATTCCGATGCTTCACTTCAGGCTTACAGTATCCCTCTGACCTTCTTATTGACGATGAAACACAGAAATTGCATCGGAATTAAATACAAAAGGCACAATGCCGACTTAAGTACAAGAAGACTGACTCTTCCTACTGTCTATGTTTTGAACCATTCCTGTGACACTAGTTATAGATTGCGATGCTTCACTTCAGGTTTACTGTATCCCTTTGACCTTCTTGTTGACGATGAAACACAGAAACTGCATCGGAATTAAATACAAAAGGCACAATGCCGACTTAAGTACAAGAAGACTGACTCTTCCTACTGTCTATGTTTTGAATCATTCCTGTGACACTAGTTATAGATGCCGATGCTTCACTCCAGGTTTACTGTATCCCTTGGACCTTCTTATTGACGATGAAACACAGAAATTGCAATGGAATTAAATACAAAAGGCACAATGCCGACTTAAGTAAAAGAAGTCTGACTTTTCTTACTGACTATTCTTTGAACCATTCCTGTGGCACTAGTTATAGATTCCGATACTTCACTTCAGGTTTACTGTATCCCTCTGACCTTCTTATTGACGATGAAACACAGAAATTGCATCGGAATTGAATACAAAAGGCACAATGCCAATTAAGTACAAGAAGACTGACTCTTCTTACTGACTATGCTTTGATCCAGTCCTGTGACACTAGTTATAGATTCCGATGCTTCACTCCAGCTATACTGTATCCCTTGGACCTTCATATTCACGATGAAACACAGAAATTGCATCGGAATTAAATACAAAAGGCACAATGCCGACTTAAGTACAAGAATACTGACACTTCTTACTGACTATGTTTTGAACCATTCCTGTGACACTAATAGATTCCGATGCTTCACTTCAGGCTTACAGTATCCCTCTGACCTTCTTATTGACGATGAAACACAGAAATTGCATCGGAATTAAATACAAAAGGCGCAATGCCGAAATAAGTACAAGAAGACTGACTCTTCTTACTGACTATGTTTTGAACCATTCCTGTGACACTAGTAATAGACTCCGATGATTCACTCCAGGTTTACTGTATCCCTTGGACCTTCTTATTGACGATGAAACACAGAAATTGCATCGGAATTAAATACAAAAGGCACAATGCCGACTTAAGTACAAGAATACTGACTCATCTTACTGTCTATGCTTTGAACCGTCCCTGTGACACAAGTTAAAGATTCCGATGCTTCACTCCAGCTATACTGTATCCCTTGGACCTTCATATTCACGATGAAACACAGAAATTGCATCGAAATTAAATACAAAAGGCACAATGCCGACTTAAGTACAAGAAGACTGACTATTCTTACTGACTATGTTTTGAACCATTCCTGTGACACTAGTTATAGATCCCGATGCTTCACTTCAGGTTTACTGTATCCCTCTGACCTTCTTATTGACGATGAAACACAGAAATTGCATCGGAATTAAATACAAAAGGCATAATACCGACATAAGTAAAGATGACTGTCTCTTCTTACTGACTATGTTTTGAACCATTCCTGTGACACTAGTTATAGATTGCGATGCTTCACTTCATGTTTACTGTATCCCTCTGACTTTCTTATTGACGATGAAACACAGAAATTGCAGCGGAATTAAATACAATAGGCACAATGCCGACTTAAGTACAAGAAGAGTGACAATTTCTACTGTCTATGATTTGAACCATTCCTGTGACACTAGTTATAGATTCCGATGCTTCACTCCAGGTTTACTGTGTCCCTTGGACCTTCTTATTGACGATGAATCACAGAAATTGCAGCGGAATTAAATACAATAGGCACAATGCCGAATTAAGTACAAGAAGAGTGACAATTTCTGCTGTCTATGTTTTGAACCATTCCTGTGACACTAGTTATGGATTCCGATACTTCACTTCAGGTTTACTGTATCCCTTGGACCATCTTATTGACGATGAAACACAGAAATTGCATCGGAATTAAATTCAAAAGGCACAATGCCGACTTATGTACAAGAAGACTGACTCATCTTACTGTCTATGTTTTGAACCATTCCTGTGACACTACTTATAGATTCCGATGCTTCACTTCAGGTTTACTGTATCCCTTGGACCTTCTTATTGATGACGAAACACAGAAATTGAATCGGAATTAAATAGAAAAGGCACAATGCCGACTTAAGTACAAGAAGACTGACTATTCTTACTGACTATGTTTTGACCATTTCCTGTGAGACCAGTTTCAGATTCCGATGCTTCACTATATGTTTACTGTATCCCTTGGACCTTCTTATTGAAGTTGAAACACAGATATTGCATCGGAATTAAATACAAAAGGCACCATGCCGACTTAAGTACAAGAAGACTGACTCTTCTTACTGACTATGTTTTGAACCATTCCTGTGACACTAGTTATAGATTCCGATGCCTCACATCAGGTTTACTGTATCCCTCTGACCTTCTTATTGACGATGAAGCATACAAAAATTATATGGGAGTAAAACAGAAAAGACACAATGCCGACTTAAGTATAAGAAGACTGACTCTTCCGACTGTCTATGTTTTGAACCGTCCTGTGACGCTAGTTATAGATTCCGACGCATCACTTCTGGTTTACAGTATCCCTCTGACCATCTTATTGACGATGAAAAACAGAAATTGCATCGGAATTAAATACAAAACGCACAATGCCGACTAAAGTACAAGAAGACTGACTCTTCCTACTGTCTATGTTTTGAACCATTCCTGTGACATTAGTTATAGATTCCGATGCTTCTCTTCAGGTTTACTGGATCCCTCTGACCTTCTTATTGACGATGAAACACAGAAATTTCATCGGAATTAAATAGGAAAGGCACAATGCCGACTTAAGTACAAGAAGATTGACTCTTCTTACTGTCTATGATTTAAACCATTCCTGTGACACTAGTTATAAATTCTGATGCTTCACTTCAGGTGTACCGTATCCCTTGGACCTCCTTGTTAGACGATGAACCACAGAAATTGCATCGGAATTAAATACAAAAGGCACAATGCCGACTTAAGTACAAGAAGACTGACTCTTCCTACTGTCTACGTTTTGAACCATCCCTGTGACACTAGTTATAGATTCCGATGTTTTACTTCAGGATAACTGTATCCCACTGACCTTCTTACTGACGATAAAACACAGAAATTGCATCGGAATTAAATACAAAAGGCACAATGCCGACTTAAGTACAAGTAGACTAACTCTTCTTACGGTCTATTTTTTGAACCATTCCTGTGACACTAGCTATAGATTCTGATGCTTCACTTCAGGTTTACTGCATTCCTCTGACCCTCTTATATACGATGATACACAGATATTACATCGAAATGAAATACAAAAGGCACAATGCCGATTTAAGTACAAGAAGATTAACTCTTCCTACTGTATACGTTTTGAACCATCCCTGTGACACTAGTTATAGATTACGATGCTTCACTTTAGGTTTACTGTATCCCTTGAAACTCCTTATTGACGATGAAACAAAGAAATTGCATCGGAATTAAATACAAAAGGCACAATGCCGACTCAAATACAAGTTGACTGGCTCTTCTTACTCTCTATGATTTGAACCCTTCCTGTGAGACGGGTTTTAGATTCCGATGCTTCACTTCAGGTTTACTGTATCCCTCTGACCACCTTATTGACGATGAAACACAGAAATCGCATCGGAATTTAATACAAAATTCACTATGCGGACTCAAATACAAGATGACTGGCTCTTCTTACTCTCTTTGTTTTGAACCTTTCCTGTGAGACACGTTTTAGATTCCAATGCTTCACTTCAGGCTTACTGTATCCCTCTGACCTTCTTATTGACGATGAAACACATAAATTACATCGGCATTAAATACAAAAGGCACAATGCCGACTTAAGTACAAGGAGACTGACTCTTCTTACTGACTATGTTTTGAACATTTCCTGTGATACCAGGTTTAGAATCCGTTGCTTCACTATATGATTACAGTATCTCTTGGACCTTCTTATTGACGATGAAACGTAGAAATTACATCGGAATTAAATAGAAAAGGCACAATGCCGACTGAAGTACAAGAAGACTGACTCTTCCTACTGTCTATGTTATGAACAATTCCTGTGACACTAGTTATAGATTCCGATGCTTCACTTTAGGTTTACTGTATCCCTCTGACCTTCTTATTGACAATGAAAAACAGAAATTGCATCGGAATTAAATAGAAAAGGCACAATGCCGACTTAAGTACAAGAAGACTGACTCTACTTACCGTCTATGATTTGAACCACTCCTGTGACACTAGTTATAGATTCCGAAGCTTCACTTCAGGTTTACTGTATCCCTTGGACCTTCTTATTGACGACGAAACACAGAAATTGCATCGGAATTAAGTAGAAATGGCACAATGCCGATTTAAGTACAAGAAGACTGACTCTTCCTACTGTCTATGTTTTGAACCATTCCTGTGACACTAGTTTTAAATTCCGATGCCTCACTTCAGGTTTACTGTATCTCTTGGACCTTCTTATTGACGATGAAACACAGAAATTGCATCGGAATTAAATAGAAATGGCACAATGCCGATTTAAGTACAAGAAGACTGTCTCTTCTTACTGTCTATGTTTTGAACCATTCCTTTAAAACTAGTTATAGATTCCGATGCTTCACTTTAGGGTTACTGTATCCCTCTGACCTTCTTATTGACAATGAAAAACAGAAATTGCATCGGAATTAAATACAAAAGCCACAATGCCGACTCAAGTTCAAGAAGACTGACTCTTCCTACTGTCTATGTTATGAACTAGTTATTGATTGCGATGCTTCACTTCAGCCTTACTGTATCCCTCTGACCTTCTTATTGACGATGAAAAACAGAAATTGCATCGGAATTAAAAACAAAACCCACAATGCCGGCTCAAGTACAAGAGGTCTCACTCTTTCTACTGTCTATGTTCTGAACCATTCCTCTGACACTAGTTATTGATTCCGATGCTTCACTTCAGGTTTAGTGTATCCCTCTGACCTTCATATTGACGATTAAACACAGAAACTGCATCGGAATTAAATAGAAAAGGCACAATGCCGACTTAAGTACAAGAAGACTGACTCTTCTTACTGTCTATGATTTGAACCACTCCTGTGACACTAGTTATAGATTCCGATGCTTCACTTCAGGTTTACTGTATCCCTCTGACCTTCTTCTTGACGATGAAACACAGAAATTGCATCGGAATTTAATACAAAAGGCAAAATGCCGTCTTAAGTACAAGTAGACTGACTCTTCTTACTGTCAATGTTTTGAACCACTCCTGTGACTCTAGTTATATATTATGATGCTTCAATTCAGGTTTACTGTATCCCTCTGACCCTCTCATTGACGATGAAGCACAGAAATTGCATCGGAATAAAATACAAAAGGCACAATGCCGACTTAAGTACAAGAATACTGACTCATCTTACTGACAATGCTTTGAACCATTCCTGTGACACTAGTTATAGATTCCGATGCCTCACTTCAGGTTTACTGTATACCTCTGCCCTTCTTATTGCCGATGAAACACAGATATTGCATTGGAATTAAATAGAAAAGGCACAATGCCGACTTAAGTACAAGAACACTGACTGTTCTTACTGACTATGTTTTGAACCATTCCTGTGACACTAGTTATAGATTCCGATGCTTCTCTTCAGGTTTACTGTATCCCTCTGACCTTCTTATTGACGATGAAACACAGAAATTTCATCGGAATTAAATAGGACAGGCACAATGGCGACTTAAGTACAAGAAGACTGACTCCTTTTACTGTCTATGATTTAAAGCATTCCTGTGACACTAGTTATAAATTCCGATGCTTCACTTCAGGTGTACCGTATCCCTTGGACCTTCTTATTAGACGATGAACCACAGAAATTGCATCGGAATGAAATACAAAAGGCACAATGCCGACTTAAGTACTAGAAGACTGACTCTTCTTACTGATTATGTTTTGAACCATTCCTGTGACACTAGTTATAGATTCCGATGCTTCTCTTCGAGTTTACTGTATCCCTCTGACCTTCTTATTGACGATGAAACACAGAAATTTCATCGGAATTAAATAGGAAAGGCACAATGCCGACTGAAGTACAAGAAGACTGACTCTTCCTACTGTCTATGTTATGAACAATTCCTGTGACACTAGTTATAGATTCCGATGCTTCACTTTAGGTTTACTGTATCCCTCTGACCTTCTTATTGACAATGAAAAACAGAAATTGCATCGGAATTAAATAGAAAAGGCACAATGCCGACTTAAGTACAAGAAGACTGACTCTACTTACCGTCTATGATTTGAACCACTCCTGTGACACTAGTTATAGATTCCGATGCTTCACTTCAGGTTTACTGTATCCCTTGGACCTTCTTATTGACGACGAAACACAGAAATTGCATCGGAATTAAGTAGAAATGGCACAATGCCGATTTAAGTACAAGAAGACTGACTCTTCCTACTGTCTATGTTTTGAACCATTCCTGTGACACTAGTTTTAAATTCCGATGCCTCACTTCAGGTTTACTGTATCTCTTGGACCTTCTTATTGACGATGAAACACAGAAATTGCATCGGAATTAAATAGAAATGGCACAATGCCGATTTAAGTACAAGAAGACTGTCTCTTCTTACTGTCTATGTTTTGAACCATTCCTTTAAAACTAGTTATAGATTCCGATGCTTCACTTTAGGGTTACTGTATCCCTCTGACCTTCTTATTGACAATGAAAAACAGAAATTGCATCGGAATTAAATACAAAAGCCACAATGCCGACTCAAGTTCAAGAAGACTGACTCTTCCTACTGTCTATGTTATGAACTAGTTATTGATTGCGATGCTTCACTTCAGCCTTACTGTATCCCTCTGACCTTCTTATTGACGATGAAAAACAGAAATTGCATCGGAATTAAAAACAAAACCCACAATGCCGGCTCAAGTACAAGAGGTCTCACTCTTTCTACTGTCTATGTTCTGAACCATTCCTCTGACACTAGTTATTGATTCCGATGCTTCACTTCAGGTTTAGTGTATCCCTCTGACCTTCATATTGACGATTAAACACAGAAACTGCATCGGAATTAAATAGAAAAGGCACAATGCCGACTTAAGTACAAGAAGACTGACTCTTCTTACTGTCTATGATTTGAACCACTCCTGTGACACTAGTTATAGATTCCGATGCTTCACTTCAGGTTTACTGTATCCCTCTGACCTTCTTCTTGACGATGAAACACAGAAATTGCATCGGAATTTAATACAAAAGGCAAAATGCCGTCTTAAGTACAAGTAGACTGACTCTTCTTACTGTCAATGTTTTGAACCACTCCTGTGACTCTAGTTATATATTATGATGCTTCAATTCAGGTTTACTGTATCCCTCTGACCCTCTCATTGACGATGAAGCACAGAAATTGCATCGGAATAAAATACAAAAGGCACAATGCCGACTTAAGTACAAGAATACTGACTCATCTTACTGACAATGCTTTGAACCATTCCTGTGACACTAGTTATAGATTCCGATGCCTCACTTCAGGTTTACTGTATACCTCTGCCCTTCTTATTGCCGATGAGACACAGATATTGCATTGGAATTAAATAGAAAAGGCACAATGCCGACTTAAGTACAAGAACACTGACTGTTCTTACTGACTATGTTTTGAACCATTCCTGTGACACTAGTTATAGATTCCGATGCTTCTCTTCAGGTTTACTGTATCCCTCTGACCTTCTTATTGACGATGAAACACAGAAATTTCATCGGAATTAAATAGGAAAGGCACAATGCCGACTTAAGTACAAGAAGACTGACTCTTCTTACTGTCTATGATTTAAACCATTCCTGTGACACTAGTTATAAATTCCGATGCTTCACTTCAGGTGTACCGTATCCCTTGGACCTTCTTATTAGACGATGAACCACAGAAATTGCATCGGAATTAAATACAAAAGGCACATTGCCGACTTAAGTACAATAAGACTGACTCTTCTTACCGTCTATGATTTGAACCACTCCTGTGACACTAGTTATAGATTCCGATGATTCACTTCAGGTTTACTGTATCCCTCTGACCTTCTTATTGACGATGAAAAACAGAAATTGCATCGGAATTAAAAACAAAACGCACAATGCCGGCTCAAGTACAAGAAGACTGACTCTTCCTACTGTCTACATTTGAACCATCCCTGTGACACTAGTTATAGATTCCGATGTTTCACTTCAGGATAACTGTATCTCTCTGACCTTCTTACTGACGATAAAACACAGAAATTGCATCGGAATCAAATACAAAAGGCACAATGCCGACTTAAGTACTAGAAGATGACTCTTCTTACTGATTATGTTTTGAACCATTCCTGTGACACTAGTTATAGATTCCGATGCTTAACTTCAGGATTACTGTATCACTCTGACCATCTTATTGACGATGAAACTCAGAAATCGCATCGGAATTAAATAAAAATTCACTATGCGGACTCAAATACAAGATGACTGGCTCTTCTTACTCTCTTTGTTTTGAACCTTTCCTGTGAGACCCGTTTTAGATTCCAATGCTTCACTTCAGGCTTACTGTATCCCTCTGACCTTCTTATTGACGATGAAACACATTATTTGCATCGGCATTAAATACAAAATTCACAATGCCGACTTAAGTACAAGGAGACAGACTCTTCTTACTGACTATGTTTTGAACATTTCCTGTGAAACCAGGTTTAGAATCCGTTGCTTCACTATATGATTACAGTATCTCTTGGACCTTCTTATTGACAATGAAACACAGAAATTGCATCGGAAATAAATAGAAGAGGCACAATGCCGACTTAAGTACAAGAAGACTGTCTCTTCTTACTGTCTATGTTTTGAACCATTCCTTTAAAACTAGTTATAGATTCCGATGGTTCACTCCAGGTGTACTGCATCCCTTGAACCTTCTTATTGACAATGAAACACAGAAATTGCATCGGAATTAAACAGAAAAGGCACAATGCCAACTTAAGTACAAGAAAACTGACTCTTCTTACTTTCTATGTTTTGAACCATTCCTGTGACACTAGTAATAGATTCCGATGCTTCACTTCAGGTTTACTGTATCCCTCTCACCACCTTATTGACGATGAAACACAGAATTCGCATCGGAATTAAATACAAAATTCACTATGCGGACTCAAATACAAGATGACTGGCTCTTCTTACTCTCTTTGTTTTGAACCTTTCCTGTGAGACCCGTTTTAGATTCCAATGCTTCACTTCAGCCTTACTGTATCCCTCTGACCTTCTTATTGACGATGAAACACATAAATTGCATCGGCATTAAATACAAAATTCACAATGCCGACTTAAGTACAAGCAGACAGACTCTTGTTACTGACTATGTTTGAACATTTCCTGTGATACCAGGTTTAGAATCCGTTGCTTCACTATATGATTACAGTATCTCTTGGACCTTCTTATTGACAATGAAACACAGAAATTGCATCGGAAATAAATAGAAGAGGCAGAATGCCGACTTAAGTACAAGAAGACTGACTCTTCTTACTGTCTATGTTTTGAACCATTCCTTTAAAACTAGTTATAGATTCCGATGGTTCACTTCAGGTGTACTGCATCCCTTGGACCTTCTTATTGACGATGAAACACAGAAATTGCATCGGAATTAAACAGAAAAGGCACAATGCCGACTTAAGTACAAGAAAACTGACTCTTCTTACTGTCTATGTTTTGAACCATTCCTGTGACACTAGTTTTAGATTCCGATGCCTCACTTCAGGTTTACTGTATCCCTCTGACCTCCTTATTGACGATGAAACGTGGAAATTGCATCGGAATTAAATAGAAAAGGCACAATGCCGACTTAAGTTCAAGAAGACAGAGTCTTCCTACTGCCTATGTTTTGAACAATTCCTGTGACACTAGTTATAGATTCCGATGCTTCACTTTATGTTTACTGTATCCCTCTGACCTTCTTATTGACAATGAAAAACAGAAATTGCATCGGAATTAAATACAAAAGGCACAATGCCGTCTTAAGTACAAGTAGACTGACTCTTCTTACTGTCTATGTTTTGAACCACTCCTGTGACTCTAGTTATAGATTATGATGCCTCAATTCAGGTTTAATGTATCCCTCTGACCCTCTCATTGACGATGAAACACAGAAATTGCATCGGAATAAAATACAAAAGGCACAATGCCGACTTAAGTACAAGAAGACTGACTCATCTTACTGACAATGATTTGAACCATTCCTGTGACACTAGTTATAGATTCCGATGGCTCACTTCAGGTTTACAGTATCCCTCTCCCCTTCTTATTGACGATGAAACACAGATATTGCATCGGAATTAAATAGAAAAGGCACAATGCCGACTAAAGTACAAGAAGACTGACTCTTCTTTCTGACTATGATTTGAACCATTCCTGTGACACTAGTAGTTGACTCCGATGCTTCACTTCAGGTTTACTGTATCACTCTGACCTTCCTATTGACGATAAAACACAGAAATGTCATCGGAGTTAAATAGAAAAGGCACAATGCCGACTTCAGTACAAGAAGACTGACTCTTCTTACTGACTATGTTTTGAACCATTCCTGTGACACTAGTTTTAGGTTCCGATGCTTCACTTTAGGTTTGCTGTATCCCTTGGACCTTCGTATTGACGATGAAACACAGAAAATGCATCGGATTTAAATACAAAAGCACAATGCCGACTTAAGTATAAGAAGACTGACTCTTCTTACTGTCTATGTTTCTAACCATTCCTGTGACACTAGTTATAGATTCCGATGTTCCACTTCAGGTTTACTGTATCCCTCTGACCTTCTTTTTGACGATGAATCTTAGAAATTGCATCGGAATTAAATACAAAAGGCACAATGCCGACTCAAATACAAGATGAACGGCTCTTCTTACTCTCTATGTTTTGAATCTTTCATGTGAGTTCGTATTTAGATTCCGATGCTTCACTTCAGGTTTACTGTGTCCCTTGGACCTTCTTATTGACGACGAAACACAGAAATTGCATCGGAATTAAATACAAAAGGCACAATGCCGACTTAAGTACAAGAAGACTGACTCTTCTACTGTCTATGTTTTGAACCATTCCTGTGACACTAGTTATAGATTCCGATGCTTCACTTCAGGTTTACTGTATTCCTTGGACCTTCTTATTGACGATGAAACACAAAATTTGCATCGGAATTAAATACAAAAGGCACAATGCCGACTTAAGTACAAGAAGACTGACTCTTCCTACTGTCTATTTTTTGAACCTTTCCTGCGACACTTGTTATAGATTCCGATGCTTCACTTTAGGTTTACTGTATCCCTCTGACTTTCGTATTGACGATGAAACAGAGAAATTGCATCGGAATTAAATAGAAAAGGCACAATGCCGACTTAAGTACAAGAAGACTGTCTCTTCCTACTGTCTATGATTTGAACTATTCCTGTGACACTAGTTATAGGTTCCGATGTCACACTTCAGGTTTACCGTATCCCTTGGACCTTCTTATTGGCGATGAAAGGCAGAAATTGCATCTTAATTAAATACAAAAGGCACAATGTCGACTGAAGTACAAGAAGACTGACTTATTATTGTCTATGTTTTGAACAATTCCTGTGAAACTAGTTATTGATTCCGATGCTTCACTTCAGGTTTACTGTATCCCTCTGACCTTCTTATTGACGATGAGACACAGAAATTGCATCGGAATTAAATACAAAAGGCACAATGCCGACTTAAGTACAAGAAGACTGACTCTTCTTGCTGTCTATGATTTAAACCATTCCTGTGACACTAGTTATAAATTCCGATGCTTCACTTCACGTGTACCGTATCCCTTGAACCTTCTTATTAGACGATGGACCACAGAAATTGCATCGGAATTAAATACAAAAGGCACAATGCCGACTTAAGTACAAGAAGACCGACTCTTCCTACTGTCTACGTTTTGAACCATTTCTGTGACACTAGTTATAGATTCCGATGTTTCACTTCAGGATAACTGTATCCCTCTGACCTTCTTACTGACGATAAAACACAGAAATTGCATCGGAATTAAATACAAAAGCCACAATGCCGACTTAAGTACAAGAAGACTGCCTCTTCTTACTGATTATGTTTTGAACCATTCCTGTGACACTAGTTATAGATTCCGATGCTTCACTTCAGGTTTACTGTATCCCTCTGACCACCTTATTGACGATGAAACACAGAAATCGCATCGGAGTTAAATAGAAATTGCACAATGCCGACATACGTACAAGAAGACTGACTCTTCCTACTGACTATGTTTTGAACCATTCCTGTGACACTAGTTTTAGGTTCCGATGCTTCACTTTAGGTTTGCTGTATCCCTTGGACCTTCGTATTGACGATGAAACACAGAAAATGCATCGGAATTAAATACAGAAGGCACAATGCCGACTTAAGTACAAGAAGACTGACTCTTCCTACTGTCTGTTTTGAACCATTCCTGTGACACTAGTTATAGATTCCGATGCCTCACTTCAGGTTTACTGTATCCCTTGGACCTTCTTATTGACGATCAAACACAGAAATTGCATCGGAATTAAATACAAAAGGCACAATGACGAATTAAGTACAAGAAGACAGACTCTTCCTACTGTCTATTTTTTGAACCATTCCTGTGACACTTGTTATAGATTCCGATGCTTCACTTCAGGTTTACTGTATCCCTCTGAATTTCTTATTGAGGATTAAACAGAGAAATTGCATCGGAATGAAAAGAAAAGGCACAATGCCGACTTAAGTACAAGTAGACTGACTCTTCTAACTGTCTATGTTTTGAACCATTCCTGTGACACTAGTTATAGATTCCGATGCCTCACTTCAGGGTTACTGTATCCCTCTGACCCTCTTATTGACGATGAAACACAGAAAATGCATCGGAATTAACTACAAAAGGCACAATGCCGACTTAAGTACATGAAGACTGACTCTTATTACTGTCTATGTTTTGAACCATTCCTGTGACACTAGTTATTGATTCCGATGCTTCACTTCAGGTTTACTGTATCCCGCTGACCTCCTTATTGACGATGAGACACAGAAATTGCATCGGAATTAAATAGAAAAGGCACAATGCCGACTTCAGTACAAGAAGACTGACTCTTCTTACTGACTATGTTTTGAACCATTCCTGTGACACTAGTTTTAGGTTCCGATGCTTCACTTTAGGTTTGCTGTATCCCTTGGACCTTCGTATTGACGATGAAACACAGAAAATGCATCGGATTTAAATACAAAAGGCACAATGCCGACTTAAGTACAAGAAGACTGACTCTTCTTACTGTCTATGCTTTTAACCATTCCTGTGACACTAGTTATAGATTCCGATGTTCCACTTCAGGTTTACTGTATCCCTCTGACCTCCTTTTTGACGATGAATCTTAGAAATTGCATCGGAATTAAATACAAAAGGCACAATGCCGACTCAAATACAAGATGAACGGCTCTTCTTACTCTCTATGTTTTGAACCTTTCCTGTGAGACCGTATTTAGTTTCTGATGCTTCACTTCAGGTTTACTGTATCCCTTGGACCTTCTTATTGACGACGAAACACAGAAATTGCATCGGAATTAAATACAAAAGGCACAATGCCGACTTAAGTACAAGATGACTGACTCTTCCTACTGTCTATGTTTTGAACCATACCTGTGACACTAGTTATAGATTCCGATGCCTCACTTCAGGTTTACTGTATTCCTTGGACCTTCTTATTGACGATGAAACACAAAAATTGCATCGGAATTAAATACAAAAGGCACAATGCCGACTTAAGTACAAGAAGACTGACTCTTCCTACTGTCTATTCTTTGAACCTTTCCTGTGACACTTTTTATAGATACCGATGCTTCACTTTAGGTTTACAGTATCCCTCTGACCTTCTTATTGACGATGAAACACAGAAATTGCATCGGAATTAAATACGAAAGGCACAATGCCGACTCAAGTACTTGAAGACTGACTCTTCCTACTGTCAATGTTTTGAACCATTCCTGTTACACTAGTTATACATTCTGATGCTTCACTTCAGGTTTACTGTATCCCTCTGACCTACTTCGTGATGATGACACACAGAAATCGCATCGGAGTAAAATTGAAATTGCACAATGCCGACATAAGTACAAGAAGACTGACTCTTCCTACTGTCTACGTTTTGAACCATCCCTGTGACACTAGTTATAGATTCCGATGTTTCACTTCAGGATAACTGTATCCCTCTGACCTCCTTACTGACGATAAAACACAGAAATTGCATCGGAATTAAATACAAAAGGCACAATGCCGACTTAAGTACTAGAAGATGACTCTTCTTATTGATTATGTTTTGAACCATTCCCGTGGCACTAGTTATAGATTCCGATCCTTCACTTCAGGTTTACTGTATCCCTCTGACCACCTTATTGACGATGAAACACAGAAATCGCATCGGACTTAAATACAAAATTCACTATGCGGACTCAAATACAAGATGACTGGCTCTTCTTACTCTCTTTGTTTTGAACCTTTCCTGTGAGACCCGTTTTAGATTCCAATGCTTCACTTCAGGCTTACTGTATCCCTCTGACCTTCTTATTGACGATGAAACACATAAATTGCATCGGCATTAAATGCAAAATTCACAATGCCGACTTAAGTACAAGGAGACAGACTCTTCTTACTGACTATGTTTCTGAACATTTCCTGTGATACCAGGTTTAGAATCCGTTGCTTCACTATATGATTACAGTATCTCTTGGACCTTCTTATTGACAATGAAACACAGAAATTGCATCGGAAATAAATAGAAGAGGCACAATGCCGACTTAAGTACAAGAAGACTGACTCGTCTTACTGTCTATGTTTTGAACCATTCCTTTAAAACTACTTATAGATTCCGATGGTTCACTTCAGGTGTACTGCATCCCTTGGATCTTCTTATTGACGATGAAACACAGAAATTGCATCGGAATTAAACAGAAAAGGCACAATGCCGACTTAAGTACAAGTAGACTGACTCTTCTTACTGTCTATGTTTTGAACCACTCCTGTGACTCTAGTTATAGATTATGATGCTTCAATTCAGGTTTACTGTATCCCTCTGACCCTCTCATTGACGATGAAGCACAGAAATTGCATCGGAATAAAATACAAAAGGCACAATGCCGACTTAAGTACAAGAATACTGACTCATCTTACTGACAATGCTTTGAACCATTCCTGTGACACTAGTTATAGATTCCGATGCCTCACTTCAGGTTTACTGTATACCTCTGACCTTCTTATTGCCGATGAAACACAGATATTGCATTGGAATTAAATAGAAAAGGCACAATGTTGACTTAAGTACAAGAAGACTGACTCTTCTTACTGACTATGTTTTGAACCATTCCTGTGACACTAGTTATAGATTCCGATGCTTCTCTTCAGGTTTACTGTATCCCTCTGACCTTCTTATTGACGATGAAACACAGAAATTTCATCGGAATTAAATAGGAAAGGCACAATGCCGACTTAAGTACAAGAAGACTGACTCCTTTTACTGTCTATGATTTAAAGCATTCCTGTGACACTAGTTATAAATTCCGATGCTTCACTTCAGGTGTACCGTATCCCTTGGACCTTCTAATTAGACGATGAACCACAGAAATTGCATCGGAATGAAAGACAAAAGGCACAATGCCGACCTAAGTACTAGAAGACTGACTCTTCTTACTGATTATGTTTTGAACCATTCCTGTGACACTAGTTATAGATTCCGATGCTTCACTTCAGGATTACTGTATCACTCTGACCATCTTATTGACGATGAAACTCAGAAATCGCATCGGAATTAAATAAAAATTCACTATGCGGACTCAAATACAAGATGACTGGCTCTTCTTACTCTCTTTGTTTTGAACCTTTCCTGTGAGACCCGTTTTATATTCCAATGCTTCACTTCAGGCTTACTGTATCCCTCTGACCTTCTTATTGACGATGAAACACATAATTTGCATCGGCATTAAATACAAAATTCACAATGCCGACTTAAGTACATAGAGACAGACTCTTCTTACTGACTATGTTTTGAACATTTCCTGTGAAACCAGGTTTAGAATCCGTTGCTTCACTATATGATTACAGTATCTCTTGGACCTTCTTATTGACAATGAAACACAGAAATTGCATCGGAAATAAATAGAAGAGGCACAATGCCGACTTAAGTACAAGAAGACTGTCTCTTCTTACTGTCTATGTTTTGAACCATTCCTTTAAAACTAGTTATAGATTCCGATGGTTCACTTCAGGTGTACTGCATCCCTTGAACCTTCTTATTGACAATGAAACACAGAAATTGCATCGGAATTAAACAGAAAAGGCACAATGCCAACTTAAGTACAAGAAAACTGACTCTTCTTACTTTCTATGTTTTGAACCATTCCTGTGACACTAGTTTTAGATTCCGATGCCTCACTTCAGGTTTACTGTATCTCTTGGACCTTCTTATTGACGATGAAACACAGAAATTGCGTCGGAATTAAATACAAATGGCACAATGCCGACTTAAGTACAAGAAGACTGACTCTTCTTACTGACTATGTTTTGAACCATTCCTGTGACACTAGTTATAGATTCCGATGCTTCTCTTCGAGTTTACTGTATCCCTCTGACCTTCTTATTGACGATGAAACACAGAAATTTCATCGGAATTAAATAGGAAAGGCACAATGCCGACTTAAGTACAAGAAGACTGACTCTTCATACTGTCTATGATTTAAACCATTCCTGTGACACTAGTTTTAGATTCCGATGCCTCACTTCAGGTTTACTGTATCCCTCTGACCTCCTTATTGACGATGAAACGTGGAAATTGCATCGGAATTAAATAGAAAAGGCACAATGCCGACTTAAGTACAAGAAGACTGACTCTTCCCACTGTCTATGTTTTGAACAATTCCTGTGACACTAGTTATAGATTCCGATGCTTCACTTTAGGTTTACTGTATCCCTCTGACCTTCTTATTGACAATGAAAAACAGAAATTGCATCGGAATTAAATACAAGAGGCACAATGCCGACTAAAGTTCAAGAAGACTGACCCTTCCTACTGTCTATGTTATGAACCATTCCTGTGACACTAGTTATTGATTGCGATGCTTCACTTCAGCTTTACTGTATCCCTCTGACCTTCTTATTGACGATGAAAAACAGAAATTGCATCGGAATTAAAAACAAAACGCACAATGCCGGCTCAAGTACAAGAGGACTCACTCTTTCTACTGTCTATGTTCTGAACCATTCCTCTGACACTAGTTATAGATTCCGATGCTTCACTTCAGGTTTACTGTATCCCTCTGACCTTCATATTGACGATGAAACACAGAAATTGCATCGGAATTAAATAGAAAAGGCACAATGCCGACTTAAGTACAATAAGACTGACTCTTCTTACTGTCTATTATTTGAACCACTCCTGTGACACTAGTTATAGATTCCGATGCTTCACTTCAGGTTTACTGTATCCCTCTGACCTTCATATTGACGATGAAACACAGAAATTGCATCGGAATTAAATAGAAGAGGCACAATGCCGACTTAAGTACAAGAAGACTGACTCTTCTTACTGTCTATGTTCTGAACCATTCCTGTGACACGAGTTATAGATTCCGATGCCTCACTTCAGGTTTACTGTATCATTTCTACCTTCTTATTGACGATGAAACACAGAAATTGAATCGGAATGAAATAGAAATGGCACAATGCCGACTTAAGTACAAGAAGACTGACTCTTCTTACTGTCTATGATTTGAACCATTCCTGTGACACTAGTTATAGTTTCCGATGCTTCACTTCAGGTGCACTGTATACCTCCGACCTTCTTATTGACGATGAAACACAGAAATTGCATCGGAATTTAATACAAAAGGCACAATGCCGTCTTAAGTACAAGTAGACTGACTCTTCTTACTGTCTATGTTTTGAACCACTCCTGTGACTCTAGTTATAGATTATGATGCCTCAATTCAGGTTTAATGTATCCCTTTGACCCTCTCATTGACGATGAAACACAGAAATTGCATCGGAATAAAATACAAAAGGCACAATGCCGACTTAAGTACAAGAAGACTGACTCATCTTACTGACAATGTTTTGAACCATTCCTGTGACACTAGTTATAGATTCCGATGCCTCACTTCAGGTTTACTGTATTCCTTGGACCTTCTTATTGACGATGAAACACAAAAATTGCATCGGAATTAAATACAAAAGGCACAATGCCGACTTAAGTACAAGAAGACTGACTCTTCCTACTGTCTATTCTTTGAACCTTTCCTGTGACACTTTTTATAGATACCGATGCTTCACTTTAGGTTTACAGTATCCCTCTGACTTTCGTATTGACGATGAAACAGAGAAATTGCATCGGAAATAAATAGAAAAGGCACAATGCCGACTTAAGTACAAGAAGACTGACACTTCCTACTGTCTATGTTTTGAACCATACCTGTGACACTAGTTATAGATTCCGATGCCACACTTCAGGTTTACTGTATCCCTCTGACCTTCTTATTGACGATGAAACACAGAAATTGCATCGGAATTAAATACGAAAGGCACAATGCCGACTCAAGTACTTGAAGACTGACTCTTCCTACTGTCAATGTTTTGAACCATTCCTGTTACACTAGTTATACATTCTGATGCTTCACTTCAGGTTTACTGTATCCCTCTGACCTACTTCGTGATGATGACACACAGAAATCGCATCGGAGTAAAATTGAAATTGCACAATGCCGACATAAGTACAAGAAGACTGACTCTTCCTACTGTCTACGTTTTGAACCATCCCTGTGACACTAGTTATAGATTCCGATGTTTCACTTCAGGATAACTGTATCCCTCTGACCTCCTTACTGACGATAAAACACAGAAATTGCATCGGAATTAAATACAAAAGGCACAATGCCGACTTAAGTACTAGAAGATGACTCTTCTTATTGATTATGTTTTGAACCATTCCCGTGGCACTAGTTATAGATTCCGATCCTTCACTTCAGGTTTACTGTATCCCTCTGACCACCTTATTGACGATGAAACACAGAAATCGCATCGGACTTAAATACAAAATTCACTATGCGGACTCAAATACAAGATGACTGGCTCTTCTTACTCTCTTTGTTTTGAACCTTTCCTGTGAGACCCGTTTTAGATTCCAATGCTTCACTTCAGGCTTACTGTATCCCTCTGACCTTCTTATTGACGATGAAACACATAAATTGCATCGGCATTAAATGCAAAATTCACAATGCCGACTTAAGTACAAGGAGACAGACTCTTCTTACTGACTATGTTTCTGAACATTTCCTGTGATACCAGGTTTAGAATCCGTTGCTTCACTATATGATTACAGTATCTCTTGGACCTTCTTATTGACAATGAAACACAGAAATTGCATCGGAAATAAATAGAAGAGGCACAATGCCGACTTAAGTACAAGAAGACTGACTCGTCTTACTGTCTATGTTTTGAACCATTCCTTTAAAACTACTTATAGATTCCGATGGTTCACTTCAGGTGTACTGCATCCCTTGGATCTTCTTATTGACGATGAAACACAGAAATTGCATCGGAATTAAACAGAAAAGGCACAATGCCGACTTAAGTACAAGTAGACTGACTCTTCTTACTGTCTATGTTTTGAACCACTCCTGTGACTCTAGTTATAGATTATGATGCTTCAATTCAGGTTTACTGTATCCCTCTGACCCTCTCATTGACGATGAAGCACAGAAATTGCATCGGAATAAAATACAAAAGGCACAATGCCGACTTAAGTACAAGAATACTGACTCATCTTACTGACAATGCTTTGAACCATTCCTGTGACACTAGTTATAGATTCCGATGCCTCACTTCAGGTTTACTGTATACCTCTGACCTTCTTATTGCCGATGAAACACAGATATTGCATTGGAATTAAATAGAAAAGGCACAATGTTGACTTAAGTACAAGAAGACTGACTCTTCTTACTGACTATGTTTTGAACCATTCCTGTGACACTAGTTATAGATTCCGATGCTTCTCTTCAGGTTTACTGTATCCCTCTGACCTTCTTATTGACGATGAAACACAGAAATTTCATCGGAATTAAATAGGAAAGGCACAATGCCGACTTAAGTACAAGAAGACTGACTCCTTTTACTGTCTATGATTTAAAGCATTCCTGTGACACTAGTTATAAATTCCGATGCTTCACTTCAGGTGTACCGTATCCCTTGGACCTTCTAATTAGACGATGAACCACAGAAATTGCATCGGAATGAAAGACAAAAGGCACAATGCCGACCTAAGTACTAGAAGACTGACTCTTCTTACTGATTATGTTTTGAACCATTCCTGTGACACTAGTTATAGATTCCGATGCTTCACTTCAGGATTACTGTATCACTCTGACCATCTTATTGACGATGAAACTCAGAAATCGCATCGGAATTAAATAAAAATTCACTATGCGGACTCAAATACAAAATGACTGGCTCTTCTTACTCTCTTTGTTTTGAACCTTTCCTGTGAGACCCGTTTTATATTCCAATGCTTCACTTCAGGCTTACTGTATCCCTCTGACCTTCTTATTGACGATGAAACACATAATTTGCATCGGCATTAAATACAAAATTCACAATGCCGACTTAAGTACATAGAGACAGACTCTTCTTACTGACTATGTTTTGAACATTTCCTGTGAAACCAGGTTTAGAATCCGTTGCTTCACTATATGATTACAGTATCTCTTGGACCTTCTTATTGACAATGAAACACAGAAATTGCATCGGAAATAAATAGAAGAGGCACAATGCCGACTTAAGTACAAGAAGACTGTCTCTTCTTACTGTCTATGTTTTGAACCATTCCTTTAAAACTAGTTATAGATTCCGATGGTTCACTTCAGGTGTACTGCATCCCTTGAACCTTCTTATTGACAATGAAACACAGAAATTGCATCGGAATTAAACAGAAAAGGCACAATGCCAACTTAAGTACAAGAAAACTGACTCTTCTTACTTTCTATGTTTTGAACCATTCCTGTGACACTAGTTTTAGATTCCGATGCCTCACTTCAGGTTTACTGTATCTCTTGGACCTTCTTATTGACGATGAAACACAGAAATTGCGTCGGAATTAAATACAAATGGCACAATGCCGACTTAAGTACAAGAAGACTGACTCTTCTTACTGACTATGTTTTGAACCATTCCTGTGACACTAGTTATAGATTCCGATGCTTCTCTTCGAGTTTACTGTATCCCTCTGACCTTCTTATTGACGATGAAACACAGAAATTTCATCGGAATTAAATAGGAAAGGCACAATGCCGACTTAAGTACATGAAGACTGACTCTTCATACTGTCTATGATTTAAACCATTCCTGTGACACTAGTTTTAGATTCCGATGCCTCACTTCAGGTTTACTGTATCCCTCTGACCTCCTTATTGACGATGAAACGTGGAAATTGCATCGGAATTAAATAGAAAAGGCACAATGCCGACTTAAGTACAAGAAGACTGACTCTTCCCACTGTCTATGTTTTGAACAATTCCTGTGACACTAGTTATAGATTCCGATGCTTCACTTTAGGTTTACTGTATCCCTCTGACCTTCTTATTGACAATGAAAAACAGAAATTGCATCGGAATTAAATACAAGAGGCACAATGCCGACTAAAGTTCAAGAAGACTGACCCTTCCTACTGTCTATGTTATGAACCATTCCTGTGACACTAGTTATTGATTGCGATGCTTCACTTCAGCTTTACTGTATCCCTCTGACCTTCTTATTGACGATGAAAAACAGAAATTGCATCGGAATTAAAAACAAAACGCACAATGCCGGCTCAAGTACAAGAGGACTCACTCTTTCTACTGTCTATGTTCTGAACCATTCCTCTGACACTAGTTATAGATTCCGATGCTTCACTTCAGGTTTACTGTATCCCTCTGACCTTCATATTGACGATGAAACACAGAAATTGCATCGGAATTAAATAGAAAAGGCACAATGCCGACTTAAGTACAATAAGACTGACTCTTCTTACTGTCTATTATTTGAACCACTCCTGTGACACTAGTTATAGATTCCGATGCTTCACTTCAGGTTTACTGTATCCCTCTGACCTTCATATTGACGATGAAACACAGAAATTGCATCGGAATTAAATAGAAGAGGCACAATGCCGACTTAAGTACAAGAAGACTGACTCTTCTTACTGTCTATGTTCTGAACCATTCCTGTGACACGAGTTATAGATTCCGATGCCTCACTTCAGGTTTACTGTATCATTTCTACCTTCTTATTGACGATGAAACACAGAAATTGCATCGGAATGAAATAGAAATGGCACAATGCCGACTTAAGTACAAGAAGACTGACTCTTCTTACTGTCTATGATTTGAACCATTCCTGTGACACTAGTTATAGTTTCCGATGCTTCACTTCAGGTGCACTGTATACCTCCGACCTTCTTATTGACGATGAAACACAGAAATTGCATCGGAATTTAATACAAAAGGCACAATGCCGTCTTAAGTACAAGTAGACTGACTCTTCTTACTGTCTATGTTTTGAACCACTCCTGTGACTCTAGTTATAGATTATGATGCCTCAATTCAGGTTTAATGTATCCCTTTGACCCTCTCATTGACGATGAAACACAGAAATTGCATCGGAATAAAATACAAAAGGCACAATGCCGACTTAAGTACAAGAAGACTGACTCATCTTACTGACAATGTTTTGAACCATTCCTGTGACACTAGTTATAGATTCCGATGCCTCACTTCAGGTTTACAGTATCCCTCTGCTCTTCCTATTGACGATGAAACACAGATATTGCATCGGAATTAAATAGAAAAGGCACAATGCCGACTTAAGTACAAGAAGACTGACTCTTCTTACTGACTATGTTTTGAACCATTCCTGTGACACTAGTAGTTGACTCCGATGCTTCACTTCAGGTTTACTGTATCACTCTGACCTTCGTATTGTTGATGAAACACAGTAATTGCTTCGGAAATAAATAGAAAAGGCACAATGCCGACTTAAGTACAAGAAGACAGACTCTCCTTACTGTCTACGTTTTGAACCGAACCTGTGACACTAGTTATAGATTCCGATGCTTCTTTTCAGGTTTACTGTATCCCTCTGACCACCTTATTGACGATGAAACACAGAAATCGCATCGGAATTAAATACAAAATTCACTATGCGGACTCAAATACAAGATGACTGGCTCTTCTTACTCTCTTTGCTTTGAACCTTTCCTGTGAGACCCGTTTTAGATTCCAATGTTTCACTTCAGGCTTACTGTATCCCTCTGACCCTCTTATTGACGATGAAACACATAAATTGCATCGGCATTAAATACAAAATTCACAATGCCGACTTAAGTACAAGGAGACAGACTCTTCTTACTGACTATGTATTGAACATTTCCTGTGATACCAGGTTTAGAATCCGTTGCTTCACTATATGATTACAGTATCTCTTGGACCTTCTTATTGACAATGAAACACAGAAATTGCATCGGAAATAAATAGAAGAGGCAGAATGCCGACTTAAGTACAAGAAGACTGACTCTTCTTACTGTCTATGCTTTGAACCAATCCTTTAAAACTAGTTATAGATTCCGATGGTTCACTTCAGGTGTACTGCATCCCTTGGACCTTCTTATTGACGATGAAACACAGAAATTGCATCGGAATTAAACAGAAAAGGCACAATGCCGACTTAAGTACAAGAAAACTGACTCTTCTTACTGTCTATGTTTTGAACCATTCCTGTGACACTAGTTTTAGATTCCGATGCCTCACTTCAGGTTTACTGTATCTCTCTGACCTCCTTATTGACGATGAAACGTGGAAATTGCATCGGAATTAAATAGAATAGGCACAATGCCGACTTAAGTTCAAGAAGACTGACTCTTCCTACTGTCTATGTTTAGAACAATTCCTGTGACACTAGTTATAGATTCCGATGCTTCACTTTAGGTTTACTGTATCCCTCTGACCTTCTTATTGACAATGAAAAACAGAAATTGCATCGGAATTAAATACAAAAGGCACAATGCCGACTCAAGTTCAAGAAGACTGACTCTTCCTACTGTCTATTTTATGAACCATTCCTGTGACACTAGTTATTGATTGCGATGCTTCACTTCAGCTTTACTGTATCCCTCTGACCTTCTTACTGACGATGAAAAACAGAAATTGCATCGGAATTAAAAACAAAACGCACAATGCCGGCTCAAGTACAAGAAGACTCACTCTTTCTACTGTCAATGTTCTGAACCATTCCTGTGACACGAGTTATAGATTCCGATGCCTCACTTCAGGTTTACTGTATCCCTTGGACCTTCTTATTGACGATGAAACACAGAAATTGCATCGGAATTAAATAGAAATGGCACAATGCCGTCTTAAGTACAAGTAGACTGACTCTTCTTACTGTCTATGTTTTGAACCACTCCTGTGACTCTAGTTATAGATTATGATGCCTCAATTCAGGTTTAATGTATCCCTCTGACCCTCTCATTGACGATGAAACACAGAAATTGCATCGGAATAAAATACAAAAGGCACGATGCCGACTTAAGTACAAGAAGACAGACTCTTCTTACTGACTATGTATTGAACCATTAATGTGACACCACTTATAGATTCCGATGCTTCACTTCAGGTTTACTGTATCCCTCTGACCTTCTTATTGACGATGAAAGACAGAAATTGCATCGGAATTAAATAGAAAAGGCACAATGCCGACTTAAGTACAAGAAGACTGACTCTTCTTACTGTCTATGATTTGAACCATTCCTGTGACACTAGTTATAGATTCGGATGCCTCACATCAGGTTTACTGTATCCCTCTGACCTTCTTATTGACGATGAAACATACAAATTATATCGGAGTGAAATAGAAAAGGCACTAAGCCGACTTAAGTATAAGAAGACTGACTCTTCCTACTGTCTTTGTTTTGAACCATCCTGTGACACTAGTTATAGATTCCGATGCATCACTTCTGGTTTACTGTATCCCTCTGACCATCTTATTGACGATGAAAAACAGAAATTGCATCGGAATTAAATACAAAACGCACAATGCCGACTAAAGTACAAGAAGACTGACTCTTCTTACTGACTATGTATTGAACCATTAATGTGACACCACTTATAGATTCCGATGCTTCACTTCAGGTTTACTGTATCCCTCTGACCTTCTTATTGACGATGAAAGACAGAAATTGCATCGGAATTAAATAGAAAAGGCACAATGCCGACTTAAGTACAAGAAGACTGACTCTTCTTACTGTCTATGATTTGAACCATTCCTGTGACACTAGTTATAGATTCCGATGCCTCACATCAGGTTTACTGTATCCCTCTGACCTTCTTATTGACGATGAAACATACAAATTATATCGTAGTGAAATAGAAAAGGCACTAAGCCGACTTAAGTATAAGAAGACTGACTCTTCGTACTGTCTATGTTTTGAACCATCCTGTGACACTAGTTATAGATTCCGATGCATCACTTCTGGTTTACTGTATCCCTCTGACCATCTTATTGACGATGAAAAACAGAAATTGCATCGGAATTAAATACAAAACGCACAATGCCGACTAAAGTACAAGAAGACTGACTCTTCCGACTGACTATGTTTTGAACCATTCCTGTGACACTAGTTATAGATTCCGATGCTTCTCTACAGGTTTACTGTATCCCTCTGACCTTCTTATTGACGATGAAACACAGAAATTTCATCGGAATTAAATAGGAAAGGCACAATGCCGACTTAAGTACAAGAAGACTGACTCTTCTTACTGCCTATGATTTAAACCATTCCTGTGACACTAGTTATAAATTCCGATGATTCACTTCAGGTGTACCGTATCCCTTGAACCTTCTTATTAGACGATGAACCACAGAAATTGCATCGGAATTAAATACAAAAGCCACAATGCCGACTTAAGTACAAGAAGACTGACTCTTCTTACTGATTATGTTTTGAACCATTCCTGTGACACTAGTTATAGATTCCGAAGCTTCACTTCAGGTTTACTGTATCCCTCTGACCACCTTATTGACGATGAAACACAGAAATCGCATCGGAATTAAATACAAAATTCACTATGCGGAATCAAATACAAGATGACTGGCTCTTCTTACTCTCTTTGTTTTGAACCTTTCCTGTGAGACCCGTTTTAGATTCCAATGCTTCACTTCAGGTTTACTGTATCCATCTGACCTTCCTATTGACGATAAAACACAGAAATTTCATCGGAGTTAAATAGAAAAGGCACAATGCCGACTTCAGTACAAGAAGACTGACTCTTCTTACTAACTATGTTTTGAACCATTCCTGTGACACTAGTTTTAGGTTCCGATGCTTCACTTTAGGTTTGCTGTATCCCTTGGACCTTCGTATTGACGATGAAACACAGAAAATGCATCGGATTTAAATACAAGAGGCACAATGCCGACTTAAGTACAAGAAGACTGACTCTTCCTACTGTCAATGTTTTGAACCATTCCTGTTACACTAGTTATACATTCTGATGCTTCACTTCAGGTTTACTGTATCCCTCTGTCCTACTTCTTGATGATGACACACAGAAATCGTATCGGAGTTAAATAGAAATTGCACAATGCCGACATAAGTAGAAGAAGACTAACTCATCTAACTGTCTATGATTTGAACCATTCCCGTGACACTAGTTATAGATTCCGATGCTTCACTTTAGGTGTACTGTATCCCTTGGACCTTCCTATTGACGATGAAACACAGAAATTGCATCGGGATTAAATACAAAGGCACAATGAGGACTTAAGTACAAGTAGACTGACTCTTCTTACTGCCTATGCTTTGAACTATTCCTGTAACACTAGTTATAGATTCTGATGCTTCACTTCAGTTTTACTGTATCACTCTGACCTTCTTATTGACGATGAAACACAGAAATTGCATCGGAATTAAATACAAAAGGCACAATGCCGACTTAAGTACAAGAAGACTGTCTCTTCCTACTGTCTATGATTTGAACCATTCCTGTGACACTAGTTATAGGTTCCGATGTCACACTTCAGGTTTACTGTATCCCTTGGACCTTCTTATTGGCGATGAAAGGCTGAAATTGCATCTTAATTAAATACAAAAGGCACAATGTCGACTGAAGTACAAGAAGACTGACTTATTATTGTCTATGTTTTGAACAATTCCTGTGAAACTAGTTATTGATTCCGATTCTTCACTTCAGGTTTACTGTATCCCTCTGACCTTCTTATTGATGATGAGACACAGAAATTGCATCGGAATTAAATACAAAAGCCACAATGCCGACTTAAGTACAAGAAGACTGACTCTTCTTACTGATTATGTTTTGAACCATTCCTGTGACACTAGTTATAGATTCCGATGCTTCACTTCAGGTTTACTGTATCCCTCTGACCACCTTATTGACGATGAAACACAGAAATCGCATCGGAGTTAAATAGAAATTGCACAATGCCGACATAAGTACAAGAAGACTGACTCTTCTTACTGACTATGTTTTGAACTATTCCTGTGACACTAGTTTTAGGTTCCGATGCTTCACTTTAGGTTTGCTGTATCCCTTGGACCTTCGTATTGACGATGAAACACAGAAAATGCATCGGAATTAAATACAGAAGGCACAATGCCGACTTAAGTACAAGAAGACTGTCTCTTCTTAGTGTCTATGTTTTTAACCATTCCTGTGACACTAGTTATAGATCCCGATGTTCCACTTCAGGTTTACTGTATCCCTCTGACCTTCTTTTTGACGATGAAACTTAGAAATTGCATCGGAATTAAATACAAAGGGCACAATGCCGACTCAAATACAAGATGAACGGCTCTTCTTACTCTCTATGTTTTGAACCTTTCCTGTGAGACCGGTTTTAGATACCCATGCTTCACTTCACGTTTACTGTATCCCTTGGACATTCTTATTGACGACGAAACACAGAAATCGCATCGGAATTAAATACAAAAGGCACAA
The DNA here is from genome assembly GCF_021461385.2 of Schistocerca piceifrons. Taxonomy (NCBI): domain Eukaryota; kingdom Metazoa; phylum Arthropoda; class Insecta; order Orthoptera; family Acrididae; genus Schistocerca; species Schistocerca piceifrons. The sequence goes on along the minus strand of NW_025727396.1, from coordinate 4,960,448 downwards.
TGCCGACTTAAGTACAAGAAGACTGACTCTTCTTACTGTCTATGATTTAAACCATTCCTGTGACACTAGTTATAAATTCCGATGCTTCACTTCACGTGTACCGTATCCCTTGAACCTTCTTATTAGACGATGAACCACAGAAATTGCATCGGAATTAAATACAAAAGGCACAATGCCGACTTAAGTACAAGAAGACCGACTCTTCCTACTGTCTACGTTGTGAACCATTTCTGTGACACCAGTTATAGATTCCGATGTTTCACTTCAGGATAACTGTATCCCTCTGACCTTCTTACTGACGATAAAACACCGAAATTGCATCGGAATTAAATACAAAAGGCACAATGCCGACTTAAGTACAAGAAGACTGACTCTTCTTACTGACTATGTTTTGAACCATTCCTGTGACACTAGTTATAGATTCCGATGCTTCTCTTCGAGTTTACTGTATCCCTCCGACCTTCTTATTAACGATGAAACACAGAAATTTCATCGGAATTAAATAGGAAAGGCACATTGCCGACTTAAGTACAAGAAGACTGACTCTTCTTACTGTCTATGATTTAAACCATTCCTGTGACACTAGTTATAAATTCCGATGCTTCACTTCAGGTGTACCGTATCCCTTGGACCTTCTTATTAGACGATGAACCACAGAAATTGCATCGGAATTAAATACAAAAGGCACATTGCCGACTTAAGTACAATAAGACTGACTCTTCTTACTGTCTATGATTTGAACCACTCCTGTGACACTAGTTATAGATTCCGATGCTTCACTTCAGGTTTACTGTATCCCTCTGACCTTCTTATTGACGATGAAAAACAGAAATTGCACCGGAATTAAAAACAAAACGCACAATGCCGGCTCAAGTACAAGAAGACTGACTCTTCTTACTGTCTATGTTTTGAACCATTCCTTTAAAACTAGTTATAGATTCTGATGGTTCACTTCAGGTGTACTGCATCCCTTGGACCTTCTTATTAACGATGAAACACAGAAATTGCATCGGAATTAAACAGAAAAGGCACAATGCCGACTTAAGTACAAGAAAACTGACTCTTCTTACTGTCTATGTTTTGAAAAATTCCTGTGACACTAGTTTTAGATTCCGATGCCTCACTTCAGGTTTACTGTATCCCTCTGACCTCCTTATTGACGATGAAACGTGGAAATTGCATCGGAATTAAATAGAAAAGGCACAATGCCGACTTAAGTACAAGAAGACTGACTCTTCCTACTGTCTATGTTTTGAACAATTCCTGTGACACTAGTTATAGATTCCGATGCTTCACTTTAGGTTTACTGTATCCCTCTGACCTTCTTATTGACAATGAAAAACAGAATTTGAATCGGAATTAAATACAAGAGGCACAATGCCGACTCAAGTTCAAGAAGACTGACTCTTCCTACTGTCTATGTTATGAACGATTCCTGTGACACTAGTTATTGATTGCGATGTTTCACTTCAGCTTTACTGTATCCCTCTGACCTTCTTATTGACGATGAAAAACAGAAATTGCATCGGAATTAAAAACAAAACGCACAATGCCGGCTCAAGTACAAGAGGACTCACTCTTACTGCTGTCTATGTTCTGAACCATTCCTCTGACACTAGTTATAGATTCCGATGCTTCACTTCAGGTTTACTGTATCCCTCTGACCTTCATATTGACGATGAAACACAGAAATTGCATCGGAATTAAATAGAAAAGGCACAATGCCGACTAAAGTACAATAAGACTGACTCTTCTTACTGTCTATGATTTGAACCACTCCTGTGACACTAGTTATAGATTCCGATGCTTCACTTCAGGTTTACTGTATCCCTCTGACCTTCTTATTGACGATGAAAAACAGAAATTGCATCGGAATTAAAAACAAAACGCACAATGCCGGCTCAAGGACAAGAAGACTCACTCTTTCTACTGTCTATGTTCTGAACCATTCCTGCGACACGAGTTATAGATTCCGATGGTTCACTTCAGGTGTACTGCATCCCTTGGACCTTCTTATTGACGATGAAACACAGAAATTGCATCGGAATTAAACAGAAAAGGCACAATGCCGACTTAAGTACAAGAAGACTGACTCTTCTTACTGTCTATGATTTGAACCATTCCTGTGACACTAGTTATAGTTTCCGATGCTTCACTTCAGGTGCACTGTATACCTCCGACCTTCTTATTGACGATGAAACACAGAAATTGCATCGGAATTTAATACAAAAGGCTCAATGCCGACTTAAGTACAAGAAGACTGACTCTTCTTACTGACTATGTTTTGAACCATTCCTGTGACACTACTAGTTGACTCCGATGCTTCACTTCAGGTTTACTGTATCACTCTGACCTTCTTATTGTTGATGAAACACAGTAATTGCTTCGGAAATAAATAGAAAAGGCACAATGCCGACTTAAGTACAAGAAGACTGACTCTCCTTACTGTCTACGTTTTGAACCGGACCTGTGACACTAGTTACAGATTCCGATGCTTCACTTCTGGTTTACTGTATCCCTTGGACCTTCTTATTGACGATGAAACACAGAATTTGCATCGGAATGAAATACAAAAGACACAATGCCGACTTAAGTACAAGAAGACTGACTCTTCTTACTGACTATGTTTTGAACCATTCCTGTGACACTAGTTATAGATTCCGATGCTTCTCTTCAGGTTTACTGTATCCCTCTGACCACCTTATTGACGATGAAACACAGAAATCGCATCGGAATTAAATACAAAATTCACTATGCGGACTCAAATACAAGATGACTGGCTCTTCTTACTCTCTTTGCTTTGATCCTTTCCTGTGAGACCCGTTTTAGATTCCAATGTTTCACTTCAGGCTTACTGTATCCCTCTGACCTTCTTATTGACAATGAAAAACAGAAATTGCATCGGAATTAAATACAAAAGGCACAATGCCGACTCAAGTTCAAGAAGACTGACTCTTCCTACTGTCTATGTTATGAACCATTCCTGTGACACTAGTTATTGATTGCGATGCTTCACTTCAGCTTTACTGTATCCCTCTGACCTTCTTACTGACGATGAAAAGCAGAAATTGCATCGGAATTAAAAACAAAACGCACAATGCCGGCTCAAGTACAAGAAGACTCACTCTTTCTACTGTCAATGTTCTGAACCATTCCTGTGACACGAGTTATAGATTCCGATGCCTCACTTCAGGTTTACTGTATCCCTTGGACCTTCTTAATGACGATGAAACACAGAAATTGCATCGGAATTAAATAAAAATGGCACAATGCCGACTTAAGTACAAGAAGACTGACTCTTCTTACTGTCTATGATTTGAATCATTCCTGTGACACTAGTTATGGTTTCCGATGCTTCACTTCAGGTGCACTGTATACCTCCGACCTTCTTATTGACGATGAAACACAGAAATTGCATCGGAATTTAATACAAAAGGCACAATGCCGTCTTAAGTACAAGTAGACTGACTCTTCTTACTGTCTATGTTTTGAACCACTCCTGTGACTCTAGTTATAGATTATGATGCCTCAATTTAGGTTTAATGTATCCCTCTGCCTTTCTTATTGACGATGAAACACAGATATTGCATCGGAATTAAATAGAAAAGGCACAATGCCGACTTAAGTACAAGAAGACTGACTCTTCTTACTGACTATGTTTTGAACCATTCCTGTGACACTAGTAGTTGACTCCGATGCTTCACTTCAGGTTTACTGTATCACTCTGACCTTCTAATTGTTGATGAAACACACAAATTGCTTCGGAATTAAATAGAAAAGGCACAATGCCGACTTAAGTACAAGAAGACAGACTCTTCTTACTGTCTACGTTTTGAACCGAACCTGTGACACTAGTTATAGATTCTGATGCTTCACTTCTCTTTTACTGTATCCCTTGGACATTCTTATTGACGATGAAACACCGAAATTGCATCGGAATTAAATACGAAAGGCACAATGCCGACTTAAGTACAAGTTGACTGACTCTTCTTACTGACTATGTATTGAACCATTAATGTGACACCACTTATAGATTCCGATGCTTCACTTCACGTTTACTGTATCCCTCTGACCTTCTTATTGACGATGAAACATACAAATTATATCGGAGTGAAATAGAAAAGGCACTAAGCCGACTTAAGTATAAGAAGACTGACTCTTCCTACTGTCTATGTTTTGAACCATCCTGTGACACTAGTTATAGATTCCGATGCATCACTTCTGGTTTACTGTATCCCTCTGACCATCTTATTGACGATGAAAAACAGAAATTGCATCGGAATTAAATACAAAACGCACAATGCCGACTAAAGTACAAGAAGACTGACTCTTCCTACTGACTATGTTTTGAACCATTCCTGTGACACTAGTTATAGATTCCGATGCTTCTCTACAGGTTTACTGTATCCCTCTGACCTTCTTATTGACGATGAAACACAGAAATTTCAACGGAATTAAATAGGAATGGCACAATGCCGACTTAAGTACAAGAAGACTGACTCTTCTTACTGTCTATGAATTAAACCATTCCTGTGACACTAGTTATAAATTCCGATGATTCACTTCAGGTGTACCGTATCCCTTGAACATTCTTATTAGACGATGAACCACAGAAATTGCATCGGAATTAAATACAAAAGCCACAATGCCGACTTAAGTACAAGAAGACTGACTCTTCTTACTGATTATGTTTTGAACCATTCCTGTGACACTAGTTATAGATTCCGAAGCTTCACTTCAGGTTTACTGTATCCCTCTGACCACCTTATTGACGATGAAACACAGAAATCGCATCGGAATTAAATACAAAATTCACTATGCGGAATCAAATACAAGATGACTGGCTCTTCTTACTCTCTTTGTTTTGAACCTTTCCTGTGAGACCCGTTTTAGATTCCAATGCTTCACTTAAGGGTTTACTGTATCCATCTGACCTTCCTATTGACGATAAAACACAGAAATTTCATCGGAGTTAAATAGAAAAGGCACAATGCCGACTTCAGTACAAGAAGACTGACTCTTCTTACTGACTATGTTTTGAACCATTCCTGTGACACTAGTTTTAGGTTCCGATGCTTCACTTTAGGTTTGCTGTATCCCTTGGACCTTCGTAATGACGATGAAACACAGAAAATGCATCGGATTTAAATACAAGAGGCACAATGCCGACTTAAGTATAAGAAGACTGACTCTTCTTACTGTCTATGTTGCTAACCATTCCTGTGACACTAGTTATAGATTCCGATGTTCCACTTCAGGTTTACTGTATCCCTCTGACCTTCTTTTTGACGATGAATCTTAGAAATTGCATCGGAATTAAATACAAAAGGCACAATGCCGACTCAAATACAAGATGAACGGCTCTTCTTACTCTCTATGTTTGAACCTTTCATGTGAGCTCGTATTTAGATTCCGATGCTTCACTTCAGGTTTACTGTATCCCTTGGACCTTCTTATTGACGACGAAACACAGAAATTGCATCGGAATTAAATACAAAAGGCACAATGCCGACTTAAGTACAAGAAGACTGTCTCTTCCTACTGTCTATGATTTGATCCATTCCTGTGACACTAGTTATAGGTTCCGATGTCACACTTCAGGTTTACTGTATCCCTTGGACCTTCTTATTGGCGATGAAAGGCAGAAATTGCATCTTAATTAAATACAAAAGGCACAATGTCGACTGAAGTACAAGAAGACTGACTTATTATTGTCTATGTTTTGAACAATTCCTGTGAAACCAGTTATTGATTCCGATGCTTCACTTCAGGTTTACTGTATCCCTCTGACCTTCTTATTGACGATGAGACACAGAAATTGCATCGGAATTAAATACAAAAGGCACAATGCCGACTTAAGTACAAGAAGACTGACTCTTCTTACTGTCTATGATTTATACCATTCCTGTGACACTAGTTATAAATTCCGATGCTTCACTTCACGTGTACCGTATCCCTTGAACCGTCTTATTAGACGATGAACCACAGAAATTGCATCGGAATTAAATACAAAAGGCACAATGCCGACTTAAGTACAAGAAGACCGACTCTTCCTACTGTCTACGTGTTGAACCATTTCTGTGACACTAGTTATAGATTCCGATGTTTCACTTCAGGATAACTGTATCCCTCTGACCTTCTTACTGACGATAAAACACAGAAATTGCATCGGAATTAAATACAAAAGCCACAATGCCGACTTAAGTACAAGAAGACTGACTCTTCTTACTGATTATGTTTTGAACCATTCCTGTGACACTAGTTATAAACTCCGATGCTTCACTTCAGGTTTACTGTATCCCTCTGACCACCTTATTGACGATGAAACACAGAAATCGCATCGGAGTTAAATAGAAATTGCACAATGCCGACATAAGTACAAGAAGACTGACTCTTCTTACTGACTATGTTTTGAACCATTCCTGTGACACTAGTTTTAGGTTCCGATGCTTCACTTTAGGTTTGCTGTATCCCCTGGACCTTCGTATTAACGATGAAACACAGAAAATGCATCGGAATTAAGTACAGAAGGCACAATGCCGACTTAAGTACAAGAAGACTGACTCTTCTTAGTGTCTATGTTTTAACCATTCCTGTGACACTAGTTATAGATCCCGATGTTCCACTTCAGGTTTACTGTATCCCTCTGACCTTTTTTTTGACGATGAAACTTAGAAATTGCATCGGAATTAAATACAAAGGGCACAATGCCGACTCAAATACAAGATGAACGGCTCTTCTTACTCTCTTTGTTTTGAACCATTCCTGTGAGACCGGTTTTAGATACCCATGCTTCACTTCACGTTTACTGTATCCCTTGGACATTCTTATTGACGACGAAACACAGAAATCGCATCGGAATGAAATACAAAAGGCACAATGCCGACTTAAGTACAAGAAGACTGACTCTTCCTACTGTCTGTTTTGAACCATTCCTGTGACACTAGTTATAAATTCCGATGCTTCACTTCACGTGTACCGTATCCCTTGAACCTTCTTATTAGACGATGAACCACAGAAATTGCATCGGAATTAAATACAAAAGGCACAATGCCGACATAAGTACAAGAAGACCGACTCTTCCTACTGTCTACGTTTTGAACCATTTCTGTGACACCAGTTATAGATTCCGATGTTTCACTTCAGGATAACTGTATCCCTCTGACCTTCTTACTGACGATAAAACACCGAAATTGCATCGGAATTAAATACAAAAGGCACAATGCCGACTTAAGTACAAGAAGACTGACTCTTCTTACTGACTATGTTTTGAACCATTCCTGTGACACTAGTTATAGATTCCGATGCTTCTCTTCGAGTTTACTGTATCCCTCTGACCTTCTTATTAACGATGAAACACAGAAATTTCATCGGAATTAAATAGGAAAGGCACATTGCCGACTTAAGTACAAGAAGACTGACTCTTCTTACTGTCTATGATTTAAACCATTCCTGTGACACTAGTTATAAATTCCGATGCTTCACTTCAGGTGTACCGTATCCCTTGGACCTTCTTATTAGACGATGAACCACAGAAATTGCATCGGAATTAAATACAAAAGGCACATTGCCGACTTAAGTACAATAAGACTGACTCTTCTTACTGTCTATGATTTGAACCACTCCTGTGACACTAGTTATAGATTCCGATGCTTCACTTCAGGTTTACTGTATCCCTCTGACCTTCTTATTGACGATGAAAAACAGAAATTGCACCGGAATTAAAAACAAAACGCACAATGCCGGCTCAAGTACAAGAAGACTGACTCTTCTTACTGTCTATGTTTTGAACCATTCCTTTAAAACTAGTTATAGATTCTGATGGTTCACTTCAGGTGTACTGCATCCCTTGGACCTTCTTATTGACGATGAAACACAGAAATTGCATCGGAATTAAACAGAAAAGGCACAATGCCGACTTAAGTACAAGAAAACTGACTCTTCTTACTGTCTATGTTTTGAAAAATTCCTGTGACACTAGTTTTAGATTCCGATGCCTCACTTCAGGTTTACTGTATCCCTCTGACCTCCTTATTGACGATGAAACGTGGAAATTGCATCGGAATTAAATAGAAAAGGCACAATGCCGACTTAAGTACAAGAAGACTGACTCTTCCTACTGTCTATGTTTTGAACAATTCCTGTGACACTAGTTATAGATTCCGATGCTTCACTTTAGGTTTACTGTATCCCTCTGACCTTCTTATTGACAATGAAAAACAGAATTTGAATCGGAATTAAATACAAGAGGCACAATGCCGACTCAAGTTCAAGAAGACTGACTCTTCCTACTGTCTATGTTATGAACGATTCCTGTGACACTAGTTATTGATTGCGATGTTTCACTTCAGCTTTACTGTATCCCTCTGACCTTCTTATTGACGATGAAAAACAGAAATTGCATCGGAATTAAAAACAAAACGCACAATGCCGGCTCAAGTACAAGAGGACTCACTCTTTCTGCTGTCTATGTTCTGAACCATTCCTCTGACACTAGTTATAGATTCCGATGCTTCACTTCAGGTTTACTGTATCCCTCTGACCTTCATATTGACGATGAAACACAGAAATTGCATCGGAATTAAATAGAAAAGGCACAATGCCGACTAAAGTACAATAAGACTGACTCTTCTTACTGTCTATGATTTGAACCACTCCTGTGACACTAGTTATAGATTCCGATGCTTCACTTCAGGTTTACTGTATCCCTCTGACCTTCTTATTGACGATGAAAAACAGAAATTGCATCGGAATTAAAAACAAAACGCACAATGCCGGCTCAAGGACAAGAAGACTCACTCTTTCTACTGTCTATGTTCTGAACCATTCCTGTGACACGAGTTATAGATTCCGATGCCTCACTTCAGGTTTACTGTATCCCTTGGACCTTCTTATTGACGATGAAACACAGAAATTGCATCGGAATTAAATAGAAAAGGCACAATGCCGACTTAAGTACAAGAAGACTGACTCTTCTTACTGTCTATGATTTGAACCATTCCTGTGACACTAGTTATAGTTTCCGATGCTTCACTTCAGGTGCACTGTATACCTCCGACCTTCTTATTGACGATGAAACACAGAAATTGCATCGGAATTTAATACAAAAGGCTCAATGCCGACTTAAGTACAAGAAGACTGACTCTTCTTACTGACTATGTTTTGAACCATTCCTGTGACACTACTAGTTGACTCCGATGCTTCACTTCAGGTTTACTGTATCACTCTGACCTTCTTATTGTTGATGAAACACAGTAATTGCTTCGGAAATAAATAGAAAAGGCACAATGCCGACTTAAGTACAAGAAGACTGACTCTCCTTACTGTCTACGTTTTGAACCGAACCTGTGACACTAGTTACAGATTACGATGCTTCACTTCTGGTTTACTGTATCCCTTGGACCTTCTTATTGACGATGAAACACAGAATTTGCATCGGAATTAAATACAAAAGACACAATGCCGACTTAAGTACAAGAAGACTGACTCTTCTTACTGACTATGTTTTGAACCATTCCTGTGACACTAGTTATAGATTCCGATGCTTCTCTTCAGGTTTACTGTATCCCTCTGACCACCTTATTGACGATGAAACACAGAAATCGCATCGGAATTAAATACAAAATTCACTATGCGGACTCAAATACAAGATGACTGGCTCTTCTTACTCTCTTTGCTTTGATCCTTTCCTGTGAGACCCGTTTTAGATTCCAATGTTTCACTTCAGGCTTACTGTATCCCTCTGACCTTCTTATTGACGATGAAACACATAAATTGCATCGGCATTAAATACAAAATTCACAATGCCGACTTAAGTACAAGGAGACAGACTCTTCTTACTGACTATGTATTGAACATTTCCTGTGATACCAGGATTAGAATCCGTTGCTTCACTATATGATTACAGTATCTCTTGGACCCTCTTATTGACAATGAAACACAGAAATTGCATCGGAAATAAATAGAAGAGGCAGAATGCCGACTTAAGTACAAGAAGACTGACTCTTCTTACTGTCTATGTTTTGAACCATTCCTTTAAAACTAGTTATAGATTCCGATGGTTCACTTCAGGTGTACTGCATCCCTTGGACCTTCTTATTGACGATGAAACACAGAAATTGCATCGGAATTAAACAGAAAAGGCACAATGCCGACTTAAGTACAAGAAAACTGACTCTTCTTACTGTCTATGTTTTGAACCATTCCTGTGACACTAGTTTTAGATTCCGATGCCTCACTTCAGGTTTACTGTATCCCTCTGACCTCCTTATTGACGATGAAACGTGGAAATTGCATCGGAATTAAATAGAAAAGGCACAATGCCGACTTAAGTTCAAGAAGACTGACTCTTCCTACTGTCTATGTTTGAACAATTCCTGTGACACTAGTTATAGATTCCGATGCTTCACTTTAGGTTAACTGTATCCCTCTGACCTTCTTATTGACAATGAAAAACAGAAATTGCATCGGAATTAAATACAAAAGGCACAATGCCGACTCAAGTTCAAGAAGACTGACTCTTCCTACTGTCTATGTTATGAACCATTCCTGTGACACTAGTTATTGATTGCGATGCTTCACTTCAGCTTTACTGTATCCCTCTGACCTTCTTACTGACGATGAAAAACAGAAATTGCATCGGAATTAAAAACAAAACGCACAATGCCGGCTCAAGTACAAGAAGACTCACTCTTTCTACTGTCAATGTTCTGAACCATTCCTGTGACACGAGTTATAGATTCCGATGCCTCACTTCAGGTTTACTGTATCCCTTGGACCTTCTTAATGACGATGAAACACAGAAATTGCATCGGAATTAAATAGAAATGGCACAATGCCGACTTAAGTACAAGAAGACTGACTCTTCTTACTGTCTATGATTTGAATCATTCCTGTGACACTAGTTATGGTTTCCGATGCTTCACTTCAGGTGCACTGTATACCTCCGACCTTCTTATTGACGATGAAACACAGAAATTGCATCGGAATTTAATACAAAAGGCACAATGCCGTCTTAAGTACAAGTAGACTGACTCTTCTTACTGTCTATGTTTTGAACCACTCCTGTGACTCTAGTTATAGATTATGATGCCTCAATTTAGGTTTAATGTATCCCTCTGACCCTCTCATTGACGATGAAACACAGAAATTGCATCGGAATAAAATACAAAAGGCACAATGCCGACTTAAGTACGAGAAGACTGACTCATCTTACTGACAATGTTTTGAACCATTCCTGTGACACTAGTTATAGATTCCGATGCCTCACTTCAGGTTTACAGTATCCCTCTGCCTTTCTTATTGACGATGAAACACAGATATTGCATCGGAATTAAATAGAAAAGGCACAATGCCGACTTAAGTACAAGAAGACTGACTCTTCTTACTGACTATGTTTTGAACCATTCCTGTGACACTAGTAGTTGACTCCGATGCTTCACTTCAGGTTTACTGTATCACTCTGACCTTCTAATTGTTGATGAAACACACAAATTGCTTCGGAATTAAATAGAAAAGGCACAATGCCGACTTAAGTACAAGAAGACAGACTCTTCTTACTGTCTACGTTTTGAACCGAACCTGTGACACTAGTTATAGATTCTGATGCTTCACTTCTCTTTTACTGTATCCCTTGGACATTCTTATTGACGATGAAACACCGAAATTGCATCGGAATTAAATACGAAAGGCACAATGCCGACTTAAGTACAAGTTGACTGACTCTTCTTACTGACTATGTATTGAACCATTAATGTGACACCACTTATAGATTCCGATGCTTCACTTCACGTTTACTGTATCCCTCTGACCTTCTTATTGACGATGAAACATACAAATTATATCGGAGTGAAATAGAAAAGGCACTAAGCCGACTTAAGTATAAGAAGACTGACTCTTCCTACTGTCTATGTTTTGAACCATCCTGTGACACTAGTTATAGATTCCGATGCATCACTTCTGGTTTACTGTATCCCTCTGACCATCTTATTGACGATGAAAAACAGAAATTGCATCGGAATTAAATACAAAACGCACAATGCCGACTAAAGTACAAGAAGACTGACTCTTCCTACTGACTATGTTTTGAACCATTCCTGTGACACTAGTTATAGATTCCGATGCTTCTCTACAGGTTTACTGTATCCCTCTGACCTTCTTATTGACGATGAAACACAGAAATTTCAACGGAATTAAATAGGAATGGCACAATGCCGACTTAAGTACAAGAAGACTGACTCTTATTACTGTCTATGAATTAAACCATTCCTGTGACACTAGTTATAAATTCCGATGATTCACTTCAGGTGTACCGTATCCCTTGAACATTCTTATTAGACGATGAACCACAGAAATTGCATCGGAATTAAATACAAAAGCCACAATGCCGACTTAAGTACAAGAAGACTGACTCTTCTTACTGATTATGTTTTGAACCATTCCTGTGACACTAGTTATAGATTCCGAAGCTTCACTTCAGGTTTACTGTATCCCTCTGACCACCTTATTGACGATGAAACACAGAAATCGCATCGGAATTAAATACAAAATTCACTATGCGGAATCAAATACAAGATGACTGGCTCTTCTTACTCTCTTTGTTTTGAACCTTTCCTGTGAGACCCGTTTTAGATTCCAATGCTTCACTTAAGGGTTTACTGTATCCATCTGACCTTCCTATTGACGATAAAACACAGAAATTTCATCGGAGTTAAATAGAAAAGGCACAATGCCGACTTCAGTACAAGAAGACTGACTCTTCTTACTGACTATGTTTTGAACCATTCCTGTGACACTAGTTTTAGGTTCCGATGCTTCACTTTAGGTTTGCTGTATCCCTTGGACCTTCGTAATGACGATGAAACACAGAAAATGCATCGGATTTAAATACAAGAGGCACAATGCCGACTTCAGTATAAGAAGACTGACTCTTCTTACTGTCTATGTTTCTAACCATTCCTGTGACACTAGTTATAGATTCCGATGTTCCACTTCAGGTTTACTGTATCCCTCTGACCTTCTTTTTGACGATGAATCTTAGAAATTGCATCGGAATTAAATACAAAAGGCACAATGCCGACTCAAATACAAGATGAACGGCTCTTCTTACTCTCTATGTTTGAACCTTTCATGTGAGCTCGTATTTAGATTCCGATGCTTCACTTCAGGTTTACTGTATCCCTTGGACCTCCTTATTGACGACGAAACACAGAAATTGCATCGGAATTAAATACAAAAGGCACAATGCCGACTTAAGTACAAGAAGACTGACTCTTCCTACTGTCTATGTTTTGAACCATTCCTGTGACACTAGTTGTAGATTCCGATGCCACACTTCAGGTTTACTGTATCCCTCTGACCTTCTTATTGACGATGAAACACAGAAATTGCATCGGAATTAAATACGAAAGGCACAATGCCGACTCAAGTACATGAAGACTGACTCTTCCTACTGTCAATGTTTTGAACCATTCCTGTTACACTAGTTATACATTCTGATGCTTCACTTCAGGTTTACTGTATCCCTCTGACCTACTTCTTGATGATGACACACAGAAATCGCATCGGAGTTAAATAGAAATTGCACAATGCCGACATAAGTACAAGAAGACTAACTCATCTTACTGTCTATGATTTGAACCATTCACGTGACACTAGTTATAGATTCCGATGCTTCACTTTAGGTGTACTGTATCCCTTGGACCTTCCTATTGACGATGAAACACAGAAATTGCCTCGGGATTAAATACAAAAGGCACAATGAGGACTTAAGTACAAGTAGACTGACTCTTCTTACTGCCTATGTTTTGAACTATTCCTGTAACACTAGTTATAGATTCTGATGCTTCACTTCAGTTTTACTGTATCACTCTGACCTTCTTATTGACGACGAAACACAGAAATTGCATCGGAATTAAATACAAAAGGCACAATGCCGACTTAAGTACAAGAAGACTGTCTCTTCCTACTGTCTATGATTTGATCCATTCCTGTGACACTAGTTATAGGTTCCGATGTCAAACTTCAGGTTTACTGTATCCCTTGGACCTTCTTATTGGCGATGAAAGGCAGAAATTGCATCTTAATTAAATACAAAAGGCACAATGTCGACTGAAGTACAAGAAGACTGACTTATTATTGTCTATGTTTTGAACAATTCCTGTGAAACTAGTTATTGATTCCGATGCTTCACTTCAGGTTTACTGTATCCCTCTGACCTTCTTATTGACGATGAGACACAGAAATTGCATCGGAATTAAATACAAAAGGCACAATGCCGACTTAAGTACAAGAAGACTGACTCTTCTTACTGTCTATGATTTATACCATTCCTGTGACACTAGTTATAAATTCCGATGCTTCACTTCACGTGTACCGTATCCCTTGAACCTTCTTATTAGACGATGAACCACAGAAATTGCATCGGAATTAAATACAAAAGGCACAATGCCGACTTAAGTACAAGAAGACCGACTCTTCCTACTGTCTACGTGTTGAACCATTTCTGTGACACTAGTTATAGATTCCGATGTTTCACTTCAGGATAACTGTATCCCTCTGACCTTCTTACTGACGATAAAACACAGAAATTGCATCGGAATTAAATACAAAAGCCACAATGCCGACTTAAGTACAAGAAGACTGACTCTTCTTACTGATTACGTTTTGAACCATTCCTGTGACACTAGTTATAAACTCCGATGCTTCACTTCAGGTTTACTGTATCCCTCTGACCACCTTATTGACGATGAAACACAGAAATCGCATCGGAGTTAAATAGAAATTGCACAATGCCGACATAAGTACAAGAAGACTGACTCTTCTTACTGACTATGTTTTGAACCATTCCTGTGACACTAGTTTTAGGTTCCGATGCTTCACTTTAGGTTTGCTGTATCCCTTGGACCTTCGTATTAACGATGAAACACAGAAAATGCATCGGAATTAAGTACAGAAGGCACAATGCCGACTTAAGTACAAGAAGACTGACGCTTCTTAGTGTCTATGTTTTAACCATTCCTGTGACACTAGTTATAGATCCCGATGTTCCACTTCAGGTTTACTGTATCCCTCTGACCTTTTTCTTGACGATGAAACTTAGAAATTGCATCGGAATTAAATACAAAGGGCACAATGCCGACTCAAATACAAGATGAACGGCTCTTCTTACTCTCTATGTTTTGAACCATTCCTGTGAGACCGGTTTTAGATACCCATGCTTCACTTCACGTTTACTGTATCCCTTGGACATTCTTATTGACGACGAAACACAGAAATTGCATCGGAATTAAATACAAAAGGCACAATGACGACTTAAGTACAAGAAGACAGACTCTTCCTACTGTCTATTTTTTGAACCATTCCTGTGACACTTGTTATAGATTCCGATGCTTCACTTCAGGTTTACTGTATCCCTCTGACTTTCTTATTGAGGATTAAACAGAGAAATTGCATCGGAATGAAAAGAAAAGGCACAATGCCGACTTAAGTACAAGAAGACTGACTCTTCCTACTGTCTATGATTTGAACCATTCCTGTGACACTAGCTATAGATTCCGATTCTTCACCTCAGGTGTGCTGTATCCCTTGGATCTTCTTTTCGATGATGAAACACAGAAATTGCATCGGAGTTAAATACAAAAGGCACAATGCCGACTTAAGTACAAGTAGACTGACTCTTCTAACTGTCTATGTTTTGAACCATTCCTGTGACACTAGTTAAAGATTCTGATGCTTCACTTCAGGGTTACTGTATCCCTCTGACCCTCTTATTGACGATGAGACACAGAAATTGCATCGGAATTAAATACAAAAGGCACAGTGCCGACTCAAGTACATGAAGTTTGAGTCTTCCTACTGTCAATGTTTTGAACCATCAATGTGACACTAGTTATATATTCCGATGCTTCACTTCAGGTTTACTGTATCCCTCTGACATTCTTATTGACGATAAAACATAGAAATCGCATCGAAATTAAATAGAAAAAGCACAATGCCGACCCAAATACAAGATGAACGGCTCTTCTTACTCTCTATGTTTTGAACCTTTCCTGTGAGACCGGTTTTAGATTCCGAGGCTTCACTTCAGGTTCCTGTATCCCTCGGACCTTCTTATTGACGACGAAACACAGAAATTGCATCGGAATTAAATACAAAAGGCACAATGCCGACTTAAGTACAAGAAGACTGACTCTTCCTACTGTCTATGATTTGAATCATTCCTGTGACACTAGTTATAGATTCCGATTCTTCACTTCAGGTGTGCTGTATCCCTTGGACCTTCTTTTTGACGATGAAACACAGAAATTGCATCGGAGTTAAATACAAAAGGCACAATGCCGACTTAAGTACAAGTAGACTGACTCTTCAAACTGTCTATGTTTTGAACCATTCCTGTGACACTAGTTAAACATTCTGATGCTTCACTTCAGGTTTCTGTATCCCTCGGACCTTCTTATTAACGATGAAACACAGAAATTGCATCGGAATGAAATACAAAAGGCACATTGCCGACTGAAGTACAAGAAGACTGACTTATTATTGTCTATGTTTTGAACAATTCATGTGACACTAGTTATAGATTCCGATGCTTCACTTCAGGTTTACTGTATCCATCTGACCTTCTTATTGACGATAAAACATAGAAATTGCATCGGAATTAAATAGAAAAGGCACAATGCCGACTTCAGTACAAGAAGACTGACTCTTCTTACTGCGTATGTTTTGAACCATTCCTGTGACACTAGTTTTAGGTTCCGATGCTTCAGTTTAGGTTCGCTGTATCCCTTGGACCTTCTTATTGACGATGAAACACAGAAAATGCATCGGAATTTACTACAAAAGGCACAATGCCGACTTAAGTACATGAAGACTGACTTATTACTGTCTATGTTTTGAACCATTCCTGTGACACTAGTTATTGATTCCGATGCTTCACTTCAGGTTTACTGTATCCCGCTGACCTCCTTATTGACGATGAGACACAGAAATTGCATCGGAATTAAATAGAAAAGGCACAATGCCGACTTCAGTACAAGAAGACTGACTCTTCTTACTGACTATGTTTTGAACCATTCCTGTGACACTAGTTTTAGGTTCCGATGCTTCACTTTAGGTTTGCTGTATCCCTTGGACCTTCGTATTGACGATGAAACACAGAAAATGCATCGGATTTAAATACAAAAGGCACAATGCCGACTTAAGTACAAGAAGACTGACTCTTCTTACTGTCTATGTTTTTAACCATTCCTGTGACACTAGTTATAGATTCCAATGTTCCACTTCAGGTTTACTGTATCCCTCTGACCTTCTTTTTGACGATGAATCTTAGAAATTGCATCGGAATTAAATACAAAAGGCACAATGCCGACTCAAATAAAAGATGAACGGCTCTTCTTACTCTCTATGTTTTGAACCTTTCCTGTGAGACCGTATTTAATTTCTGATGCTTCACTTCAGGTTTACTGTATCAATTGGACCTTCTTATTGACGACGAAACACAGAAATTGCATCGGAATTAAATACAAAAGGCACAATGCCGACTTAAGTACAAGATGACTGACTCTTCCTACTGTCTATGTTTTGAACCATACCTGTGACACTAGTTATAGATTCCGATGCCTCACTTCAGGTTTACTGTATTCCTTGGACCTTCTTATTGACGATGAAACACAAAAATTGCATCGGAATTAAATACAAAAGGCACAATGCCGACTTAAGTACAAGAAGACTGACTCTTCCTACTGTCTATTCTTTGAACCTTTCCTGTGACACTTTTTATAGATTCCGATGCTTCACTTCAGGTTTACTGTATCCCTCTGACTTTCTTATTGACGATTAATCAGAGAAATTGCATCGGAATGAAAAGAAAAGGCACAATGCCGACTTAAGTACAAGAAGACTGACTCTTCCTACTGTCTATGATTTGAACCATTCCTGTGACACTAGTTATAGATTCCGATTCTTCACTTCAGGTGTGCTGTATCCCTTGGACCTTCTTTTTGACGATGAAACACAGATATTGCATCGGAGTTAAATACAAAAGGCACAATGCCTACTTAAGTACAAGTAGATTGACTCTTCTAACTGTCTATGTTTTGAACCATTCCTGTGACACTAGTTAAAGATTCCGATGATTCACTTCAGGTTTACTGTATCCCTTGGACCTTCTTATTGACGATGAAACACAAAAATTGCATCGGAGTTAAATAGAAAAGGCACAATGCCGACTTAATTACAAGAAGACTGACACTTCCTACTGTCTATGTTTGAACCATTCCTGTGACACTAGTTATAGATTCCGATGCCTCACTTCAGGTTTACTGTATCCCTCTGACCTTCTTATTGACGATGAAACACAGAAATTGCATCGGAATTAAATACGATAGGCACAATGCCGACTCAAGTACATGAAGACTGACTCTTCCTACTGTCAATGTTTTGAACCATTCCTGTTACACTAGTTATACATTCTGATGCTTCACTTCAGGTTTACTGTATCCCTCTGACCTTCTGTTTCACGATGAAACTTAGAAATTGCATCGGAATTAATTACAAAAGGCACAATGCCGACTTAAGTACAAGGAGACTGTCTGTTCCTACTGTCTATGTTTTGGACCATTCCTGTGACACTAGTTATAGATTCCGATGTCACACTTCAGGTTTACTGTATCCCTTGGACCTTCTTATTGGCGATGAAAGACAGAAATTGCATCGGAATTAAATACAAAAGGCACAATGCCGACTTAGGTACAAGAAGACTGACTCTTATTACTGTCTATGCTTTGAACCATTCCTGTGACACTAGTTATTGATTCCGATGCTTCACTTCAGGTTTACTGTATCCCGCTGACTTCCTTATTGACGATGAGACACAGAAATTGCATCGGAATTAAATAGAAAAGGCACAATGCCGAATTCAGTACAAGAAGACTGAATCTTCTTACTGACTATGTTTTGAACCAGTCGTGTGACACTAGTTTTAGGTTCCGATGCTTCACTTTAGGTTTACTGTATCCCTTGGACCTTCTTATTGATGACGAAACACAGAAATTGCATCGGAATTAAATACAAAAGGCACAATGCCGACTTAAGTACAAGAAGACTGACTCTTCCTACTGTCTTTGTTTTGAACCATTTCTGTGACACTAGTTATAGATTCCAATGCCTCACTTCAGGTTTACTGTATCCCATGGACCTTCTTATTGACGATCAAACACAGAAATTGCATCGGAATTACATACAAAAGGCACAATGACGACTTAAGTACAAGAAGACTGACTCTTTCTACTGTCTATGCTTTGAACCATTCCTGTGACACTAATTATACATTCTGATGCTTCACTTCAGGTTTACTGTACCCCTCTGACCTACTTCCTGATGATGAAACACAGAAATTGCTTCGGAATTAAATAGAAAGGACACAATGCCGACTTAAGTACAAGAAGACTGACTCATCTTACTGTCTATGATTTGAACCATTCCCGTGACATTAGTTATAGATCCCGATGCTTCACTTCAGGTGTACTGTATACCTTGGACCTTCTTATTGACGATGAAACACGGAAATTGCATCGGGATTAAATACAAAAGGCAAGTACAAGTAGACTGACTCTTCTTGCTGTCTATGTTTTGAACCATTCCTGTGACTCTAGTTATAGATTCTGATGCTTCACTTCAGGTTTACTGTATCCCTCTGACATTCTTATTGACGATGAAACACAGAAGTTGCATCGGAATTAAATTCAAAAGGCACAATGCCGACTTAAGTACAAGAAGACTGTCTCTTCCTACTGTCAATGTATTGAACCATTCCTGTAACGGTAGTTATTGATTCCGATGCCACACTTCAGGTTTACTGTATCCCTTGGACCTTCTTATTGGCGATGAAAGACAGAAATTGCATCGGAATTAATCAGAAAAGGCACAATGCCTACTTAAGTACAAGAAAACTGACTCTTATTACTGTCTATATTTGAACCATTCCTGTGACACTAATTATAAATTCCGATGCCTCACTTCAGGTTTACTATATCCCTTGGACCTTCTTATTGACGATGAAACACAGAAGTTGCATCGGAATTAAAGTCAAAAGGCACAATGCCGACTTAAGTACAAGAAGACTGACTCTTCCTACTGTCTATGTTTAGAACCATTCCTGTGACACTAATTATAGATTCCGATGATTCACTTCATGATTACTGTATCCCTCTAACCTTCTTATTGACGATGAAACACAGAAATTGCATCGGAATTAAATAGAAAATGCACAATGCTGACTTAAGTACAAGAAGATTGGCTCTTCTTGCTCTCTATGTTTGAACGTTTCCAGTGAGACCGGTTTTAGATTCCGATGCTTTACTTCAGGTTTACTGTATCCCTTGGACCTTCTTATTGACGACGAAACACAGATATTGCATCGGAATTGAATAGAAAGACACATTGCCGACTTAAGTACATGAAGACTGACTCTTCTTACTTACTATGTTTTGAACATTTCCTGTGAGACCAGTTTTAGATTCCGATGCTTCACTTCAGGCTTTCTGAATCCTCTGACTTTCTTATTGACGATGAAACAGAGAAATTGCATCGGAATTAAAAAGAAAAGGCACAATGCCGACTTAAGTACAAGAAGACTGACTCTTACTACTGTCAATGTTATGAACCATACCTGTGACCCTAGTTAAAGATTCCGATGGTTCACTTTAGGTTTACTGTATCCCTCTGACATTCTAATTGACAATGAAACACAGAAATTGCATCGGAATTAAATACAAAATGCACAATGCCGACTAAAGTACGACTGACTCTTCCTACTATCTATGCTTTCAACCATTCCTGTGAGACTAGTTATACATTCCGATGCTTCACTTCAGGTTTACTGTATCCCTCTGACCTTCTTCTTGATGATGAAACCCAGAAATTGCATCGGAATTAAATAGAAAAGGCACAATGCCGACTTCGGTACATGAAGACTGACTCTTCTTACTGACTATGTTTTGAATCATTCCTGTGACACTAGTTTTAGGTTCCGATGCTTCACTTTAGGTTTGCTGTATCCCTTGGACCTTCGTATTGACGATGAAACACAGAAAATGCATCGGAATTAAATACAAAAGGCACAATGCTGACTTAAGTACAACAAGACTGACTCTTTGTACTGTCTATGTTTTTAACCATTCCTGTGACACTGATGCCGATGTTCCACTTCAGGTTTACTGTATCCCTCTGACCTTCTTTTTGACGATGAAACTTAGAAATTGCATCGGAATTAAATACAAAAGGCACAATGCCGACTCAAATACAAGATGAACGGCTCTTCTTACTCTCTATGTTTTGAACCTTTCCTGTGAGACCGGTTTTAGATTCCGATGCTTCACTTCAGGTTTACTGTATCCCTTGGACCTTCTTATTGACGACGAAACACAGAAATTGCATCGGATTTAAATACAAAATGCACAATGCCGACTTAAGTACAAGAAGACTGACTCTTCCTACTGTCTTTGTTTTGAACCATTTCTGTGACACTAGTTATAGATTCCGATGCCTCACTTCAGGTTTACTGTATCCCTTGGACCTTCTTATTGACGATCAAACACAGAAATTGCATCGGAATTACATACAAAAGGCACAATGACGACTTAAGTACAAGAAGACAGACTCTTCCTACTGTCTATTCTTTGAACCATTCCTGTGACACTTGTTATAGATTCCGATGCTTCACTTCAGGTTTACTGTATCCCTCTGACTTTCTTATTGACGATTAAACAGAGAAATTGCATCGGAATTATAAAGGAAAGGCACAATGCTGACTTATGCACAAGATGACTGACTCTTCCTACTGTCTATGTTTTGAACCATTCCTGTGACACTAGTTATAGATTTTGATGCCCCACTTAAGAGTTACTGTATCCCTTGGACCTTCTTAATGACGATGAAACACAGAAATTGCATCGGAATTAAATACGAAAGGCACAATGCCGACTCAAGTACATGAAGACTGACTCTTCCTACTGTCAATGTTTTGAACCATTCCTGTTACACTAGTTATACATTCTGATGCTTCACTTCAGGTTTACTGTATCCCTCTGACCTACTTCTTAATGATGAAACACAGAAAATGCATCGGAATTAAATAGAAAGGGCACAATGCCGACTTATGTACAAGAAGACTGACTCATCTTACTGTCTATGATTTGAACCATTCCCGTGACACTAGTTATAGATTCCGATGCTTCACTTCAGGTGTACTGTATACCTTGGACCTTCTTATTGACGATGAAGACAGAAATTGCATCGGGATTAAATACAAAAGGCACAATGCCGACTTAAGTACAAGTAGACAGACTCTTTTACTGACTATGTTTTGAACCATTCCTGTGACTCTAGTTATAGATTCTGATGCTTCACTTCAGGTTTACTGTATCCCTCTGACATTCTTATTGACGATGAGACACAGAAATTGCATCGGAATTAAATACAAAAGGCACAATGCCGACTTAAGTACAAGAAGACTGTCTCTTCCTACTGTCTATGCATTGAACCATTCCTGTAACAGTAGTCATTGATTCCGATGCCACACTTCAGGTTTACTGTATCCCTTGGACCTTCTTATTGGCGATGAAAGACAGAAATTGCATCGGAATTAAACATAAAAGGCACAATGCCGACTTAAGTACAAGAAAACTGACTCTTATTACTGTCTATATTTGAACCATTCCTGTGACACTAGTTATAAATTCCGATGCCTCACTTCAGGTTTACTATATCCCTTTGACCCTCTTATTGACGATGAAACACAGAAGTTGCATCGGAATTAAATTCAAAAGGCACAATGCCGACTTAAGTACAAGAAGACTGAATCTTCCTACTGTCTATGTTTTGAACCATTCCTGTGACACTAGTTATAGATTCCGATGCTTCACTTCAGATTTACTGTATCCCTCTGACCTTCTTATGGACGATGAAACATAGAAATTGCATCGGAATAAAATAGAAAAGGCACAATGCCGACTCAAGTACAAGAAGACTGACTCTTCCTACTGTCTATGTTTTGAACCAATCCTGTGACACTAGTTATGGATTCCGATGATTCACTTCAGGTTTACTGTATCCCTCTGACCTTCTTATTGACGATGAAACACAGAAATTGCATCGGATTTAAATAGAAAAGGCACAATGCCGACAAAAGTACAAGAGGACTGAATCTTCTCACTGTCTATGATTTGAACCACTCCTGTGACACTAGTTATAGATTCCGAATCTTCACTTCAGGTGTGCTGTATCTCTTGGACCTTCTTATTGACGATGAAACACAGAAATTGCATCGGAATTAAATACAAAAGGCACAATGCCGACTTAAGTACAAGAAGACTGACTCTTCTTACTGACTTTGTTTTGAACCATTCCTGTGACACTTGTAATAGAATCCGATGCTTCACTTCAGGTTTTCTGAATCCTCTGACTTTCTTATTGACGATGAAACAGAGAAATTGCATCGGAATTAAAAAGAAAAGGCACAATGCTGACTTAAGTACAAGAAGACTGACTCTTCCTACTGTCTACGTTTTGAATCATTCCTGTGACACTAGTTATAGATTCCGATGCCCCACTTCTACATCTACATCTACATCTACATTGATACTCCGCAAGCCACCCAACGGTGTGTGGCGGAGGGCACTTTACGTGCCACTGTCATTACCTCCCTTTCCTGTTCCAGTCGCGTATGATTCGCGGGAAGAACGACTGTCTGAAAGCCTCCGTGCGCGCTCTAATCTCTCTAATTTTACATTCGTGATCTCCTCGGGAAGTATAAGTAGGGGGAAGCAATATATTCGATACCTCATCCAGAAACGCACCCTCTCGAAACCTGGCGAGCAAGCTACACCGCGATGCAGAGCGCCTCTCTTGCAGACTCTGCCACTTGAGTTTATTAAACAACTCCGTAACGCTATCACGGTTACCAAATAACCCAGTGACGAAACGCGCCGCTCTTCTTTGGATCTTCTCTATCTCCTCCGTCAACCCGACCTGGTACGGATCCCACACTGATGAGCAATACTCAAGTATAGGTCGAACGAGTGTTTTGTAAGCCACCTCCTTTGTTGATGGACTACATTTTCTAAGCCCTCTCCCAATGAATCTCAACCTGGTACCCGCCTTACCAACAATTAATTTTATATGATCATTCCACTTCAAATCGTTCCGTACGCATACTCCCAGATATTTTACAGAAGTAACTGCTACCAGTGTTTGTTCCGCTATCATATAATCATACAATAAAGGATCCTTCTTTCTATGTATTCGCAATACATTACATTTGTCTATGTTAAGGGTCAGTTGCCACTCCCTGCACCAAGTGCCTATCCGCTGCAGATCTTCCTGTATTTCGCTACAATTTTCTAATGCAGCAACTTCTCTGTATACTACAGCATCATCCGCGAAAAGCCGCATGGAACTTCCGACACTATCTACTAAGTCATTTATATACATTGTGAAAAGCAATGGTCCCATAACACTCCCCTGTGGCACGCCAGAGGTTACTTTAACGTCTGTAGACGTCTCTCCATTGATAACAACATGCTGTGTTCTGTTTGCTAAAAACTCTTCAATCCAGCCACACAGCTGGTCTGATATTCCGTAGGCTCTTACTTTGTTTATCAGGCGACAGTGCGGAACTGTATCGAACGCCTTCCGGAAGTCAAGAAAAATAGCATCTACCTGGGAGCCTGTATCTAATATTTTCTGGGTCTCATGAACAAATAAGGCGAGTAGGGTCTCACACGATCGCTGTTTCCGGAATCCATGTTGATTCCCACATAGTAGATTCTGGGTTTCCAGAAATGACATGATACGCGAGCAAAAAACATGTTCTAAAATTCTACAAGAGATCGACGTAAGAGATATAGGTCTATAGTTTTGCGCATCTGCTCGACGACCCTTCTTGAAGACTGGGACTATCTGTGCTCTTTTCCAATCATTTGGAACCCTCCGTTCCTCTAGAGACTTGCGGTACACGGCTGTTAGAAGGGGGGCAAGTTCTTTCGCGTACTCTGTGTAGAATCGAATTGGTATCCCGTCAGGTCCAGTGGACTTTCCTCTATTGAGTGATTCCAGTTGCTTTTCTATTCCTTGGACACTTATTTCGATGTCAGCCATTTTTTCGTTTGTGCGAGGATTTAGAGAAGGAACTGCAGTGCGGTCTTCCTCTGTGAAACAGCTTTGGAAAAAAGTGTTTAGTATTTCAGCTTTACGCGTGTCATCCTCTGTTTCAATTCCATCATCATCCCGTAGTGTCTGGATATGCTGTTTCGAGCCACTTACTGATTTAACGTAAGACCAGAACTTCCTAGGATTTTCTGTCAAGTCGGTACATAGAATTTTACTTTCGAATTCAATGAACGCTTCACGCATAGCCCTCCTTACGCTAACTTTGACATCGTTTAGCTTCAGTTTGACTGAGAGGTTTTGGCTGCGTTTAAACTTGGAGTGGAGCTCTCTTTGCTTTCGCAGTAGTTTCCTAACTTTGTTGTTGTACCACGGTGGGTTTTTCCCGTCCCTCAAAGTTTTACTCGGCACGTACCTGTCTAAAACGCATTTTACGATTGCCTTGAACTTTTTCCATAAACACTCAACATTGTCAGTGTCGGAACAGAAATTTTCGTTTTGATCTGTTAGGTAGTCTGAAATCTGCCTTCTATTACTCTTGTTAAACAGATAAACCTTCCTCCCTTTTTTTATATTCCTATTAACTTCCATATTCAGGGATGCTGCAACGGCCTTATGATCACTGATTCCCTGTTCTGTACATACAGATTCGAAAAGTTCGGGTCTGTTTGTTATCAGTAGGTCCAAGATGTTATCTCCACGAGTCGGTTCTCTGTTTAATTGCTCGAGGTAATTTTCGGATAGTGCACTCAGTATAATGTCACTCGATGCTCTGTCCCTACCACCCGTCCTAAACATCTGAGTGTCCCAGTCTATATCTGGTAAATTGAAATCTCCACCTAAGACTATAACATGCTGAGAAAATTTATGTGAAATGTATTCCAAATTTTCTCTCAGTTGTTCTGCCACTAATGCTGCTGAGTCGGGAGGTCGGTAAAAGGAGCCAATTATTAACCTAGTTCGGTTGTTTAGTGTAACCTCCAGCCATAATAATTCACAGGAACTATCCACTTCTACTTCACTACAGGATAAACTACTACTAACAGCGATGAACACTCCACCACCGGTTGCATGCAATCTATCCTTTCTAAACACCGTGTGTACCTTTGTAAAAATTTCGGCAGAATTTATCTCTGGCTTAAGCCAGCTTTCTGTACCTATAACGATTTCAGCTTCGGTGCTTTCTATCAGCGCTTGAAGTTCCGGTACTTTACCAACGCAGCTTCGACAGTTGACAATTACAATACCGATTGCTGCTTGGTCCCCGCATGTCCTGACTTTGCCCCGCACCCGTTGAGGCTGTTGCCCTTTCTGTACTTGCCCAAGGCCATCTAACCTAAAAAACCGCCCAGCCCACGCCACACAACCCCTGCTACCCGTGTAGCCGCTTGTTGCGTGTAGTGGACTCCTGACC
This sequence comes from Schistocerca piceifrons, assembly GCF_021461385.2. Classification (NCBI taxonomy): domain Eukaryota; kingdom Metazoa; phylum Arthropoda; class Insecta; order Orthoptera; family Acrididae; genus Schistocerca; species Schistocerca piceifrons. The sequence goes on along the minus strand of NW_025727396.1, from coordinate 4,933,870 downwards.
TATCCAGCGGAACCCGAAACCCCACCACCCTATGGCGCAAGTCGAGGAATCTGCAGCCCACACGGTCGCAGAACTGTCTCAGCCTCTGATTCAGACCCTCCACTCGGCTCTGTACCAAAGGTCCGCAGTCAGTCCTGTCGACGATGCTGCAGATGGTGAGCTCTGCTTTCATCCCGCTAGCGAGACTGGCAGTCTTCACCAAATCAGATAGCCGCCGGAAGCCAGAGAGGATTTCCTCCGATCCATAGCGACACACATCATTGGTGCCGACATGAGCGACCACCTGCAGATGGGTGCACCCTGTACCCTTCATGGCATCCGGAAGGACCCTTTCCACATCTGGAATGACTCCCCCCGGTATGCACACGGAGTGCACATGGGTTTTCTTCCCCTCTCTTGCTGCCATTTCCCTAAGGGGCCCCATTACGCGCCTGACGTTGGAGCTCCCAACTACCAGTAAGCCCACCCTCTGCGACTGCCCGGATCTTGCAGACTGAGGGGCAACCTCTGGAACAGGACAAGCAGCCATGTCAGGCCGAAGATCAGTATCAGCCTGAGACAGAGCCTGAAACCGGTTCGTCAGACAAACTGGAGAGGCTTTCCGTTCAGCCCTCCGGAATGTCTTTCGCACCCTGCCACACCTTGAAACGACCTCCCACTCTACCACAGGTGAGGGATCAGCCTCAATGCGGGCAGTATCCCGGGCAACCACAGTCGTAGTCCGATCAGGGGATGCGTGGGACGAGCTGGCCGTCCCCGACAAAACCCCATCCCGACCCCCACAGTGATCCCATTGGCAACAGCCTCAAGCTGTGTGACCGAAGCCAACACTGCCTGAAGCTGGGAGCGAAGGGATGCCAACTCAGCCTGCATCCGAACACAGCAGTTGCAGTCCCTATCCATGCTAAAAACTGTTTTGCTAAGAACGTCTGAACTAATCTACAGAGAGCGCAAACAAATCGACAAAATTTAAACGGCTATTAAAATACAAGATTGCCTAGTAAATGCAGTAATGCTGCTACTTGCGCACTGCTGACACTGCTCGGCGGCGGAAGGAGACTAAGCGAAATTACACTATTCAGGTACTAAAACACGATGCTACACTCTCAAATACTATAATACGCCCGAAATTTATGAATTACACAATGCAAGAACCAAAAACACGCAAAGAAATTAAGAGTTAAACTATGTAACAAATGAGTGAGCTAGGAGTATACGACTTGCTGCTCAGCTGCTTATCCAACGGCGGCAGGGAGCACACTGACTGCGACCAACCGACACTGGCCGTTCAAAACAAAACAGTAGACAAACGACTACGCGAATTTACACTATTCAGGTACTAAAACGCGATGCTACAACTCTCAAATACTATAATACGCCCGAAATTTATGAATTAAACAATGCAAGTACCAAAAACACGCAAAGAAATTAAGAGTTAAACTATGTAACAAATGAGTGAGCTAGGAGTATACGACTTGCTGCTCAGCTGCTTATCCAACGGCGGCAGGGAGCACACTGACTGCGACCAACCGACACTGGCCGTTCAAAACAAAACAGTAGACAAACGACTACGTGAATTTACACTATTCAGGTACTAAAACGCGATGCTACAACTCTCAAATACTATAATACGCTCGAAATTTATGAATTAAACAATGCAAGTACCAAAAACACGCAAAGAAATTAAGAGTTAAACTATGTAACAAATGAGTGAGCTAGGAGTATACGACTTGCTGCTCAGCTGCTTATCCAACGGCGGCAGGGAGCACACTGACTGCGACCAACCGACACTGGCCGTTCAAAACAAAACAGTAGACAAACGACTACGCGAATTTACACTATTCAGGTACTAAAACGCGATGCTACAACTCTCAAATACTATTATACGCCCGAAATTTATGAATTAAACAATGCAAGAACCAAAAACGCAAAGAAATTAAGAGTTAAACTATGTAACAAATGAGTGAGCTAGGAGTATACGACTTGCTGCTCAGCTGCTTATCCAACGGCGGCAGGGAGCACACTGACTGCGACCAACCGACACTGGCCGTTCAAAACAAAACAGTAGACAAACGACTACGCGAATTTACACTATTCAGGTACTAAAACGCGATGCTACAACTCTCAAATACTATAATACGCCCGAAATTTATGAATTAGACAATGCAAGTACCAAAAACACGCAAAGAAATTAAGAGTTAAACTATGTAACAAATGAGTGAGCTAGGAGTATACGACTTGCTGCTCAGCTGTATCCCTTGGACCTTCTTATTGACGATGAAACACAGAAATTGCATCGGAATTAAATACAAAAGGCACAATGCCGACTCAAGTACATGAAGACTGACTCTTCCTACTGTCAATGTTTTGAACCATTCCTGTTACACTAGTTATACATTCTGATGCTTCACTTCAGGTTTACTGTATCCCTCTGACCTACTTCTTGATGATGAAACACAGATATTGCATCGGAATTAAATAGAAAGGGCACAATGTCGACTTAAGTACAAGAAGACTGACTCATCTTACTGTCTACGATTTGAACCATTCCCGTGACACTAGTTATAGATTCCGATGCTTCACTTCAGGTGTACTGTATACCTTGGACCTTCTTATTGACGATGAAACACAGAAATTGCATCGGGATTAAATACAAAAGGCACAATGCCGACTTAAGTACAAGTAGACTGACTCTTCTTACTGTCTATGTTTTGAACCATTCCTGTGACTCTAGTTATAGATTCTGATGCTTCACTTCAGGTTTACTGTATCCCTCTGACATTCTTATTGACGATGACACACAGAAATTGCATCGGAATTAAATACAAAAGGCACAATACCGACTTAAGTACAAGAGGACTGTCTCTTCCTACTGTCTATGTATTGAACCATTCCTGTAACAGTAGTTATTGATTCCGATGCCACACTTCAGGTTTACTGTATCCCTTGGTCCTTATTATTGGCGATGAAAGACAGAAATTGCATCGGAATTAAACAGAAAAGGCACAATGACGACATAAGTACAAGAAAACTGACTCTTATTACTGTCTATATTTGAACCATTCCTGTGACACTAGTTATAAATTCCGATGCCTCACTTCAGGTTTACTATATCCCTTGGACCTTCTTATTGACGATGAAACACCGAAGTTGCATCGGAATTAAATTCAAAAGGCACAATGCCGACTTAAGTACAAGAAGACTGAATCTTCCTACTGACTATATTTTGAACCATTTCTGTGACACTAGTTATAGATTCCGATGCTACACTTCGGATTTACTGTATCCCTCTGACTTTCTTATCGACGATGAAACATAGAAATTGCATCGGAATAAATTAGAAAAGGCACAATGCCGACTCAAGTACAAGAAGACTGACTCTTCCTACTGTCTATGTTTTGAACCAATCCGGTGACACTAGTTATAGATTCCGATGATTCACTTCAGTTTAACTCTATCCCTCTGACCTTCTTATTGACGATGAAACACAGAAATTGCATCGGATTTAAATAGAAAAGTCACAATGCCGACAAAAGTACAAGAGGACTGACTCTTCTCACTGTCTATGATTTGAACCACTCCTGTGACACTAGTTATAGATTCCGATGCTTCACATCTGGTTTACTATATCCCTCTGACCTTCTTATTGACGATGAAACATATTAATTGCATCGGAATTAAATAGAAAAGGCACATTGCCGAATTAAGTGCAAGAAGACTGACTCTTCCTATTGTCTAAGTTTTGAACAATTCCTGTGACACTAGTTATAGATTCCGATGCTTCACTTCAGGTTTACTGTATCCCTCTGACCTTCTAATTGACGATGAAAAAGAGAAATTGCATCGGAAGTAAATACAAAAGGCACAATGCCGACTCAAGTACAAGAAGGCTGACTCTTCCTACTGTCTATGTTTAGAACCATTCCTGTGACACTAATTATAGATTCCGATGATTCACTTCATGATTACTGTATCCCTCTAACCTTCTTATTGACGATGAAACACAGAAATTGCATCGGAATTGAATAGAAAAACACAATGCCGACATAAGTACAAGAAGACTGGCTCTTCTTACAGTCTATGATTTGAACCATTCCTGTGACACTAGTTATAGATTCCGATTCTTTACATCAGGTGTGCTGCATCCCTTGGAACTTCTTATTGACGATGAATCACCAAAATTGCATCAGAATTAAATACAAAAGACACAATGCCGACTTCAGTACAAGAAGACTGACTCTTCTTACTGTCAACGTTATTAACCATTCCTGTGACACTAGTTATACATTCAGATGCTTCACTTCAGGTTTACTGTATCCCTCTGACCGTCTTCTTGATGATGAAACCCAGAAATTACATCGGAATTAAATAGAAAAGCACAATGCCGACATAAGTACAAGAAGACTGACTCTTCTTACTGTCTATGATTTCAACCATTCCTGTGACACTAGTTATAGATTCCGATTCTTCACATCAGGTGTGCTGTATCCCTTGGACCTTCTTATTGAGGATGAAACACAAAAATTGTATTGGAATTAAATACAAAAGCACAATGCCGACTTAAGTACAAGAAGACTGACTCTTCTTACTGTCAATGTTATTAACCATTCCTGTGACACTAGTTATAGGTTCCGATGCTTCACTTCAGGTTTACTGTATCCCACTGACCTTCTTATTGACGGTGAAATTTAGAAATAGCATCGGAATTAAGTACAAAAGGCACAATGCCGACTTAAGTACAAGAAGACTGACTCTTCCTACTGTCAATGTTTTGAACCATTCCTGTGACACTAGTTATGGATTCCGATGCTTCTCTTCAAGTTTACTGTATCCCTCGGACCTTCTTATTGACGATAAAACACAGAAATTGCATCGGAATTAAATAGAAAAGGCACAATGCTGACTTAAGTACAAGAAGACTGGCTCTTCTTACTCTCTATGTTTTGAACCTTTCCTGTGAGACCGGTTTTAGATTCCGATGCTTCACTTCAGGTTTACTGTATCCCTTGGACCTTCTTATAGACGACGAAACACAGCTATTGCATCGGAATTAAATAGAAAAGCCACATTGCCGACTTAAGTACAAGAAGACTGACTCTTCTTACTTACTATGCTTTGAACATTTCCTGTGAGACCAGTTTTAGATTCCGATGCTTCACTGTATGTTTAGTGTATCCCTTGGACCTTCTTATTGACGATGAAACACAGAAATTGCATCGGAATTAAATACAAAATGCACCATGCCGACTTAAGTACAAGAAGACTGACTCTTCTTACTGACTATGTTTTGAACCATTCCTGTGACACTTGTTATAGATTCCGATGCTTCACTTCAGGTTTTCTGTATCCCTCTGACTTTCTTATAGACGATGAAACAGAGAAATTGCATCCGAATTAAATAGAAAAGGCACAATGCCGACTTAAGTACAAGAAGACTGACTCTTCCTACTGACAATGTTTTGAACCATACCTGTGACCCTAGTTATAGATTCCGATGGTTCACTTTAGGTTTACTGTATCCCTCTGACCTTCTAATTGACAATGAAACACAGAAATTGCATCGGAATTAAATACAAAAGGCACAATGCCGACTAAAGTACAAGATGACTGACTCTTCCTACTATCTATGTTTTGAACCATTCCTGTGAGACTAGTTATACATTCCGATGCTTCACTTCAGGTTTACTGTATCCCTCTGACCTTCTTCTTGATGATGAAACCCAAAAATTACATCGGAATTAAATAGAAAAGCACAATGCCGACATAAGTACAAGAAGACTGACTCTTCTTACTGTCTATGATTTGAAACATTCCGGTGACACTAGTTATAGATTCCGATTCTTCACATCAGGTGTGCTGTATCCCTTGGACCTTCTTATTGACGATGAAACACAAAAATTGCATTGGAATTAAATACAAAAGGCACAATGCCGACTTAAGTACAAGAAGACTGACTCTTCTTACTGTCAATGTTATTAACCATTCCTGTGACACTAGTTATAGATTCCGATGCTTCACCTCAGGTTCACTGTATCCCTTGGACCTTCTTATTGACGATGAAACATGGAAATTGCATCTGAATTAATTACATAAGGCACAATGCCGACTTAAGTACAAGAAGACTGACTCTTCTTACTGTCAATGTTTTGAACCATTCCTGTGACACTAGTTATGGATTCCGATGCTTCACATCAAGTTTACTGTATCCCTCTGACCTTCTTATTGACGATAAAACACAGAAATTGCATCGGAATTAAATAGAAAAGGCACAATGCTGACTTAAGTACAAGAAGACTGGCTCTTCTTACTCTCTATGTTTTGAACCTTTCCTGTGAGACCGGTTTTTGATTCCGATGCTTCACTTCAGGTTTACTGTATCCCTTGGACCTTCTTATTGACGATGAAACCCAGAAATTGCATCGGAATTAAATACAAAAGGCACAATGCCGACTAAAGTACAAGGTGACTGACTCTTCCTACTATCTTTGTTTTGAACCATTCCTGTGAGACTAGTTATACATTCCGATGCTTCAGGTTTACTGTATCCCTCTGACCTTCTTCTCGATGATGAAACCCAGAAATTACATCGGAATTAAATAGAAAAGGCCCAATGTTGACTTAAGTACAAGATGACTGACTCTTCTTGCTGTCTATGATTTGAACCATTCCTGTGACACTAGTTATAGATTCCGATGCTTCACTTCAGGTGTACTGTATCCCTTGGACCTTCTTATTGGCGATGAAACACAGTAATTGCATCGGGATTAAATACAAAATGCACAATGCTGACTTAAGTACAAGTAGACTGACTCTTCTTACTGCCTATAATGTGAACCATTCCTGTGACACTAGTTATAGATTTTGATGCTTCACTTCAGTTTTACTGTATCCCTCTGACCTTCTTATTGACGATGAAACACAGAAATTGCATCGGAATTAAATACAAAACGTACAATGCCGACTTAAGTACAAGAAGACTGTCTCTTCCTACTGTCTATGTTTTGAACCATTCCTGTGACACTAGTTATAGATTCCGATGCTTCACTTCAGGTTTACTGTATTCCCCTGACCTTCTTATTGACGATGAAACTTAGAAATTGCATCGGAATTAAATACAAAAGGCACAATGCCGACTCAAGTACAAGAAGACTGACTCTTCCTACTGTCTATGTTTTGAAACAATCCTATGACACTAGTTATAGATTCCGATGATTCACTTCAGGTTTACTGTATCCCTCTGAACTAATTATTGACGACGAAACACAGAAATTGCATCGGATTTAAATGCAAAAGGCACAATGCCGACTTAAGTACAAGAAGACTGACTCTTCTCACTGTCTATGATTTGAACCATTCCTGTGACACTAGTTGTAGATTCCGATTCTTCACTTCAGGTGTGCAGTATCCCTTGGACCTTCTTATTGACGATGAAACACAGAAATTGCGTCGGAATTAAATACAAAAATCACAATGCCGACTTAAGTACAAGAAGAATGACCCTTCCTACTGTCTACGTTTTGAACCATCCCTGTGACTCTGGTTATAGATTCCGATGCTTCACTTCAAGTTTACTGTATCCCTCTGACCTTCTTATTGACGATAAAACATAGAAATTGCATCGGAATTAAATAGAAAAGGCACAATGCCGACTTAAGTACAAGAAGACTGACTCTTCTTACTGTCTATGTTTTGAACAACTCCTGTGACCCTAGTTATAGTTTCCGATGCTTCACTTTAGGTTTACTGTATCACTTGGACCTTCTTATTGACGATGAAACACAGAAATTGCATCGGAATTAAATAGAAAAGGCACAATGCCGACTTAAGTGCAAGAAGACTGACTCTTCTTTCTGTCAATGTTTTAACCATTCCTGTGACACTAGTTATAGATTCCGATGCTTCACTTCAGGTTTACTGTATCCCACTGACCTTCTTATTGACGATGAAACTTAGAAATTGCATCGGCATTAAATACAAAAGGCACAATGCCGACTTAAGTACAAGAAGACTAACTCTTCCTACTGTCAATGTTTTGAACCATTCCTGTGACACTAGTTATAGATTCCAATGCTACACTTCAGGTTTACTGTATCCCTCTGACCTTCTTATTGACGATAAAACACAGAAATTGCATCGGAATTAAATAGAAAGGGCACAATGCTGACTTAAGTACAAGAAGACTGGCTCTTCTTACCCTCTATGTTTTGAACCTTTCCATTGAGACCGGTTTTAGATTCCGATGCTTCACTGTATGTTTACTATATCCCTTGGACCTTCTTATTGACAATCAAACACAGAATATGCATCGGAATTAAATACAAAAGGCACCATGCCGACTTAAGTACAAGAAGACTGACTCTTCTTACTGACTATGTTTTGAACCATTCTTGTGACACATGTTATAGATTCCGATGCTTCACTTCAGGTTTACTGTATCCCTCTGACTTTCTTATTGACGATGAAACACAGAAATTGCATCGGAATTAAATAGAAAAGCCACAATGCCGACTTAATTACAAGAAGACTGACTCTTCCTACTGTCAATGTTTTGAACCATTCCAGTGACACTAGTTATAGATTCCGATGCTTCACTTCAGGTTTACTGTATCCCTCTGACCTTCTTATTGACGATGAAACACAGAAATTGCATCAAAATTAAATACAAAATGCACAATGCCGACTCAAGTACAAGAAGACTGACTCTTTCTACTGTCTATGTTTTGAACCATTCCCGTGAGTCTAGTTATACATTCCGATGCTTCACTTTAGGATTACTGTATCCCTCTGACCTTCTTCTTGATGATGAAACCCAGAAATTGCATCGGAATTAAATAGAAAAGGCACAATGCCGAAATAAGTACAAGAAGACTGACTCTTCTTACTGTCTATGATTTGAACCATTCCTGTGAAACTAGTTATAGATTACGATGCTTCACTTCAGGTGTACTGTATCCCTTGGACCTTCGTATTAACGATGAAACACAGATATAGCATCGGGATTAAATACAAAAGGCACAATGCCGACTTGAGTACAAGAAAACTCACTCTTCTTACTGTCTATGGTTTGAACCATTCCTGTGACACTAGTTATTGATTCCGATGCCTCACTTCAGGTTTACTGTATCCCTTCCACCTTCTTATTGACGATGAAAGACAGAAGTTGCATCCTAATTAAATACAAAAGGCACAATGCCGATTTAAGTACAAGAAGAATTACTCTTCCCACTGTCTATGTTTCGAACCATTCCTGTGTCACTAGTTATAGATTCCGATGCTTCACTTGAGGTTTACTGTATCCCTCTGACCTTCTTATTGACGATGAAACATAGAAATTGCATCGGAATTAAATAGAAAAGGCACAATGCCGAATTAAGTACAAGTAGACTGACTCTCTTACTGTCTATGTTTTAAACCATTCCTGTGACACTAGTTATAGATTCTGATGCCTCACTTCAGGTTTACTGTATCCCTCTGTCCCTCTTATTGACGATGAAGCACAGAAATTGCATCGGAATCAAATACAAAAGGCAGAATGTCGACTTAAGTACAAGAAGACTGACTCTTCATACTGTCTACGTTTTGAACCATCCCTGTGGCACTAGTTATAGACTCCGATGCTTCACTTCCGGTTTACTGTATCCCTCTGACCTTCTTATTGACGATAAAACACAGAAATTGCATCGGAATTAAATAGAAAAAGAACAATGCTGACTTAAGTACAAGAAGACTGACTCTTCTTACTGACTATGTTTTGAACCATTCCTGTGACACTGGTTATAGATTCCGATGCTTCACTTTATGTTCACTGTATCACTTGGACCTTCTTATTGACGATGAAACACATAAATTGCATCGGAATTAAATACAAAAGGCACAATGCCGACTTAAGTACAAGAAGACTGACTCTATTTACTGTCAATATTTTTAACCATTCCTGTGACACTAGTTATAGATTCCGATGCTTCACTTCAGGTGTACTGTATCCCTCTGACCTTCTTATTGACGACGAAACACAGAAATTTCATCGGAATTAAATAGAAAAGGCACAATGCCGACTTAAGTACGAGAAGACTGACTCTTCTTACTGACTATGCTTTGAACATCTCCTGTGAGACCAGTTTTAGATTCCGATGCGTCACTATATGTTTACTGTATCTCTTGGACCTTCTTACTGACGATGAAACACACTAATTGCATCGGAATTAAATGGAAAAGGCACCATGCCGACATAAGTACAAGAAGACTGACTCTTCTTACTGACTATGTTTTGAACCATTCCTGTGACACTAGTTATAGTTTCCGATGCCTCACTTCAGGTTTACTCTATCCCTTGGACCTTCGTATTGATGATGATACACAGAAATCGCATCGGAATTAAACACAAAAGGCACAATGCCGACTTATTGTACTAGATGACCGACTCTTCCTACTGTCTATGTTTTGAACCACTCCTGTGACAATAGTTATAGATTCCGATGTCTCACTTCAGGTTTACTGTATTCCTTGGACCTTCTTATTGACGATGAAGCTCAGAAATTGCATCGGAATTAAATACAAAAGGCACAATGCTGACTTAAGTACAAGAATACTGACTCCTCCTACTGTCTAATCTTTGAACCATTCCTGTGACACTTGTTATAGATTCCGATGCTCCAATTCAGGTTAACTGTATCCCTCTGACCTTCTTACTGACGATGAAACACAGAAATTGCATGGGAATTAAATACAAAAGGCACAATGTCGACTTAAGTACAAGAAGACTGACTCTTGCTACTATCTATGTTTTGAACCATTCCGATGACATTAGTTATACATTCCGATGCTTCACTTCGGGTTTACTGTTTCCCTCTGACCTTCTTCTTGATGATGAAACACAGAAATTGCATCGGAATTAGATAGAAAAGGCACAATGCCGACTTAAGTACAAGAAGACTGACTCTTCTTACTGTCTATGTTTTGAACCATTCCTGTGACACTAGTTATTGATTCCGATGCTTCACGTTAGGTTTACTGTATCACTAGGACCTTCTTACTGACGATGAAACACAGATATTGCATCGGAATTAAATAGAAAAGGCACAATGACGACTTAAGTGCAAGAACACTGACTCTTCTTGCTGTCAATGTTTTTAAGCATTCCTGTGACACTAGTTATAGATTCCGATGCTTCACTTTAGGGTTACTGTATCCCACTGACCTTCTTATTGACAATGAAACTTAGAATTTGCATCGGAATTAAATACAAAAGGCACAATGCCGACTTAAGTACAAGAAGACTGACTCTTCCTACTGTCAATGTTTTGAACCATTCCTGTGACACTAGTTATAGATTCCGATGCTTCACTTCAAGTTTACTGTATCCCTCTGACCTTCTTATTGACGATAAAGAACAGAAATTGCATCGGAATTAAATAGAAAAAGCACATTGCTGGCTTGAGTACTAGAAAACTGGCTCTTCTTACTCTCTATGTTTTGAACCTTTCCAGTGAGACCGGTTTTAGATTCCACTGCTTCACTTCAGGTTTACTGTATACCTTGGACCTTCATATTGATGACGAAACACAGAAATTGCATCGGAATTAAATAGAAAAGGCACATTGCCGACTTAAGTACGAGAAGACTGACTCTTCCTACTGTCTATGTTTTGAACCATTCCTGTGAGACTAGTTTACATTCCGATGCTTTACTTCAGGATTACTGTATCCCTCTGACCTTCTTCTTGATGATGAAACCCAGAAATTGCATCGGAATTAAATACAAAAGGCACAATGGCGACATAAGTACTAGAAGACTGACTCTTCTTACTGTCTATGATTTGAACCATTCCTGTGACACTAGTTATAGATTACGATGCTTCACTTCAGGTGTACTGTATCCCTTGGACCTTCGTATTAACGATGAAACACAGATATTGCATCGGGATTAAATACAAAAGGCACAATGCCGACTTAAGTACAAGTAGACTGACTCCTCTTACTGTCTATGATTTGAGCCATTCCTGTGACTTTCGTTATGGATTCTGATGCTTCACTTCAGTTTATCTGTATCCCTCTGACCTTCTTATTGACGATGAAATACAGAAATTGCATCGGAATTAAATACAAAAGGCACAATGGCGACTTAAGTACAAGAAGACTTTCTCTTCCTACTGTCTATGATTTGAACCATTCCTGTGACACTAGTTATAGATTCCGATGCCTCACTTCAGGTTTACTGTATCCCTCTGTCCCTCTTATTGACGATGAAGCACAGAGATTGCATCGGAATCAAATACAAAAGGCACAATGTCGACTTAAGTACAAGAAGACTAACTCTTCATACTGTCTACGTTTTGAACCATCTCTGTGACACTAGTTATAGATTACGATGCTTCACTTCAGGTTTACTGTATCCCTCTGACCTTCTTATTGACTATAAAACACAGAAATTGCATCGGAATTAAATAGAAAAGGCACAATGCTGACTTAGTACAAGAAGACTGACTCTTTTTACTGTCAATGTTTTTAACCAATCCTGTGACACTAGTTATAGATTCCGATGCTTCACTTCAGGTTTACTGTATCCCTCTGACCTTCTTATTGACGATGAAACTTAGAAATTGCACCGGAATTAAATACAAAATGCACAGTGCCGACTCAAATACAAGATGACTGGCACTTTTTACTCACTATGCTTTGAACCTTTCCTGTGAGAACCGGTATTAGATTCCGATGCTTCACTTCAGGTTTACTATATCCCTTGGACCTTCTTACGGACGACGAAACACAGAAATTTCATCGGAATTAAATAGAAAAGGCACAATGCCGACATAAGGACGAGAAGACTGACTCTTCTTACTGACTATGCTTTGAACATTTCCAGTGAGACCAGTTTTAGATTCCGATGCTTCACTATATGTTTACTGTATATCTTGGACCTTCTTACTGACGATGAACCACAGAAATTGCATCTGAATTAAATAGAAAAGTCACCATGCCGACTTAAGTACAAGAAGACTGACTCTTCTTACTGACTATGTTTTGAACCATTCCTGCGACACTAGTTATAGATTCCGATGCCTCACTTCAGGTTTACTGTATCCCTTGGACATTCGTATTGATGATGATACACAGAAATCGCATCGGAATTAAATACAAAAGGCACAATGCCGACTTATTGTACTAGAAGACTGACTCTTCCTACTGTCTATGTTTTGAACCATTCTTGTGACACTAGTTATAGATTCCGATGTCTCACTTCAGGTTTACTGTATCGCTTGGACCTTCTTTTTGACGATGAAACACAGAAATTGCATCGGAATTAAATACAAAAGGCACAATGCCGACTTAAGTACAAGAAGACTGACTTCTAGTACTGTCTATTTTTTGAACCATTCCTGTGACACTTGTTATATATTCCGATGCTTCAATTCAGCTTAACTGTATCCCTCTGACCTTCTTATTGACGATGAAACACAGAAATTGCATCGGAATTAGGTACAAAAGGCACAATGCCGACTCAAGTACAAGAAGACTGACTCTTCCTACTATCTATGTTTTGAACCATTCCGGTGACACTAGTTATACATTCCGATGCTTCACTTCAGGTTTACTGTATCCCTCTGACCTTCTTCTTGATGATGAAACACAGAAATTGCATCGGAATTAGATAGAAAAGGCACAATGCCGACTTAAGTACAAGAAGACTGTCTATGATTTGAACCATCCCTGTGACACTAGTTATAGATTCTGATGCTTCACTTCAAGTTTACTGTATCCCTCTGACCTTCTTATTGACGATAAAACATAGAAATTGCATCGGAATTAAATAGAAAAGGCACAATGTTGACTTAAGTACAAGAAGACTGACTCTTCTTACAGACTATGTTTTGAACCATTCCTGTGACTCTAGTTATTGATTAAGATGCTTCACTTTAGGTTTACTGTATCACTAAGACCTTCTTACTGACGATGAAACACAGAAATTGCATCGGAATTAAATAGAAAAGGCACAATGACGACTTAAGTGCAAGAAGACTGACTCTTCTTGCTGTCAATGTTTTTAATATTCCTGTGACACTAGTTATAGATTCCGATGCTTCACTTTAGGTTTACTGTATCCCACTGACCTTCTTATTGACGATGAAACTTAGAATTTGCATCGGAATTAAATACAAAAGGCACAATGCCGACTTAAGTACAAGAAGACTGACTCTTCCTACTGTCAATGTTTTGAACCATTCCTGTGACACTAGTTATAGATTCCGATGCTTCACTTCAAGTTTACAGTATCCCTCTGACCTTCTTATTGACGATAAAGAACAGAAATTGCATCGGAATTAAATAGAAAAGGCACATTGCTGACTTGAGTACTAGAAAATTGGCTCTTCCTACTCTCTATGTTTTGAACCTTTCCAGTGAGACCTGTTTTAGTTTCCATTGCTTCACTTCAGGTTTACTGTATCCCTTGGACCTTCTTATTGATGACGAAACAGAGAAATTGCATCGGAATTAAATAGAAAAGGCACATTGCCGACTTAAGTACGTGAAGACTGACTCTTCTTACTTACTATGTTTTGAACATTTCCTGTGAGACCGGTTTTAGATTCCGATGCTTCACTGTATGTTTACTGTATCGCTTGGACCTTCTTATTGACGATGAAACACAGAAATTGCATCGGAATGAAATACAAAAGGCACCATGCCGACTTAAGTACAAGAAGACTGACTCTTCCTACTGTCTATGTTTTGAACCATTCCTGTGAGACTAGTTATACATTCCGATGCTTCACTTCAGGTTCACTGTATCCCTCTGACCTTATTCTTGATGATGAAACCCAGAAATTGCATCGGAATTAAATAGAAAGCGCACAATGCCGACTTAAGTACAAGAAGACTGACTCTTCTTACTGTCTATGATTTGAACCATTCCTGTGACACTTGTTATGGATTCCGATGCTTCACTTCAGGTGTACTGTATCCCTTGGACCTTCTTATTGACGATGAAACACAGAAATTGCATCGGAATGAAATACAAAAGGCACAATGTCGACTCAAATACAAGATGACTGGCTCTTCTTACTCACTATGCTTTGAACCTTTCCTGTGAGACCGGTTTTAGATTCTGATGCTTCACTTCAGGTTTACTGTATCCCTTGGACCTTCATATGGATGACGAAACACAGAAATGGCATCGGAATTAGATACAAAAGGCACAATGCCGACTCAAATACAAGATGCCTGGCTCTTCTTATTCACTATGCTTTGAACCTTTATTGTGAGACCGGTATTAGATTCCGATGCTTCACTTCAGGTTTACTGTATCCCTTGGACCTTCTTATTGACGACGAAACACAGAAATTTCATCGGAATTAAATAGAAAAGGCACAATGCCGACTCAAATACAAGATGACTGGCTCTTCTAACTGACTATGCTTTGAACATATCCTGTGAGACCCGTTTCAGTTTCCGATGCTTCTCTATATGTTTACTATATATCTTGGACCTTATTATTGACGATGAAACACAGAAATTGCATCGGAATTAAATACAAATAGCACCATGCCGACTTAAGTACAAGAAGACTGACTCTTCCTACAGTCTACGTTTTGAACCATCCCTGTGACACTAGTCATAGGTTCCGATGCTTCACTTCATGTGTACTGTATCTTTTGGACCTTCGTATTGACGTTGAAACACAGAAATTGCATCGGGATTAAATACAAAAGGCACAATGCCAACTTAAGTACACGTAGACTGACCCTTCTTACTGTCTATGTTTTGAACCATTCCTGTGACACTAGTTATAGATTCTGATGCTTCACATCAGTTTTACTGTATCCCCCTGACCTTCTTATTGACGATGAAACACAGAAATTGCATCGGAATTAAATACAAAAGGCATAATGCCGACTTAAGTACAAGAAGACTGTCTCTCCCTACTGTCTATGTTTTGAACCATTCCTGTGACACTAGTTATAGATTCCGATGCCTCACTTCAGGTTAACTGTATCCCTTGGACCTTCTTATTGACGATGAAAGACAGAAATTGCATCGGAATTAAATACAAAGGCACAATGCCGACTTCAGTACAAGAAGACTGACTCTTCCTACTGTTTACGTTTTGAACCATCCCTGTGACACTAGTTATAGATTCTGATGCTTCACTTCAGGTTTACTGTATCCCTCAGACCTTCTTATTGACGATGAAACACAGAAATTGCATCGGAATTAAATAGAAAATGCACAATGCTGACTTAAGTACAAGAAGACTGACTCTTCTCACTGTCTACGTTTTGAACCATTCCTGTGACACTAGTGATAGATTCCGATGCCTCAATTCAGGTTTACTGTACCCCTCGGACCTTTTAATTGAAGATGAAACACAGAAGTTGTATCTGAAATAAATACAAAAGGCACAATGCCGACTTAATTACAAGAAGACTGACTCTTCCTACTGTCTATGCTTTGAACCATTCCTGTGACACTAGTTATAGATTCTGATGCCTCACTTCAGGTTCACTGGATCCCTCTGACACTCTTATTGACGATGAAACACAGAAATTGCATCGGAATTAAATACAAAAATCACAATGCCGACTTAAGTACAAGAAGACTGACTCTTCCTACTGTCTACGTTTTGAACCATTCCTGTGACACTAGTTACAGATTCCGATGCTTCACTTTAGGTTTACTGTATCACATGGACCTTCTTATTGACGATGAAACACAGAAATTGCATATGAATTAAATACAAAAGGCACAATGCCGACTTAAGTACAAGATGACTTACTCTTCTTACTGTCAATGTTTTAACCATTCCTGTGACACTAGTTATAGATTCCGATGCGTCACTTCAGGTTTGCTGTATACCTCTGACATTCTTATTGACGATGAAACAGAGAAATTGAATCGTAATTAATTAGAAAAGGCACAATGCTGACTTAAATACAAGAAGACTGACTCTTCTTACTGTCTATGTTTTGAACCATTCCTGTGTCACTAGTTATAGATTCCGATGCCTCACTTCAGGTTTACTGTATCCCTTGGACCTTCTTATTGACGATGAAACACAGAAGTTGCATTGGAATTAAATACAAATGGCACAATGCCGACTTAAGTACAAGAACATTTACTCTTCCTACTGTCTACGTTTTGAACCATCCCTGTGACACTAGTTATAGATTCCGATGCTTCACTTCAAGTTTACTGTATCCCTCTGACATTCTTATTGACGATAAAACACAGAAATAGGATCGGAATTAAATAGAAAAGGCACAATGCTGACTTAAGTACAAGAAGACTGACTTTTCTTACTGACTATGCTTTGTACCATTCCTGTGATACTAGTTATAGATTCCGATGCTTCACTTTAGGTTTACTGTATCACTTGGACCTTCTTATTGACGATGAAACACAGAAATTGCATCGGAAATAAATACAAAAGGCACAATGACGACTCAAATACAAGATGACTGGCTCTTCTTACTCTCTATGTTTTGAACCTTTCGTGTGAGACCGCATTTAGATTCCGATGCTTCACTTCAGGTATACTGTATCCCTTGGACTCTCTTATTGACGACGACACACAGAAATTGCATCGGAATTAAATAGAAAAGGCACAATGCCGACTTAAGTACAAGAAGACTGACTCTTCTTACTGACTATGTTTCAACCATTTCCTGTGAGACCTGTTTTAGAATCCGATGCTTCACTATATGTTTACTTTATCCCTCAGACCTTCTTATTGACGATGAAACACAGAAATTGCATCGGAAATAAATAGAAAATACACAATGCTGACTTAAGTACAAGAAGACTGACTCTTCTTACTGTCTACGTTTTGAACCATTCCTGTGACACTAGTTGCAGATTCCGATGCTTCACTTTAGGTTTACTGTATCACATGGACCTTCTTATTGACGATGAAACACAGAAATTGCATCGGAATTAAATACAAAAGGCACAATGCCGACTTAAGTACAATGTTTTTAACCATTCCTGTGACACTAGTTATTGATTCCGATGCCTCACTTCATGTTTACTGTATCCCTCTGACATTCTTATTGACGATGAAACAGAGAAATAGAATCGTACTTAATTAGAAAAGGCACAACGCTGACTTAAGTACAAGAAGACTGACTCTTCTTACTGTCTATGTTTTGAACCATTCCTTTGTCACTAGTTATAGATTCCGATGCCTCACTTCAGGTTTACTGTATCCCTTGGACCTACTTAGTGACGATGAAACACAGAAGTTGCATCGGAATTAAATACAAAATGCACAATGCCGACTTAAGTACAAGAACATTTACTCTTCCTACTGTCGACGTTTTGAACCATCCCTGTGACACTAGTTATACATTCCGATGCTTCACTTCAAGTTTACTGTATCCCTCTGACCTTCTTATTGACGATAAAACACAGATATAGGATGGGAATTAAATAGAAAAGGCACAATGCTGACTTAAGTACAAGAAGACTGACTCTTCTTACTGACTATGTTTTGAACCATTCCTGTGACACTAGTTATAGATTCCGATGCTTCACTTTAGGTTTACTGCATCACTTGGACCTTCTTATTGACGATGAAACACAGAAATTGCATCGGAAATAAATACAAAAGGCAAAATGCCGACTCAAATACAAGATGACTGGCTCTTCTTACTCTCTATGTTTTGAACCTTTCGTGTGAGACCGGTTTTAGATTCCGATGCTTCACTTCAGGTATACTGTATCCCTTGGACCCTCTTATTGACGACGACACACAGAAATTGCATCGGAATTAAATAGAAAAGGCACAATGCCGACTTAAGTACACGAAGACTGACTCTTCTTACTGACTATGATTTGAACCATTCCTGTGACACTTGTTATAGATTCCGATGCTTCACTTCAGGTTTACTGTATCCCTCTGACTTTCTTATTGACGATGAAACAGAGAAATTGCATCGGAATTAAATAGAAAAGGCACAATACCGACTTAAGTACAAGTAGACTGACTCTACTTACTGTCTATGTTTTGAACCATTCCTGAGACACTACTTATAGATTCTGATGCCTCACTTCAGGTTTACTGTATCCCTCTGACCTTCTTATTGACGATGAAACACAGAAATTGCATCGGAATTAAATAGAAAAGGCACCATGCTGACTTATGTACAAGAAGACTGACTCTTCTTACCGTCTATGTTTGAACCATTCCTGTGACACTAGTTATAATTTCCGATGCCTCACTTCAGGTATACTGTATCCCTTGGACCTTCTTATTGACGATGAAACACAGAAGTTGCATCGGAATTAAATACAAAAGGCACAATGCCGACTTACATACAAGAAGACTGACTCCTCTTACTGTCAATGTTTTTAACCATTCCTGTGACACTAGTTATAGATCCCGATGCTTAACTTAAGGTTTACTGTATACCTCTGACGTTCTTATTGACGACGAAACTTAGAATTTGCATCGGAATTAAATACAAAAGGCACAATGCCGACTCAAACACAAGATGACTGGCTCTGCTTACTCTCTATGTTTTGAGCCTTTCCTATGAGACCAGCTTTAGATTCCGATACTTCACTTCAGGTGTACTGTATCCCTTGGACCTTCTTATTGACGACGAAACACAGAAATGGCATCGGAATTAAATAGCAAAGGCACAATGCCGACTTAGGTGCAAGAAGACTGACTCTTCTTACTGACTATGTTTTGAACATTTCCTGTGACACCAGTTTTAGATTCCGATGTTTCACTATATGTTTACTGTATCCCTTGGACATTCCTATTGACGATGAAACACAGAAATTGCATCGGAATTAATCAGAATAGGCACAATGCTGACTTAAGTACAAGAAGACTGACTCTTCTTACTGTCTATGATTTGAACCATTCCTGTGACACTAGTAATAGATTCCGATGCCTCACTTCAGGTTTACTGTATCCCTTGGACCTTCTTATTGCCCATGAATCACAGAAGTTCCATCGGAATTAAATACAAATAGGACAATGCCGACTTAAGTACAAGAAGACTGACTCTTCCTACTGTCTATGTTTTGAACCAATCCTGTGAAACTAGTCATAGATTCTGATGCCTCACTTCAGGTTTACTGTATCGCTCTGACCCTCATATTGACGATGAAAAACAGAAATTGCATCCGAATTAAATACAAAAATCACAATGCCGACATCAGTACAAGAAGACTGACTCTTCCTACTGTCTACGTTTTGAACCATTCCTGTGACACTAGTTATAGATTCTGATGCTTCACTTCAAGTTTACTGTATCCCTCTGACCTTCGTATTGACGATAAAACACAGAAATTGCATCGGAATTGAATAGAAAAGGCACAATGCTGAATTAAGTACAAAAAGACTGACTCTTCTTACTGACTATGTTTTGAACCATTCCTGTGACACTAGTTATAGATTCCGATGCTCCACTTTATGTTTGCTGTAAGCATCGTAATTAAATACAAAAGTCACAATGCCGACTTAAGTACAAGAAGACAGACTCTTCTTACTGTCAATGCTTTTAACTATTCCTGTGACACATGTTATAGATTCCGATGCTTCACTTCAGGTTTACTGTACACCTCAGTTCTTCTTATTGACGATGAAACTCAGAAATTACATCGGAATTAAATACAAAAGGCACAATCCGGCTTTAGTACAAAAATACAGACTCTTCCTACTGTCTACGTTTTGAACCATCCCTGTGACACTAGTTATAGATTCCGAAGCTTCACGTCAGGTTTACTGTATCCCTCAGACCTTCTTATTGACGATAAAACACAGAAATTGCACCGGAATTAAGTAGAAAAGGCGCAATGCCGACTTTAGTACAAGACGACTGACTCTTCTTACTGACAATGATTTGAACATTTCCTGTGAGACCAGTTTTAGATTCCGATGCTTCACAATTTGTTTACGGTATCCCTTGGACCTTCTTATTGACGATGAAACACAGAAATTGCATCGGAATTACATACAAAAGGCACAATGCCGACTTAAGTTCACGAAGACTGACTCTTCTTACTGACTATGATTTGAACCATTCCTGTGACACTTGTTATAGATTCCGATGCTTCACTTCAGGTTTACTGTATCCCTCTGACTTTCTTATTGACGATGAAACAGAGAAATTGCATCGGAATTAAATAGAAAAGGCACAATACCGACTTAAGTACAAGTAGACTGACTCTACTTACTGTCTATGTTTTGAACCATTCCTGTGACACTAGTTATAGATTCTGATGCTTCACTTCAGTTTGACTGTATCCCTCTGACCTTCTTATTGATGATGAATCACTGAAATTGCATCAGAATTAAATACAAAAGGCACAATGCCGACTTAAGTACAAGAAGACTGTCTCTTGCTACTGTCTATGATTTGAACCATTTCTGAGACACTACTTATAGATTCTGATGCCTCACTTCAGGTTTACTGTATCCCTCTGACCTTCGTATTGACGATGAAACACAGAAATTGCATCGGAATTAAATAGAAAAGGCACCATGCTGTCTTATGTACAAGAAGACTGACTCTTCTTACCGTCTATGTTTGAACCATTCCTGTGACACTAGTTATAATTTCCGATGCCTCACTTCAGGTATACTGTATCCCTTGGACCTTCTTATTGACGATGAAACACAGAAGTTGCATCGGAATTAAATACAAAAGGCACGATGCCGACTTACGTACAAGAAGACTGACTCCTCTTACTGTCAATGTTTTTAACCATTCCTGTGACACTAGTTATAGATCCCGATGCTTAACTTAAGGTTTACTGTATACCTCTGACGTTCTTATTGACGACGAAACTTAGAATTTGCATCGGAATTAAATACAAAAGGCACAATGCCGACTCAAACACAAGATGACTGGCTCTGCTTACTCTCTATGTTTTGAGCCTTTCCTATGAGACCAGCTTTAGATTCCGATACTTCACTTCAGGTGTACTGTATCCCTTGGACCTTCTTATTGACGACGAAACACAGAAATGGCATCGGAATTAAATAGCAAAGGCACAATGCCGACTTATGTGCAAGAAGACTGACTCTTCTTACTGACTATGTTTTGAACATTTCCTGTGACACCAGTTTTAGATTCCGATGTTTCACTATATGTTTACTGTATCCCTTGGACTTTCCTATTGACGATGAAACACAGAAATTGCATCGGAATTAATCAGAATAGGCACAATGCTGACTTAAGTACAAGAAGACTGACTCTTCTTACTGTCTATGATTTGAACCATTCCTGTGACACTAGTAATAGATTCCGATGCCTCACTTCAGGTTTACTGTATCCCTTGGACCTTCTTATTGCCCATGAATCACAGAAGTTCCATCGGAATTAAATACAAATAGGACAATGCCGACTTAAGTACAAGAAGACTGACTCTTCCTACTGTCTATGTTTTGAACCAATCCTGTGAAACTAGTCATAGATTCTGATGCCTCACTTCAGGTTTACTGTATCGCTCTGACCCTCATATTGACGATGAAAAACAGAAATTGCATCGGAATTAAATACAAAAATCACAATGCCGACTTCAGTACAAGAAGACTGACTCTTCCTACTGTCTACGTTTTGAACCATTCCTGTGACACTAGTTATAGATTCCGATGCTTCACTTCAAGTTTACTGTATCCCTCTCACCATCGTATTGACGATAAAACACAGAAATTGCATCGGAATTGAATAGAAAAGGCACAATGCTGAATTAAGTACAAAAAGACTGACTCTTCTTACTGACTATGTTTTGAACCATTCCTGTGACACTAGTTATAGAATCCGATGCTCCACTTTATGTTTGCTGTAAGCATCGTAATTAAATACAAAAGTCACAATGCCGACTTAAGTGCAAGAAGACTGACTCTTCTTACTGACTATGTTTTGAACCATTCCTGTGACACTAGTTATAGATTCCGATGCTTCACTTCAGGTTTACTGTATACCTCAGTTCTTCTTATTGACGATGAAACTCAGAAATTACATCGGAATTAAATACAGAAGGCACATTGCCGAATTAAGTACAAGTAGGCTGACTCTTCTTACTGTCTATGTTTTGAACCATTCCTGTGACACTAGTTATAGATTCTGATGCCTCACTTCAGGTTTACTGTATCCCTCTGACCCTCATTGACGATGAAACACAGAAATTGCATCGGAATTAAATACAAAAGGCACAATGCCGACTTAAGTACAAGAATACTGATTCTTCCTACTGTCTACGTTTTGAACCATCCCTGTGACACTAGTTATAGATTCCGATGCTTCACTTCAGGTTTGCTGTATCCCTCTGACCTTCTTATTGACGATAAAACACAGAAATTGCATCGGAATTAAATTGAAAATGCGCAATGCTGACTTAAGTACAGGAAGACTGACTCTTCTTACTGACTATGTTTTGAACCATTCCTGTGACACTAGTTATTGATTCCGATGCTTCACTTTAGGTTCACTGTATCACTTTGATCTTCTTATTGACGATGAAACACAGAAATTGCATCGGAATTAAATACAAAAGGCACAATGCCGACTCAAGTACAAGAAATCTGACTCTTCCTACTGTCTATGTTTTGAACCATTCCTGTGACAATAATTATACATTCCGATGCTTCACTTCAGGTTTACTGTATCCCTCTGACCTTCTAATTGACGATGAAACACAGAAATGGAACATCGGAATTAAATACAAAAGGCACAGTGCCGACTTAAGTATAAGAAGACTGACTCTTCCTAATCTCAATGTTTTGAACCATTCCCGTGACACTAGTTATAGATTCCGATGCTTCAATTCAGGTTTACTGTATCCCTCTGACCATCTTATTAACGATCAAACACAGACATTGCATCGGAATTAAATACAAAATGCACAATGCCGACTTACGTACAAGAAGCCCGACTCATCCTTCTGTCTATGTTTTGAACCATTCCTGTGACACTAGTTATAAATTCCGATGCTTCACTTCAGGTTTACTGTATCCCTTGGACCTACACATTGAGAACGAAACACAGAAACTGCATCGGAATTAAATAGAAAAGGCACAATGCCGACTTAAGTACAAGAAGACTGACTCTTCCAACTGTCTATGTTTTGAACCATTCCTGTGACACTAGTTATAGATTCCGATGCTTCACGTCAGGTTTACTGTATCCCTCTGATCTTCTTATTGTAGATGAAACACAGAAATTGCATCGGAAGTAAATACAGAAGGCACATTGCCGAATTAAGTACAAGTAGACTGACTCTTCTCACTCTCTATGTTTTGAACCATTCCTGTGACACTAGTTATAGATTCTGATGCCTCACTTCAGGTTTACTGTATCCCTCTGACCCTCTTATTGACGATGAAACACAGAAATTGCATCGGAATTAAATACAAAAGGCACAATGCCGACTTAAGTACAAGAATACTGATTCTTCCTACGGTCTTCGTTTTGAACCATATCTGTGACACTAGTTATAGATTCCGATGCTTCACTTCAGGTTTGCTGTATCCCTCTGACCTTCTTATTGACGATAAAACACAGAAATTACATCGGAATTAAATAGAAAATGCGCAATGCTGACTTAAGTACAAAAAGACTGACTCTTCTTACTGACTATGTTTTGAACCATTCCAGTGACACTAGTTATAGATTCCGATGCTTCACTTTAGGTTTACTGTATCACTTTGATCTTCTTATTGACGATGAAACACAGAAATTGCATCGGAATTAAATACAAAAGGCACAATGCCGTCTAAATTACAAGAAGAGTGACTCTTTTTACTGTCAATGTTTTTAACCATTCGTGTGACACAAGTTATAGATTCCGATGCTTCACTTGAGGTTTACTGTATTTCTCTGACCTTCTTCTTGATGATGAAAAACAGAAATTGCATCGGAATTAAATACAGAAGGCACCATGCCGACTTAAGTACAAGAAGCCTGACTCTTCTTACTGACTATGTTTTGAACCATTCCTGGAACACTAGTTATAGATTCCGATGCCTCACTTCAGGTTTACTGTTTCCCGTGGACCTTCTTATTGATGATGAAACACAGAAATTGCATCGGAATTAAATACAAAAGGCACAATGCCGACTTTAGTACAAGAAGACTGACTCTTCCTACTGTCTATATTTTGACCCATTCCTGTGACACTTGTTATAGATTCCGATGCTTCACTTCAGGTTTACTGTATCCCTCTGACCTTTTTATTGACGATGAAACACAGAAATTGCATCGGAATTAAATACAAAAGGCACAATGCTGACTCATGTACAAGAGAACTGACTCTTCCTACTGTCTATATTTTGAACCATTCCTGTGACACTAGTATACATTCCAATGCTTCACTTTAGGTTTACTGTATCCCTCTGACCTTCTTCTTGTTGATGAAACACAGAAATTGCATCGGAATTAAATAGAAAAGGCACAATGCCGACTTAAGTACAAGAAGACTGACTTTTCTTACTGTCTATGTTTTGAACCATTCCTGTGACACTAGTTATAGATTCCCATGCTTCACTTCAGGTTTACTGTATCCCTTGGACCATCTTATTGACGACGGAATACAGAATTTGCATCGGAATTAAATAGAAAAGGCACAATGCCGACTGAAGTACAAGAAGACTGACTCTTCCTACTGTCTCTGTTTTGAACCATACATGTGACACTAGCTATAGATTCCGATGCTTCACTTCAGGTTTACTTTAGCCCTCTTTTCTTCTTATTGACGATGAAACACAGAAATTGCATCGGAATTAAATAGAAAAGGCACAATGCCGACTTAAGTACAAGAAGACTGACACTTCTTGCTGGCTATGTTTTGAACATTTCCTGTTAGACCAGTTTTAGATTCCGATGCTTCGCAATATGTTTACTGTATCCCTTGCGCCTTCTTATTGACGATGAAACACAGAAATTGCATCGTAATTTAATACAAAAGGCACAATGCCGACTTAAGTACTAGAAGACTTACTCTTCCTACTGTCTATGTTTTGATCCATTCCTGTGGCACTAGTTATAGATTCCGATGACTAACTTCAGGTTTACTGTATCCCTTGGACCTTCTTATTGATGATGAAACACAGAAATTGCATCGGAATTAAATACAATAGGCACAATGCCGACTCAAGTACAAGATATCTGACTCTTCCTACTGTCTATGTTTTGAACCATTCCTGTGACACTAGTTATACATTCCGATGTTTCACTTCAGGTTTACTGTATCCCTCTGACCTTCTTATTGATGATATAACACAGAAATTGCATCGGAATTAAATCCAAAGGGCACAATGCCGACTTCAGTACCATAAGACTGACTCTGCTTACTGTCTATGTTTTGAACCATTTCTGTGATACTAGTTATAGGTATCGATGCTTCACTTCAGGTTTTCTGCTTCCCTTGGACCTTCTTATTGACGATGAAACACAGAAATTGCATCGGAATCAAATACAAATGGCACAATGCCGACTTAAGTACAAGAAGACTTACTCTTCCTACTGTCTATGTTTTGAACCCTTCCTGTGACACTAGTTATAGATTCCGATGCTTCACGTCAGGTTTACTGTATCCCTCTGACCTTCTTATTGATGAAGAAACACAGAAATTGCATCGTAATTAAATACAAAAGGCACAATGCCGACTTAAGTACTAGAAGACTTACTCTTCCTACTGTCTATGTTTTGAACCATTCCTGTGACACTAGTTATAGATTCCGATGACTAACTTCAGGTTTACTGTATCCCTTGGACCTTCTTATTGATGATGAAACACAGAAATTGCATTAGAATTAAATACAAAAGGCACAATGCCGACTCAAGTACAAGAAATCTGACTCTTCCTACTGTCTATGTTTTGAACCATTCCTTTGTCACTAGTTATAGATTCCGATGCCTCACTTCAGGTTTACTGTATCCCTTGGACCTACTTAGTGACGATGAAACACAGAAGTTGCATCGGAATTAAATACAAAAGGCACAATGCCGACTTAAGTACAAGAACATTTACTCTTCCTACTGTCGACGTTTTGAACCATCCCTGTGACACTAGTTATACATTCCGATGCTTCACTTCAAGTTTACTGTATCCCTCTGACCTTCTTATTGACGATAAAACACAGATATAGGATGGGAATTAAATAGAAAAGGCACAATGCTGACTTAAGTACAAGAAGACTGACTCTTCTTACTGACTATGTTTTGAACCATTCCTGTGACACTAGTTATAGATTCCGATGCCTCACTTTAGGTTTACTGCATCACTTGGACCTTCTTATTGACGATGAAACACAGAAATTGCATCGGAAATAAATACAAAAGGCAAAATGCCGACTCAAATACAAGATGACTGGCTCTTCTTACTCTCTATGTTTTGAACCTTTCGTGTGAGACCGGTTTTAGATTCCGATGCTTCACTTCAGGTATACTGTATCCCTTGGACCCTCTTATTGACGACGACACACAGAAATTGCATCGGAATTAAATAGAAAAGGCACAATGCCGACTTAAGTACACGAAGACTGACTCTTCTTACTGACTATGATTTGAACCATTCCTGTGACACTTGTTATAGATTCCGATGCTTCACTTCAGGTTTACTGTATCCCTCTGACTTTCTTATTGACGATGAAACAGAGAAATTGCATCGGAATTAAATAGAAAAGGCACAATACCGACTTAAGTACAAGTAGACTGACTCTACTTACTGTCTATGTTTTGAACCATTCCTGAGACACTACTTATAGATTCTGATGCCTCACTTCAGGTTTACTGTATCCCTCTGACCTTCTTATTGACGATGAAACACAGAAATTGCATCGGAATTAAATAGAAAAGGCACCATGCTGACTTATGTACAAGAAGACTGACTCTTCTTACCGTCTATGTTTGAACCATTCCTGTGACACTAGTTATAATTTCCGATGCCTCACTTCAGGTATACTGTATCCCTTGGACCTTCTTATTGACGATGAAACACAGAAGTTGCATCGGAATTAAATACAAAAGGCACAATGCCGACTTACGTACAAGAAGACTGACTCCTCTTACTGTCAATGTTTTTAACCATTCCTGTGACACTAGTTATAGATCCCGATGCTTAACTTAAGGTTTACTGTATACCTCTGACGTTCTTATTGACGACGAAACTTAGAATTTGCATCGGAATTAAATACAAAAGGCACAATGCCGACTCAAACACAAGATGACTGGCTCTGCTTACTCTCTATGTTTTGAGCCTTTCCTATGAGACCAGCTTTAGATTCCGATACTTCACTTCAGGTGTACTGTATCCCTTGGACCTTCTTATTGACGACGAAACACAGAAATGGCATCGGAATTAAATAGCAAAGGCACAATGCCGACTTAGGTGCAAGAAGACTGACTCTTCTTACTGACTATGTTTTGAACATTTCCTGTGACACCAGTTTTAGTTTCCGATGTTTCACTATATGTTTACTGTATCAATTGGACATTCCTATTGACGATGAAACACAGAAATTGCATCGGAATTAATCAGAATAGGCACAATGCTGACTTAAGTACAAGAAGACTGACTCTTCTTACTGTCTATGATTTGAACCATTCCTGTGACACTAGTAATAGATTCCGATGCCTCACTTCAGGTTTACTGTATCCCTTGGACCTTCTTATTGCCCATGAATCACAGAAGTTCCATCGGAATTAAATACAAATAGGACAATGCCGACTTAAGTACAAGAAGACTGACTCTTCCTACTGTCTATGTTTTGAACCAATCCTGTGAAACTAGTCATAGATTCTGATGCCTCACTTCAGGTTTACTGTATCGCTCTGACCCTCATATTGACGATGAGAAACAGAAATTGCATCCGAATTAAATACAAAAATCACAATGCCGACTTCAGTACAAGAAGACTGACTCTTCCTACTGTCTACGTTTTGAACCATTCCTGTGACACTAGTTATAGATTCCGATGCTTCACTTCAAGTTTACTGTATCCCTCTGACCTTCGTATTGACGATAAAACACAGAAATTGCATCGGAATTGAATAGAAAAGGCACAATGCTGAATTAAGTACAAAAAGACTGACTCTTCTTACTGACTATGTTTTGAACCATTCCTGTGACACTAGTTATAGATTCCGATGCTCCACTTTATGTTTGCTGTAAGCATCGTAATTAAATACAAAAGTCACAATGCCGACTTAAGTACAAGAAGACAGACTCTTCTTACTGTCAATGCTTTTAACTATTCCTGTGACACATGTTATAGATTCCGATGCTTCACTTCAGGTTTACTGTACACCTCAGTTCTTCTTATTGACGATGAAACTCAGAAATTACATCGGAATTAAATACAAAAGGCACAATCCGGCTTTAGTACAAAAATACAGACTCTTCCTACTGTCTACGTTTTGAACCATCCCTGTGACACTAGTTATAGATTCCGAAGCTTCACGTCAGGTTTACTGTATCCCTCTGACCTTCTTATTGACGATAAAACACAGAAATTGCACCGGAATTAAGTAGAAAAGGCGCAATGCCGACTTTAGTACAAGACGACTGACTCTTCTTACTGACAATGATTTGAACATTTCCTGTGAGACCAGTTTTAGATTCCGATGCTTCACAATTTGTTTACGGTATCCCTTGGACCTTCTTATTGACGATGAAACACAGAAATTGCATCGGAATTACATACAAAAGGCACAATGCCGACTTAAGTTCACGAAGACTGACTCTTCTTACTGACTATGATTTGAACCATTCCTGTGACACTTGTTATAGATTCCGATGCTTCACTTCAGGTTTACTGTATCCCTCTGACTTTCTTATTGACGATGAAACAGAGAAATTGCATCGGAATTAAATAGAAAAGGCACAATACCGACTTAAGTACAAGTAGACTGACTCTACTTACTGTCTATGTTTTGAACCATTCCTGTGACACTAGTTATAGATTCTGATGCTTCACTTCAGTTTGACTGTATCCCTCTGACCTTCTTATTGACGATGAATCACTGAAATTGCATCAGAATTAAATACAAAAGGCACAATGCCGACTTAAGTACAAGAAGACTGTCTCTTGCTACTGTCTATGATTTGAACCATTCCTGAGACACTACTTATAGATTCTGATGCCTCACTTCAGGTTTACTGTATCCCTCTGACCTTCGTATTGACGATGAAACACAGAAATTGCATCGGAATTAAATAGAAAAGGCACCATGCTGTCTTATGTACAAGAAGACTGACTCTTCTTACCGTCTATGTTTGAACCATTCCTGTGACACTAGTTATAATTTCCGATGCCTCACTTCAGGTATACTGTATCCCTTGGACCTTCTTATTGACGATGAAACACAGAAGTTGCATCGGAATTAAATACAAAAGGCACAATGCCGACTTACGTACAAGAAGACTGACTCCTCTTACTGTCAATGTTTTTAACCATTCCTGTGACACTAGTTATAGATACCGATGCTTAACTTAAGGTTTACTGTATACCTCTGACGTTCTTATTGACGACGAAACTTAGAATTTGCATCGGAATTAAATACAAAAGGCACAATGCCGACTCAAACACAAGATGACTGGCTCTGCTTACTCTCTATGTTTTGAGCCTTTCCTATGAGACCAGCTTTAGATTCCGATACTTCACTTCAGGTGTACTGTATCCCTTGGACCTTCTTATTGACGACGAAACACAGAAATGGCATCGGAATTAAATAGCAAAGGCACAATGCCGACTTATGTGCAAGAAGACTGACTCTTCTTACTGACTATGTTTTGAACATTTCCTGTGACACCAGTTTTAGATTCCGATGTTTCACTATATGTTTACTGTATCCCTTGGACTTTCCTATTGACGATGAAACACAGAAATTGCATCGGAATTAATCAGAATAGGCACAATGCTGACTTAAGTACAAGAAGACTGACTCTTCTTACTGTCTATGATTTGAACCATTCCTGTGACACTAGTAATAGATTCCGATGCCTCACTTCAGGTTTACTGTATCCCTTGGACCTTCTTATTGCCCATGAATCACAGAAGTTCCATCGGAATTAAATACAAATAGGACAATGCCGACTTAAGTACAAGAAGACTGACTCTTCCTACTGTCTATGTTTTGAACCAATCCTGTGAAACTAGTCATAGATTCTGATGCCACACTTCAGGTTTACTGTATCGCTCTGACCCTCATATTGACGATGAAAAACAGAAATTGCATCGGAATTAAATACAAAAATCACAATGCTGACTTCAGTACAAGAAGACTGACTCTTCCTACTGTCTACGTTTTGAACCATTCCTGTGACACTAGTTATAGATTCCGATGCTTCACTTCAAGTTTACTGTATCCCTCTCACCATCGTATTGACGATAAAACACAGAAATTGCATCGGAATTGAATAGAAAAGGCACAATGCTGAATTAAGTACAAAAAGACTGACTCTTCTTACTGACTATGTTTTGAACCATTCCTGTGACACTAGTTATAGAATCCGATGCTCCACTTTATGTTTGCTGTAAGCATCGTAATTAAATACAAAAGTCACAATGCCGACTTAAGTACAAGAAGACAGACTCTTCTTACTGTCAAAGCTTTTAACTATTCCTGTGACACATGTTATAGATTCCGATGCTTCACTTCAGGTTTACTGTATACCTCAGTTCTTCTTATTGACGATGAAACTCAGAAATTACATCGGAATTAAATACAGAAGGCACATTGCCAAATTAAGTACAAGTAGGCTGACTCTTCTTACTGTCTATGTTTTGAACCATTCCTGTGACACTAGTTATAGATTCTGATGCCTCACTTCAGGTTTACCGTATCCCTCTGACCCTCATTGACGATGAAACACAGAAATTGCATCGGAATTAAATACAAAAGGCACAATGCCGACTTAAGTACAAGAATACTGATTCTTCCTACTGTCTACGTTTTGAACCATCCCTGTGACACTAGTTATAGATTCCGATGCTTCACTTCAGGTTTGTTGTATCCCTCTGACCTTCTTATTGACGATAAAACACAGAAATTGCATCGGAATTAAATTGAAAATGCGCAATGCTGACTTAAGTACAGGAAGACTGACTCTTCTTACTGACTATGTTTTGAACCATTCCTGTGACACTGGTTACTGATTCCGATGCTTCACTTTAGGTTCACTGTATCACTTTGATCTTCTTATTGACGATGAAACACAGAAATTGCATCGGAATTAAATACAAAAGGCACAATGCCGACTCAAGTACAAGAAATCTGACTCTTCCTACTGTCTATGTTTTGAACCATTCCTGTGACAATAATTATACATTCCGATGCTTCACTTCAGGTTTACTGTATCCCTCTGACCTTCTAATTGACGATGAAACACAGAAATGGAACATCGGAATTAAATACAAAAGGCACAGTGCCGACTTAAGTATAAGAAGACTGACTCTTCCTAATCTCAATGTTTTGAACCATTCCCGTGACACTAGTTATAGATTCCGATGCTTCAATTCAGGTTTACTGTATCCCTCTGACCATCTTATTAACGATCAAACACAGACATTGCATCGGAATTAAATACAAAATGCACAATGCCGACTTACGTACAAGAAGCCCGACTCATCCTTCTGTCTATGTTTTGAACCATTCCTGTGACACTAGTTATAAATTCCGATGCTTCACTTCAGGTTTACTGTATCCCTTGGACCTACACATTGAGAACGAAACACAGAAACTGCATCGGAATTAAATAGAAAAGGCACAATGCCGACTTAAGTACAAGAAGACTGACTCTTCTAACTGTCTATGTTTTGAACCATTCCTGTGACACTAGTTATAGATTCCGATGCTTCACGTCAGGTTTACTGTATCCCTCTGATCTTCTTATTGTAGATGAAACACAGAAATTGCATCGGAATTAAATACAAAAGGCACAATGCCGTCTAAATTACAAGAAGAGTGACTCTTTTTACTGTCAATGTTTTTAACCATTCGTGTGACACTAGTTATAGATTCCGATGCTTCACTTGAGGTTTACTGTATCCCTCTGACCTTCTTCTTGATGATGAAAAACAGAAATTGCATCGGAATTAAATACAGAAGGCACCATGCCGACTTAAGTACAAGAAGCCTGACTCTTCTTACTGACTATGTTTTGAACCATTCCTGGAACACTAGTTATAGATTCCGATGCCTCACTTCAGGTTTACTGTTTCCCGTGGACCTTCTTATTGATGATGAAACACAGAAATTGCATCGGAATTAAATACAAAATGCACAATGCCGACTTTAGTACAAGAAGACTGACTCTTCCTACTGTCTATATTTTGACCCATTCCTGTGACACTTGTTATAGATTCCGATGCTTCACTTCAGGTTTACTGTATCCCTCTGACCTTTTTATTGACGATGAAACACAGAAATTGCATCGGAATTAAATACAAAAGGCACAATGCTGACTCATGTACAAGAGAACTGACTCTTCCTACTGTCTATATTTTGAACCATTCCTGTGACACTAGTATACATTCCGATGCTTCACTTTAGGTTTACTGTATCCCTCTGACCTTCTTCTTGTTGATGAAACACAGAAATTGCATCGGAATTAAATAGAAAAGGCACAATGCCGACTTAAGTACAAGAAGACTGACTTTTCTTACTGTCTATGTTTTGAACCATTCCTGTGACACTAGTTATAGATTCCCATGCTTCACTTCAGGTTTACTGTATCCCTTGGACCATCTTATTGACGAAGAAACACAGAAATTGCATCGGAATCAAATACAAATGGCACAATGCCGACTTAAGTACAAGAAGACTTACTCTTCCTACTGTCTATGTTTTGAACCCTTCCTGTGACACTAGTTATAGATTCCGATGCTTCACTTCAGGTTTACTGTATCCCTCTGACCTTCTTATTGATGAAGAAACACAGAAATTGCATCGTAATTAAATACAAAAGGCACAATGCCGACTTAAGTACTAGAAGACTTACTCTTCCTACTGTCTATGTTTTGAACCATTCCTGTGACACTAGTTATAGATTCCGATGACTAACTTCAGGTTTACTGTATCCCTTGGACCTTCTTATTGATGATGAAACACAGAAATTGCATCGGAATTAAATACAAAAGGCACAATGCCGACTCAAGTACAAGAAATCTGACTCTTCCTACTGTCTATGTTTTGAACCATTCCTGTGACACTAGTTATACATTCCGATGTTTCACTTCAGGTTTACTGTATCCCTCTGACCTTCTAAGTGACGATGAAACACAGAAATTGCATCGGAATTAAATACAAAAGGCACAGTGCCGACTTAAGTATAAGAAGACTAACTCTTCCTAATCTCAATGTTTTGAACCATTCCCGTGACACTAGTTATAGATTCCGATGCTTCAATTCAGGTTTACTGTATCCCTCTGACCATCTTATTGACGATCAAACACAGAAACTGCATCGGAATTAAATACAAAAGGCACAATGCCGACTTACGTACAAGAAGCCCGACTCATTCTTCTGTCTATGTCTTGAACCATTCCTGTGACACTAGTTATAGATTGCGATGCTTCACTTCAGGTTTACTGTATCCCTTGGACCTTCTCATTGACGACGAAACACAGAAACTGCATAGGAATTAAATAGAAAAGGCACAATGCCGACTTAAGTACAAGAAGACTGACTCTTCCAACCGTCTATGTTTTGAACCATTCCTGTGACACTAGTTATAAATTCCGATGCTTCACTTCAGGTTTACTGTATCCCTCTGACCTTCTTATTGTAGATGAAACACAGATATTGCATCGGAATTAAATACAGAAGGCACATTGCCGAAATAAGTACAAGTAGACTGACTCTTCTTACTGTCTATGTTTTGAACCATTCCTGTGACTCTAGTTATAGATTCTGATGCCTCACTTCAGGTTTACTGTATCCCTTTGACCCTCTTACTGACGATGAAACACAGAAATTGCATCGGAATTAAATACAAAAGGCACAATGCCGACTTAAGTACAATAATACTGATTCTTCCTACTGTCTACGTTTTGAACCATCCCTGTGACACTAGTTATAGATTCCGATGCTTCACTTCTGGTTTGCTGTATCCCTCTGACCTTCTTATTGACGATAAAACACAGAAATTGCATCGGAATTAAATAGAAAAGGCGCAATGCTGACTTAAGT
Source organism: Schistocerca piceifrons (assembly GCF_021461385.2). Lineage (NCBI taxonomy): Eukaryota > Metazoa > Arthropoda > Insecta > Orthoptera > Acrididae > Schistocerca > Schistocerca piceifrons. The sequence continues at coordinate 4,898,724 of NW_025727396.1, read as the reverse complement.
ACAGGAAGACTGACTCTTCTTACTGACTATGTTTTGAACCATTCCTGTGACACTAGTTATAGATTCCGATGCTTCACTTTAGGTTTACTGTATCACTTTGATCTTCTTATTGACGATGAAACACAGAAATTGCATCGGAATTAAATACAAAAGACACAATGTCGACTAAATTACAAGAAGACTGACTATTTTTACTGTCAATGTTTTTAACCATTCCTGTGGCACTAGTTATAGATTCCGATGCTTCACTTCAGGTTTACTGTATCCCTTTGACCTTCTTCTTGATGATGAAACACAGAAATTGCATCGGAATTAAATAGAAAAGGCACAATACCGACATCAGTACAAGAAGACTGACTTTTCTTACTGTCTATGTTTTGAACCATTCCTGTGACACTAGTTATAGATTCCGATGCTTCACTTCAGGTTTACTGTATCCCTTGGACCATCTTATAGACGACGAAACATAGAATTTGCATCGGAATTAAATAGAAAAAGCACAATGCCGACTTAAGTACAAGACGACTGACTCTTCCTACTGTCTCTGCTTTGAACCATACCTGTGAGACCAGTTTTAGATTCCGATGCTTCACAATATGTTTACTGTATCCCTTGGACCTTCTTATTGACGATGAAACACAGAAATTGCATCGCAATTATATACAGAAGGCACCATGCCGACTTAAGTACATCAAGACTGACTCTTCTTACTGACTATGTTTTGAACCATTCCTGGAACACTAGTTATAGATTCCGATGCCTCACTTCAGGTTTACTGTATCCCTTGGATCTTCTTATTGATGATGAAACACAGAAATTGCATCGGAATTAAATACAAAATGCACAATGGCGACTTAAGTAGTAGAAGACTTACTCTTCCTACTGTATATGTTTTGAACCATTCCTGTAACACTAGTTACAGTTTCCGATGCCTCACTTCAGGTTTACTGTATCCCTTGGACCTTCATATTGACGATGAAACACAGAAATTGCAACGGAATTAAATACAAAAGGCACAATGCCGACTTTAGTACAAGAAGACTGACTCTTCTTACTGTCTCTGTTTTGAACCATTCCTGTGACACTTGTTATAGATTCCGATGCTTCACTTCAGGTTTACTGTATCCCTCTGACCTTTTTATTGACGATGAAACACAGAAATTGCATCGGAATTAAATACAAAAGGCACAATGCTGACTCATGTACAAGAGAACTGACTCTTCCTACTGTCTATATTTTGAACCATTCCTGTGACACTAGTATACATTCCGATGTTTCACTTTAGGTTTACTGTATCCCTCTGACCTTCTTCTTGTTGATGAAACACAGAAATTGCATCGGATTTAAATAGAAAAGGCACAATGCCGACTTAAGTACAAGAAGACTGACTTTTCTTACTGTCTATGTTTTGAACCATTCCTGTGACACTAGTTATAGATTCCCATGCTTCACTTCAGGTTTACTGTATCCCTTGGACCATCTTATTGACGATGAAACACAGAAATTGCATCGGAATCAAATACAAATGGCACAATGCCGACTTAAGTACAAGAAGACTTACTCTTCCTACTGTCTATGTTTTGAACCCTTCCTGTGACACTAGTTATAGATTCCGATGCTTCACTTCAGGTTTACTGTATCCCTCTGACCTTCTTATTGATGAAGAAACACAGAAATTGCATCGTAATTAAATACAAAAGGCACAATGCCGACTTAAGTACTAGAAGACTTACTCTTCCTACTGTCTATGTTTTGAACCATTCCTGTGACACTAGTTATAGATTCCGATGACTAACTTCAGGTTTACTGTATCCCTTGGACCTTCTTATTGATGATGAAACACAGAAATTGCATCGGAATTAAATACAAAAGGCACAATGCCGACTCAAGTACAAGAAATCTGACTCTTCCTACTGTCTATGTTTTGAACCATTCCTGTGACAGTAGTTATACATTCCGATGTTTCACTTCAGGTTTACTGTATCCCTCTGACCTTCTAAGTGACGATGAAACACAGAAATTGCATCGGAATTAAATACAAAAGGCACAGTGCCGACTTAAGTATAAGAAGACTAACTCTTCCTAATCTCAATGTTTTGAACCATTCCCGTGACACTAGTTATAGATTCCGATGCTTCAATTCAGGTTTACTGTATCCCTCTGACCATCTTATTGACGATCAAACACAGAAACTGCATCGGAATTAAATACAAAAGGCACAATGCCGACTTACGTACAAGAAGCCCGACTCATTCTTCTGTCTATGTCTTGAACCATTCCTGTGACACTAGTTATAGATTGCGATGCTTCACTTCAGGTTTACTGTATCCCTTGGACCTTCTCATTGACGACGAAACACAGAAACTGCATAGGAATTAAATAGAAAAGGCACAATGCCGACTTAAGTACAAGAAGACTGACTCTTCCAACCGTCTATGTTTTGAACCATTCCTGTGACACTAGTTATAAATTCCGATGCTTCACTTCAGGTTTACTGTATCCCTCTGACCTTCTTATTGTAGATGAAACACAGATATTGCATCGGAATTAAATACAGAAGGCACATTGCCGAAATAAGTACAAGTAGACTGACTCTTCTTACTGTCTATGTTTTGAACCATTCCTGTGACTCTAGTTATAGATTCTGATGCCTCACTTCACGTTTACTGTATCCCTTTGACCCTCTTACTGACGATGAAACACAGAAATTGCATCGGAATTAAATACAAAAGGCACAATGCCGACTTAAGTACAATAATACTGATTCTTCCTACTGTCTACGTTTTGAACCATCCCTGTGACACTAGTTATAGATTCCGATGCTTCACTTCTGGTTTGCTGTATCCCTCTGACCTTCTTATTGACGATAAAACACAGAAATTGCATCGGAATTAAATAGAAAAGGCGCAATGCTGACTTAAGTACAGGAAGACTGACTCTTCTTACTGACTATGTTTTGAACCATTCCTGTGACACTAGTTATAGATTCCGATGCTTCACTTTAGGTTTACTGTATCACTTTGATCTTCTTATTGACGATGAAACACAGAAATTGCATCGGAATTAAATACAAAAGACACAATGTCGACTAAATTACAAGAAGACTGACTATTTTTACTGTCAATGTTTTTAACCATTCCTGTGGCACTAGTTATAGATTCCGATGCTTCACTTCAGGTTTACTGTATCCCTTTGACCTTCTTCTTGATGATGAAACACAGAAATTGCATCGGAATTAAATAGAAAAGGCACAATACCGACATCAGTACAAGAAGACTGACTTTTCTTACTGTCTATGTTTTGAACCATTCCTGTGACACTAGTTATAGATTCCGATGCTTCACTTCAGGTTTACTGTATCCCTTGGACCATCTTATAGACGACGAAACATAGAATTTGCATCGGAATTAAATAGAAAAAGCACAATGCCGACTTAAGTACAAGACGACTGACTCTTCCTACTGTCTCTGCTTTGAACCATACCTGTGAGACCAGTTTTAGATTCCGATGCTTCACAATATGTTTACTGTATCCCTTGGACCTTCTTATTGACGATGAAACACAGAAATTGCATCGCAATTATATACAGAAGGCACCATGCCGACTTAAGTACATCAAGACTGACTCTTCTTACTGACTATGTTTTGAACCATTCCTGGAACACTAGTTATAGATTCCGATGCCTCACTTCAGGTTTACTGTATCCCTTGGATCTTCTTATTGATGATGAAACACAGAAATTGCATCGGAATTAAATACAAAATGCACAATGGCGACTTAAGTAGTAGAAGACTTACTCTTCCTACTGTATATGTTTTGAACCATTCCTGTAACACTAGTTACAGTTTCCGATGCCTCACTTCAGGTTTACTGTATCCCTTGGACCTTCATATTGACGATGAAACACAGAAATTGCAACGGAATTAAATACAAAAGGCACAATGCCGACTTTAGTACAAGAAGACTGACTCTTCTTACTGTCTCTGTTTTGAACCATTCCTGTGACACTAGCTATAGATTCCGATGCTTCACTTCAGGTTTACTGTAGCCCTCTGACCTTCCAATTGACGATGAAACACAGAAATTGCATCGGAATTAAATACAAAAGCACAATGCCGACTCAAATACAAGATGACTGTCTCTTCTTACTCTCTATGCTATGATCCTTTCCTGTGAGACCGGTATTAGATTCCGATGTTTCACTTCAGGTTTACTGTATCCCTTGGACCTTCCTATTGACGATGAAACACAGAAATTGCATCGGAATTAAATACAAAATGCACAATGGCGACTTAAGTAGTAGAAGACTTACTCTTCCTACTGTATATGTTTTGAACCATTCCTGTGACACTAGTTACAGATTCCGATGCTTCACTTCAGGTTTACTGTATCCCTTGGACCATCTTATTGACGACGAAACACAGAATTTGCATCGGAATTAAATAGAAAAGGCACAATTCCGACTTAAGTACAAGACGACTGACTCTTCCTACTGTCTCTGTTTTGAACCATACCTGTGAGACCAGTATTAGATTCCGATGCTTCGCAATATGTTTACTGTATCCCTTGGACCTTCTTATTGACGATGAAACACAGAAATTGCATCGCAATTAAATACAGAAAGCACCATGCCGACATAAGTACAAGAAGACTGACTCTTCTTACTGACTATGTTTTGAACCATTCCTGGAACACTAGTTATAGATTCAGATGCCTCACTTGAGGTTTACTGTATCCCTTGGACCTTCTTATTGATGATGAAACACAGAAATTGCATCGGAATTAAATACAAAAGGCACAATGGCGACTTAAGTACTAGAAGACTTACTCTTCCTACTGTCTATGTTTTGAACCATTCCTGTGACACTAGTTATAGTTTCCGATGCCTCACTTCAGGTTTACTGTATCCCTTGGACCTTCATATTGACGATGAAACACAGAAATTGCATCGGAATTAAATACAAAAGGCACAATGCCGACTAAAGTACAAGAAATCTGACTCTTCATACTGTCTTTGTTTTGAACCATTCCTGTGACACTAGTTAAACATTCCGATGCTTCACTTCAGGTTTACTGTATCCCTCTGACTTTCTAATTGACGAAGAAACACAGAAATTGCATCGGAATTAAATACAAAAGGCACAGTGCCGACTTAAGTATAAGAAGACTGACTCTTCCTAATCTCAATGCTTTGAACCATTCCCGTGGCACTAGTTATAGATTCCGATGCTTCAATTCAGGTTTACTGTATCCCTCTGACCATCTTATTGACGATCAAACACAGAAATTGCATCGGAATTAAATACAAAAGGCACAATGCCGACTTACGTACAAGAAGCCCGACTCATCCTTCTGTCTATGTTTTGAACCATTCCTGTGACACTAGTTATAAATTCCGATGCTTCACTTCAGGTTTACTGTATCCCTTGGACCTTCTCATTGACGATGAAACACAGAATCTGCATAGGAATTAAATAGAAAAGGCACAATGCCGACTTAAGTATAAGAAGACTGACTCTTCCAACTGCCTATATTTTGAACCATTCCTGTGACACTAGTTATAGATTCCGATGCTTCACTTCAGGTTTACTGTTTCCCTCGGACCTTCTTATTGTAGATGAAACACAGAAATTGTATCGGAATTAAATACAGAAGGAACATTGCCGAATTAAGTACAAGTAGACTGACTCTTCTTACTGTCTATGTTTTGAACCATTCCTGTGACACTAGTTATAGATTCTGATGCCTCACTTCAGGTTTACTGTATCCCTCTGACCCTCTTATTGACGATGAAACACTGAAATTGCATCGGAATTAAATACAAAAGGCACAATGCCGACTTAAGTACAAGAATACTGATTCTTCCTACTGTCTACGTTTTGAACCATCCCTGTGACATTAGTTATAGATTCCGATGCCTCACTTCAGGTTTGCTGTAGCCCTCTGACCTTCTTATTGACGATAAAACACAGAAATTGCATCGGAATTAAATAGGAAATGCGCAATGCTGACTTAAGTACAGGAAGACTGAGTCTTCTTACTGACTATGTTTTGAACCATTCCTGTGACACTAGTTATAGATTCCGATGCTTTACTTTAGGTTTACTGTATCACTTTGATCTTCTTATTGACGTTGAAACACAGAAATTGCATCGGAATTAAATACAAAAGGCACAATGTCGACTAAATTACAAGAAGACTGACTCTTGCTACTGTCAATGTTTTTAACCATTCCTGTGACACTAGTAATAGATTCCGATGCTTCACTTCAGGTTTACTGTATCCCTCTGACCTTCTTCTTGATGATGAAACACAGAAATTGCATCGGAATTAAATAGAAAAGGCACAATGCCGACATAAGTACAAGAAGTCTGACTTTTCTTACTGTCTATGTTTTGAACCATTCCTGTGACATTAGTTATGGATTCCGATGCTTCACTTCAGGTTTACTGTATCCCTTGGACCATCTTATTGACGACGAAACACAGAATTTGCATCGGAATTAAATAGAAAACGCACAATTCCGACTTAAGTACAAGACGACTGACTCTTCCTACTGGCTCTGTTTTGAACCATACCCGTGAGACCAGTTTTAGATTCCGATGCTTCACAATATGTTTACTGTATCCCTTGGACCTTCTTATTGACGATGAAACACAGAAATTGCATCGCAATTAAATACAGAAGGCACCATGCCGACATAAGTACAAGAAGACTGACTCTTCTTACTGACTATGCTTTGAACCGTTCCTGGAACACTAGTTATAGATTCAGATGCCTCACTTCAGGTTTACTGTATCCCTTGGACCTTCTTATTGATGATGAAACACAGAAATTGCATCGGAATTAAATACAAAAGGCACAATGGCGACTTCAGTATCAGAAGACTTACTCTTCCTACTGTCTATGTTTTGAACCATTCCTGTGACACTAGTCATAGCTTCCGATGCCTCACTTCAGGCTTACTGTATCCCTTGGACCTTCATATTGACGATGAAACACAGAAATTGCATCGGAATTAAATACAAAAGGCACAGTGCCGACTTAAGTATAAGAAGACTGACTCTTCCTAATCTCAATGCTTTGAACCATTCCCGTGACACTAGTTATAGATTCCGATGCTTCAATTCAGGTTTACTGTATCCCTCTGACCATCTTATTGACGATCAAACACAGAAATTGCATCGGAATTAAATACAAAAGGCACAATGCCGACTTACGTACAAGAAGAACGACTCATCCTTCTGTCTATGTTTTGAACCATTCCTGTGACACTAGTTAAAGATTCCGATGCTTCACTTCAGGTTTACTGTATCCCTTTGACCTTCTCATTGACGACGAAACACAGAAACTGCATCGGAATTAAATAGAAAAGGCACAATGCCGACTTAAGTACAATAAGACTGACTCTTCCAACTGCCTATATTTTGAACCATTCCTGTGACACTAGTTATAGATTCCGATGCTTCACTTCAGGTTTACTGTATCCCTCTGACCTTCTTATTGTAGATGAAACACAGAAATTGCATCGGAATTAATTACAGAAGGAACATTGCCGAATTAAGTACAAGTAGACTGACTCTTCTTACTGTCTATGTTTTGAACCATTCCTGTGACACTAGTTATAGATTCTGATGCCTCACTTCAGGTTTACTGTATCCCTCTGACCCTCTTATTGACGATGAAACACTGAAATTGCATCGGAATTAAATACGAAAGGCACAATGCCGACTTAAGTACAAGAATACTGATTCTTCCTACTGTCTACGTTTTGAACCATCCCTGTGACATTAGTTATAGATTCCGATGCCTCACTTCAGGTTTGCTGTAGCCCTCTGACCTTCTTATTGACGATAAAACACAGAAATTGCATCGGAATTAAATAGGAAATGCGTAATGCTGACTTAAGTACAGGAAGACTGAGTCTTCTTACTGACTATGTTTTGAACCATTCCTGTGACACTAGTTATAGATTCCGATGCTTTACTTTAGGTTTACTGTATCACTTTGATCTTCTTATTGACGTTGAAACACAGAAATTGCATCGGAATTAAATACAAAAGGCACAATGTCGACTAAATTACAAGAAGACTGACTCTTGCTACTGTCAATGTTTTTAACCATTCCTGTGACACTAGTAATAGATTCCGATGCTTCACTTCAGGTTTACTGTATCCCTCTGACCTTCTTCTTGATGATGAAACGCAGAAATTGCATCGGAATTAAATAGAAAAGGCACAATGCCGACATAAGTACAAGAAGACTGACTTTTCTTACTGTCTATGTTTTGAACCATTCCTGTGACACTAGTTATGGATTCCGATGCTTCACTTCAGGTTTACTGTATCCCTTGGACCATCTTATTGACGACGAAACACAGAATTTGCATCGGAATTAAATAGAAAAGGCACAATTCCGACTTAAGTACAAGACGACTGACTCTTCCTACTGTCTCTGTTTTGAACCATACCTGTGAGACCAGTTTTAGATTCCGATGCTTCACAATATGTTTACTGTATCCCTTGGACCTTCTTATTGACGATGAAACACAGAAATTGCATCGCAATTAAATACAGAAGGCACCATGCCGACATAAGTACAAGAAGACTGACTCTTCTTACTGACTATGTTTTGAACCATTCCTGGAACACTAGTTATAGATTCAGATGCCTCACTTGAGGTTTACTGTATCCCTTGGACCTTCTTATTGATGATGAAACACAGAAATTGCATCGGAATTAAATACAAAAGGCACAATGGCGACTTCAGTACTAGAAGACTTACTCTTCCTACTGTCCATGTTTTGAACCATTCCTGTGACACTAGTTATAGCTTCCGATGCCTCACTTCAGGCTTACTGTATCCCTTGGACCTTCATATTGACGATGAAACACAGAAATTGCATCGGAATTAAATACAAAAGGCACAATGCCGACTCAAGTACAAGAAATCTGACTCTTCATACTGTCTTTGTTTTGAACCATTCCTGTGACACTAGTTATACATTCCGATGCTTCACTTCAGGTTTACTGTATCCCTCTGACTTTCTAATTGACGATGAAACACAGAAATTGCATCGGAATTAAATACAAAAGGCACAGGTCCGACTTAAGTATAAGAAGACTGACTCTTCCTAATCTCAATGCTTTGAACCATTCCCGTGACACTAGTTATAGATTCCGATGCTTCAATTCAGGTTTACTGTATCCCTCTGACCATCTTATTGACGATCAAACACAGAAATTGCATCGGAATTAAATACAAAAGGCACAATGCCGACTTACGTAAAAGAAGCCCGACTCATCCTTCTGTCTATGTTTTGAACCATTCCTGTGACACTAGTTATAGATTCCGATGCTTCACTTCAGGTTTACTGTATCCCTTGGACCTTCTCATTGACGACGAAACACAGAAACTGCATCGGAATTAAATAGAAAAGGCACAATGCCGACTTAAGTACAAGAAGACTGACTCTTCCAACTGCCTATATTTTGAACCATTCCTGTGACACTAGTTATAGATTCCGATGCTTCACTTCAGGTTTACTGTATCCCTCTGACCTTCTTATTGTAGATGAAACACAGAAATTGCATCGGAATTAAATACAGAAGGAACATTGCCGAATTAAGTACAAGTAGACTGACTCTTCTTACTGTCTATGTTTTGAATCATTCCTGTGACACTAGTTATAGATTCTGATGCCTCACTTCAGGTTTACTGTATCCCTCTGACCCTCTTATTGACGATGAAACACTGAAATTGCATCGGAATTAAATACAAAAGCACAATGCCGACTTAAGTACAAGAATACTGATTCTTCCTACTGTCTACGTTTTGAACCATCCCTGTGACATTAGTTATAGATTCCGATGCCTCACTTCAGGTTTGCTGTAGCCCTCTGACCTTCTTATTGACGATAAAACACAGAAATTGCATCGGAATTAAATAGGAAATGCGCAATGCTGACTTAAGTACAGGAAGACTGAGTCTTCTTACTGACTATGTTTTGAACCATTCCTGTGACACTAGTTATAGATTCCGATGCTTCACTTTAGGTTTACTGTATCACTTTGATCTTCTTATTGACGTTGAAACACAGAAATTGCATCGGAATTAAATACAAAAGGCACAATGTCGACTAAATTACAAGAAGACTGACTCTTGCTACTGTCAATGTTTTTAACCATTCCTGTGACACTAGTAATAGATTCCGATGCTTCACTTCAGGTTTACTGTATCCCTCTGACCTTCTTCTTGATGATGAAACAGAAATTGCATCGGAATTAAATTGAAAAAGCACAATGCCGACATAAGTACAAGAAGACTGACTTTTCTAACTGTCTATGTTTTGAACCATTCCTGTGACACTAGTTATAGATTCCGATGCTTCACTTCAGGTTTACTGTATCCCTTGGACCATCTTATTGACGACGAAACACAGAATTTGCATCGGAATTAAATAGAAAAGGCACAATTCCGACTTAAGTACAAGACGACTGACTCTTACTACTGTCTCTGTTTTGAACCATACCTGTGAGACCAGTTTTAGATTCCGATGCTTCACAATATGTTTACTGTATCCCTTGGACCTTCTTATTGACGATGAAACACAGAAATTGCATCGCAATTAAATACAGAAGGCACCATGCCGACATAAGTACAAGAAGACTGACTCTTCTTACTGACTATGTTATGAACCATTCCTGGAACACTAGTTATAGATTCAGATGCCTCACTTCAGGTTTACTGTATCCCTTGGACGTTCTTATTGATGATGAAACACAGAAATTGCATCGGAATTAAATACAAAACGCACAATGGCGACTTAAGTAGTAGAAGACTTACTCTTCCTACTGTCTATGTTTTGAACCATTCCTGTGACACTAGTTATAGTTTCCGATGCCTCACTTCAGGTTTACTTTATGCCTTGGACCTTCATATTGACGATGAAACACAGAAATTGCATCGGAATTAAATACAAAAGGCACAATGCCGACTCAAGTACAAGAAATCTGACTCTTCATACTGTCTTTGTTTTGAACCATTCCTGTGACACTAGTTATACATTCCGATGCTTCACATCAGGTTTACTGTATCCCTCTGACTTTCTAATTGACGATGAAACACAGAAATTGCATCGGAATTAAATACAAAAGGCACAGTGCCGACTTAAGTATAAGAAGACTGACTCTTCCTAATCTCAATCCTTTGAACCATTCCCGTGACACTAGTTATAGATTCCGATGCGTCAATTCAGGTTTACTGTATCCCTCTGACCATCTTATTGACGATCAAACACAGAAATTGCATCGGAATTAAATACAAAAAGCACAATGCCGACTTACGTACAAGAAGCCCGACTCATCCTTCTGTCTATGTTTTGAACCATTCCTGTGACACTAGTTATAGATTCCGATGCTTCACTTCAGGTTTACTGTATCCCTTGGACCTTCTCATTGACGACGAAACACAGAAACTGCATCGGAATTAAATAGAAAAGGCACAATGCCGACTTAAGTACAAGAAGACTGACTCTTCCAACTGCCTATATTTTGAACCATTCCTGTGACACTAGTTATAGATTCCGATGCCTCTCTTCAGGTTCGCTGTAGCCCTCTGACCTTCTTATTGACGATAAAACACAGAAATTGCATCGGAATTAAATACAAAAGCACAATGCCGACTCAAATACAAGATGACTGGCTCTTCTTACTCCCTATGCTATGATCCTTTCCTCTGAGACCGGTATTAGATTCCGATGCTTCACTTCAGGTTTACTGTATCCCTTGGACCTTCTTATTGACGATGAAACACAGGAATTGCATCGGAATTAAATACAAAAGGCACAATGCCGACTCAAGTACAAGAAATCTGACTCTTCCTACTGTCTATGTTTTGAACCATTCCTGTGACACTAGTTATGGATTTCGATGCCTCACTTCAGGTTTACTGTATCCCTCTGACCTTCTTATTTACGATGAAACACAGAAATTGCATCGGAATTAAATGAAAAAGGCACAATGGCGACTTAAGTACTAGAAGACTTACTCTTCCTACTGTCTATGTTTTGAACCATTCCTGTGACACTAGTTATAGTTTCCGATGCCTCACTTCAGGTTTACTGTATCACTTGGACCTTCTTATTAATGATGAAACACAGAAATTGCATCGGAATTAAATACAAAATGCACAATGGCGACTTAAGTACTAGAAGACTTACTCTTCCTACTGTCTATGTTTTGAACCATTCCTGTAACACTAGTTATAGTTTCCGATGCCTCACTTCAGGTTTACTGTACCCCTTGGACCTTCATATTGACGATGAAACACAGAAATTGCATCGGAATTAAATACAAAAGGCACAATGCCGACTTTAGTACAAGAAGACTGACTCTTCTTACTGTCTCTGTTTTGAACCATTCCTGTGACACTAGCTATAGATTCCGATGCTTCACTTCAGGTTTACTGTATCCCTCCGACCATCTTATTGACAATCAAACACAGAAATTGCATCGGAATTAAATACAAAAGGCACAATGCCGACTTACGTACAAGAAGCCCGACTCATCCTTCTGTCTATGTTTCGAACCATTCCTGTGACACTAGTTATAGATTCCGATGCTTTACTTCAGGTTTACTGTATCCCTTGGAAATTCTCATTGACGACGAAACACAGAAACTGCATCGGAATTAAATAGAAAAGGCTCAATGCCGACTTAAGTACAAGAAGACTGACTCTTCCAACTGCCTATGTTTTGAACCATTCCTGTGACACTAGTTATAGATTCCGATGCTTCACTTCAGGTTTACTGTATCCCTCTGACCTTCTTATTGTAGATGAAACACAGAAATTGCATCGGAATTAAATACAGAAGGAACATTGCCGAATTAAGTACAAGTAGACTGACTCTTCTTATTGTCTATGTTTTGAACCATTCCTGTGACACTAGTTATAGTTTCCGATGCCTCACTTCAGGTTTACTGTATCCCTTGGACCTTCATATTGGCGATGAAACACAGAAATTGCAACGGAATTAAATACAAAAGGCACAATGCCGACTTTAGTACAAGAAGACTGACTCTTCTTACTGTCTCTGTTTTGAACCATTCCTGTGACACTAGCTATAGATTCCGATGCTTCACTTCAGGTTTACTGTAGCCCTCTGACCTTCCAATTGACGATGAAACACAGAAATTGCATCGGAATTAAATACAAAAGCACAATGCCGACTCAAATACAAGATGACTGGCTCTTCTTACTCTCTATGCTATGATCCTTTCCTGTGAGACCGGTATTAGATTCCGATGCTTCACTTCAGGTTTACTGTATCCCTTGGACCTTCTTATTGACGATGAAACACAGAAATTGCATCGGAATTAAATACAAAATGCACAATGGCGACTTAAGTAGTAGAAGACTTACTCTTCCTACTGTAAATGGTTTGAACCATTCCTGTGACACTAGTTATAGATTCCGATGCTTCACTTCAGGTTTACTGTATCCCTTGGACCATCTTATTGACGACGAAACACAGAATTTGCATCGGAATTAAATAGAAAAGGCACAATTCCGACTTAAGTACAAGACGACTGACTCTTCCTACTGTCTCTGTTTTGAACCTTACCTGTGAGACCAGTTTTAGATTCCGATGCTTCGCAATATGTTTACTGTATCCCTTGGACCTTCTTATTGACGATGAAACACAGAAATTGCATCGCAATTAAATACAGAAAGCACCATGCCGACATAAGTACAAGAAGACTGACTCTTCTTACTGACTATGTTTTGAACCATTCCTGGAACACTAGTTATAGATTCAGATGCCTCACTTGAGGTTTACTGTATCCCTTGGACCTTCTTATTGATGATGAAACACAGAAATTGCATCGCAATTAAATACAAAAGGCACAATGGCGACTTAAGTACTAGAAGACTTACTCTTCCTACTGTCTATGTTTTGAACCATTCCTGTGACACTAGTTATAGTTTCCGATGCCTCACTTCAGGTTTACTGTATCCCTTGGACCTTCATATTGACGATGAAACACAGAAATTGCATCGGAATTAAATACAAAAGGCACAATGCCGACTAAAGTACAAGAAATCTGACTCTTCATACTGTCTTTGTTTTGAACCATTCCTGTGACACTAGTTATACATTCCGATGCTTCACTTCAGGTTTACTGTATCCCTCTGACTTTCTAATTGACGAAGAAACACAGAAATTGCATCGGAATTAAATACAAAAGGCACAGTGCCGACTTAAGTATAAGAAGACTGACTCTTCCTAATCTCAATGCTTTGAACCATTCCCGTGACACTAGTTATAGATTCCGATGCTTCAATTCAGGTTTACTGTATCCCTCTGACCATCTTATTGACGATCAAACACAGAAATTGCATCGGAATTAAATACAAAAGGCACAATGCCAACTTACGTACAAGAAGCCCGACTCATCCTTCTGTCTATGTTTTGAACCATTCCTGTGACACTAGTTATAGATTCCGATGCTTCACTTCAGGTTTACTGTATCCCTTGCACCTTCTCATTGACGACGAAACACAGAAACTGCATAGGAATTAAATAGAAAAGGCACAATGAGGACTTAAGTACAAGAAGACTGACTCTTCCAACTGCCTATATTTTGAACCATTCCTGTGACACTAGTTATAGATTCCGATGCTTCACTTCAGGTTTACTGTATCCCTCGGACCTTCTTATTGTAGATGAAACACAGAAATTGTATCGGAATTAAATACAGAAGGAACATTGCCGAATTAAGTACAAGTAGACTGACTCTTCTTACTGTCTATGTTTTGAACCATTCCTGTGACACTAGTTATAGATTCTGATGCCTCACTTCAGGTTTACTGTATCCCTCTGACCCTCTTATTGACGATGAAACACTGAAATTGCATCGGAATTAAATACAAAAGGCACAATGCCGACTTAAGTACAAGAATACTGATTCTTCCTACTGTCTACGTTTTGAACCATCCCTGTGACATTAGTTATAGATTCCGATGCCTCACTTCAGGTTAGCTGTAGCCCTCTGACCTTCTTATTGACGATAAAACACAGAAATTGCATCGGAATTAAATAGGAAATGCGCAATGCTGACTTAAGTACAGGAAGACTGATTCTTCTTACTGAGTATGTTTTGAACCATTCCTGTGACACTAGTTATAGATTCCGATGCTTTACTTTAGGTTTACTGTATCACTTTGATCTTCTTATTGACGTTGAAACACAGAAATTGCATCGGAATTAAATACAAAAGGCACAATGTCGACTAAATTACAAGAAGACTGACTCTTGCTACTGTCAATGTTTTTAACCATTCCTGTGACACTAGTAATAGATTCCGATGCTTCACTTCAGGTTTACTGTATCCCTCTGACCTTCTTCTTGATGATGAAACACAGAAATTGCATCGGAATTAAATAGAAAAGGCACAATGCCGACATAAGTACAAGAAGACTGACTTTTCTTACTGTCTATGTTTTGAACCATTCCTGTGACACTAGTTATGGATTCCGATGCTTCACTTCAGGTTTACTGTATCCCTTGGACCATCTTATTGACGACGATAAACAGAATTTGCATCGGAATTAAATAGAAAAGGCACAATTCCGACTTAAGTACAAGACGACTGACTCTTCCTACTGTCTCTGTTTTGAACCATACCTGTGAGACCAGTTTTAGATTCCGATGCTTCACAATATGTTTACTGTATCCCTTGGACCTTCTTATTGACGATGAAACACAGAAATTGCATCGCAATTAAATACAGAAGGCACCATGCCGACATAAGTACAAGAAGACTGACTCTTCTTACTGACTATGTTTTGAACCATTCCTGGAACACTAGTTATAGATTCAGATGCCTCACTTCAGGTTTACTGTATCCCTTGGACCTTCTTATTGATGATGAAACACAGAAATTGCATCGGAATTAAATACAAAAGGCACAATGGCGACTTCAGTACTAGAAGACTTACTCTTCCTACTGTCTATGTTTTGAACCATTCCTGTGACACTAGTTATAGCTTCCGATGCCTCACTTCAGGCTTACTGTATCCCTTGGACCTTCATATTGACGATGAAACACAGAAATTGCATCGGAATTAAATACAAAAGGCACAGTGCCGACTTAAGTATAAGAAGACTGACTCTTCCTAATCTCAATGCTTTGAACCATTCCCGTGACACTAGTTATAGATTCCGATGCTTCAATTCAGGTTTACTGTATCCCTCTGACTATCTTATTGACGATCAGACACAGAAATTGCATCGGAATTAAATACAAAAGGCACAATGCCGACTTACGTACAAGAAGCCCGACTCATCCTTCTGTCTATGTTTTGAACCATTCCTGTGACACTAGTTATAGATTCCGATGCTTCACTTCAGGTTTACTGTATCCCTTGGACCTTCTCATTGACGACGAAACACAGAAACTGCATCGGAATTAAATAGAAAAGGCACAATGCCGACTTAAGTACAAGAAGACTGACTCTTCCAACTGCCTATATTTTGAACCATTCCTGTGACACTAGTTATAGATTCCGATACTTCACTTCAGATTTACTGTATCCCTCTGACCTTCTTATTGTAGATGAAACACAGAAATTGCATCGGAATTAAATACAGAAGGAACATTGCCGAATTAAGTACAAGTAGACTGACTCTTTTTACTGTCTATGTTTTGAACCATTCCTGTGACACTAGTTATAGATTCTGATGCCTCACTTCAGGTTTACTGTATGCCTCTGACCCTCTTATTGACGATGAAACACTGAAATTGCATCGGAATTAAATACAAAAGGCACAATTCCGACTTAAGTACAAGACGACTGACTCTTCCTACTGTCTCTGTTTTGAACCATACCTGTGAGACCAGTTTTAGATTCCGATGCTTCGCAATATGTTTACTGTATCCCTTGGACCTTCTTATTGACGATGAAACACAGAAATTGCATCGCAATTAAATACAGAAGGCACCATGCCGACATAAGTACAAGAAGACTGACTCTTCTTACTGACTATGTTTTGAACCATTCCTGGAACACTAGTTATAGATTCAGATGCCTCACTTCAGGTTTACTGTATCCCTGGGACGTTCTTATTGATGATGAAACACAGAAATTGTATCGGAATTAAATACAAAACGCACAATGGCGACTTAAGTAGTAGAAGACTTACTCTTCCTACTGTGTATGTTTTGAACCATTCCTGTGACACTAGTTATAGTTTCCGATGCCTCACTTCAGGTTTACTTTATCCCTTGGACCTTCATATTGACGATGAAACACAGAAATTGCATCGGAATTAAATACAAAAGGCACAATGCCGACTCAAGTACAAGAAATCTGACTCTTCATACTGTCTTTGTTTTGAACCATTTCTGTGACACTAGTTATACATTCCGATGCTTCACTTCAGGTTTACTGTATCCCTCTGACTTTCTAATTGACGATGAAACACAGAAATTGCATCGGAATTAAATACAAAAGGAACAGTGCCGACTTAAGTATAAGAAGACTGACTCTTCCTAATCTCAATCCTTTGAACCATTCCCGTGACACTAGTTATAGATTCCGATGCTTCAATTCAGGTTTACTGTATCCCTCTGACCATCTTATTGACGATCAAACACAGAAATTGCATCGGAATTAAATACAAAAAGCACAATGCCGACTTACGTACAAGAAGCCCGACTCATCCTTCTGTCTATGTTTTGAACCATTCCTGTGACACTAGTTATAGATTCCGATGCTTCACTTCAGGTTTACTGTATCCCTTGGACCTTCTCATTGACGACGAAACACAGAAACTGCATCGGAATTAAATTGAAAAGGCACAATGCCGACTTAAGTACAAGAAGACTGACTCTTCCAACTGCCTATATTTTGAACCATTCCTGTGACACTAGTTATAGATTCCGATGCTTCACTTCAGGTTTACTGTATCCCTCTGACCTTCTTATTGTAGATGAAACACAGAAATTGCATCGGAAATAAATACAAAAGGCACAATGCCGACTTAAGTACAAGAATACTGATTCTTCCTACTGTCTACGTTTTGAACCATCCCTGTGACACTAGATATAGATTCCGATGCCTCTCTTCAGGTTGGCTGTAGCCCTCTGACCTTCTTATTGACGATAAAACACAGAAATTGCATCGGAATTAAATACAAAAGCACAATGCCGACTCAAATACAAGATGACTGGCTCTTCTTACTCTCTATGCTATGATCGTTTCCTTTGAGACCGGTATTAGATTCCGATGCTTCACTTCAGGTTTACTGTATCCCTTGGACCTTCTTATTGACGATGAAACACAGAAATTGCATCGGAATTAAATACAAAAGGCACAATGCCGACTCAAGTACAAGAAATCTGACTCTTCCTACTGTCCATGTTTTGAACCATTCCTGTGACACTAGTTATCGATTTCGATGCCTCACTTCAGGTTTACTGTATCCCTCTGACCTTCTTATTTACGATGAAACACAGAAATTGCATCGGAATTAAATACAAAAGGCACAATGGCGACTTAAGTACTAGAAGACTTACTCTTCCTACTGTCTATGTTTTGAACCATTCCTGTGACACTAGTTATAGTTTCCGATGCCTCACTTCAGGTTTACTGTACCCCTTGGACCTTCATATTGACGATGAAACACAGAAATTGCATCGGAATTAAATACAAAAGGCACAATGCCGACTTTAGTACAAGAAGACTGACTCCTCTTACTGTCTCTGTTTTCAACCATTCCTGTGACACTAGCTATAGATTCCGATGCTTCACTTCAGGTTTACTGTATCCCTCCGACCATCTTATTGACAATCAAACACAGAAATTGCATCGGAATTAAATACAAAAGGCACAATGCCGACTTACGTACAAGAAGCCCGACTCATCCTTCTGTCTATGTTTTGAACCATTCCTGTGACACTAGTTATAGATTCCGATGCTTTACTTCAGGTTTACTGTATCCCTTGGAAATTCTCATTGACGACGAAACACAGAAACTGCATCGGAATTAAATAGAAAAGGCACAATGCCGACTTAAGTACAAGAAGACTGACTCTTCCAACTGCCTATGTTTTGAACCATTCCTGTGACACTAGTTATAGATTCCGATGCTTCACTTCAGGTTTACTGTATCCCTCTGACCTTCTTATTGTAGATGAAACACAGAAATTGCATCGGAATTAAATACAGAAGGAACATTGCCGAATTAAATACAAGTAGACTGACTCTTCTTACTGTCTATGTTTTGAACCATTCCTGTGACACTAGTTATAGATTCTGATGCCTCACTTCAGGTTTACTGTATCCCTCTGATCCTCTTATTGACGATGAAACACTGAAATTGCATCGGAATTAAATACAAAAGGCACAATGCCGACTTAAGTACAAGAATACTGATTCTTCCTACTGTCTACGCTTTGAACCATCCCTGTGACACTAGTTATAGATTCCGATGCCTCACTTTAGGTTTGCTGTAGCCCTCTGACCTTCTTATTGACGATAAAACACAGAAATTGCATCGGAATTAAATAGGAAATGCGCAATGCTGACTTAAGTACAGGAAGACTGAGTCTTCTTACTGACTATGTTTTGAACCATTCCTGTGACACTAGTAATAGATTCCGATGCTTCACTTCAGGATTACTGTATCCCTCTGACCTTCTTCTTGATGATGAAACACAGAAATTGCATCGGAATTAAATAGAAAATGCACAATGCCGACATAAGTACAAGAAGACTGACTTTTCTTACTGTCTCTGTTTTGAACCATTCCTGTGACACTAGCTATAGATTCCGATGCTTCACTTCAGGTTTACTGTAGCCCTCTCACCTTCTAATTGACGATGAAACACAGAAATTGCATCGGAATTAAATACAAAAGCACAATGCCGACTCAAATACAAGATGACTGGCTCTTCTTACACTCTATGCTATGATCCTTTCCTGTGAGACCGGTATTAGATTCCGATGCTTCACTTCAGGTTTACTGTATCCCTTGGACCTTCTAATTGACGATGAAACACATAAATTGCATCGGAATTAAATACAAAAGGCACAATGCCGACTCAAGTACAAGAAATCTGACTCTTCCTACTGTCTATGTTTTGAACCATTCCTGTGACACTAGTTATAGATTTCGATGCCTCACTTCAGGTTTACTGTATCCCTCTGACCTTCTTATTTACGATGAAACACAGAAATTGCATCGGAATTAAATACAAAAGGCACAATACAGACTTAAGTACTAGAAGACTGACTCTTTTTAGTGTCTATGTTTTGAACCATTCCTGTGACACTAGTTGTAGATTCTGATGCCTCACTTCAGGTTTACTGTATCCCTCTGACCCTCTTATTGACGATGAAACACTGAAATTGCATCGGAATTAAATACAAAAGGCACAATGCCGACTTAAGTACAAGAATACTAATTCTTCCTACTGTCTACGTTTTGAACCATCCCTGTGACACTAGTTATAGATTCCGATGCCTCACTTTAGGTTTGCTGTAGCCCTCTGACCTTCTTATTGACGATAAAACACAGAAATTACATCGGAATTAAATAGGAAATGCGCAATGCTGACTTAAGTACAGGAAGACTGAGTCTTCTTACTGACTATGTTTTGAACCATTCCTGTGACACTAGTTATAGATTCCGATGCTTCACTTTAGGTTTACTGTATCACTTTGATCTTCTTATTGACGTTGAAACACAGAAATTGCATCGGAATTAAATACAAAAGGCACAATGTCGACTAAATTACAAGAAGACTGACTCTTTCTACTGTCAATGTTTTTAACCATTCCTATGACACTAGTATTAGATTCCGATGCTTCACTTCAGGTTTACTGTATCCCTCTGACCTTCTTCTTGATGATGAAACACAGAAATTGCATCGGAATTAAATAGAAGAGGCACAATGCCGACATAAGTACAAGAAGACTGACTTTTCTTACTGTCTATGTTTTGAACCACTCCCGTGACACTAGTTACAGATTCCGATGCATCAATTCAGGTTTACTGTATCCCTTGGACCATCTTATTGACGACGGAACACAGAATTTGCATCGGAATTAAATAGAAAAGGCCCAAGCTGACTTAAGTACAAGAAGACTGACTCTTCCTAATGTCTCTGTTTTGAACCATACATGTGACACTAGCTATAGATTCCGATGCTTCACTTCAGGTTTACTTTAGCCCTCCGATCTTCTTATTGACGATGAAACACAGAAATTGCAGCGGCATTAATTACAAAAGGCACAATGCCGACTTAAGTACAAGAATACTGATTCTTCCTACTGTCTACATTTTGAACCATCCCTGTGACACTAGTTATAGATTCCGATGCTTCACTTCTGATTTGCTGTATCCCTCTGACTGTCTTATTAACGTAAAAAAAAAAACAAAAAATTCATCGGAATTAAATAGAAAATGCGCAATGCTGACTTAAGTACAAGAAGACTGACTCTTCTTACTGACTATGTTTTTAACCATTCCTGTGACACTAGTTATAGATTCCGATGCTTCACTTTAGGTTTACTGTATCACTTTGATCTTCTTATTGACGATGAAACACAGAAATTGCATAGGAATTAAATACAAAAGGCACAATGCCGACTAAATTACAAGAAGACTGACTCTTTTTACTGTCAATGTTTTTAACCATTCCTGTGACACTAGTTATAGATTCCGATGCTTCACTTCAGGTTTACTGTATCCCTCTGACCTTCTTCTTGATGATGAAACACTGAAATTGCATCGGAATTATATAGAAAAGGCACAATGCCGACTTAAGTACAAGAAGACTGACTTTTCTTACTGTCTATGTTTTGAACCATTCCTGTGACTCTAGTTATAGATTCCGATGCTTCACTTTAGGTTTACTGTATCCCTTGGACCATCTTATTGACGACGAAACACAGAATTTGCTTCGGAATTAAATAGAAAAGGCACAATGCCGACTTAAGTACAAGACGACTGACTCTTCCTACTGTCTCTGTTTTGAACCATACCTGTGAGACCAGTTTTAGATTCCGATGCTTCACAATATGTTTACTGTATCCCTTGGACCTTCTTATTGATGATGAAACACAGAAATTGCACCGGAATGAAATACAAAAGGCACAATATCGACTTAAGTACAAGAAGACTTACTCTCCCTACTGTCTATGTTTTGAACCATTCCTGTGACACTAGTTATAGATTCCGATGCCTCACTTCAGGTTTACTGTATCCCTTGGACCTTCTTATTGATGATGAAACACAGAAATTGCATCGGAATTAAAGACAAAAGTCTCAATGCCGACTCAAGTACAAGAAAACTGACTCTTCCTACGTCCTTGTTTGAACCATTCCTGTGACACTAGTTATACATTCCGATGCTTCACTTCAGGTTTACTGTATCCCTCTGGCCTTCTTCTTGATGATGAAACACAGAAATTGCATCGGAAATAAATAGAAAAGGCACAATGCCGACTTAAGTACAAGAAGACTGACTTTTCTTACTGTCTATGTTTTGAACCATTCCTGTGACACTAGTGATAGATTCTGATGCTACACTTCAGGTTTACTGTATCCCTTTTACCTTCTTATTGACGACGAAACATAGAATTTGCATCGGAATTAAATAGAAAACGCACAATGCCGACTTAAGTACAAGAAGACTGACTCTTCTTCCTGTCTCTGTTTTGAACCATTCCTGTGACACTAGCTATAGATTCCGATGCTTCACTTCAGGTTTACTGTAGCCCTCTGACCTTCTAATTGACGATGAAACTCAGATATTGCATCGGAATTAAATACGAAAGGCACAATGCCGACTCAAATACAAGATGACTGGCTCTTCTTACTCTCTATGCTATGATCCTTTCCTGTGAGACCGGTATTAGATTCCGATGCTTCACTTCAGGTTTACTGTATCCTTTGGACCTTCTTATTGACGATGAAACACAGAAATTGCATCGGAATTAAATACAAAAGGCACAATGCTGACTCAAGTACAAGAAATCTGACTCTTCCTACTGTCTATGTTTTGAACCATTCCTGTGACACCAGTTATAGATTTCGATGCCTCACTTCAGGTTTACTGTATCCCTCTGACCTTCTTATTTACGATGAAACACAGAAATTGCATCGGAATTAAATACAAAAGGCACAATGCCGACTTAAGTACAAGAAGACTGACTCTACTTACTGTCTATGTTTTGATCCATTCCGGTGACACTAGTTATAGTTTCCGACGCTTCACTTTAGGTTTACTGTATCACTAGGACATTCTTATTGACGATGAAACACAGAAATTGCATCGGAATTAAATATAAAAGGCACAATGCCGGCTCAAGTACAAGAAATCTGACTCTTCCTACTGTCTATGTTTTGAACCATACCTGTGACACTAGTTATACATTCCGATGTTTCACTTCAGGTTTACTGTATCCCTCTGACCTTCTAATTGACGATGAAACACAGAAATTGCATCGGAATTAAATACAAAAGGCACAGTGCCGACTTAAGTATAAGAAGACTGACTCTTCCTAATCTCAATGTTTTGAACCATTCCCGTGACACTAGTTATAGATTCCGATGCTTCAATTTAGGTTTACTGTATCCCTCTGACCATCTTATTGACGATCAAACACAGAAATAGCATCGGAATTAAATACAAAAGGCACAATGCCGACTTACGTCCAAGAAGCCCGACTCATTCTTCTGTCTATGTTTTGAACCATTCCTGTGACACTAGTTATAGATTCCGATGCTTCACTTTAGGTTTACTGTATCACTTTGATCTTCTTATTGACGATGAAACACAGAAATTGCATCGGAATTAAATACAAAAGGCACAATGTCGACTAAATTACAAGAAGACTGACTCTTTTTACTGTCAATGTTTTTAACCATTCCTGTGACACTAGTTATAGATTCCGATGCTTCACTTCAGGTTTACTGTATCCCTCTGTCCTTCTTCTTGATGATGAAACACAGAAATTGCATCGGAATTAAATAGAAAAGTTACAATGCCGACATAAGTACAAGAAGACTGACTTTTCTTACTGTCTATGTTTTAGAACCATTCCTGTGACACTAGTTATAGATTCCGATGCTTCAAATCAGGTTTACTGTATCCCACTGACCTTCTTAGTGACGATGAAACACAGAAATTGCATTGGAATTAAATACAAAAAGCACATTGCCGACTTAAGTACAAGAATACTGAGTCTACTTACTGTCTATGATTTGAACCGTCCCTGTGACACTAGTTATAGATTCCGATGCTTCCCTCCAGGTTTACTGTATCCCTTGGACCTTCTTATTGACGATAAACAATGAAATTGCATCGGAATTAAATAGAAAAGGCACAATGCCGACTTAAGGACAAGAAGACTGACTCTTCTTACTGACTATGTTTTGAACCATTCCTGTGACACTAGTTATAGATTCTGATACTTCACTTCAGGTTTACTGTATCCCTCTGACCTTCTTATTGACGATGAAACACTGAAATTGCATCGGAATTAAATACAAAAGGCACAACGCCAAATTAAGAACAAGAAGACTGACTCTTCTTACTGTCTATGTTTGAACCATTCCTGTGCCACTAGTTATAGACTCCGATGTTTCACTCGAGGTTATCTGTATCCCTTGGACCTTTTTATTGACGATGAAACACAGAAATTGCAACGGAAATAAATAGAAAAAGCACAATGCCGACTTAAGTACAAGTACACTGACGATTCTTACTGACTATGTTTTGAATCATTCCTGTGACACTAGTTATAGATTCCGATGCTTCACTTCAGGTTTACTGTATCCCTTGGACCTTCTTTTTTACGATGAAACACAGATATTGCATCGGAATTAAATAGAAAAGGCACAATGCCGACTTATGTACAAGGAGACTGACTCTTCTTACAGTTTATGTTTTTAACCATTCCTTTGACACTAGTTATAGATTCCGATGCTTCACTCCAGGTTTACTGTATCCTCAAAGCCTTCTTTTTGACGAGTAAACAAGAAATTGCATCGGAATTAAATACAAAAGGCACAATGCCGACTAAAGTACCAGAGGACTGACTCTTCTTTCAGTCTATGTTCTGAACCATTCCTGTGACACTACTTATAGATTCCGGTGCTTCATTTCTAGTTTACTGTATCCCTTAAACATTCTTATTGACGATGAAACACAGAAATTGCATCGGAATTAAATACAAAAGGTACAATGCCGACTTCAGTACAAGAAGACTGACTCTTCTTATTGTCTATGTTTTGAACCATTCCTGTGACTCTAGTTATAGATTCCGATGCTTCACTTCAGGTTTACTGTATCCCTTTGACTTTCTTATTGACGATGAAACACAGAAATTGCACCGGAATTAAATACAAAAGGCACAATGCCGACTTAAGTACAAGAAGACTGACTCTTCCTACTGTCTATGTTTCGAAAAATTCCTGTGACACTAGTTATAGATTCCGTTGCTTCACTCCAAGTTTACTGTGTCTCTTGGACCTTCTTATCGACGATGAAACACAGAAATTGCATCGGAATTAAATACAAAAGGCACAATACCGACATAAGTACAAGAAAACTGACTTCTTACTGACTATGTTTTGAACCATTCCTGTGACACTAGTCATAGATTCCGATGCTTAACTTCAGGATTACTGTATCCCTTGTACCATTTAATTGACGATTAAACACAGAAATGCCATCGGAATTTAATACAAAATGTACAATGCCGACTTAAGTACAAGAAGACTGACTCTTCATACTAACTATGTTTGAACCATTCTTGTGACACTACCTATAGATTCCGATGCTTCACTTCAGGTTTACTGTATCCCTTAGCCTTCTTACTGACGATGAAACACAGAAATAGCATCGGAATTAAATACAAGAGGAACAATGCCGACTTAAGTACAAGAAGGCTGACTCTTCTTTCTGTCTATGTTTTGAACCATTCCTGTGACACTAGTTATAGACTCCGATGCTTCACTGCAGGTTTACTGTATCCCTTGGACCTTCTTATTGACGATGAAACACAGATATTGCATCGGAATTGAATACAAAGGCACAATGTCGACTTAAGTACAAGAATACTGACTCTTCTTACTGTGTATGTTTTGAACCGTCCCTGTGACACTAGTTATAGATTCCGATGCTTTACTCCAGGTTTACTGTATCCCTTGGACCTTCTTATTGACGATGAAACACAGAAATTGCATCGAAATTAAATACAAAAGGCATAATGCCGACTTTAGTACAAGAAGATTGACTCTTTTTACTGACTATGTTTTGAACCATTCCTGTGACACTAGTTATAGATTCCGATGCTTCACTTCAGGTTTACTGTATAACTCTGACCTTCTTATTGACGAAGAATCACAGAAATTGCATCGGAATTAAATACGAAGGCACAATGCCGACTTAAGTACAAGAATACTGACTCTTCTTACTGACTATGTTTTGAACCATTCCTGTAACACTAGTTATAGATTCCGATGCTTCACACCAGGTTTACTGTGTCCCTTGGACCTTGTTATTGACGATGAAACACACAAATTGCATCGGAATTACATACAAAAGGCACAATGCCGACTTAAGTACATGTAGACTGACTTTTCCTACTGTCTATGTTTCGAACCATCCCTTGACACTAGTTATAGATTCCGATGCTTCACTCCAGGTTTAATGTATCCCTTGGACCTTCTTATTGACGATGAAACACAGAAATTGCATCGGAATTAAATACAAAAGGCACAATGCCGACTCTAGCACAAGAAGACTGACTCTTCTTGCTGACTATGTTTTAAACCATTCCTGAGACACTAATTGATAACGATGCTTCACTTCAGGCTTACAGTATCCCTCTGACCTTCTTATTGACGATGAAACACAGAAATTGCATCGGAATTAAATACAAAAGGCACAATGCCGACATAAGTACAATAATACTGACTCATCTTACTGTCTATGTTTTGAACGGTCCCTGTGACACTAGTTATAGATTCCGATGCTTTACTCCTTGTTTACTGCATCCCTTGGACCTTCTTATTGACGATGAAACACAGAAATTGCATCGAAATTAAATACAAAAGGCATATAGCCGACTTAAGTACAAGAAGACTGACTCTTCTTACTGACTATGCTTTGAACCATTCCTGTGACTCTAGTTATAGATTCCGATGCTTCACTTCAGGTTTACTGTATCCTCTGACCTTCTTATTGACGATGAAACACAGAAATTGCATCGGAATTAAATACAAAAGGCACAATGCTGACATAAGTACAAGAAGACTGACTCTTTTTACTGACAATGTTTGAACCATTCCTGTGACACTAGTTATAGAGTCCGATGGTTCACTTCAGGTTTACTGTATCCTTTGGACCTTCTTATTGACGATAAACACAGAAATTGCATCGGAATTCAATACAGAAGGCACAATGCCGACTTAACTACAAGAAGACTGACTCTTCTTACTGACTATAATTTGAACCATTCCTGTGACACTAGTTATATATTCCGATGCTTAACTTCAGGTTTACTGTATCCCTCTGACCTTCATAGTGACGATGAAACACAGAAATTGCATCGGAATTAAATACAAAAAGCACAATGCCGACTTAAGTACAAGAATACTGACTCATCTTACTGTCTATGTTTTGAACCGTCCCTGTGACTGTAGTTATAGATTCCAATGCTTCACTCCAGGTTTAATGTATCCCTTGGACAGTCTTATTGACGATGAAACACAGAAATTGCATCGGAATTAAATACAAAAGGCACAATGTCGACTTAAGTACAAGAAGACTGACTTTTCTTATTGACTATGTTTTAAACCATTCCTGTGACACTAATTGATTCCGATGCTTCACTTCAGGCTTACAGTATCCCTCTGAAATTCTTATTGACGATGAAACACAGAAATTGCATCGGAATTAAATACAAAAGGCGCAATGCCGAATTAAGTACAAGATGACTGACTCTTCTTACTGTCTATGTTTTGAACCATTCCTGTGACACTAGTTATAGACTCTGATGCTTCACTCCAGGTTTACTGTAACCCTTGGACCTTCTTATTGACGATGAAACACAGTAATTGCATCGGAATTAAATATAAAAGGCACAATGCCGACTTAAGTACAAAAATACTGACTCATCTTACTGTCTATGTTTTGAACCGTCCCTGTGACACTAGTTATAGATTCCGATGCTTTACTCCAGGTTTACTGTATCCCTTTTTACCTTCTTATTGACGATGAAACACAGAAATTGCATCGAAATTAAATACAAAAGGCACAATGTCGACTTAAGTACAAGAAGACTGACTCTTCTTACTGACTATGTTTTGAACCATTCCTGTGACACTAGTTATAGATTCCGATGCTTCACTTCAGGTTTACTGTATCCCTCTGACCTTCTTATTGACTAAGAATCACAGATATTGCATCGGAATTAAATACAAAAGGCACAATGCCGACTTAAGTACAAGAAGACTGACTCTTCTTACTGACTATGTTTTGAACCATTCTTGTGACATTCGCTATAGATTCCGATGCTTCACCTCAGGTTTACTGTATCCCTTATACCTTCTTATTGACGATGAAACACAGATATAGCATCGGAATTAAATACAAAAGGAACAATGCCGACTTAAGTACAAGAAGACTGACTCTACTTACTGTCTATGTTTTAAAACAATTCCTGTGACACTAGTTATAGATTCCGATGCTTCAATTCAGGTCTACTGTATCCCTTGGACCTTCTTATTGACGATGAAACACAGAAATTTCATCGGAATTAAATACAAGAGGCACAATGCCGACTTAAGTACAAGAAGACTGACTCTTCTTACTGACTATGTTTTGTACCATTCCTGTGACTCTAGTTATAGATTCCGATGCTTCACTTCAGGTTTACTGTATCCTCTGACCTTCTTATTGACGATGAAACACAGAAATTGCATCGGAATTAAAAACAAAAGGCACAATGCTGACATAAGTACAAGAAGACTGACTCTTCTTACTGACTATGTTTTGAACCATTCCTGTGACACTAGTTATAGAGTCCGATGGTTCACTTCAGGTTTACTGTATCCCTTGGACCTTCTTATTGACGATAAACACAGAAATTGCATCGGAATTAAATACAGAAGGCACAATGCCGACTTAACTACAAGAATACTGACTCATCTTACTGTCTATGTTATGAACCGTCCCCGTGACTGTAGTTATAGATTCCGATGCTTCATTCCAGGTTTAATGTATCCCTTGGACCGTCTTATTGACGATGAACCACAGAAATTGCATCGGAATTAAATACAAAAGGCACAATGTAGACTTAAGTACAAGAAGACAGACTTTTCTTACTGACCATGTTTTAAACCATTCCTGTGACATTAATTGATTCCGATGCTTCACTTCAGACTTTCAGTATCCCTCTGACCTTCTTAATGACGATGAAACACAGTAATTGCATCGGAATTAAATACAAAAGGCACAATGCCGACTTAAGTACAAAAATACTGACTCATCTCACTGTCTATGTTTGAACCGTCCCTGTGACACAGTTATAGATTCCGATGCTTTACTCCAGGTTTACTGTATCCCTTGGACCTTCTTATTGACGATGAAACACAGTAATTGCATCGAAATTAAATACAAAAGGCATAATGCCGCCTTAAGTACAAGAAGACTGACTCTTCTTACTGACTATGTTTTGAACCATTCCTGTGACACTAGTTATAGACTCCGATCCTTCACTTCAGGTTTACTGTATCCCTCTGACCTTCTTATTGACTAAGAATCACAGATATTGCATCGGAATTAAATACAAATGGCACAATGCCGAAATAAGTACAAGAAGACTGACTCTTCTCACTGCCTATGTTTTGAACCATTCCTGTGACACTAGTTATAGACTCCGATGCTTCACTCCAGGTTTACAGTATCCCTCTGACCTTCTTATTGACGATGAAACACTGAAATTGCATCGGAATTAAATACAAAATGCACAATGCCGACATAAGTACAAGAAGACTGACTCTTCTTTCTGTCTATGCTTTGAACCATTCGTGTGACTCTAGTTATAGATTCCGATGCTTCACTTTAGGTTTACTGTATCCCTCTGACCTTCTTATTGACGATGAAACACAGAAATTGCATCCGAATTAAATACAAAAGGCACCATACCGACTCAAGTGCAAGAAGACTGACTCTTCTTACTGTCTATGTTTTAGAACAATTCCTGTGACACTAGTTATAGATTCCGATGCTTCAATTCATGTCTACTGTATCCTTTGGACCTTCTTATTGACGATGAAACACAGAAATTTCATCGGAAATATATACAAGAGGCACAATGCCGACTGAAGTACAAGAATACTGACTCATCTTACTGTCTATGTTTTGAACCGTCCCTGTGACTGGAGTTCTAGATTCCGATGCTTCACTCCAGGTTTAATGTATCCCTTGGACCGACTTATTGACGATGAAACACAGAAATTGAATCGGAATTAAATACAAAAGGCACAATGTCGACTTAAGTACAAGAAGACTGACTTTTCTTACTGACCATGTTTTAAACCATTCCTGTGACACTAATTGATTCCGATGCTTCACTTCAGGCTTACAGTATCCCTCTGACCTTCTTATTGACGATGAAACACAGAAATTGCATCGGAATTAAATACAAAAGGCGCAATGCCGAATTAAGTACAAGAAGACTGACTCTTCTTACTGCCTATGTTTTGAACCATTCCTGTGACACTAGTTATAGACTCCGATGCTTCACTCCAGGTTTACAGTATCCCTCTTACCTTCTTATTGACGATGAAACACTGAAATTGCATCGGAATTAAATACAAAATGCACAATGCCGATTTAAGTACAAAAATACTGACTCATCTTAGTGTCTATGTTTTGAACCGTCCCCGTGACACTAGTTATAGACTCCGATGCTTCACTCCATGTTTACTGTATCCCTCTGCCCTTCTTATTGACGATGAAACACTGAAATTGCATCGGAATTAAATACAATAGGCACAATGCCGACTTAAGTACAAGAAGCGTGACTCTTTCTACTGTCTATGTTTTGAACCATTCCTGTGACACTAGTTCTAGATTCCGATGCTTCACTTCAGGCTTACGGTATCCCTTGGACCTTCGTATTGACGATGAAACACAGAAATTTCATCGGAATTAAATACAAAAGGCACAATGCCGACATAAGTACAAGAAGACTGACTCTTCTTACTGACTATGTTTTGAACCATTCCTGTGACACTAGTCATAGATTCCGATGCTTAACTTCAGGATTACTGTATCCCTTGGACCTTCTTATTGACGATTAAACACAGAATTCCATCGGAATTAAGTACAAAAGGCACAATGCCGACTTAAGTACAAAAAGACTGACTCTTCTTTCTGTCTATGTTTTAGAACAATTCCTGTGACACTAGTTATAGATTCCGATGCTTCAATTCAGGTCTACTGTATCCCTTGGACCTTCTTATTGACGATGAAACACAGAAATAGCATCGGAATTAAATACAAAAGGAACAATGCCGACTTAAGAACAAGAAGACTGACTCTTCTTTCTGTCTATGCTTTGAACCATTCGTGTGACTCTAGTTACAGATTCCGATGCTTCACTTTAGGTTTACTGTATCCCTCTGACCTTCTTATTGACGATGAAACACAGAAATTGCATCCGAATTAAATACAAAAGGCACCATACCGACTCAAGTGCAAGAAGACTGACTCTTCTTACTGTCTATGTTTTAGAACAATTCCTGTGACACTAGTTATAGATTCCGATGCTTCAATTCATGTCTACTGTATCCTTTGGACCTTCTTATTGACGATGAAACACAGAAATTGCATCGGAATTAAATACAAAAGGCACAATGCCGACTCTAGCACAAGAAGACTGACTCTTCTTGCTGACTATGTTTTAAACCATTCCTGAGACACTAATTGATAACGATGCTTCACTTCAGGCTTACAGTATCCCTCTGACCTTCTTATTGACGATGAAACACAGAAATTGCATCGGAATTAAATACAAAAGGCACAATGCCGACATAAGTACAAAAATACTGACTCATCTTACTGTCTATGTTTTGAACGGTCCCTGTGACACTAGTTATAGATTCCGATGCTTTACTCCTTGTTTACTGCATCCCTTGGACCTTCTTATTGACGATGAAACACAGAAATTGCATCGAAATTAAATACAAAAGGCATATAGCCGACTTAAGTACAAGAAGACTGACTCTTCTTACTGACTATGCTTTGAACCATTCCTGTGACTCTAGTTATAGATTCCGATGCTTCACTTCAGGTTTACTGTATCCTCTGACCTTCTTATTGACGATGAAACACAGAAATTGCATCGGAATTAAATACAAAAGGCACAATGCTGACATAAGTACAAGAAGACTGACTCTTTTTACTGACAATGTTTGAACCATTCCTGTGACACTAGTTATAGAGTCCGATGGTTCACTTCAGGTTTACTGTATCCTTTGGACCTTCTTATTGACGATAAACACAGAAATTGCATCGGAATTCAATACAGAAGGCACAATGCCGACTTAACTACAAGAAGACTGACTCTTCTTACTGACTATAATTTGAACCATTCCTGTGACACTAGTTATATATTCCGATGCTTAACTTCAGGTTTACTGTATCCCTCTGACCTTCATAGTGACGATGAAACACAGAAATTGCATCGGAATTAAATACAAAAAGCACAATGCCGACTTAAGTACAAGAATACTGACTCATCTTACTGTCTATGTTTTGAACCGTCCCTGTGACTGTAGTTATAGATTCCAATGCTTCACTCCAGGTTTAATGTATCCCTTGGACAGTCTTATTGACGATGAAACACAGAAATTGCATCGGAATTAAATACAAAAGGCACAATGTCGACTTAAGTACAAGAAGACTGACTTTTCTTATTGACTATGTTTTAAACCATTCCTGTGACACTAATTGATTCCGATGCTTCACTTCAGGCTTACAGTATCCCTCTGAAATTCTTATTGACGATGAAACACAGAAATTGCATCGGAATTAAATACAAAAGGCGCAATGCCGAATTAAGTACAAGATGACTGACTCTTCTTACTGTCTATGTTTTGAACCATTCCTGTGACACTAGTTATAGACTCTGATGCTTCACTCCAGGTTTACTGTAACCCTTGGACCTTCTTATTGACGATGAAACACAGTAATTGCATCGGAATTAAATATAAAAGGCACAATGCCGACTTAAGTACAAAAATACTGACTCATCTTACTGTCTATGTTTTGAACCGTCCCTGTGACACTAGTTATAGATTCCGATGCTTTACTCCAGGTTTACTGTATCCCTTTTTACCTTCTTATTGACGATGAAACACAGAAATTGCATCGAAATTAAATACAAAAGGCACAATGTCGACTTAAGTACAAGAAGACTGACTCTTCTTACTGACTATGTTTTGAACCATTCCTGTGACACTAGTTATAGATTCCGATGCTTCACTTCAGGTTTACTGTATCCCTCTGACCTTCTTATTGACTAAGAATCACAGATATTGCATCGGAATTAAATACAAAAGGCACAATGCCGACTTAAGTACAAGAAGACTGACTCTTCTTACTGACTATGTTTTGAACCATTCTTGTGACATTCGCTATAGATTCCGATGCTTCACCTCAGGTTTACTGTATCCCTTATACCTTCTTATTGACGATGAAACACAGATATAGCATCGGAATTAAATACAAAAGGAACAATGCCGACTTAAGTACAAGAAGACTGACTCTACTTACTGTCTATGTTTTAAAACAATTCCTGTGACACTAGTTATAGATTCCGATGCTTCAATTCAGGTCTACTGTATCCCTTGGACCTTCTTATTGACGATGAAACACAGAAATTTCATCGGAATTAAATACAAGAGGCACAATGCCGACTTAAGTACAAGAAGACTGACTCTTCTTACTGACTATGTTTTGTACCATTCCTGTGACTCTAGTTATAGATTCCGATGCTTCACTTCAGGTTTACTGTATCCTCTGACCTTCTTATTGACGATGAAACACAGAAATTGCATCGGAATTAAAAACAAAAGGCACAATGCTGACATAAGTACAAGAAGACTGACTCTTCTTACTGACTATGTTTTGAACCATTCCTGTGACACTAGTTATAGAGTCCGATGGTTCACTTCAGGTTTACTGTATCCCTTGGACCTTCTTATTGACGATAAACACAGAAATTGCATCGGAATTAAATACAGAAGGCACAATGCCGACTTAACTACAAGAATACTGACTCATCTTACTGTCTATGTTATGAACCGTCCCCGTGACTGTAGTTATAGATTCCGATGCTTCATTCCAGGTTTAATGTATCCCTTGGACCGTCTTATTGACGATGAACCACAGAAATTGCATCGGAATTAAATACAAAAGGCACAATGTAGACTTAAGTACAAGAAGACAGACTTTTCTTACTGACCATGTTTTAAACCATTCCTGTGACATTAATTGATTCCGATGCTTCACTTCAGACTTTCAGTATCCCTCTGACCTTCTTAATGACGATGAAACACAGTAATTGCATCGGAATTAAATACAAAAGGCACAATGCCGACTTAAGTACAAAAATACTGACTCATCTCACTGTCTATGTTTGAACCGTCCCTGTGACACAGTTATAGATTCCGATGCTTTACTCCAGGTTTACTGTATCCCTTGGACCTTCTTATTGACGATGAAACACAGTAATTGCATCGAAATTAAATACAAAAGGCATAATGCCGCCTTAAGTACAAGAAGACTGACTCTTCTTACTGACTATGTTTTGAACCATTCCTGTGACACTAGTTATAGACTCCGATCCTTCACTTCAGGTTTACTGTATCCCTCTGACCTTCTTATTGACTAAGAATCACAGATATTGCATCGGAATTAAATACAAATGGCACAATGCCGAAATAAGTACAAGAAGACTGACTCTTCTCACTGCCTATGTTTTGAACCATTCCTGTGACACTAGTTATAGACTCCGATGCTTCACTCCAGGTTTACAGTATCCCTCTGACCTTCTTATTGACGATGAAACACTGAAATTGCATCGGAATTAAATACAAAATGCACAATGCCGACATAAGTACAAGAAGACTGACTCTTCTTTCTGTCTATGCTTTGAACCATTCGTGTGACTCTAGTTATAGATTCCGATGCTTCACTTTAGGTTTACTGTATCCCTCTGACCTTCTTATTGACGATGAAACACAGAAATTGCATCCGAATTAAATACAAAAGGCACCATACCGACTCAAGTGCAAGAAGACTGACTCTTCTTACTGTCTATGTTTTAGAACAATTCCTGTGACACTAGTTATAGATTCCGATGCTTCAATTCATGTCTACTGTATCCTTTGGACCTTCTTATTGACGATGAAACACAGAAATTTCATCGGAAATATATACAAGAGGCACAATGCCGACTGAAGTACAAGAATACTGACTCATCTTACTGTCTATGTTTTGAACCGTCCCTGTGACTGGAGTTCTAGATTCCGATGCTTCACTCCAGGTTTAATGTATCCCTTGGACCGACTTATTGACGATGAAACACAGAAATTGAATCGGAATTAAATACAAAAGGCACAATGTCGACTTAAGTACAAGAAGACTGACTTTTCTTACTGACCATGTTTTAAACCATTCCTGTGACACTAATTGATTCCGATGCTTCACTTCAGGCTTACAGTATCCCTCTGACCTTCTTATTGACGATGAAACACAGAAATTGCATCGGAATTAAATACAAAAGGCGCAATGCCGAATTAAGTACAAGAAGACTGACTCTTCTTACTGCCTATGTTTTGAACCATTCCTGTGACACTAGTTATAGACTCCGATGCTTCACTCCAGGTTTACAGTATCCCTCTTACCTTCTTATTGACGATGAAACACTGAAATTGCATCGGAATTAAATACAAAATGCACAATGCCGATTTAAGTACAAAAATACTGACTCATCTTAGTGTCTATGTTTTGAACCGTCCCCGTGACACTAGTTATAGACTCCGATGCTTCACTCCATGTTTACTGTATCCCTCTGCCCTTCTTATTGACGATGAAACACTGAAATTGCATCGGAATTAAATACAATAGGCACAATGCCGACTTAAGTACAAGAAGCGTGACTCTTTCTACTGTCTATGTTTTGAACCATTCCTGTGACACTAGTTCTAGATTCCGATGCTTCACTTCAGGCTTACGGTATCCCTTGGACCTTCGTATTGACGATGAAACACAGAAATTTCATCGGAATTAAATACAAAAGGCACAATGCCGACATAAGTACAAGAAGACTGACTCTTCTTACTGACTATGTTTTGAACCATTCCTGTGACACTAGTCATAGATTCCGATGCTTAACTTCAGGATTACTGTATCCCTTGGACCTTCTTATTGACGATTAAACACAGAATTCCATCGGAATTAAGTACAAAAGGCACAATGCCGACTTAAGTACAAAAAGACTGACTCTTCTTTCTGTCTATGTTTTAGAACAATTCCTGTGACACTAGTTATAGATTCCGATGCTTCAATTCAGGTCTACTGTATCCCTTGGACCTTCTTATTGACGATGAAACACAGAAATAGCATCGGAATTAAATACAAAAGGAACAATGCCGACTTAAGAACAAGAAGACTGACTCTTCTTTCTGTCTATGCTTTGAACCATTCGTGTGACTCTAGTTACAGATTCCGATGCTTCACTTTAGGTTTACTGTATCCCTCTGACCTTCTTATTGACGATGAAACACAGAAATTGCATCCGAATTAAATACAAAAGGCACCATACCGACTCAAGTGCAAGAAGACTGACTCTTCTTACTGTCTATGTTTTAGAACAATTCCTGTGACACTAGTTATAGATTCCGATGCTTCAATTCATGTCTACTGTATCCTTTGGACCTTCTTATTGACGATGAAACACAGAAATTTCATCGGAAATAAATACAAGAGGCACAATGCCGACTTAAGTACAAGAATACTGACTCATCTTACTGTCTATGTTTTGAACCGTCCCTGTGACACTAGTTATAGATACCGATGCTTCACTCAAGGTTTACTGTATCCCTTGGAACTTCTTATTGACGATGAAACACAGAAATTGCATCGGAATTAAATACAAAAGGCACAATGCCGACTTAAGTAAAAGAAGTCTGACTTTTCTTACTGTCTATGATTTGAACCATTCCTCTGACACTAGTTATACATTCCGATGCTTCACTCCAGGTTTACTGTATACCTTGGACATTCTTATTGACGATGAAACACAGAAATAGCATCGAAATTAAATAGAAAATGCACAATGATGAGTTAAGTACAAGAAGACTGACTCTTCTTACTGACATGATTTGAACCAATCCTGTGATACTAGTTATAGATTCCGATGCTTCACTTCAGGTTTACTGTATCATATGGACCTTCTTATTGTCGATGAAACAATGAAATTGCATCGGAATTAAATACAAAAGGCACAATGCCAAATTAGGTACATGAAGACTGACTCTTCTCACTGTCTATGTTTGAACCATTCCTGTGACACTAGTTATAGACTCCGATGCTTCACTCCAGGTTAACTGTATTCCTTGGACCTTTTTATTGACGATGAAACAGAGAAATTGCATCGGAAATAAATACAAAAGGCACAATGCCGACTTAAGTACAAGAAGACTGACTCTTCTTAATGACTATGTTTTGAACCATTCCTGTGACACTAGTTATACATACCGAAGCTTCACTTCAGGTTTACTGTATCCCTCTGACCGTCTTATTAACGAAGAAACAAAGAAATTGCACTGGAATTAAATAGAATATGCACAATGCCGACTTAAATACTAGAAGGCTGACTCTTCCTACTGTGTATGTTTGATCCATTCCTGTGTCACTAGTTACAGATTCCGATGCTTAACTTCAGGATTACTGTATCCCTTGGACCTTCTTATTGACGATTAAACACAGAAATTGCATCGAGATTAAGTACAAAAGGCACAATGCCGACTTAAGTACAAGAAGGCTGACTCTTCTTACTGACTATGTTTTGAACCATTCTTGTGACATTCGCTATAGATTCCGATGCTTCACTTCAGGTTTACTGTATCCCTCTGACCTTCTTATTGACGATGAAACACAGAAATTGCATCGGAATTAAATACAAAAGGCACCATACCGACTTAAGTACAAGAAGACTGACTCTTCTTACTGTCTATGTTTTAGAACCATTCCTGTGACACTAGTTATAGATTCCGATGCTTCAAATCAGGTTTACTGTATCCCTCTGACCTTCTTAGTGACGATGAAACACAGAAATTGCATCGGAATTAAATACAAAAAGCACATTGCCGACTTAAGTACAAGAATACTGACTCATCTTACTGTATATGCTTTGAACCGTCCCTGTGACACTACTTATAGATTCCGATGCTTCACTCCAGGTTTACTGTATCCCTTGGACCTTCTCATTGACGATGAAACACAGAAATTGCATCGGAATTAAATACAAAAGGCACAATGCCGACTTAAGTAAAAGAAGTCAGACTTTTCTTACTGTCTATGTTTTGAACCGTTCCTGTGACACTAGTTATAGATTCCGATGCTTCACTCCAGGTTTACTGTATCCCTTGCACCTTCTTATTGACGATGAAACACAGAAATTGCATCGAAATTAAATAGAAAATGCACAATGATGACTTAAGTACAAGAAGACTGACTCTTCTTACTGACTATGTTTTGAACCATTCCTGTGACACTAGTTGTAGATTCCGATACTTCACTTCAGGTTTACTGTATCCGTCTGACCTTCTTATTGACGATGAAACACTGAAATTGCATCGGAATTAAATACCAAAGGCACAACGCCAAATTAAGTACAAGAAGACTGACTCTTCTTACTGTCAATGTTAGAACCATTCCTGTGACACTATTTATAGACTCCGATGCTTCATTCGGAGTTATCAGTATCCCTTGGACCTATTTATTGACGATGAAACACAGAAATTGCAACGGAACTAAATACAAAAGGCACAATGCCGACTAAAGAACACGAAGACTGACTCTTCTTACTGTCTATGTTTTGAACCATCCCTGTGACACTAGTTATAGATTCCGGTGCTCCTCTCCAGGTTTACTGTATCCTCAAAGCCTTCTTTTTGACGAGTAAACAAGAAATTGCATCGGAATTAAATACAAAAGGCACAATGCCGACTTAAGTACAAGAAGACTGACTTATTACTGACTATGTTTGAACCATTCCTGTGACACTAGTTATAGATTCCGATGCTTCAAATCAGGTTTACTGTATCCCTCTGACCTTCTTAGTGACGATGAAACACAGAAATTGCATCGGAATTAAATACAAAAAGCACATTGCCGACTTAAGTACAAGAATACTGACTCATCTTACCGTATATGTTTTGAACCGTCCCTGTGACACTAGTTATAGATTGCGATGCTTCACTCCAGGTTTACTGTATCCCTTGGACCTTCTTATTGTCGATGAAACACAGAAATTGCATCGAAATTAAACAGAAAATGCACAATGATGACTTAAGTACAGAAAGACTAACTCTTCTTACTGACTATGATATGAACCAATCCTGTGACACTAGTTATAGATTCCGATGCTTCACTTCAGGTTTACTGTATCTCTTGGACCTTCTTATTGACGATGAAACACAGAACTTGCATCGGAATAAAATAGAAAAGGCACAATGCCGACTTAAGTACAATTATACTGACTCATCTTACTGTATATGTTTTGAACCGTCCCTGTGACCCTAGTTATAGATTCCGATGCTTCCCTCCAGGTTTACTGTATCCCTTGGACCTTCTTATTGACGATAAACACAGAAATTGCATCGGAATTAAATAGAAAAGGCACAATGCCGACTTAAGTACAAGAAGACTGACTCTTCTTACTGACTATGTTTCAACCATTCCTGTGACACTAGTTGTAGATTCCGATACTTCACTCCAGATTTACTGTATCCCTCTGACCTTCTTATTGACGTTGAAACACTGAAATTGCATCGGAATTAAATACAAAAGGCACACGCCAAATTAAGTACAAGAAGACTGACTCTTCTTACGGTCTATGTTTGAACCATTCCTGTGACACTAGTTATAGACTCCGATGCATCATTCGAGGTTATCTGTATCCCTTGGACCTGTTTATTGACGTTGAAACACAGAAATTGCATCGGAATTAAATACAAAAGGCACCTTACCGACTTAAGTACAAGAAGACTGACTCTTCTTACTGTTTATGTTTTAGAACCATTCCTGTGACACTAGTTATAGATTCCGATGCTTCAATTCGGGTCTACTGTATCCCTCCGACCTTCTCATTGACGATGAAACACAGAAATTGTATCGGAATTAAATACAAAAGGCACAATGCCGATTTAAGTACAAGAAGACTAACTCTTCTTACTGACTATGCTTTGAACCATTTCTGTGACACTAGTTATAGATTCCGATGCTTAACTTCAGGATTACTGTATCCCTCTGACCTTCTTAGTGACAATGAAACACAGAAATTGCATCGGAATTAAATACAAAAAGCACATTGCCGACTTAAGTACAAGAATACTGACTCATCTTACTGTATATGCTTTGAACCGTCCCTGTGACACTAGTTATAGATTCCGATGCTTCACTCCAGGTTTACTGTATCCCTTGGACCTTCTTATTGTCGATGAAACACAGAAATTGCATCGAAATTAAACAGAAAATGCACAATGATGACTTAAGTACAAGAAGACTGACTCTTCTTACTGACAATGATATGAACCAATCCTGTGTCACTAGTTATAGATTCCGATGCTTCACTTCAGGTTTACTGTATCCCTTGGACCTTCTTATTGACGATGAAACACAGAACTTGCATCGGAATTAAATAGAAAAGGCACAATGCCGACTTAAGTACAATTATACTGACTCATCTTACTGTCTATGTTTTGAACCGTCCCTGTGACACTAGTTATAGATTCCGATGCTTCCCTCCAGGTTTACTGTATCCCTTGGACCTTCTTATTGACGATAAACACAGAAATTGCATCGGAATTAAATAGAAAAGGCACAACGCCAAATTAAGTACAAGAAGACTGACTCTTCTTACTGTCTATGTTTGTACCATTCCTGTGACACTAGTTATAGACTCCGATGCTTCATTCGAGGTTATCTGTATCCCTTGGACCTTTTTATTGACGATGAAACACAGAAATTGCAACGGGACTAAATACAAAAGGCACAATGCCAACTAAAGTACAAGAAGACTGACTCTTCTTACTGTTTATGTTTTGAACCATTCCTGTGACACTACTTATAGATTCCGATGCTTCACTTCAGGTTGACTGTATCCCTCTGACGTTCTAATTGACGATGAAACACAGAAATGGCATCGGAATTAAATACAAAAGGCGCAATGCCGACTTAAGTACAAGAAGACTGACTCTTTTTACTGACTATGTTTTGAACCATTCTTGTGACACTAGTTATAGATTCCGATGCTTCACTTCAGGTTTACTGTATCCCTTAAACTTTCTTATTGACGATGAAACACAGAAATTGCATCGGAATTAAATACAAAAGGCACAATGCCGACTTAAGTACAAGAAGACTGACTCTTCTTATTGTCTATGTTTTGAACCATTCCTGTGACTCTAGTTATAGATTCCGATGCTTCACTTCAGGTTTACTGTATCCCTTAAACTTTCTTATTGACGATGAAACACAGAAATTGCATCGGAATTAAATACAAAAGGCACAACGCCGACTTAAGTACAAGAAGACTGACTCTTCTTATTGTCTATGTTTTGAACCATTCCTGTGACACTAGTTATAGACTCCGATGCTTCTTTCGAGGTTATTTGTATCCCTTGGACCTTTTTATTGACGATGAAACACAGAAATTGCAACGGAACTAAATACAAAAAGCACAATACCGACATAAGTACAAGAAGACTGACTCTTCTTACGGACTATGTTTTGAACCATTCCTGTGACTCTAGTCACAGATTCCGATGCTTAACTTCAGGTTTACTGTATCCCTTAACCTTCTTACTGACGATGAAACACAGAAATAGCATCGGAATTAAATACAAAAGGAACAATGCCGACTTAAGTACAAGAAGACTGACTCTTCTTACTGTCTATGTTCTGAACCATTCGTGTGACTCTAGTTATAGATTCCGATGCTTCACTTCAGGTTTACTGTATCCCTCTGACCTTCTTATTGACGATGAAACACAGAAATTGCATCGGAATTAAATACAAAAGGAACAATGCCGACTTAAGTACAAGAAGACTGACTCTTCTTACTGTCTATGTTCTGAACCATTCGTGTGACTCTAGTTATAGATTCCGATGCTTCACTTCAGGTTTACTGTATCCCTCTGACCTTCTTAGTGACGATGAAACACAGAAATTGCATCGGAATTAAATACAAAAGGCACCATACCGACTTAAGTACAAGAAGACTGACTCTTCTTACTGTTTATGTTTTAGAACCATTCCTGTGACACTAGTTATAGATTCCGATGCTTCAATTCTGGTCTACTGTATCCCTCTAACCTTCTCATTGACGATGAAACACAGAAATTGTATCGGAATTAAATACAAAAGGCACAATGCCGATTTAAGTACAAGAAGACTAACTCTTCTTACTGACTATGTTTGAACCATTCCTGTGACACTAGTTAGAGATTCCGATGCTTCAAATCAGGTTTACTGTATCCCTCTGACCTTCGTAGTGACGATGAAACACAGAAATTGCATCGGAATTAAATACAAAAAGCACATTGCCGACTTATGTACAAGAAGACTGACTCTTCCTACTGTCTATGTTTCGAAAAATTCCTGTGACACTAGTTATAGATTCCGATGCTTCACTCCAGGTTTACTGTGTCTCTTGGACCTTCTTATTGACGATGAAACACAGAAATTGCATCGGAATTAAATACAATAGGCACAATGCCGACTTAAGTACAAGAAGAGAGACTCTTGCTTCTGTCTATGTTTTCAACCATTCCTGTGACACTAGTTATAGAATCCGATGCTTCACTTAAGGTATACTGTATCCCTTGGACCTTCTTATTGCCGATGAAACACAGAAATTGCATCGGAATTAAATACAAAAGGCACAATACCACATAAGTACAAGAAGACTGACTCTTCTTACGGACTATGTTTTGAACCATTCCTGTGACACTAGTCACAGATTCCGATGCTTAACTTCAGGTTTACTGTATCCCTTAACCTTCTTACTGACGATGAAACACAGAAATAGCATCGGAATTAAATACAAGAAGCACAATGCCGACTTAAGTACAAGAAGACTGACTCTTCTTACTGTCTATGTTTTGAACCATTCCTGTGACTCTAGTTATAGATTCTGATGCTTCACTTCAGGTTTACTGAATCCTCTGACCTTCTTATTGACGATGAAACACAGAAATTGCATCGGAATTAAATACAGAAGGCACAAAGCCGACTTAACTACAAGAAGACTGACTCTTCTTACTGACTATGCTTTGAACCATTCCTGTGACTCTAGTTATAGATTCTGATGCTTCACTTCAGG
Organism: Schistocerca piceifrons; assembly: GCF_021461385.2. Lineage (NCBI taxonomy): Eukaryota > Metazoa > Arthropoda > Insecta > Orthoptera > Acrididae > Schistocerca > Schistocerca piceifrons. Next base: position 4,855,016 of record NW_025727396.1, on the reverse strand, counting down.
TTTACTGAATCCTCTGACCTTCATAGTGACGATGAAACACAGAAATTGCATCGGAATTAAATACAAAAAGCACAATGCCGACTTAAGTACAAGAATACTGACTCATCTTACTGTCAATGTTTTGAACCGTCCCTGTGATTGTAGTTATAGATTCCGATGCTTCACTCCAGGTTTAATGTATCCCTTGGACCTTCTTATTGATGACGAAACACAGAAATTGCATCGGACTTAAATACAAAAGGCACAATGCCGACATAAGTACAAGAAGACTGACTCTGCTTACTGACTATGTTTTAAACCATTACTGTGACACTAATTGATTCCGATGCTTCACTTCAGGCTTACAGTATCCCTCTGACCTTCTTATTGACGGTGAAACACAGAAATTGCATCGAAATTAAATACAAAAGGCATAATGCCGACTTAAGTACAAGAAGACTGACTCTTCTTACTGACTATGCTTTGAACCATTTCTGTGACACTAGTTATAGATTCCGATGCTTAACTTCAGGATTACTGTATCCCTCTGACCTTCTTAGTGACGATGAAACACAGAAATTGCATCGGAATTAAATACAAAAAGCACATTGCCGACTTAAGTACAAGAATACTGACTCATCTTACTGTATATGCTTTGGACCGTCCCTGTGACACTAGTTATAGATTCCGATGCTTCACTCCAGGTTTACTGTATCCCTTGGACCTTCTTATTGTCGATGAAACACAGAAATTGCATCGAAATTAAACAGAAAATGCACAATGATGACTTAAGTACAAGAAGACTGACTCTTCTTACTGACAATGATATGAACCAATCCTGTGACACTAGTTATAGATTCCGATGCTTCACTTCAGGTTTACTGTATCCCTTGGACCTTCTTATTGACGATGAAACACAGAACTTGCATCGGAATTAAATAGAAAAGGCACAATGCCGACTTAAGTACAATTATACTGACTCATCTTACTGTCTATGTTTTGAACCGTCCCTGTGACACTAGTTATAGATTCCGATGCTTCCCTCCAGGTTTACTGTATCCCTTGGACCTTCTTATTGACGATAAACACAGAAATTGCATCGGAATTAAATAGAAAAGGCACAACGCCAAATTAAGTACAAGAAGACTGACTCTTCTTACTGTCTATGTTTGTACCATTCCTGTGACACTAGTTATAGACTCCGATGCTTCATTCGAGGTTATCTGTATCCCTTGGACCTTTTTATTGACGATGAAACACAGAAATTGCAACGGGACTAAATACAAAAGGCACAATGCCAACTAAAGTACAAGAAGACTGACTCTTCTTACTGTCTATGTTTTGAACCATCCCTGTGACACTAGTTATAGATTCCGGTGCTTCTCTCCAGGTTTACTGTATCCTCAAAGCCTTCTTTTTGACGAGTAAACAAGAAATTGCATCGGAATTAAATACAAAAGGCACAATGCCGACTAAAGTACCAGAAGACTGACTCTTCTTTCAGTCTATGTTTTGAACCATTTCTGTGACACTACTTATAGATTCCGGTGCTTCACTCCAGGTTTACTGTATCGCTTGCACCTTCTTATTGACGATGAAACACAGAAATTTCATCAGAATTAAATAGAAAAAGCACAATGCCGACTTAAGTACAAGAACACTGACGCCTCTTACTGAATATGTTTTCGAACCATTCCGGTGACACTAGTTATAGATTCCGATTCTTCACTTCAGGTTTACTGTATCCCTTGGACCTTCTTATTGGCGATGAAACACAGATATTGCATCGGAATTAAATAGAAAAGGCACAATGCCGACTTAAGTACAAGAAGACTGACTCTTCTTACTGTTTATGTTTTGAACCATTCCTGTGACACTACTTATAGATTCCGATGCTTCACTTCAGGTTTACTGTATCCCTCTGACGTTCTAATTGACGATGAAACACAGAAATGGCATCGGAATTAAATACAAAAGGCGCAATGCCGACTTAAGTACAAGAAGACTGACTCTTCTTACTGACTATGTTTTGAACCATTCTTGTGACACTAGTTATAGATTCCGATGCTTCACTTCAGGTTTACTGTATCCCTTAAACTTTCTTATTGACGATGAAACACAGAAATTGCATCGGAATTAAATACAAAAGGCACAATGCCGACTTAAGTACAAGAAGACTGACTCTTCTTATTGTCTATGTTTTGAACCATTCCTGTGACTCTAGTTATAGATTCCGATGCTTCACATCAGGTTTACTGTATCCCTTAAACTTTCTTATTGACGATGAAACACAGAAATTGCATCGGAATTAAATACAAAAGGCACAACGCCGAATTAAGTACAAGAAGACTGACTCTTCTTATTGTCTATGTTTTGAACCATTCCTGTGACACTAGTTATAGACTCCGATGCTTCTTTCGAGGTTATTTGTATCCCTTGGACCTTAATTATTGACGATGAAACACAGAAATTGCAACGGAACTAAATACAAAAAGCACAATACCGACATAAGTACAAGAAGACTGACTCTACTTACGGACTATGTTTTGAACCATTCCTGTGACACCAGTCACAGATTCCGATGCTTAACTTCAGGTTTACTGTATCCCTTAACCTTCTTACTGACGATGAAACACAGAAATAGCATCGGAATTAAATACAAAAGGAACAATGCCGACTTAAGTACAAGAAGACTGACTCTTCTTACTGTCTATGTTCTGAACCATTCGTGTGACTCTAGTTATAGATTCCGATGCTTCACTTCAGGTTTACTGTATCCCTCTGACCTTCTTATTGACGATGAAACACAGAAATTGCATCGGAATTAAATACAAAAGGAACAATGCCGACTTAAGTACAAGAAGACTGACTCTTCTTACTGTCTATGTTCTGAACCATTCGTGTGACTCTAGTTATAGTTTCCGATGCTTCACTTCAGGTTTACTGTATCCCTCTGACCTTCTTAGTGACGATGAAACACAGAAATTGCATCGGAATTAAATACAAAAGGCACCATACCGACTTAAGTACAAGAAGACTGACTCTTCTTATTGTTTATGTTTTAGAACCATTCCTGTGACACTAGTTATAGATTCCGATGCTTCAATTCTGGTCTACTGTATCCCTCTAACCTTCTCATTGACGATGAAACACAGAAATTGTATCGGAATTAAATACAAAAGGCACAATGCTTATTTAAGTACAAGAAGACTAACTCTTCTTACTGACTATGTTTGAACCATTCCTGTGACACTAGTTAGAGATTCCGATGCTTCAAATCAGGTTTACTGTATCCCTCTGACCTTCGTAGTGACGATGAAACACAGAAATTGCATCGGAATTAAATACAAAAAGCACATTGCCGACTTATGTACAAGAAGACTGACTCTTCCTACTGTCTATGTTTCGAAAAATTCCTGTGACACTAGTTATAGATTCCGATGCTTCACTTCAGGTTTACTGTGTCTCTTGGACCTTCTTATTGACGATGAAACACAGAAATTGCATCGGAATTAAATACAATAGGCACAATGCCGACTTAAGTACAAGAAGAGAGACTCTTGCTTCTGTCTATGTTTTCAACCATTCCTGTGACACTAGTTATAGAATCCGATGCTTCACTTAAGGTATACTGTATCCCTTGGACCTTCTTATTGCCGATGAAACACAGAAATAGCATCGGAATTAAATACAAAAGGCACAATACCACATAAGTACAAGTAGACTGACTCTTCTTACGGACTAAGTTTTGAACCATTCCTGTGACACTAGTCACAGATTCCGATGCTTAACTTCAGGTTTACTGTATCCCTTAACCTTCTTACTGACGATGAAACACAGAAATAGCATCGGAATTAAATACAAGAAGCACAATGCCGACTTAAGTACAAGAAGACTGACTCTTCTTACTGTCTATGTTTTGAACCATTCCTGTGACTCTAGTTATAGATTCTGATGCTTCACTTCAGGTTTACTGAATCCTCTGACCTTCTTATTGACGATGAAACACAGAAATTGCATCGGAATTAAATACAGAAGGCACAAAGCCGACTTAACTACAAGAAGACTGACTCTTCTTACTGACTATGTTTTAAACCATTACTGCGACACTAATTGATTCCGATGCTTCACTTCAGGCTTACAGTATCCCTCTGACCTTCTTATTGACGGTGAAACACAGAAATTGCATCGAAATTAAATACAAAAGGCATAATGAAGACTTAAGTACAAGAAGACTGACTCTTCTTACTGACTATGTTTTGAACCATTCCTGTGACACTAGTTATAGATGCCGATGCTTCACTTCAGGTTTACTGTAACCCTATGGACCTACTTATTGACGATGAAGCACAGAAATTGCATCGGAATTAAATAGAAAATGCACAATGATGACTTAAGTACAAGGAGACTGACTCTTCTTAATGACTATGATTTGAACCAATCCTGTGACACTAGTTATAGATTCCGATGCTTCACTTCAGGTTTTCTGTATCCCTCTGACCTTCTTAGTGACGATGAAACACAGAAATTGCATCGGAATTAAGTACAAAAAGCACATTGCCGACTTAAGTACAAGAATACTGAGTCTACTTACTGTCTATGTTTTGAACCGTCCCTGTGACACTAGTTATAGATTGCGACGCTTCACTCCAGGTTTACTGTATTCCTTGGACCTTCTTATTGACGATGAAACACAGAAATTGCATCGCAATTAAATAGAAAATGCGCAATGCCGACTTAGGTACTAGAAGACGGACTCTTCCTGCTGTGTATGTTCTGAACCATTCCTGTGACACTAGTTATAAATTCCGATGCTTCAAATCAGGTTTACTGTATCCCTTGGACCTACTTATTGACGATGAAACACAGAAATTACATCGGACTGAAATACAAAACGCACAATGCAGACTTAACTACAAGAAGACTGACTCTTCTTACTGACTACGCTTTGAACCATTTCTGTGACACTAGTTATAGATTCCGATGCTTAACTTCAGGATTACTGTATCCCTCTGACCTTCTTAGTGACGATGAAACACAGAAATTGCATCGGAATTAAATAAAAAAGCACATTGCCGACTTAAGTACAAGAATACTGACTCATCTTACTGTATATGTTTTGAACCGTCCCTGTGACACTAGTTATAGATTCCGATGCTTCACTCCAGGTTTACTGTATCCCTTGGACCTTCTTATTGACGATGAAACACAGAAATTGCATCGGAATTAAATACAAAAGGCACAATGCCGACTTAAGTACAAGAAGACTGACTCTTCTTACTGTCTATGTTTGAACCATTCCTGTGACACTAGTTATAGACTCCGATACTTCATTCGAGGTTATCTGTATCCCTTGGACCTTTTAAAGGGCGATGAAACACAGAAATTGCAACGGGACAAAATACAAAAGGCACAATGCCGACTAAAGTACAAGAAGGCTGACTCTTCTTACTGTCTATGTTTTGAACCATCCCTGTGACACTAGTTATAGATTCCGATGCTTCACTTCAGGTTTACTGTATCCCTTAAACTTTCTTATTGACGATGAAACACAGAAATTGCATCGGAATTAAATACAAAAGGCACAATGCCGACTTAAGTACAAGAAGACTGACTCTTCTTATTGTCTATGTTTTGAACCATTCCTGTGACTCTAGTTATAGATTCCGATGCTTCACTTCAGGTTTACTGTATCCCTTAAACTTTCTTATTGACGATGAAACACAGAAATTGCATCGGAATTAAATACAAAAGGCACAACGCCGACTTAAGTACAAGAAGACTGACTCTTCTTATTGTCTATGTTTTGAACCATTCCTGTGACACTAGTTATAGACTCCGATGCTTCTTTCGAGGTTATTTGTATCCCTTGGACCTTTTTATTGACGATGAAACACAGAAATTGCAACGGAACTAAATACAAAAAGCACAATACCGACATAAGTACAAGAAGACTGACTCTTCTTACGGACTATGTTTTGAACCATTCCTGTGACACTAGTCACAGATTCCGATGCTTAACTTCAGGTTTACTGTATCCCTTAACCTTCTTACTGACGATGAAACACAGAAATTGCATCGGAATTAAATACAAAAGGCACAATGCCGACTTAAGTACAAGATGACTGACTCTTCTTACTGTCTATGTTTGAACCATTCCTGTGACACTAGTTATAGACTCCGATACTTATTTCGAGGTTATCTGTATCCCTTGGACCTTTTAAAGGGCGATGAAACACAGAAATTGCAACGGGACTAAATACAAAAGGCACAATGCCGACTAAAGTACAAGAAGACTGACTCTTCTTACTGTCTATGTTTTGAACCATCCCTGTGACACTAGTTATAGATTCCGGTGCTTCACTCCATGTTTACTGTATCGCTTGGACCTTCTTATTGACGATGAAACACAGAAATTTCATCAGAATTAAATAGAAAAAGCACAATGCCGACTTAAGTACAAGAACACTGACGCCTCTTACTGAATATGTCTTCGAACCATTCCTGTGACACTAGTTATAGATTCCGATGCTTAACTTCATGTTTACTGTATCCCTTGGACCTTCTTATTGGCGATGAAACACAGATATTGCATCGGAATTAAATAGAGAAGGCACAATGCCGACTAAAGTACAAGAAGACTGACTCTTCTTATTGTCTATGTTTTGAACCATTCCTGTGACTCTAGTTATAGATTCCGATGCTTCACTTCAGGTTTACTGTGTCCCTTAAACTTTCTTATTGACGATGAAACACAGAAATTGCATCGGAATTAAATACAAAAGGCACAATGCCGACTTATGTACAAGAAGACTGACTCTTCCTACTGTCTATGTTTCGAAAAATTCCTGTGACACTAGTTATAGATTCCGATGCTTCACTCCAGGTTTACTGTGTCTCTTGGACCTTCTTATTGACGATGAAACACAGAAATTGCATCGGAATGAAATATAATAGGCACAATGCCGACTTAAGTACAAGAAGAGAGACTCTTGCTTCTGTCTATGTTTTCAACCATTCCTGTGACACTAGTTATAGAATCCGATGCTTCACTTAAGGTATACTGTATCCCTTGGACCTTCTTATTGCCGATAAAACACAGAAATTGCATCGGAATAAAATACAAAAGGCACAATGCCGACATAAGTACAAGAAGACTGACTCCTCTTACGGACTATGTTTTGAACCATTCCTGTGACACTAGTCACAGATTCCGATGCTTAACTTCAGGTTTACTGTATGCCTTAACCTTCTTACTGACGATGAAACACAGAAATTGCATCGGAATTAAATACAAGAAGCACAATGCCGACTTAAGTACAAGAAGACTGACTTCTTACTGTCTATGTTTTGAACCATTCCTGTGACTCTAGTTATAGATTCTGATGCTTCACTTCAGGTTTACTGAATCCTCTGACCTTCTTATTGACGATGAAACACAGAAATTGCATCGGAATTAAATACAGAAGGCACAAAGCCGACTTAACTACAAGAAGACTGACTCTTCTTACTGACTATGCTTTGAACCATTCCTGTGACACTAGTTATAGATTCCGATGCTTAACTTCAGGATTACTGTATCCCTCTGACCTTCATAGTGACGATGAAACACAGAAATTGCATCGGAATTAAATACAAAAAGCACAATGCCGACTTAAGTACAAGAATACTGACTCATCTTACTGTCAACGTTTTGAACCATCCCTGTGATTGTAGTTATAGATTCCGATGCTTCACTCCAGGTTTAATGTATCCCTTGGACCTTCTTATTGACGACGAAACACAGAAATTGCATTGGAATTAAATACAAAAGGCACAATGCCGACATAAGTACAAGAAGACTGACTCTGCTTACTGACTATGTTTTAAACCATTACTGTGACACTAATTGATTCCGATGCTTCACTTCAGGCTTACAGTATCCCTCTGACCTTCTTATTGACGGTGAAACACAGAAATTGCATCGAAATTAAATACAAAAGGCATAATGCCGACTTAAGTACAAGAAGACTGACTCTTCTTACTGACTATGTTTTGAACCATTCCTGTGACACTAGTTATAGATTCCGATGCTTCACTTCAGGTTTACTGTATCCCTCTGACCTTCTTATTGACGAAGAATCACAGAAATTGCATCGGAATTAAATACAAAAGGCACCATACCGACTTAGGTACAAGAAGACTGATTCTTCCAACTGTTTATGTTTTGAACCATTCCTGTGACTCTAGTTATAGATTCCGATGCTTCTCTTCAGGTTTGCTGTATCCCTCTGACCGTCTCATTGACGATGAAACACAGAAATTGCATCGCAATTAAATAGAAAATGCGCAATGCCGACTTAAGTACTAGAAGACGGACTCTTCCTACTGTGTATGTTTTGAACCATTCCTGTGACACTAGTTATAGATGCCGATGCTTCACTTCAGGTTTACTGTATCCCTTGGACCTACTTATTGACGATGAAGCACAGAAATTGCATCGGACTTAAATACAAAAGGCACAATGCAGACTTAACTACAAGAAAACTGACTCTTCTTACTGATTATGCTTTGAACCATTCCTGTGACACTAGTTACAGATTCCGATGCTTAACTGCTGGATTACTGTATCCCTCTGACCTTCTTAGTGACGCTGAAAGACAGAAATTGCATCGGAATTAAATACAAAAAGCACATTGCCGACTTAAGTACAAGAATACTGACTCTTCTTACTGTCTATGATTTGGACCGCCCTGTGACACTAGTTATAGATTCCGATGCTTCACTCCAGGTTTACTGTATCCCTTGGACTTTCTTATTGACGATGAAACACAGAAATTGCATCGGAATTAGATTGAAAATGCACAATGATGACTTAAGTACAAGGAGACTGACTCTTCTTAATGACTATGATTTGAACCAATCCTGTGACACTAGTTATAGATTCCGATGCTTCACTTCAGGTTTACTGTATCCCTTGGACCTTCTTATTGACGATGAAACACAGAACATGCATCGGAATGAAATAGAAAAGGCACAATGCCGATTTTATTACAAGAATACTGACTCATCTTACTCTCTATGCTTTGAACCGTCCCTGTGACACTAGTTATAGATTCCGATACTTCACTTCAGGTTTACTGTACCCCTCTGACCTTCTTATTGACGATGAAACACTGAAATTGCATCGGAATTAAATACAATAGGCACACAGCCAAATTAAGTACAAGAGGACTGACTCTTCTTACTGTCTATGTTTGAACCATTCCTGTGACACTAGTTACAGACTCCGATGCTTCACTCCAGGTTTACTGTATTCCTTGGACCTTCTTATTGACGATGAAACACGGTAATTGCATCGGAATTAAATACAAAAGGTACAATGCCGACTTAAGTAAAAGAAGTCTGAAATTTCTTACTGTCTATGTTTTGAACCATTACTGTGACACTAGTTATAGATTCCGATGCTTCACTCCAGGTTTACTGTATCCCTTGGACCTTCTTGTTGCCGATGAAACACAGAAATTGCATCAGAATTAAACTGAAAATGCACAATGATGACTTAAGTACAAAAAGACTGACTCTTCTTACTGACTATGATTTGAACCATTCCTGTGACACTAGTTATAGATTCCGATGCTTCACTTCAGGTTTACTGTATAACTTTTACCTTGTTATTGAAGATGAAACACAGAAATTGCATCGGAATTAAATACAAAAGGCACAATGCCGACTTAAGTAAAAGAAGTCTGACTTTTCTTACTGACTATGGTTTGAACCATTCCTGTGGCACTAGTTATGGATTCCGATGCTTCACTTCAGGTTTTCTGTATCCCTCTGACCTTCTTAGTGACGATGAAACACAGAAATTGCATCGGAATTAAGTACAAAAAGCACATTGCCGACTTAAGTACAAGAATACTGAGTCTACTTACTGTCTATGTTTTGAACCGTCCCTGTGACACTAGTTATAGATTGCGACGCTTCACTCCAGGTTTACTGTATTCCTTGGACCTTCTTATTGACGATGAAACACAGAAATTGCATCGCAATTAAATAGAAAATGCGCAATGCCGACTTAGGTACTAGAAGACGGACTCTTCCTGCTGTGTATGTTCTGAACCATTCCTGTGACACTAGTTATAAATTCCGATGCTTCAAATCAGGTTTACTGTATCCCTTGGACCTACGTATTGACGATGAAACACAGAAATTGCATCGGACTGAAATACAAAACGCACAATGCAGACTTAACTACAAGAAGACTGACTCTTCTTACTGACTACGCTTTGAACCATTTCTGTGACACTAGTTATAGATTCCGATGCTTCACTTCAGGATTACTGTATCCCTCTGACCTTCTTAGTGACGATGAAACACAGAAATTGCATCGGAATTAAATAAAAAAGCACATTGCCGACTTAAGTACAAGAATACTGACTCATCTTACTGTATATGTTTTGAACCGTCCCTGTGACACTAGTTATAGATTCCGATGCTTCACTCCAGGTTTACTGTATCCCTTGGACCTTCTTATTGACGATGAAACACAGAAATTGCATCGGAATTAAATACAAAAGGCACAATGCCGACTTAAGTACAAGAAGACTGACTCTTCTTACTGTCTATGTTTGAACCATTCCTGTGACACTAGTTATAGACTCCGATACTTCATTCGAGGTTATCTGTATCCCTTGGACCTTTTAAAGGGCGATGAAACACAGAAATTGCAACGGGACAAAATACAAAAGGCACAATGCCGACTAAAGTACAAGAAGGCTGACTCTTCTTACTGTCTATGTTTTGAACCATCCCTGTGACACTAGTTATAGATTCCGATGCTTCACTTCAGGTTTACTGTATCCCTTAAACTTTCTTATTGACGATGAAACACAGAAATTGCATCGGAATTAAATACAAAAGGCACAATCCCGACTTAAGTACAAGAAGACTGACTCTTCTTATTGTCTATGTTTTGAACCATTCCTGTGACTCTAGTTATAGATTCCGATGCTTCACTTCAGGTTTACTGTATCCCTTAAACTTTCTTATTGACGATGAAACACAGAAATTGCATCGGAATTAAATACAAAAGGCACAACGCCGACTTAAGTACAAGAAGACTGACTCTTCTTATTGTCTATGTTTTGAACCATTCCTGTGACACTAGTTATAGACTCCGATGCTTCTTTCGAGGTTATTTGTATCCCTTGGACCTTTTTATTGACGATGAAACACAGAAATTGCAACGGAACTAAATACAAAAAGCACAATACCGACATAAGTACAAGAAGACTGACTCTTCTTACGGACTATGTTTTGAACCATTCCTGTGACACTAGTCACAGATTCCGATGCTTAACTTCAGGTTTGCTGTATCCCTTAACCTTCTTACTGACGATGAAACACAGATATAGCATCGGAATTAAATACAAAAGGAACAATGCCGACTTAAGTACAAGAAGACTGACTCTTCTTACTGTCTATGTTCTGAACCATTCGTGTGACTCTAGTTATAGATTCCGATGCTTCACTTCAGGTTTACTGTATCCCTCTGACCTTCTTATTGACGATGAAACACAGAAATTGCATCGGAATTAAATACAAAAGGCACAATGCCGACTTAAGTACAAGATGACTGACTCTTCTTACTGTCTATGTTTGAACCATTCCTGTGACACTAGTTATAGACTCCGATACTTCATTCGAGGTTATCTGTATCCCTTGGACCTTTTAAAGGGCGATGAAACACAGAAATTGCAACGGGACTAAATACAAAAGGCACAATGCCGACTAAAGTACAAGAAGACTGACTCTTCTTACTGTCTATGTTTTGAACCATCCCTGTGACACTAGTTATAGATTCCGGTGCTTCACTCCATGTTTACTGTATCGCTTGGACCTTCTTATTGACGATGAAACACAGAAATTTCATCAGAATTAAATAGAAAAAGCACAATGCCGACTTAAGTACAAGAACACTGACGCCTCTTACTGAATATGTCTTCGAACCATTCCTGTGACACTAGTTATAGATTCCGATGCTTAACTTCATGTTTACTGTATCCCTTGGACCTTCTTATTGGCGATGAAACACAGATATTGCATCGGAATTAAATAGAGAAGGCACAATGCCGACTAAAGTACAAGAAGACTGACTCTTCTTATTGTCTATGTTTTGAACCATTCCTGTGACTCTAGTTATAGATTCCGATGCTTCACTTCAGGTTTACTGTGTCCCTTAAACTTTCTTATTGACGATGAAACACAGAAATTGCATCGGAATTAAATACAAAAGGCACAATGCCGACTTATGTACAAGAAGACTGACTCTTCCTACTGTCTATGTTTCGAAAAATTCCTGTGACACTAGTTATAGATTCCGATGCTTCACTCCAGGTTTACTGTGTCTCTTGGACCTTCTTATTGACGATGAAACACAGAAATTGCATCGGAATGAAATATAATAGGCACAATGCCGACTTAAGTACAAGAAGAGAGACTCTTGCTTCTGTCTATGTTTTCAACCATTCCTGTGACACTAGTTATAGAATCCGATGCTTCACTTAAGGTATACTGTATCCCTTGGACCTTCTTATTGCCGATAAAACACAGAAATTGCATCGGAATAAAATACAAAAGGCACAATGCCGACATAAGTACAAGAAGACTGACTCCTCTTACGGACTATGTTTTGAACCATTCCTGTGACACTAGTCACAGATTCCGATGCTTAACTTCAGGTTTACTGTATGCCTTAACCTTCTTACTGACGATGAAACACAGAAATTGCATCGGAATTAAATACAAGAAGCACAATGCCGACTTAAGTACAAGAAGACTGACTTCTTACTGTCTATGTTTTGAACCATTCCTGTGACTCTAGTTATAGATTCTGATGCTTCACTTCAGGTTTACTGAATCCTCTGACCTTCTTATTGACGATGAAACACAGAAATTGCATCGGAATTAAATACAGAAGGCACAAAGCCGACTTAACTACAAGAAGACTGACTCTTCTTACTGACTATGCTTTGAACCATTCCTGTGACACTAGTTATAGATTCCGATGCTTAACTTCAGGATTACTGTATCCCTCTGACCTTCATAGTGACGATGAAACACAGAAATTGCATCGGAATTAAATACAAAAAGCACAATGCCGACTTAAGTACAAGAATACTGACTCATCTTACTGTCAACGTTTTGAACCATCCCTGTGATTGTAGTTATAGTTTCCGATGCTTCACTCCAGGTTTAATGTATCCCTTGGACCTTCTTATTGACGACGAAACACAGAAATTGCATTGGAATTAAATACAAAAGGCACAATGCCGACATAAGTACAAGAAGACTGACTCTGCTTACTGACTATGTTTTAAACCATTACTGTGACACTAATTGATTCCGATGCTTCACTTCAGGCTTACAGTATCCCTCTGACCTTCTTATTGACGGTGAAACACAGAAATTGCATCGAAATTAAATACAAAAGGCATAATGCCGACTTAAGTACAAGAAGACTGACTCTTCTTACTGACTATGTTTTGAACCATTCCTGTGACACTAGTTATAGATTCCGATGCTTCACTTCAGGTTTACTGTATCCCTCTGACCTTCTTATTGACGAAGAATCACAGAAATTGCATCGGAATTAAATACAAAAGGCACCATACCGACTTAGGTACAAGAAGACTGATTCTTCCAACTGTTTATGTTTTGAACCATTCCTGTGACTCTAGTTATAGATTCCGATGCTTCTCTTCAGGTTTGCTGTATCCCTCTGACCGTCTCATTGACGATGAAACACAGAAATTGCATCGCAATTAAATAGAAAATGCGCAATGCCGACTTAAGTACTAGAAGACGGACTCTTCCTACTGTGTATGTTTTGAACCATTCCTGTGACACTAGTTATAGATGCCGATGCTTCACTTCAGGTTTACTGTATCCCTTGGACCTACTTATTGACGATGAAGCACAGAAATTGCATCGGACTTAAATACAAAAGGCACAATGCAGACTTAACTACAAGAAAACTGACTCTTCTTACTGATTATGCTTTGAACCATTCCTGTGACACTAGTTACAGATTCCGATGCTTAACTGCTGGATTACTGTATCCCTCTGACCTTCTTAGTGACGCTGAAAGACAGAAATTGCATCGGAATTAAATACAAAAAGCACATTGCCGACTTAAGTACAAGAATACTGACTCTTCTTACTGTCTATGATTTGGACCGCCCTGTGACACTAGTTATAGATTCCGATGCTTCACTCCAGGTTTACTGTATCCCTTGGACTTTCTTATTGACGATGAAACACAGAAATTGCATCGGAATTAGATTGAAAATGCACAATGATGACTTAAGTACAAGGAGACTGACTCTTCTTAATGACTATGATTTGAACCAATCCTGTGACACTAGTTATAGATTCCGATGCTTCACTTCAGGTTTACTGTATCCCTTGGACCTTCTTATTGACGATGAAACACAGAACATGCATCGGAATGAAATAGAAAAGGCACAATGCCGATTTTATTACAAGAATACTGACTCATCTTACTCTCTATGCTTTGAACCGTCCCTGTGACACTAGTTATAGATTCCGATACTTCACTTCAGGTTTACTGTACCCCTCTGACCTTCTTATTGACGATGAAACACTGAAATTGCATCGGAATTAAATACAATAGGCACACCGCCAAATTAAGTACAAGAGGACTGACTCTTCTTACTGTCTATGTTTGAACCATTCCTGTGACACTAGTTACAGACTCCGATGCTTCACTCCAGGTTTACTGTATTCCTTGGACCTTCTTATTGACGATGAAACACGGTAATTGCATCGGAATTAAATACAAAAGGTACAATGCCGACTTAAGTAAAAGAAGTCTGAAATTTCTTACTGTCTATGTTTTGAACCATTACTGTGACACTAGTTATAGATTCCGATGCTTCACTCCAGGTTTACTGTATCCCTTGGACATTCTTGTTGCCGATGAAACACAGAAATTGCATCAGAATTAAACTGAAAATGCACAATGATGACTTAAGTACAAAAAGACTGACTCTTCTTACTGACTATGATTTGAACCATTCCTGTGACACTAGTTATAGATTCCGATGCTTCACTTCAGGTTTACTGTATAACTTTTACCTTGTTATTGAAGATGAAACACAGAAATTGCATCGGAATTAAATACAAAAGGCACAATGCCGACTTAAGTAAAAGAAGTCTGACTTTTCTTACTGACTATGGTTTGAACCATTCCTGTGGCACTAGTTATGGATTCCGATACTTGACTTCAGGTTTACTGTATCCCTCTGACCTTCTTATTGACGATGAAACACAGAAATTGCATCGGAATTAAATACAAAAGGCGCAATGCCGAATTACATACAAGAAGACTGACTCTTCTTACTGACTATGTTTTGAACCATTCCTGTGACACTAGTTATAGACTCCGATGCTTCACTCCAGGTTTACTGTATCCCTTGGACCTTCTTATTGACGATGAAACACAGAAATTGCATCGGAATTAAATACAAAAGGCGCAATGCCGACTTAAGTACAAGAATACTGACTCATCTTGCTGTCTATGTTTTGAACCATTCCTGTGACACTAGTTATAGATTGTGATGCTTCACTTCAGGTTTACTGTATCCCTTTGACCTTCTAATTGACGATGAAACACAGAAACTGCATCGGAATTAAATACAAAAGGCACAATGCCGACTTAAGTACAAGAAGACTGACTCTTCCTACTGTCTGTGTTTTGAATCATTCCTGTGACGCTAGTTATAGATGCCGATGCTTCACTCCAGGTTTACTGTATCCCTTGGACCTTCTTATTGACGATGAAACACAGAAATTGCATCGGAATTAAATACAAAAGGCACAATGCCGACTTAAGTACCAGAATACTGACTCATCTTACTGTCTATGCTTTGAACCGTCCCTGTGACACAAGTTAAAGATTCCGATGCTTCACTCCAGTTATACTGTATCCCTTCGACCTTCATATTAACGATGAAACACAGAAATTGCATCGAAATTAAATATAAAAGGCACAATGCCGACTTAAGTACAAGATGACTGACTATTCTTACCGACTATGTTTTGAACCATTCCTGTGACACTAGTTATAGATCCCGATGCTTCACTTCAGGTTTACTGTATCCCTCTGACCTTCTTATTGACGATGAAACACAGAAATTGCATCGGAATTAAATACAAAAGGCATAATACCGACATAAGTAAAGATGACTGTCTCTTCTTACTGACTATGTTTTGAAATATTCCTGTGACACTAGTTATAGATTGCGATGCTTCACTTCATGTTTACTGTATCCCTCTGACCTTCTTATTGACGATGAAACACAGAAATTGCAGCGGAATTAAATACAATAGGCACAATGCCGACTTAAGTACAAGAAGAGTGACAATTTCTACTGTCTATGTTTTGAACCATTCCTGTGACACTAGTTATAGATTCCGATGCTTCACTCCAGGTTTACTGTGTCCCTTGGACCTTCTTATTGACGATGAATCACAGAAATTGCAACGGAATTAAATACAATAGGCACAATGCCGAATTAAGTACAAGAAGAGTGACAATTTCTGCTGTCTATGTTTTGAACCATTCCTGTGACACTAGTTATGGATTCCGATGCTTCACTTCAGGTTTACTGTATCCCTTGGACCTTCTTATTGACGATGAAACACAGAAATTGCATCGGAATTAAATTCAAAAGGCACAATGCCGACTTATGTACAAGAAGACTGACTCATCTTACTGTCTATGTTTTGAACCATTCCTGTGACACTACTTATAGATTCCGATGCTTCACTTCAGGTTTACTGTATCCCTTGGACCTTCTTATTGATGACGAAACACAGAAATTGAATCGGAATTAAATAGAAAAGGCACAATGCCGACTTAAGTACAAGAAGACTGACTATTCTTACTGACTATGTTTTGACCATTTCCTGTGAGACCAGTTTCAGATTCCGATGCTTCACTATATGTTTACTGTATCCCTTGGACCTTCTTATTGAAGTTGAAACACAGATATTGCATCGGAATTAAATACAAAACGCACAATGCCGACTAAAGTACAAGAAGACTGACTCTTCCTACTGTCTATGTTTTGAACCATTCCTGTGACATTAGTTATAGATTCCGATGCTTCTCTTCAGGTTTACTGTATCCCTCTGACCTTCTTATTGACGATGAAACACAGAAATTTCATCGGAATTAAATAGGAAAGGCACAATGCCGACTTAAGTACAAGAAGATTGACTCTTCTTACTGTCTATGATTTAAACCATTCCTGTGACACTAGTTATAAATTCCGATGCTTCACTTCAGGTGTACCGTATCCCTTGGACCTCCTTGTTAGACGATGAACCACAGAAATTGCATCGGAATTAAATACAAAAGGCACAATGCCGACTTAAGTACAAGAAGACTGACTCTTCCTACTGTCTACGTTTTGAACCATCCCTGTGACACTAGTTATAGATTCCGATGTTTTACTTCAGGATAACTGTATCCCTCTGACCTTCTTACTGACGATAAAACACAGAAATTGCATCGGAATTAAATACAAAAGGCACAATGCCGACTTAAGTACAAGTAGACTAACTCTTCTTACGGTCTATTTTTTGAACCATTCCTGTGACACTAGCTATAGATTCTGATGCTTCACTTCAGGTTTACTGCATTCCTCTGACCCTCTTATAGACGATGATACACAGATATTACATCGAAATGAAATACAAAAGGCACAATGCCGACTTAAATACAAGAAGATTAACTCTTCCTACTGTATACGTTTTGAACCATCCCTGTGACACTAGTTATAGATTACGATGCTTCACTTTAGGTTTACTGTATCCCTTGAAACTCCTTATTGACGATGAAACAAAGAAATTGCATCGGAATTAAATACAAAAGGCACAATGCCGACTCAAATACAAGTTGACTGGCTCTTCTTACTCTCTATGATTTGAACCTTTCCTGTCAGACGGGTTTTAGATTCCGATGCTTCACTTCAGGTTTACTGTATCCCTCTGACCACCTTATTGACGATGAAACACAGAAATCGCATCGGAATTAAATACAAAATTTACTATGCGGACTCAAATACAAGATGACTGGCTCTTCTTACTCTCTTTGTTTTGAACCTTTCCTGTGAGACACGTTTTAGATTCCAATGCTTCACTTCAGGCTTACTGTATCCCTCTGACCTTCTTATTGACGATGAAACACATAAATTACATCGGCATTAAATACAAAAGGCACAATGCCGACTTAAGTACAAGGAGACTGACTCTTCTTACTGACTATGTTTTGAACATTTCCTGTGATACCAGGTCTAGAATCCGTTGCTTCACTATATGATTACAGTATCTCTTGGACCTTCTTATTGACAATGAAACACAGAAATTGCATCGGAAATAAATAGAAAAGGCACAATGCCGACTTAAGTACAAGAAGACTGACTCTACTTACCGTCTATGATTTGAACCACTCCTGTGACACTAGTTATAGATTCCGATGCTTCACTTCAGGTTTACTGTATCCCTTGGACCTTCTTATTGACGACGAAACACAGAAATTGCATCGGAATTAAATAGAAATGGCACAATGCCGATTTAAGTACAAGAAGACTGACTCTTCTTACTGTCTATAATTTGAACCATTCCTGTGACACTAGTTCTAGATTCCGATGCTTCACTTCAGGTGCACTGTATACCTCCGACCTTCTTATTGACGATGAAACACAGAAATTGCATCGGAATTTAATACAAAAAGCACAATGCCGTCATAAGTACAAGTAGACTGACTCTTCTTACTGTCTATGTTTGGAACCACTCCTGTGACTATAGTTATAGATTATGATGCTTCAATTCAGGTTTACTGTATCCCTTCGACCCTCTCATTGACGATGAAACACAGATATTGCATCGGAATTAAATAGGAAAGGCACAATGCCGACTTAAGTACAAGAAGACTGACTCTTCTTACTGACTATGTTTTGAACCATTCCTGTTACACTAGTTATAGATTCCGATGCTTCTCTTCAGGTTTACTGTATCCCTCTGACCTTCTTATTGACGATGAAACACAGAAACTTCATCGGAATTAAATAGGAAAGGCACAATGCCGACTTAAGTACAAGAAGACTGACTCCTTTTACTGTCTATGATTTAAACCATTCCTGTGACACTAGTTATATATTCCGATGTTTCACTTCAGGATAACTGTATCCCTCTGACCTTCTTACTGACGATAAAACACAGAAATTGCATCGGAATTAAATACAAAAGGCACAATGCCGACTTAAGTACTAGAAGACTGACTCTTCTTACTGATTATGTTTTGAACCATTCCTGTGACACTAGTTATAGATTCCGATGCTTCACTTCAGGTTTACTGTATCCCTCTGACCATCTTATTGACGATGAAACTCAGAAATCGCATCGGAATTAAATACAAAATTCACTATGCGGACTCAAATACAAGTTGATTGGCTCTTCTTACTCTCTTTGTTTTGAACCTTTCCTGTGAGACCCGTTTTAGATTCCAATGCTTCACTTCAGGCTTACTGTATCCCTCTGACCTTCTTATTGACGATGAAACACATAATTTGCATCGGCATTAAATACAAAATTCACAATGCCGACTTAAGTACAAGGTGACAGACTCTTCTTACTGACTATGTTTTGAACATTTCCTGTGAAACCAGGTTTAGAATCCGTTGCTTCGCTATATGATTACAGTATCTCTTGGACCTTCTTATTGACAATGAAACACAGAAATTGCATCGGAAATAAATAGAAGAGGCACAATGCCGACTTAAGTACAAGATGACTGACTCTTCTTACTTTCTATGTTTTGAACCATTCCTGTGACACTAGTTTTAGATTCCGATGCCTCACTTCAGGTTTACTGTATCTCTTGGACCTTCTTATTGACGATGAAACACAGAAATTGCGTCGGAATTAAATACAAATGGCACAATGCCGACTTAAGTACAAGAAGACTGACTCTTATTACTGTCTATGTTTTGAACCATTCCTGTGACACTAGTTATTGATTCCGATGCTTCACTTTAGGGTTACTGTATCCCTCTGACCTTCTTATTGACAATGAAAAACAGAAATTGCATCGGAATTAAATACAAAAGCCACAATGCCGACTCAAGTTCAAGAAGACTGACTCTTCCTACTGTCTATGTTATGAACCATTCCTGTGACACTAGTTATTGATTGCGATGCTTCACTTCAGCCTTACTGTATCCCTCTGACCTTGTTATTGACGATGAAAAACAGAAATTGCATCGGAATTAAAAACAAAACCCACAATGCCGGCTCAAGTACAAGAGGTCTCACTCTTTCTACTGTCTATGTTCTGAACCATTCCTCTGACACTAGTTATAGATTCCGATGCTTCACTTCAGGTTTACTGTATCCCTCTGACCTTCATATTGACGATTAAACACAGAAATTGCATCGGAATTAAATAGAAAAGGCACAATGCCGACTTAAGTACAAGAAGACTGACTCTTCTTACTGTCTATGATTTGAACCACTCCTGTGACACTAGTTATAGATTCCGATGCTTCACTTCAGGTTTACTGTATCCCTCTGACCTTCTTATTGACGATGAAACACAGAAATTGCATCGGAATTTAATACAAAAGGCACAATGCCGTCTTAAGTACAAGTAGACTGACTCTTCTAACTGTCAATGTTTGAACCACTCCTGTGACTCTAGTTATAGATTATGATGCTTCAATTCAGGTTTACTGTATCCCTCTGACCCTCTCATTGACGATGAAGCACAGAAATTGCATCGGAATAAAATACAAAAGGCACAATGCCGACTTAAGTACAAGAATACTGACTCATCTTACTGACAATGCTTTGAACCATTCCTGTGACACTAGTTATAGATTCCGATGCCTCACTTCAGGTTTACTGTATACCTCTGCCCTTCTTATTGCCGATGAAACACAGATATTGCATTGGAATTAAATAGAAAAGGCACAATGCCGACTTAAGTACAAGAACACTGACTCTTCTTACTGACTATGTTTTGAACCATTCCTGTGACACTAGTTATAGATTCCGATGCTTCTCTTCAGGTTTACTGTATCCCTCTGACCTTCTTATTGACGATGAAACACAGAAATTTCATCGGAATTAAATAGGAAAGGCACAATGCCGACTTAAGTACAAGAAGACTGACTCCTTTTACTGTCTATGATTTAAAGCATTCCTGTGACACTAGTTATAAATTCCGATGCTTCACTTCAGGTGTACCGTATCCCTTGGACCTTCTTATTAGACGATGAACCACAGAAATTGCATCGGAATGAAATACAAAAGGCACAATGCCGACTTAAGTACTAGAAGACTGATTCTTCTTACTGATTATGTTTTGAACCATTCCTGTGACACTAGTTATAGATTCCGATGCTTCTCTTCGAGTTTACTGTATCCCTCTGACCTTCTTATTGACGATGAAACACAGAAATTTCATCGGAATTAAATAGGAAAGGCACAATGCCGACTTAAGTACAAGAAGACTGACTCTTCTTACTGTCTATGATTTAAACCATTCCTGTGACACTAGTTATAAATTCCGATGCTTCACTTCAGGTGTACCGTATCCCTTGGACCTTCTTATTAGACGATGAACCACAGAAATTGCATCGGAATTAAATACAAAAGGCACATTGCCGACTTAAGTACAATAAGACTGACTCTTCTTACTGTCTATGATTTGAACCACTCCTGTGACACTAGTTATAGATTCCGATGATTCACTTCAGGTTTACTGTATCCCTCTGACCTTCTTATTGACGATGAAAAACAGAAATTGCATCGGAATTAAAAACAAAACGCACAATGCCGGCTCAAGTACAAGAAGACTGACTCTTCCTACTGTCTACGTTTTGAACCATCCCTGTGACACTAGTTATAGATTCCGATGTTTCACTTCAGGATAACTGTATCCCTCTGACCTTCTTACTGACGATAAAACACAGAAATTGCATCGGAATCAAATACAAAAGGCACAATGCCGACTTAAGTACTAGAAGATGACTCTTCTTACTGATAATGTTTTGAACCATTCCTGTGACACTAGTAATAGATTCCGATGCTTCACTTCAGGTTTACTGTATTCCTCACACCACCTTATTGACGATGAAATACAGAAATCGCATCGGAATTAAATACAAAATTCACTATGCGGACTCAAATACAAGATGACTGGCTCTTCTTACTCTCTTTGTTTTGAACCTTTCCTGTGAGACCCGTTTTAGATTCCAATGCTTCACTTCAGCCTTACTGTATCCCTCTGACCTTCTTATTGACGATGAAACACATAAATTGCATCGGCATTAAATACAAAATTCACAATGCCGACTTAAGTACAAGCAGACAGACTCTTCTTACTGACTATGTTTTGAACATGTCCTGTGATACCAGGTTTAGAATCCGTTGCTTCACTATATGATTACAGTATCTCTTGGACCTTCTTATTGACAATGAAACACAGAATTTGCATCGGAAATAAATAGAAGAGGCAGAATGCCGACTTAAGTACAAGAAGACTGACTCTTCTTATTGTCTATGTTTTGAACCATTCCTTTAAAACTAGTTATAGATTCCGATGGTTCACTTCAGGTGTACTGCATCCCTTGGACCTTCTTATTGATGATGAAACACAGAAATTGCATCGGAATTAAACAGAAAAGGCACAATGCCGACTTAAGTACAAGAAAACTGACTCTTCTTACTGTCTATGTTTTGAACCATTCCTGTGACACTAGTTTTAGATTCCGATGCCTCACTTCAGGTTTACTGTATCCCTCTGACCTCCTTATTGACGATGAAACGTGGAAATTGCATCGGAATTAAATAGAAAAGGCACAATGCCGACTTAAGTTCAAGAAGACAGACTCTTCCTACTGCCTATGTTTTGAACAATTCCTGTGACACTAGTTATAGATTCCGATGCTTCACTTTATGTTTACTGTATCCCTCTGACCTTCTTATTGACAACGAAAAACAGAAATTGCATCGGAATTAAATACAAAAGGCACAATGCCGACTCAAGTTCAAGAAGACTGACTCTTCCTACTGTCTATGTTATGAACCATTCCTGTGACACTAGTTATTGATTGCGATGCTTCACTTCAGCTTTACTGTATCCCTCTGACCTTCTTACTGACGATGAAAAACAGAAATTGCATCGGAATTAAATACAAAAGGCACAATGCCGTCTTAAGTACAAGTAGACTGACTCTTCTTACTGTCTATGTTTTGAACCACTCCTGTGACTCTAGTTATAGATTATGATGCCTCAATTCAGGTTTAATGTATCCCTCTGACCCTCTCATTGACGATGAAACACAGAAATTGCATCGGAATAAAATACAAAAGGCACAATGCCGACTTAAGTACAAGAAGACTGACTCATCTTACTGACAATGTTTTGAACCATTCCTGTGACACTAGTTATAGATTCCGATGACTCACTTCAGGTTTACAGTATCCCTCTGCCCTTCTTATTGACGATGAAACACAGATATTGCATCGGAATTAAATAGAAAAGGCACAATGCCGACTTAAGTACAAGAAGACTGACTCTTCTTTCTGACTATGATTTGAACCATTCCTGTGACACTAGTAGTTGACTCCGATGCTTCACTTCAGGTTTACTGTATCACTCTGACCTTCCTATTGACGATAAAACACAGAAATGTCATCGGAGTTAAATAGAAAAGGCACAATGCCGACTTCAGTACAAGAAGACCGACTCTTCTTACTGACTATGTTTTGAACCATTCCTGTGACACTAGTTTTAGGTTCCGATGCTTCACTTTAGGTTTGCTGTATCCCTTGGACCTTCGTATTGACGATGAAACACAGAAAATGCATCGGATTTAAATACAAAAGCACAATGCCGACTTAAGTATAAGAAGACTGACTCTTCTTACTGTCTATGTTTCTAACCATTCCTGTGACACTAGTTATAGATTCCGATGTTCCACTTCAGGTTTACTGTATCCCTCTGACCTTCTTTTTGACGATGAATCTTAGAAATTGCATCGGAATTAAATACAAAAGGCACAATGCCGACTCAAATACAAGATGAACGGCTCTTCTTACTCTCTATGTTTTGAATCTTTCATGTGAGTTCGTATTTAGATTCCGATGCTTCACTTCAGGTTTACTGTATCCCTTGGACCTTCTTATTGACGACGAAACACAGAAATTGCATCGGAATTAAATACAAAAGGCACAATGCAGACTTAAGTACAAGAAGACTGACTCTTCTACTGTCTATGTTTTGAACCATTCCTGTGACACTAGTTATAGATTCCGATGTCACACTTCAGGTTTACTGTATCCCTTGGACCTTCTTATTGGCGATGAAAGGCAGAAATTGCATCTTAATTAAATACAAAAGGCAAAATGTCGACTGAAGTACAAGAAGACTGACTTATTATTGTCTATGTTTTGAACAATTCCTGTGAAACTAGTTATTGATTCCGATGCTTCACTTCAGGTTTACTGTATCCCTCTGACCTTCTTATTGACGATGAGACACAGAAATTGCATCGGAATTAAATACAAAAGGCACAATGCCGACTTAAGTACAAGAGGACTGACTCTTCTTGCTGTCTATGATTTAAACCATTCCTGTGACACTAGTTATAAATTCCGATGCTTCACTTCACGTGTACCGTATTCCTTGAACCTTCTTATTAGACGATGAACCACAGAAATTGCATCGGAATTAAATACAAAAGGCACAATGCCGACTTAAGTACAAGAAGACCGACTCTTCCTACTGTCTACGTTTTGAACCATTTCTGTGACACTAGTTATAGATTCCGATGTTTCACTTCAGGATAACTGTATCCCTCTGACCTTCTTACTGACGATAAAACACAGAAATTGCATCGGAATTAAATACAAAAGCCACAATGCCGACTTAAGCACAAGAAGACTGACTCTTCTCACTGATTATGTTTTGAACCATTCCTGTGACACTAGTTATAGATTCCGATGCTTCACTTCAGGTTTACTGTATCCCTCTGACCACCTTATTGACGATGAAACACAGAAATCGCATCGGAGTTAAATAGAAATTTCACAATGCCGACATACGTACAAGAAGACTGACTCTTCCTACTGACTATGTTTTGAACCATTCCTGTGACACTAGTTTTAGGTTCCGATGCTTCACTTTAGGTTTGCTGTATCCCTTGGACCTTCGTATTGACGATGAAACACAGAAAATGCATCGGAATTAAATACAGAAGGCACAATGCCGACTTAAGTACAAGAAGACTGACTCTTCCTACTGTCTGTTTTGAACCATTCCTGTGACACTAGTTATAGATTCCGATGCCTCACTTCAGGTTTACTGTATCCCTTGGACATTCTTATTGACGATCAAACACAGAAATTGCATCGGAATTAAATACAAAAGGCACAATGACGAATTAAGTACAAGAAGACAGACTCTTCCTACTGTCTATTTTTTGAACCATTCCTGTGACACTTGTTATAGATTCCGATGCTTCACTTCAGGTTTACTGTATCCCTCTGAATTTCTTATTGAGGATTAAACAGAGAAATTGCATCGGAATGAAAAGAAAAGGCACAATGCCGACTTAAGTACAAGTAGACTGACTCTTCTAACTGTCTATGTTTTGAACCATTCCTGTGACACTAGTTATAGATTCCGATGCCTCACTTCAGGGTTACTGTATCCCTCTGACCCTCTTATTGACGATGAAACACAGAAAATGCATCGGAATTAACTACAAAAGGCACAATGCCGACTTAAGTACATGAAGACTGACTCTTATTACTGTCTATGTTTTGAACCATTCCTGTGACACTAGTTATTGATTCTGATGCTTCACTTCAGGTTTACTGTATCCCGCTGACCTCCTTATTGACGATGAGACACAGAAATTGCATCGGAATTAAATAGAAAAGGCACAATGCCGACTTCAGTACAAAAAGACTGACTCTTCTTACTGACTATGTTTTGAACCATTCCTGTGACACTAGTTTTAGGTTCCGATGCTTCACTTTAGGTTTGCTGTATCCCTTGGACCTTCGTATTGACGATGAAACACAGAAAATGCATCGGATTTAAATACAAAAGGCACAATGCCGACTTAAGTACAAGAAGACTGACTCTTCTTACTGTCTATGTTTTTAACCATTCCTGTGACACTAGTTATAGATTCCGATGTTCCACTTCAGGTTTACTGTATCCCTCTGACCTCCTTTTTGACGATGAATCTTTGAAATTGCATCGGAATTAAATACAAAAGGCACAATGCCGACTCAAATACAAGATGAACGGCTCTTCTTACTCTCTATGTTTTGAACCTTTCCTGTGAGACCGTATTTAGTTTCTGATGCTTCACTTCAGGTTTACTGTATCCCTTGGACCTTCTTATTGACGACGAAACACAGAAATTGCATCGGAATTAAATACAAAAGGCACAATGCCGACTTAAGTACAAGATGACTGACTCTTCCTACTGTCTATGTTTTGAACCATACCTGTGACACTAGTTATAGATTCCGATGCCTCACTTCAGGTTTACTGTATTCCTTGGACCTTCTTATTGACGATGAAACACAAAAATTGCATCGGAATTAAATACAAAAGGCACAATGCCGACTTAAGTACAAGAAGACTGACTCTTCCTACTGTCTATTCTTTGAACCTTTCCTGTGACACTTTTTATAGATACCGATGCTTCACTTTAGGTTTACAGTATCCCTCTGACTTTCGTATTGACGATGAAACAGAGAAATTGCATCGGAAATAAATAGAAAAGGCACAATGCCGACTTAAGTACAAGAAGACTGACACTTCCTACTGTCTATGTTTTGAACCATTCCTGTGACACTAGTTATAGATTCCGATGCCACACTTCAGGTTTACTGTATCCCTCTGACCTTCTTATTGACGATGAAACACAGAAATTGCATCGGAATTAAATACGAAAGGCACAATGCCGACTCAAGTACATGAAGACTGACTCTTCCTACTGTCAATGATTTGAACCATTCCTGTTACACTAGTTATACATTCTGATGATTCACTTCAGGTTTACTGTATCCCTCTGACCTACTTCTTGATGATGACACACAGAAATCGCATCGGAGTAAAATTGAAATTCCACAATGCCGACATAAGTACAAGAAGACTGACTCTTCCTACTGTCTACGTTTTGAACCATCCCTGTGACACTAGTTATAGATTCCGATGTTTCACTTCAGGATAACTGTATCCCTCTGACCTTCTTACTGACGATAAAACACAGAAATTGCATCGGAATTAAATACAAAAGGCACAATGCCGACTTAAGTACTAGAAGATGACTCTTCTTATTGATTATGTTTTGAACCATTCCTGTGACACTAGTTATAGATTCCGATGCTTCACTTCAGGTTTACTGTATCCCTCTGACCACCTTATTGACGATGAAACACAGAAATCGCATCGGACTTAAATACAAAATTCACTATGCGGACTCAAATACAAGATGACTGGCTCTTCTTACTCTCTTTGCTTTGAACCTTTCCTGTGAGACCCGTTTTAGATTCCAATGCTTCACTTCAGGCTTACTGTATCCCTCTGACCTTCTTATTGACGATGAAACACATAAATTGCATCGGCATTAAATGCAAAATTCACAATGCCGACTTAAGTACAAGGAGACAGACTCTTCTTACTGACTATGTTTTTGAACATTTCCTGTGATACCAGGTTTAGAATCCGTTGCTTCACTATATGATTACAGTATCTCTTGGACCTTCTTATTGACAATGAAACACAGAAATTGCATCGGAAATAAATAGAAGAGGCACAATGCCGACTTAAGTACAAGAAGACTGACTCGTCTTACTGTCTATGTTTTGAACCATTCCTTTAAAACTACTTATAGATTCCGATGGTTCACTTCAGGTGTACTGCATCCCTTGGACCTTCTTATTGACGATGAAACACAGAAATTGCATCGGAATTAAACAGAAAAGGCACAATGCCGACTTAAGTACAAGAAAACTGACTCTTCTTACTGACTATGTTTTGAACCATTCCTGTGACACTAGTTATAAATTCCGATGCTTCACTTCAGGTGTACCGTATCCCTTGGACCTTCTTATTAGACGATGAACCACAGAAATTGCGTCGGAATTAAACAGAAAAGGCACAATGCCGTCTTAAGTACAAGTAGACTGACTCTTCTTACTGTCTATGTTTTGAACCACTCCTGTGACTCTAGTTATAGATTATGATGCTTCAATTCAGGTTTACTGTATCCCTCTGACCCTCTCATTGACGATGAAGCACAGAAATTGCATCGGAATAAAATACAAAAGGCACAATGCCGACTTAAGTACAAGAATACTGACTCATCTTACTGACAATGCTTTGAACCATTCCTGTGACACTAGTTATAGATTCCGATGCCTCACTTCAGGTTTACTGTATACCTCTGCCCTTCTTATTGCCGATGAAACACAGATATTGCATTGGAATTAAATAGAAAAGGCACAATGTTGACTTAAGTACAAGAAGACTGACTCTTCTTACTGACTATGTTTTGAACCATTCCTGTGACACTAGTTATAGATTCCGATGCTTCTCTTCAGGTTTACTGTATCCCTCTGACCTTCTTATTGACGATGAAACACAGAAATTTCATCGGAATTAAATAGGAAAGGCACAATGCCGACTTAAGTACAAGAAGACTGACTCCTTTTACTGTCTATGATTTAAAGCATTTCTGTGACACTAGTTATAAATTCCGATGCTTCACTTCAGGTGTACCGTATCCCTTGGACCTTCTAATTAGACGATGAACCACAGAAATTGCATCGGAATGAAAGACAAAAGGCACAATGCCGACTTAAGTACTAGAAGACTGACTCTTCTTACTGATTATGTTTTGAACCATTCCTGTGACACTAGTTATAGATTCCGATGCTTCACTTCAGGATTACTGTATCCCTCTGACCATCTTATTGACGATGAAACTCAGAAATCGCTTCGGAATTAAATAAAAATTCACTATGCGGACTCAAATACAAGATGACTGGCTCTTCTTACTCTCTTTGTTTTGAACCTTTCCTGTGAGACCCGTTTTAGATTCCAATGCTTCACTTCAGGCTTACTATATCCCTCTGACCTTCTTATTGACGATGAAACACATAATTTGCATCGGCATTAAATACAAAATTCACAATGCCGACTTAAGTACAAGGAGACAGACTCTTCTTACTGACTATGTTTTGAACATTTCCTGTGAAACCAGGTTTAGAATCCGTTGCTTCACTATATGATTACAGTATCTCTTGGACCTTCTTATTGACAATGAAACACAGAAATTGCATCGGAAATAAATAGAAGAGGCACAATGCCGACTTAAGTACAAGAAGACTGTCTCTTCTTACTGTCTATGTTTTGAACCATTCCTTTAAAACTAGTTATAGATTCCGATGGTTCACTTCAGGTGTACTGCATCCCTTGGACCTTCTTATTGACAATGAAACACAGAAATTGCATCGGAATTAAACAGAAAAGGCACAATGCCGACTTAAGTACAAGAAAACTGACTCTTCTTACTTTCTATGTTTTGAACCATTCCTGTGACACTAGTTTTAGATTCCGATGCCTCACTTCAGGTTTACTGTATCTCTTGGACCTTCTTATTGACGATGAAACACAGAAATTGCGTCGGAATTAAATACAAATGGCACAATGCCGACTTAAGTACAAGAAGACTGACTCTTATTACTGTCTATGTTTTGAACCATTCCTGTGACACTAGTTATTGATTCCGATGTTTCACTTCAGATTTACTGTATCCCTCTGACCTCCTTATTGACGATGAAACACAGAAATTGCATCGGAATTAAATAGAAAAGGCACAATGCCGACTTAAGTACAATAAGACTGACTCTTCTTACTGTCTATGATTTGAACCACTCCTGTGACACAAGTTATAGATTCCGATGCTTCACTTCAGGTTTACTGTATCCCTTGGACCTTCTTATTCACGATGAAACACCGAAATTGCATCGGAATTAAATACAAAAGGCACAATGCCGACTTAAGTACAAGAAGACTGACTCTTCTTACTGACTATGTTTTGAACCATTCCTGTGACACTAGTTATAGATTCCGATGCTTCTCTTCGAGTTTACTGTATCCCTCTGACCTTCTTATTGACGATGAAACACAGAAATTTCATAGGAATTAAATAGGAAAGGCACAATGCCGACTTAAGTACAAGAAGACTGACTCTTCATACTGTCTATGATTTAAACCATTCCTGTGACACTAGTTATAAATTCCGATGCTTCACTTCAGGTGTACCGTATCCCTTGGACCTTCTTATTAGACGATGAACCACAGAAATTGCATCGGAATTAAATACAAAAGGCACATTGCCGACTTAAGTACAATAAGACTGACTCTTCTTACTGTCTATGATTTGCACCACTCCTGTGACACTAGTTATAGATTCCGATGCTTCACTTCAGGTTTACTGTATCCCTCTGACCTTCTTATTGACGATGAAAAACAGAAATTGCATCGGAATTAAAAACAAAACGCACAATGCCGGCTCAAGTACAAGAAGACTGACTCTTCCTACTGTCTACGTTTTGAACCATCCCTGTGACACTTGTTATAGATTCCGATGTTTCACTTCAGGATAACTGTATCCCTCTGACCTTCTTACTGACGATAAAACACAGAAATTGCATCGGAATCAAATACAAAAGGCACAATGCCGACTTAAGTACTAGAAGATGACTCTTCTTACTGATTATGTTTTGAACCATTCCTGTGACACTAGTTATAGATTCCGATGCTTCACTTCAGGTTTACTGTATCCCTCTGACCTTCTTATTGACGATGAAACACAGAAATTGCATCGGAATTAAATATGAAAGGCACAATGCCGACTCAAGTACATGAAGACTGACTCTTCCTACTGTCAATGATTTGAACCATTCCTGTTACACTAGTTATACATTCTGATGATTCACTTCAGGTTTACTGTATCCCTCTGACCTACTTCTTGATGATGACACACAGAAATCGCATCGGAGTAAAATTGAAATTCCACAATGCCGACATAAGTACAAGAAGACTGACTCTTCCTACTGTCTACGTTTTGAACCATCCCTGTGACACTAGTTATAGATTCCGATGTTTCACTTCAGGATAACTGTATCCCTCTGACCTTCTTACTGACGATAAAACACAGAAATTGCATCGGAATTAAATACAAAAGGCACAATGCCGACTTAAGTACTAGAAGATGACTCTTCTTATTGATTATGTTTTGAACCATTCCTGTGACACTAGTTATAGATTCCGATGCTTCACTTCAGGTTTACTGTATCCCTCTGACCACCTTATTGACGATGAAACACAGAAATCGCATCGGACTTAAATACAAAATTCACTATGCGGACTCAAATACAAGATGACTGGCTCTTCTTACTCTCTTTGTTTTGAACCTTTCCTGTGAGACCCGTTTTAGATTCCAATGCTTCACTTCAGGCTTACTGTATCCCTCTGACCTTCTTATTGACGATGAAACACATAAATTGCATCGGCATTAAATGCAAAATTCACAATGCCGACTTAAGTACAAGGAGACAGACTCTTCTTACTGACTATGTTTTTGAACATTTCCTGTGATACCAGGTTTAGAATCCGTTGCTTCACTATATGATTACAGTATCTCTTGGACCTTCTTATTGACAATGAAACACAGAAATTGCATCGGAAATAAATAGAAGAGGCACAATGCCGACTTAAGTACAAGAAGACTGACTCGTCTTACTGTCTATGTTTTGAACCATTCCTTTAAAACTACTTATAGATTCCGATGGTTCACTTCAGGTGTACTGCATCCCTTGGACCTTCTTATTGACGATGAAACACAGAAATTGCATCGGAATTAAACAGAAAAGGCACAATGCCGACTTAAGTACAAGAAAACTGACTCTTCTTACTGACTATGTTTTGAACCATTCCTGTGACACTAGTTATAAATTCCGATGCTTCACTTCAGGTGTACCGTATCCCTTGGACCTTCTTATTAGACGATGAACCACAGAAATTGCGTCGGAATTAAACAGAAAAGGCACAATGCCGTCTTAAGTACAAGTAGACTGACTCTTCTTACTGTCTATGTTTTGAACCACTCCTGTGACTCTAGTTATAGATTATGATGCTTCAATTCAGGTTTACTGTATCCCTCTGACCCTCTCATTGACGATGAAGCACAGAAATTGCATCGGAATAAAATACAAAAGGCACAATGCCGACTTAAGTACAAGAATACTGACTCATCTTACTGACAATGCTTTGAACCATTCCTGTGACACTAGTTATAGATTCCGATGCCTCACTTCAGGTTTACTGTATACCTCTGCCCTTCTTATTGCCGATGAAACACAGATATTGCATTGGAATTAAATAGAAAAGGCACAATGTTGACTTAAGTACAAGAAGACTGACTCTTCTTACTGACTATGTTTTGAACCATTCCTGTGACACTAGTTATAGATTCCGATGCTTCTCTTCAGGTTTACTGTATCCCTCTGACCTTCTTATTGACGATGAAACACAGAAATTTCATCGGAATTAAATAGGAAAGGCACAATGCCGACTTAAGTACAAGAAGACTGACTCCTTTTACTGTCTATGATTTAAAGCATTTCTGTGACACTAGTTATAAATTCCGATGCTTCACTTCAGGTGTACCGTATCCCTTGGACCTTCTAATTAGACGATGAACCACAGAAATTGCATCGGAATGAAAGACAAAAGGCACAATGCCGACTTAAGTACTAGAAGACTGACTCTTCTTACTGATTATGTTTTGAACCATTCCTGTGACACTAGTTATAGATTCCGATGCTTCACTTCAGGATTACTGTATCCCTCTGACCATCTTATTGACGATGAAACTCAGAAATCGCTTCGGAATTAAATAAAAATTCACTATGCGGACTCAAATACAAGATGACTGGCTCTTCTTACTCTCTTTGTTTTGAACCTTTCCTGTGAGACCCGTTTTAGATTCCAATGCTTCACTTCAGGCTTACTATATCCCTCTGACCTTCTTATTGACGATGAAACACATAATTTGCATCGGCATTAAATACAAAATTCACAATGCCGACTTAAGTACAAGGAGACAGACTCTTCTTACTGACTATGTTTTGAACATTTCCTGTGAAACCAGGTTTAGAATCCGTTGCTTCACTATATGATTACAGTATCTCTTGGACCTTCTTATTGACAATGAAACACAGAAATTGCATCGGAAATAAATAGAAGAGGCACAATGCCGACTTAAGTACAAGAAGACTGTCTCTTCTTACTGTCTATGTTTTGAACCATTCCTTTAAAACTAGTTATAGATTCCGATGGTTCACTTCAGGTGTACTGCATCCCTTGGACCTTCTTATTGACAATGAAACACAGAAATTGCATCGGAATTAAACAGAAAAGGCACAATGCCGACTTAAGTACAAGAAAACTGACTCTTCTTACTTTCTATGTTTTGAACCATTCCTGTGACACTAGTTTTAGATTCCGATGCCTCACTTCAGGTTTACTGTATCTCTTGGACCTTCTTATTGACGATGAAACACAGAAATTGCGTCGGAATTAAATACAAATGGCACAATGCCGACTTAAGTACAAGAAGACTGACTCTTATTACTGTCTATGTTTTGAACCATTCCTGTGACACTAGTTATTGATTCCGATGTTTCACTTCAGATTTACTGTATCCCTCTGACCTCCTTATTGACGATGAAACACAGAAATTGCATCGGAATTAAATAGAAAAGGCACAATGCCGACTTAAGTACAATAAGACTGACTCTTCTTACTGTCTATGATTTGAACCACTCCTGTGACACAAGTTATAGATTCCGATGCTTCACTTCAGGTTTACTGTATCCCTTGGACCTTCTTATTCACGATGAAACACCGAAATTGCATCGGAATTAAATACAAAAGGCACAATGCCGACTTAAGTACAAGAAGACTGACTCTTCTTACTGACTATGTTTTGAACCATTCCTGTGACACTAGTTATAGATTCCGATGCTTCTCTTCGAGTTTACTGTATCCCTCTGACCTTCTTATTGACGATGAAACACAGAAATTTCATAGGAATTAAATAGGAAAGGCACAATGCCGACTTAAGTACAAGAAGACTGACTCTTCATACTGTCTATGATTTAAACCATTCCTGTGACACTAGTTATAAATTCCGATGCTTCACTTCAGGTGTACCGTATCCCTTGGACCTTCTTATTAGACGATGAACCACAGAAATTGCATCGGAATTAAATACAAAAGGCACATTGCCGACTTAAGTACAATAAGACTGACTCTTCTTACTGTCTATGATTTGAACCACTCCTGTGACACTAGTTATAGATTCCGATGCTTCACTTCAGGTTTACTGTATCCCTCTGACCTTCTTATTGACGATGAAAAACAGAAATTGCATCGGAATTAAAAACAAAACGCACAATGCCGGCTCAAGTACAAGAAGACTGACTCTTCCTACTGTCTACGTTTTGAACCATCCCTGTGACACTTGTTATAGATTCCGATGTTTCACTTCAGGATAACTGTATCCCTCTGACCTTCTTACTGACGATAAAACACAGAAATTGCATCGGAATCAAATACAAAAGGCACAATGCCGACTTAAGTACTAGAAGATGACTCTTCTTACTGATTATGTTTTGAACCATTCCTGTGACACTAGTTATAGATTCCGATGCTTCACTTCAGGTTTACTGTATCCCTCTGACCACCTTATTGACGATGAAACACATAAATTGCATCGGCATTAAATACAAAATTCACAATACCGACTTAAGTACAAGGAGACTGACTCTTCCTACTGTCTATGTTTTGAACAATTCCTGTGACACTAGTTATAGATTCCGATGCTTCACTTTAGGTTTACTGTATCCCTCTGACATTCTTATTGACAATGAAAAACAGAAATTGCATCGGAATTAAATACAAGAGGCACAATGCCGACTCAAGTTCAAGAAGACTGACTCTTCCTACTGTCTATGTTATGAACCATTCCTGTGACACTAGTTATTGATTGCGATGCTTCACTTCAGCTTTACTGTATCCCTCTGACTTTCTTATTGACGATGAAAGACAGAAATTGCATCGGAATTAAAAACAAAACGCACAATGCCGGCTCATGTACAAGAGGACTCACTCTTTCTACTGTCTATGTTCTGAACCATTCCTCTGACACTAGTTATAGATTCCGATGCTTCACTTCAGGTTTACTGTATCCCTCTGACCTTCATATTGACGATGAAACACAGAAATTGCATCGGAATTAAATAGAAAAGGCACAATGCCGACTTAAGTACAATAAGACAGACTCTTCTTACTGTCTATGATTTGAACCACTCCTGTGACACTAGTTATAGATTCCGATGCTTCACTTCAGGTTTACTGTATCCCTCTGACCTTCATATTGACGATGAAACACAGAAATTGCATCGGAATTAAATAGAAGAGGCACAATGCCGACTTAAGTACAAGAAGACTGACTCTTCTTACTGTCTATGTTCTGAACCATTCCTGTGACACGAGTTATAGATTCCGATGCCTCACTTCAGGTTTACTGTATCATTTGGACCTTCTTATTGACGATGAAACACAGAAATTGCATCGGAATTAAATAGAAATGGCACAATGCCGACTTAAGTACAAGAAGACTGACTCTTCTTACTGTCTATGATTTGAACCATTCCTGTGACACTAGTTATAGTTTCCGATGCTTCACTTCAGGTGCACTGTATACCTCCGACCTTCTTATTGACGATGAAACACAGAAATTGCATCGGAATTTAATACAAAAGGCACAATGCCGTCTTAAGTACAAGAAGACTGACTCTTCCTACTGTCTATGTTTTGAACAATTCCTGTGACACTAGTTATAGATTCCGATGCTTCACTTTAGGTTTACTGTATCCCTCTGACCTTCTTATTGACAATGAAAAACAGAAATTGCATCGGAATTAAATACAAGAGGCACAATGCCGACTCAAGTTCAAGAAGACTGACTCTTCCTACTGTCTATGTTATGAACCATTCCTGTGACACTAGTTACTGATTGCGATGCTTCACTTCAGCTTTACTGTATTCCTCTGACCTTCTTATTGACGATGAAAAACAGAAATTGCATCGGAATTAAAAACAAAACGCACAATGCCGGCTCAAGTACAAGAAGACTCACTCTTTCTACTGTCAATGTTCTGAACCATTCCTGTGACACGAGTTATAGATTCCGATGCCTCACTTCAGGTTTACTGTATCCCTTGGACCTTCTTATTGACGATGAAACACAGAAATTGCATCGGAATTAAAAACAAAACGCACAATGCCGGCTCAAGTACAAGAAGACTCACTCTTTCTACTGTCTATGTTCTGAACCATTCCTGTGACACGAGTTATAGATTCCGATGCCTCACTTCAGGTTTACTGTATCCCTTGGACCTTCTTATTGACGATGAAACACAGAAATTGCATCGGAATTAAATAGAAATGGCACAATGCCGTCTTAAGTACAAGTAGACTGACTCTTCTTACTGTCTATGTTTTGAACCACTCCTGTGACTCTAGTTATAGATTATGATGCCTCAATTCAGGTTTAATGTATCCCTCTGACCCTCTCACTGACGATGAAACACAGAAATTGCATCGGAATAAAATACAAAAGGCACGATGCCGACTTAAGTACAAGAAGACTGACTCTTCTTACTGACTATGTATTGAACCATTAATGTGACACCACTTATAGATTCCGAGCTTCACTTCAGGTTTACTGTATCCCTCTGACCTTCTTATTGACGATGAAAGACAGAAATTGCATCGGAATTAAATAGAAAAGGCACAATGCCGACTTAAGTACAAGAAGACTGACTCTTCTTACTGTCTATGATTTGAACCATTCCTGTGAAACTAGTTATGGATTCCGATGCCTCACATCAGGTTTACTGTATCCCTCTGACCTTCTTATTGACGATGAAACATACAAATTATATCGGAGTGAAATAGAAAAGGCACTAAGCCGACTTAAGAATAAGAAGACTGACTCTTCCTACTGTCTATGTTTTGAACCATCCTGTGACACTAGTTATAGAATCCGATGCATCACTTCTGGTTTACTGTATCCCTCTGCCCATCTTATTGACGATGAAAAACAGAAATTGCATCGGAATTAAATACAAAACGCACAATGCCGACTAAAGTACAAGAAGACTGACTCTTCTTGCTGACTATGTATTGAACCATTAATGTGACACCACTTATAGATTCCGATGCTTCACTTCAGGTTTACTGTATCCCTCTGACCTTCTTATTGACGATGAAAGACAGAAATTGCATCGGAATTAAATAGAAAAGGCACAATGCCGACTTAAGTACAAGAAGACTGACTCTTCTTACTGTCTATGATTTGAACCATTCCTGTGACACTAGTTATAGATTCCGATGCCTCACTTCAGGTTTACTGTATCTCTTGGACCTTCTTATTGACGATGAAACACAGAAATTGCGTCGGAATTAAATACAAATGGCACAATGCCGACTTAAGTACAAGAAGACTGACTCTTATTACTGTCTATGTTTTGAACCATTCCTGTGACACTAGTTATTGAATCCGATGTTTCACTTCAGATTTACTGTATCCCTCTGACCTCCTTATTGACGATGAAACACAGAAATTGCATCGGAATTAAATAGAAAAGGCACAATGCCGACTTAAGTACAATAAGACTGACTCTTCTTACTGTCTATGATTTGAACCACTCCTGTGACACAAGTTATAGATTCCGATGCTTCACTTCAGGTTTACTGTATCCCTTGGACCTTCTTATTCACGATGAAACACCGAAATTGCATCGGAATTAAATACAAAAGGCACAATGCCGACTTAAGTACAAGAAGACTGACTCTTCTTACTGACTATGTTTTGAACCATTCCTGTGACACTAGTTATAGATTCCGATGCTTCTCTTCGAGTTTACTGTATCCCTCTGACCTTCTTATTGACGATGAAACACAGAAATTTCATAGGAATTAAATAGGAAAGGCACAATGCCGACTTAAGTACAAGAAGACTGACTCTTCATACTGTCTATGATTTAAACCATTCCTGTGACACTAGTTATAAATTCCGATGCTTCACTTCAGGTGTACCGTATCCCTTGGACCTTCTTATTAGACGATGAACCACAGAAATTGCATCGGAATTAAATACAAAAGGCACATTGCCGACTTAAGTACAATAAGACTGACTCTTCTTACTGTCTATGATTTGAACCACTCCTGTGACACTAGTTATAGATTCCGATGCTTCACTTCAGGTTTACTGTATCCCTCTGACCTTCTTATTGACGATGAAAAACAGAAATTGCATCGGAATTAAAAACAAAACGCACAATGCCGGCTCAAGTACAAGAAGACTGACTCTTCCTACTGTCTACGTTTTGAACCATCCCTGTGACACTTGTTATAGATTCCGATGTTTCACTTCAGGATAACTGTATCCCTCTGACCTTCTTACTGACGATAAAACACAGAAATTGCATCGGAATCAAATACAAAAGGCACAATGCCGACTTAAGAACTAGAAGATGACTCTTCTTACTGATTATGTTTTGAACCATTCCTGTGACACTAGTTATAGATTCCGATGCTTCACTTCAGGTTTACTGTATCCCTCTGACCACCTTATTGACGATGAAACACATAAATTGCATCGGCATTAAATACAAAATTCACAATACCGACTTAAGTACAAGGAGACTGACTCTTCCTACTGTCTATGTTTTGAACAATTCCTGTGACACTAGTTATAGATTCCGATGCTTCACTTTAGGTTTACTGTATCCCTCTGACATTCTTATTGACAATGAAAAACAGAAATTGCATCGGAATTAAATACAAGAGGCACAATGCCGACTCAAGTTCAAGAAGACTGACTCTTCCTACTGTCTATGTTATGAACCATTCCTGTGACACTAGTTATTGATTGCGATGCTTCACTTCAGCTTTACTGTATCCCTCTGACTTTCTTATTGACGATGAAAAACAGAAATTGCATCGGAATTAAAAACAAAACGCACAATGCCGGCTCATGTACAAGAGGACTCACTCTTTCTACTGTCTATGTTCTGAACCATTCCTCTGACACTAGTTATAGATTCCGATGCTTCACTTCAGGTTTACTGTATCGCCTCTGACCTTCATATTGACGATGAAACACAGAAATTGCATCGGAATTAAATAGAAAAGGCACAATGCCGACTTAAGTACAATAAGACAGACTCTTCTTACTGTCTATGATTTGAACCACTCCTGTGACACTAGTTATAGATTCCGATGCTTCACTTCAGGTTTACTGTATCCCTCTGACCTTCATATTGACGATGAAACACAGAAATTGCATCGGAATTAAATAGAAGAGGCACAATGCCGACTTAAGTACAAGAAGACTGACTCTTCTTACTGTCTATGTTCTGAACCATTCCTGTGACACGAGTTATAGATTCCGATGCCTCACTTCAGGTTTACTGTATCATTTGGACCTTCTTATTGACGATGAAACACAGAAATTGCATCGGAATTAAATAGAAATGGCACAATGCCGACTTAAGTACAAGAAGACTGACTCTTCTTACTGTCTATGATTTGAACCATTCCTGTGACACTAGTTATAGTTTCCGATGCTTCACTTCAGGTGCACTGTATACCTCCGACCTTCTTATTGACGATGAAACACAGAAATTGCATCGGAATTTAATACAAAAGGCACAATGCCGTCTTAAGTACAAGAAGACTGACTCTTCCTACTGTCTATGTTTTGAACAATTCCTGTGACACTAGTTATAGATTCCGATGCTTCACTTTAGGTTTACTGTATCCCTCTGACCTTCTTATTGACAATGAAAAACAGAAATTGCATCGGAATTAAATACAAGAGGCACAATGCCGACTCAAGTTCAAGAAGACTGACTCTTCCTACTGTCTATGTTATGAACCATTCCTGTGACACTAGTTACTGATTGCGATGCTTCACTTCAGCTTTACTGTATCCCTCTGACCTTCTTATTGACGATGAAAAACAGAAATTGCATCGGAATTAAAAACAAAACGCACAATGCCGGCTCAAGTACAAGAAGACTCACTCTTTCTACTGTCAATGTTCTGAACCATTCCTGTGACACGAGTTATAGATTCCGATGCCTCACTTCAGGTTTACTGTATCCCTTGGACCTTCTTATTGACGATGAAACACAGAAATTGCATCGGAATTAAAAACAAAACGCACAATGCCGGCTCAAGTACAAGAAGACTCACTCTTTCTACTGTCTATGTTCTGAACCATTCCTGTGACACGAGTTATAGATTCCGATGCCTCACTTCAGGTTTACTGTATCCCTTGGACCTTCTTATTGACGATGAAACACAGAAATTGCATCGGAATTAAATAGAAATGGCACAATGCCGTCTTAAGTACAAGTAGACTGACTCTTCTTACTGTCTATGTTTTGAACCACTCCTGTGACTCTAGTTATAGATTATGATGCCTCAATTCAGGTTTAATGTATCCCTCTGACCCTCTCACTGACGATGAAACACAGAAATTGCATCGGAATAAAATACAAAAGGCACGATGCCGACTTAAGTACAAGAAGACTGACTCTTCTTACTGACTATGTATTGAACCATTAATGTGACACCACTTATAGATTCCGAGCTTCACTTCAGGTTTACTGTATCCCTCTGACCTTCTTATTGACGATGAAAGACAGAAATTGCATCGGAATTAAATAGAAAAGGCACAATGCCGACTTAAGTACAAGAAGACTGACTCTTCTTACTGTCTATGATTTGAACCATTCCTGTGAAACTAGTTATGGATTCCGATGCCTCACATCAGGTTTACTGTATCCCTCTGACCTTCTTATTGACGATGAAACATACAAATTATATCGGAGTGAAATAGAAAAGGCACTAAGCCGACTTAAGAATAAGAAGACTGACTCTTCCTACTGTCTATGTTTTGAACCATCCTGTGACACTAGTTATAGAATCCGATGCATCACTTCTGGTTTACTGTATCCCTCTGCCCATCTTATTGACGATGAAAAACAGAAATTGCATCGGAATTAAATACAAAACGCACAATGCCGACTAAAGTACAAGAAGACTGACTCTTCTTGCTGACTATGTATTGAACCATTAATGTGACACCACTTATAGATTCCGATGCTTCACTTCAGGTTTACTGTATCCCTCTGACCTTCTTATTGACGATGAAAGACAGAAATTGCATCGGAATTAAATAGAAAAGGCACAATGCCGACTTAAGTACAAGAAGACTGACTCTTCTTACTGTCTATGATTTGAACCATTCCTGTGACACTAGTTATAGATTCCGATGCCTCACATCAGGTTTACTGTATCCCTCTGACCTTCTTATTGACGATGAAACATACAAATTATATCGGAGTGAAATAGAAAAGGCACTAAGCCGACTTAAGTATAAGAAGACTGACTCTTCCTACTGTCTATGATTTGAACCATCCTGTGACACTAGTTATAGATTCCGATGCATCACTTCTGGTTTACTGTATCCCTCTGACCATCTTATTGACGATGAAAAACAGAAATTGCATCGGAATTAAATACAAAACGCACAATGCCGACTAAAGTACAAGAAGACTGACTCTTCCTACTGACTATGTTTTGAACCATTCCTGAGACACTAGTTATAGATTCCGATGCTTCTCTACAGGTTTACTGTATCCCTCTGACCTTCTTATTGACGATGAAACACAGAAATTTCATCGGAATTAAATAGGAAAGGCACAATGCCGACTTAAGTACAAGAAGACTGACTCTTCTTACTGTCTATGATTTAAACCATTCCTGTGACACTAGTTATAAATTCCGATGATTCACTTCAGGTGTACCGTATCCCTTGAACCTTCTTATTAGACGATGAACCACAGAAATTGCATCGGAATTAAATACAAAAGCCACAATGCCGACTTAAGTACAAGAAGACAGACTCTTCTTACTGATTATGTTTTGAACCATTCCTGTGACACTAGTTATAGATTCCGAAGCTTCACTTCAGGTTTACTGTATCCCTCTGACCACCTTATTGACGATGAAACACAGAAATCGCATCGGAATTAAATACAAAATTCACTATGCGGAATCAAATACAAGATGACTGGCTCTTCTTACTCTCTTTGTTTTGAACCTTTCCTGTGAGACCCGTTTTAGATTCCAATGCTTCACTTCAGGTTTACTGTATCCATCTGACCTTCCTATTGACGATAAAACACAGAAATTTCATCGGAGTTAAATAGAAAAGGCACAATGCCGACTTCAGTACAAGAAGACTGACTCTTCTTACTGACTATGTTTTGAACCATTCCTGTGACACTAGTTTTAGGTTCCGATGCTTCACTTTATTTTTGCTGTATCCCTTGGTCCTTCGTATTGACGATGAAACACAGAAAATGCATCGGATTTAAATACAAGAGGCACAATGCCGACTTAAGTATAAGAAGACTGACTCTTCCTACTGTCAATGTTTTGAACCATTCCTGTTACACTAGTTATACATTCTGATGCTTCACTTCAGGTTTACTGTATCCCTCTGTCCTACTTCTTGATGATGACACACAGAAATCGTATCGGAGTTAAATAGAAATTGCACAATGCCGACATAAGTACAAGAAGACTAACTCATCTAACTGTCTATGATTTGAACCATTCCCGTGACACTAGTTATAGATTCCGATGCTTCACTTTAGGTGTACTGTATCCCTTGGACCTTCCTATTGACGATGAAACACAGAAATTGCATCGGGATTAAATACAAAAGGCACAATGAGGACTTAAGTACAAGTAGACTGACTCTTCTTACTGCCTATGATTTGAACTATTCCTGTAACACTAGTTATAGATTCTGATGCTTCACTTCAGTTTTACTGTATCACTCTGACCTTCTTATTGACGATGAAACACAGAAATTGCATCGGAATTAAATACAAAAGGCACAATGCCGACTTAAGTACAACAAGACTGTCTCTTCCTACTGTCTATGATTTGAACCATTCCTGTGACACTAGTTATAGGTTCCGATGTCACACTTCAGGTTTACTGTATCCCTTGGACCTTCTTATTGGCGATGAAAGGCTGAAATTGCATCTTAATTAAATACAAAAGGCACAATGTCGACTGAAGTACAAGAAGACTGACTTATTATTGTCTATGTTTTGAACAATTCCTGTGAAACTAGTTATTGATTCCGATGCTTCACTTCAGGTTTACTGTATCCCTCTGACCTTCTTATTGACGATGAGACACAGAAATTGCATCGGAATTAAATACAAAAGGCACAATGCCGACTTAAGTACAAGAAGACTGACTCTTCTTACTGCCTATGATTTAAACCATTCCTGTGACACTAGTTATAAATTCCGATGCTTCACTTCACGTGTACCGTATCCCTTGAACCTTCTTATTAGACGATGAACCACAGAAATTGCATCGGAATTAAATACAAAAGACACAATGCCGACTTAAGTACAAGAAGATCGACTCTTCCTACTGTCTACGTTTTGAACCATTTCTGTGACACTAGTTATAGATTCCGATGTTTCACTTCAGGATAACTGTATCCCTCTGACCTTCTTACTGACGATAAAACACAGAAATTGCATCGGAATTAAATACAAAAGCCACAATGCCGACTTAAGTACAAGAAGACTGACTCTTCTTACTGATTATGTTTTGAACCATTCCTTTGACACTAGTTATAGATTCCGATGCTTCACTTCAGGTTTACTGTATCCCTCTGACCACCTTATTGACGATGAAACACAGAAATCGCATCGGAGTTAAATAGAAATTGCACAATGCCGACATAAGTACAAGAAGACTGACTCTTCTTACTGACTATGTTTTGAACCATTCCTGTGACACTAGTTTTAGGTTCCGATGCTTCACTTTAGGTTTGCTGTATCCCTTGGACCTTCGTATTGACGATGAAACACAGAAAATGCATCGGAATTAAATACAGAAGGCACAATGCCGACTTAAGTACAAGAAGACTGTCTCTTCTTAGTGTCTATGTTTTTAACCATTCCTGTGACACTAGTTATAGATCCCGATGTTCCACTTCAGGTTTACTGTATCCCTCTGACCTTCTTTTTGACGATGAAACTTAGAAATTGCATCGGAATTAAATACAAAGGGCACAATGCCGACTCAAATACAAGATGAACGGCTCTTCTTACTCTCTATGTTTTGAACCTTTCCTGTGAGACCGGTTTTAGATACCCATGCTTCACTTCACGTTTACTGTATCCCTTGGACATTCTTATTGACGACGAAACACAGAAATCGCATCGGAATTAAATACAAAAGGCACAATGCCGACTTAAGTACAAGAAGACTGACTCTTCTTAC
The DNA here is from genome assembly GCF_021461385.2 of Schistocerca piceifrons. Taxonomy (NCBI): domain Eukaryota; kingdom Metazoa; phylum Arthropoda; class Insecta; order Orthoptera; family Acrididae; genus Schistocerca; species Schistocerca piceifrons. Next base: position 4,810,399 of record NW_025727396.1, on the reverse strand, counting down.
TGTCTATGATTTAAACCATTCCTGTGACACTAGTTATAAATTCCGATGCTTCACTTCACGTGTACCGTATCCCTTGAACCTTCTTATTAGACGATGAACCACAGAAATTGCATCGGAATTAAATACAAAAGGCACAATGCCGACTTAAGTACAAGAAGACCGACTCTTCCTACTGTCTACGTTTTGAACCATTTCTGTGACACCAGTTATAGATTCCGATGTTTCACTTCAGGATAACTGTATCCCTCTGACCTTCTTACTGACGATAAAACACCGAAATTGCATCGGAATTAAATACAAAAGGCACAATGCCGACTTAAGTACAAGAAGACTGACTCTTCTTACTGACTATGTATTGAACATTTCCTGTGATACCAGGTTTAGAATCCGTTGCTTCACTATATGATTACAGTATCTCTTGGACCCTCTTATTGACAATGAAACACAGAAATTGCATCGGAAATAAATAGAAGAGGCAGAATGCCGACTTAAGTACAAGAAGACTGACTCTTCTTACTGTCTATGTTTTGAACCATTCCTTTAAAACTAGTTATAGATTCCGATGGTTCACTTCAGGTGTACTGCATCCCTTGGACCTTCTTATTGACGATGAAACACAGAAATTGCATCGGAATTAAACAGAAAAGGCACAATGCCGACTTAAGTACAAGAAAACTGACTCTTCTTACTGTCTATGCTTTGAACCATTCCTGTGACACTAGTTTTAGATTCCGATGCCTCACTTCAGGTTTACTGTATCCCTCTGACCTCCTTATTGGCGATGAAACGTGGAAATTGCATCGGAATTAAATAGAAAAGGCACAATGCCGACTTAAGTTCAAGAAGACTGACTCTTCCTACTGTCTATGTTTTGAACAATTCCTGTGACACTAGTTATAGATTCCGATGCTTCACTTTAGGTTTACTGTATCCCTCTGACCTTCTTATTGACAATGAAAAACAGAAATTGCATCGGAATGAAATACAAAAGACACAATGCCGACTCAAGTACAAGAAGACTGACTCTTCCTACTGTCTATGTTATGAACCATTCCTGTGACACTAGTTATTGATTGCGATGCTTCACTTCAGCTTTACTGTATCCCTCTGACCTTCTTACTGACGATGAAAAACAGAAATTGCATCGGAATTAAAAACAAAACGCACAATGCCGGCTCAAGTACAAGAAGACTCACTCTTTCTACTGTCAATGTTCTGAACCATTCCTGTGACACGAGTTATAGATTCCGATGCCTCACTTCAGGTTTACTGTATCCCTTGGACCTTCTTATTGACGATGAAACACACAAATTGCATCGGAATTAAATAGAAATGGCACAATGCCGACTTAAGTACAAGAAGACTGACTCTTCTTACTGTCTATGATTTGAACCATTCCTGTGACACTAGTTATAGTTTCCGATGCTTCACTTCAGGTGCACTGTATACCTCCGACCCTCTTATTGACGATGAAACACAGAAATTGCATCGGAATTTAATACAAAAGGCACAATGCCGTCTTAAGTACAAGTAGACTGACTCTTCTTACTGTCTATGTTTTGAACCACTCCTGTGACTCTAGTTATAGATTATGATGCCTCAATGCAGGTTTAATGTATCCCTCTGACCCTCTCGTTGACGATGAAACACAGAAATTGCATCGGAATAAAATATAAAAGGCACAATGCCGACTTAAGTACAAGAAGACTGACTCATCTTACTGACAATGTTTTGAACCATTCCTGTGACACTAGTTATAGATTCCGATGCCTCACTTCAGGTTTACAGTATCCCTCTGCCTTTCTTATTGACGATGAAACACAGATATTGCATCGGAATTAAATAGAAAAGGCACAATGCCGACTTAAGTACAAGAAGACTGACTCTTCTTACTGACTATGTTTTGAACCATTCCTGTGACACTAGTAGTTGACTCCGATGCTTCACTTCAGGTTTACTGTATCACTCTGACCTTCTTATTGTTGATGAAACACACAAATTGCTTCGGAATTAAATAGAAAAGGCACAATGCCGACTTAAGTACAAGAAGACAGACTCTTCTTACTGTCTACGTTTTGAACCGAACCTGTGACACTAGTTATAGATTCTGATGCTTCACTTCTCGTTTACTGTATCCCTTGGACATTCTTATTGACGATGAAACACCGAAATTGCATCGGAATTAAATACGAAAGGCACAATGCCGACTTAAGTACAAGAAGACTGACTCTTCTTACTGACTATGTATTGAACCATTAATGTGACACCACTTATAGATTCCGATGCTTCACTTCACGTTTACTGTATCCCTCTGGCCTTCTTATTGACGATGAAAGACAGAAATTGCATCGGAATTAAATAGAAAAGGCACAATGCCGACTTAAGTACAAGAAGACTGACTCTTCTTACTGTCTATGATTTGAACCATTCCTGTGACACTAGTTATAGATTCCGATGCCTCACATCAGGTTTACTGTATCCCTCTGACCTTCTTATTGACGATGAAACATACAAATTATGTCGGAGTGAAATAGAAAAGGCACTAAGCCGACTTAAGTATAAGAAGACTGACTCTTCCTACTGTCTATGTTTTGAACCATCCTGTGACACTAGTTATAGATTCCGATGCATCACTTCTGGTTTACTGTATCCCTCTGACCATCTTATTGACGATGAAAAACAGAAATTGCATCGGAATTAAATACAAAACGCACAATGCCGACTAAAGTACAAGAAGACTGACTCTTCCTACTGACTATGTTTTGAACCATTCCTGTGACACTAGTTATAGATTCCGATGCTTCTCTACAGGTTTACTGTATCCCTCTGACCTTCTTATTGACGATGAAAGACAGAAATTTCATCGGAATTAAATAGGAATGGCACAATGCCGACTTAAGTACAAGAAGACTGACTCTTCTTACTGTCTATGATTTAAACCATTCCTGTGACACTAGTTATAAATTCCGATGATTCACTTCAGGTGTACCGTATCCCTTGAACCTTCTTATTAGACGATGAACCACAGAAATTGCATCGGAAATAAATACAAAAGCCACAATGCCGACTTAAGTACAAGAAGACTGACTCTTCTTACTGATTATGTTTTGAACCATTCCTGTGACACTAGTTACAGATTCCGAAGCTTCACTTCAGGTTTACTGTATCCCTCTGACCACCTTATTGACGATGAAACACAGAAATCGCATCGGAATTAAATACAAAATTCACTATGCGGAATCAAATACAAGATGACTGGCTCTTCTTACTCTCTTTGTTTTGAACCTTTCCTGTGAGACCCGTTTTAGATTCCAATGCTTCACTTAAGGGTTTACTGTATCCATCTGACCTTCATATTGACGATAAAACACAGAAATTTCATCGGAGTTAAATAGAAAAGGCACAATGCCGACTTCAGTACAAGAAGACTGACTCTTCTTACTGACTATGTTTTGAACCATTCCTGTGACACTAGTTTTAGGTTCCGATGCTTCACTTTAGGTTTGCTGTATCCCTTGGACCTTCGTAATGACGATGAAACACAGAAAATGCATCGGATTTAAATACACGAGGCACAATGCCGACTTAAGTATAAGAAGACTGACTCTTCTTACTGTCTATGTTTCTAACCATTCCTGTGACACTAGTTATAGATTCCGATGTTCCACTTCAGGTTTACTGTATCCCTCTGACCTTCTTTTTGACGATGAATCTTAGAAATTGCATCGGAATTAAATACAAAAGGCACAATGCCGACTCAAATACAAGATGAACGGCTCTTCTTACTCTCTATGTTTTGAACCATTCATGTGAGCTCGTATTTAGATTCCGATGCTTCACTTCAGGTTTACTGTATCCCTTGGACCTTCTTATTGACGACGAAACACAGAAATTGCATCGGAATTAAATACAAAAGGCACAATGCCGACTTAAGTACAAGAAGACTGACTCTTCCTACTGTCTATGTTTTGAACCATTCCTGTGACACTAGTTGTAGATTCCGATGCCACACTTCAGGTTTACTGTATCCCTCTGACCTTCTTATTGACGATGAAACACAGAAATTGCATCGGAATTAAATACGAAAGGCACAATGCCGACTAAAGTACACGAAGACTGACTCTTCCTACTGTCAATGTTTTGAACCATTCCTGTTACACTAGTTATACATTCTGATGCTTCACTTCAGGTTTACTGTATCCCTCTGACCTACTTCTTGATGATGACACACAGAAATCGCATCGGAGTTAAATAGAAATTGCACAATGCCGACATAAGTACAAGAAGACTAACTCATCTTACTGTCTATGATTTGAACCATTCACGTGACACTAGTTATAGATTCCGATGCTTCACTTTAGGTGTACTGTATCCCTTGGACCTTCCTATTGACGATGAAACACAGAAATTGCATCGGGATTACATACAAAAGGCACAATGAGGACTTAAGTACAAGTAGACTGACTCTTCTTACTGCCTATGTTTTGAACTATTCCTGTAACACTAGTTATAGATTCTGATGCTTCACTTCAGTTTTACTGTATCACTCTGACCTTCTTATTGACGACGAAACACAGAAATTGCATCGGAATTAAATACAAAAGGCACAATGCCGACTTAAGTACAAGAAGACTGTCTCTTCCTACTGTCTATGATTTGAACCATTCCTGTGACACTAGTTATAGGTTCCGATGTCACACTTCAGGTTTACTGTATCCCTTGGACCTTCTTATTGGCGATGAAAGGCAGAAATTGCATCTTAATTAAATACAAAAGGCACAATGTCGTCTGAAGTACAAGAAGACTGACTTATTATTGTCTATGTTTTGAACAATTCCTGTGAAACTAGTTATTGATTCCGATGCTTCACTTCAGGTTTACTGTATCCCTCTGACCTTCTTATTGACGATGAGACACAGAAATTGCATCGGAATTAAATACAAAAGGCACAATGCCGACTTAAGTACAAGAAGACTGACTCTTCTTACTGTCTATGATTTAAACCATTCCTGTGACACTAGTTATAAATTCCGATGCTTCACTTCACGTGTACCGTATCCCTTGAACCTTCTTATTAGACGATGAACCACAGAAATTGCATCGGAATTAAATACAAAAGGCACAATGCCGACTTAAGTACAAGAAGACCGACTCTTCCTACTGTCTACGTGTTGAACTATTTCTGTGACACTAGTTATAGATTCCGATGTTTCACTTCAGGATAACTGTATCCCTCTGACCTTCTTACTGACGATAAAACACAGAAATTGCATCGGAATTAAATACAAAAGCCACAATGCCGACTTAAGTACAAGAAGACTGACACTTCTTACTGATTATGTTTTGAACCATTCCTGTGACACTCGTTATAAATTCCGATGCTTCACTTCAGGTTTACTGTATCCCTCTGACCACCTTATTGACGATGAAACACAGAAATCGCATCGGAGTTAAATAGAAATTGCACAATGCCGACATAAGTACAAGAAGACTGACTCTTCTTACTGACTATGTTTTGAACCATTCCTGTGACACTAGTTTTAGGTTCCGATGCTTCACTTTAGGTTTGCTGTATCCCTTGGACCTTCGTATTGACGATGAAACACAGAAAATGCATCGGAATTAAATACAGAAGGCACAATGCCGACTTAAGTACAAGAAGACTGACTCTTCTTAGTGTCTATGTTTTAACCATTCCTGTGACACTAGTTATTGATCCCGATGTTCCACTTCAGGTTTACTGTATCCCTCTGACCTTTTTTTTGACGATGAAACTTAGAAATTGCATCGGAATTAAATACAAAGGGCACAATGCCGACTCAAATACAAGATGAACGGCTCTTCTTACTCTCTATGTTTTGAACCATTCCTGTGAGACCGGTTTTAGATACCCATGCTTCACTTCACGTTTACTGTATCCCTTGGACATTCTTATTGACGACGAAACACAGAAATCGCATCGGAATTAAATACAAAAGGCACAATGCCGACTTAAGTACAAGAAGACTGACTCTTCCTACTGTCTGTTTTGAACCATTCCTGTGACACTAGTTATAGATTCCGATGCCTCACTTCAGGTTTACTGTATCCCTTGGACCTTCTTATTGACGATCAAACACAGAAATTGCATCGGAATTAAATACAAAAGGCACAATGACGACTTAAGTACAAGAAGACAGACTCTTCCTACTGTCTATTTTTTGAACCATTCCTGTGACACTTGTTATAGATTCCGATGCTTCACTTCAGGTTTACTGTATCCCTCTGACTTTCTTATTGAGGATTAAACAGAGAAATTGCACCGGAATGAAAAGAAAAGGCACAATGCCGACTTAAGTACAAGGAGACTGACTCTTCCTACTGTCTATGATTTGAACCATTCCTGTGACACTAGCTATAGATTCCGATTCTTCACTTCAGGTGTGCTGTATCCCTTGGATCTTCTTTTCGATGATGAAACACAGAAATTGCATCGGAGTTAAATACAAAAGACACAATGCCGACTTCAGTACAAGTAGACTGACTCTTCTAACTGTCTAAGTTTTGAACCATTCCTGTGACACTAGTTAAAGATTCTGATGCTTCACTTCAGGGTTACTGTATCCCTCTGACCCTCTTATTGACGATGAGACACAGAAATTGCATCGGAATTAAATACAAAAGGCACAGTGCCGACTCAAGTACATGAAGACTGAGTCTTCCTACTGTCTATGTTTTGAACCATCAATGTGACACTAGTTATATATTCCGATGCTTCACTTCAGGTTTACTGTATCCCTCTGACATTCTTATTGACGATAAAACATAGAAATCGCATCGAAATTAAATAGAAAAAGCACAATGCCGACCCAAATACAAGATGAACGGCTCTTCTTACTCTCTATGTTTTGAACCTATCCTGTGAGACCGGTTTTAGATTCCGATGCTTCACTTCAGGTTTCTGTATCCCTCGGACCTTCTTATTGACGACGAAACACAGAAATTGCATCGGAATTAAATACAAAAGGCACAATGCCGACTTAAGTACAAGAAGACTGACTCTTCCTACTGTCTATGATTTGAATCATTCCTGTGACACTAGTTATAGATTCCGATTCTTCACTTCAGGTGTGCTGTATCCCTTGGACCTTCTTTTTGACGATGAAACACAGAAATTGCATCGGAGTTAAATACAAAAGGCACAATGCCGACTTAAGTACAAGTAGACTGACTCTTCTAACTGTCTATGTTTTGAACCATTCCTGTGACACTAGTTAAACATTCTGATGCTTCACTTCAGGTGTGTGTATCCCTCGGACCTACTTATTAACGATGAAACACAGAAATTGCATCGGAATGAAATACAAAAGGCACATTGCCGACTGAAGTACAAGAAGACTGACTTATTATTGTCTATGTTTTGAACAATTCATGTGACACTAGTTATAGATTCCGATGCTTCACTTCAGGTTTACTGTATCCATCTGACCTTCTTATTGACGATAAAACATAGAAATTGCATCGGAATTAAATAGAAAAGGCACAATGCCGACTTCAGTACAAGAAGACTGACTCTTCTTACTGCGTATGTTTTGAACCATTCCTGTGACACTAGTTTTAGGTTCCGATGCTTCAGTTTAGGTTCGCTGTATCCCTTGGACCTTCTTATTGACGATGAAACACAGAAAATGCATCGGAATTAACTACAAAAGGCACAATGCCGACTTAAGTACATGAAGACTGACTTATTACTGTCTATGTTTTGAACCATTCCTGTGACACTAGTTATTGATTCCGATGCTTCACTTCAGGTTTACTGTTTCCCGCTGACCTCCTTATTGACGATGAGACACAGAAATTGCATCGGAATTAAATAGAAAAGGCACAATGCCGACTTCAGTACAAGAAGACTGACTCTTCTTACTGACTATGTTTTGAACCATTCCTGTGACACTAGTTTTAGGTTCCGATGCTTCACTTTAGGTTTGCTGTATCCCTTGGACCTTCGTATTGACGATGAAACACAGAAAATGCATCGGATTTAAATACAAAAGGCACAATGCCGACTTAAGTACAAGAAGACTGACTCTTCTTACTGTCTATGTTTTTAACCATTCCTGTGACACTAGTTATAGATTCCAATGTTCCACTTCAGGTTTACTGTATCCCTCTGACCTTCTTTTTGACGATGAATCTTAGAAATTGCATCGGAATTAAATACAAAAGGCACAATGCCGACTCAAATAAAAGATGAACGGCTCTTCTTACTCTCTATGTTTTGAACCTTTCCTGTGAGACCGTATTTAATTTCTGATGCTTCACTTCAGGTTTACTGTATCAATTGGACCTTCTTATTGACGACGAAACACAGAAATTGCATCGGAATTAAATACAAAAGACACAATGCCGACTTAAGTACAAGATGACTGACTCTTCCTACTGTCTATGTTTTGAACCATACCTGTGACACTAGTTATAGATTCCGATGCCTCACTTCAGGTTTACTGTATTCCTTGGACCTTCTTATTGACGATGAAACACAAAAATTGCATCGGAATTAAATACAAAAGGCACAATGCCGACTTAAGTACAAGAAGACTGACTCTTCCTACTGTCTATTCTTTGAACCTTTCCTGTGACACTTTTTATAGATTCCGATGCTTCACTTCAGGTTTACTGTATCCCTCTGACTTTCTTATTGGTCGATTAATCAGAGAAATTGCATCGGAATGAAAAGAAAAGGCACAATGCCGACTTAAGTACAAGAAGACTGACTCTTCCTACTGTCTATGATTTGAACCATTCCTGTGACACTAGTTATAGATTCCGATTCTTCACTTCAGGTGTGCTGTATCCCTTGGACCTTCTTTTTGACGATGAAACACAGATATTGCATCGGAGTTAAATACAAAAGGCACAATGCCGACTTAAGTACAAGGAGACTGTCTGTTCCTACTGTCTATGTTTTGAACCATTCCTGTGACACTAGTTATAGATTCCGATGTCACACTTCAGGTTTACTGTATCCCTTGGACCTTCTTATTGGCGATGAAACACAGAAATTGCATCGGAATTAAATACAAAAGGCACAATGCCGACTTAGGTACAAGAAGACTGACTCTTATTACTGTCTATGTTTTGAACCATTCCTGTGACACTAGTTATTGATTCCGATGCTTCACTTCAGGTTTCCTGTATCCCGCTGACTTCCTTATTGACGATGAGACACAGAAATTGCATCGGAATTAAATAGAAAAGGCACAATGCCGAATTCAGTACAAGAAGACAGAATCTTCTTACTGACTATGTTTTGAACCAGTCCTGTGACACTAGTTTTAGGTTCCGATGCTTCACTTTAGGTTTACTGTATCCCTTGGACCTTCTTATTGATGACGAAACACAGAAATTGCATCGGAATTAAATACAAAAGGCACAATGCCGACTTAAGTACAAGAAGACTGACTCTTCCTACTGTCTTTGTTTTGAACCATTTCTGTGACACTAGTTATAGATTCCGATGCCTCACTTCAGGTTTACTGTATCCCATGGACCTTCTTATTGACGATCAAACACAGAAATTGCATCGGAATTACATACAAAAGGCACAATGACGACTTAAGTACAAGAAGACTGACTCTTCCTACTGTCTATGCTTTGAACCATTCCTGTGACACTAATTATACATTCTGATGCTTCACTTCAGGTTTACTGTACCCCTCTGACCTACTTCTTGATGATGAAACACAGAAATTGCATCGGAATTAAATTCAAAAGGCACAATGCCGACTTAAGTACAAGAAGACTGACTCATCTTACTGTCTATGATTTGAACCATTCCCGTGACATTAGTTATAGATTCCGATGCTTCACTTCAGGTGTACTGTATACCTTGGACCTTCTTATTGACGATGAAACACGGAAATTGCATCGGGATTAAATACAAAAGGCAAGTACAAGTAGACTGACTCTTCTTGCTGTCTATGTTTTGAACCATTCCTGTGACTCTAGTTATAGATTCTGATGCTTCACTTCAGGTTTACTGTATCCCTCTGACATTCTTATTGACGATGAAACACAGAAGTTGCATCGGAATTAAATTCAAAAGGCACAATGCCGACTTAAGTACAAGAAGACTGTCTCTTCCTACTGTCAATGTATTGAACCATTCCTGTAACGGTAGTTATTGATTCCGATGCCACACTTCAGGTTTACTGTATCCCTTGGACCTTCTTATTGGCGATGAAAGACAGAAATTGCATCGGAATTAATCAGAAAAGGCACAATGCCTACTTAGGTACAAGAAAACTGACTCTTATTACTGTCCATATTTGAACCATTCCTGTGACACTAATTATAAATTCCGATGCCTCACTTCAGGTTTACTATATCCCTTGGACCTTCTTATTGACGATGAAACACAGAAGTTGCATCGGAATTAAAGTCAAAAAGCACAATGCCGACTTAAGTACAAGAAGACTGACTCTTCCTACTGTCTATGTTTAGAACCATTCCTGTGACACTAATTATAGATTCCGATGATTCACTTCATGATTACTGTATCCCTCTAACTTTCTTATTGACGATGAAACACAGAAATTGCATCGGAATTAAATAGAAAAGGCACAATGCTGACTTAAGTACAAGAAGATTGGCTCTTCTTGCTCTCTATGTTTGAACGTTTCCTGTGAGACCGGTTTTAGATTCCGATGCTTCACTTCAGGTTTACTGTATCCCTTGGACCTTCTTATTGACGACGAAACACAGATATTGCATCGGAATTGAATAGAAAGACACATTGCCGACTTAAGTACATGAAGACTGACTCTTCTTACTTACTATGTTTTGAACATTTCCTGTGAGACCAGTTTTAGATTCCGATGCTTCACTTCAGGTTTTCTGAATCCTCTGACTTTCTTATTGACGATGAAACAGAGAAATTGCATCGGAATTAAAAAGAAAAGGCACAAAGCCGACTTAAGTACAAGAAGACTGACTCTTACTACTGTCAATGTTATGAACCATACCTGTGACCCTAGTTAAAGATTCCGATGGTTCACTTTAGGTTTACTGTATCCCTCTGACATTCTAATTGACAATGAAACACAGAAATTGCATCGGAATTAAATACAAAATGCACAATGCCGACTAAAGTACGACTGACTCTTCCTACTATCTATGCTTTCAACCATTCCTGTGAGACTAGTTATACATTCCGATGCTTCACTTCAGGTTTACTGTAACCCTCTGACCTTCTTCTTGATGATGAAACCCAGAAATTGCATCGGAATTAAATAGAAAAGGCACGATGCCGACTTCGGTACATGAAGACTGACTCTTCTTACTGACTATGTTTTGAACCATTCCTGTGACACTAGTTTTAGGTTCCGATGCTTCACTTTAGGTTTGCTGTATCCCTTGGACCTTCGTATTGACGATGAAACACAGAAAATGCATCGGAATTAAATACAAAAGGCACAATGCTGACTTAAGTACAACAAGACTGACTCTTTGTACTGTCTATGTTTTTAACCATTCCTGTGACACTAGTTATTGATGCCGATGTTCCACTTCAGGTTTACTGTATCCCTCTGACCTTCTTTTTGACGATGAAACTTAGAAATTGCATCGTAATTAAATACAAAAGGCACAATGCCGACTCAAGTACAAGATGAACGGCTCTTCTTACTCTCTATGTTTTGAACCTTTCCTGTGAGACCGGTTTTAGATTCCGATGCTTCACTTCAGGTTTACTGTATCCCTTGGACCTTCTTACTGACGACGAAACACAGAAATTGCATCGGATTTAAATACAAAATGCACAATGCCGACTTAAGTACAAGAAGACTGACTCTTCCTACTGTCTTTGTTTTGAACCATTTCTGTGACACTAGTTATAGATTCCGATGCCTCACTTCAGGTTTACTGTATCCCTTGGACCTTCTTATTGACGATCAAACACAGAAATTGCATCGGAATTACATACAAAAGGCACAATGACGACTTAAGTACAAGAAGACAGACTCTTCCTACTGTCTATTTTTTGAACCATTCCTGTGACACTTGTTATAGATTCCGATGCTTCACTTCAGGTTTACTGTATCCCTCTGACTTTCTTATTGACGATTAAACAGAGAAATTGCATCGGAATTATAAAGGAAAGGCACAATGCTGACTTATGCACAAGAAGACTGACTCTTCCTACTGTCTATGTTTTGAACCATTCCTGTGACACTAGTTATAGATTTTGATGCCCCACTTAAGAGTTACTGTATCCCTTGGACCTTCTTAATGACGATGAAACACAGAAATTGCATCGGAATTAAATACGAAAGGCACAATGCCGACTCAAGTACATGAAGACTGACTCTTCCTACTGTCAATGTTTTGAACCATTCCTGTTACACTAGTTATACATTCTGATGCTTCACTTCAGGTTTACTGTATCCCTCTGACCTACTTCTTAATGATGAAACACAGAAAATGCATCGGAATTAAATAGAAAGGGCACAATGCCGACTTAAGTACAAGAAGACTGACTCATCTTACTGTCTATGATTTGAACCATTCCCGTGACACTAGTTATAGATTCCGATGCTTCACTTCAGGTGTACTGTATACCTTGGACCTTCTTATTGACGATGAAGACAGAAATTGCATCGGGATTAAATACAAAAGGCACAATGCCGACTTAAGTACAAGTAGACAGACTCTTTTACTGTCTATGTTTTGAACCATTCCTGTGACTCTAGTTATAGATTCTGATGCTTCACTTCAGGTTTACTGTATCCCTCTGACATTCTTATTGACGATGAGACACAGAAATTGCATCGGAATTAAATACAAAAGGCACAATGCCGACTTAAGTACAAGAAGACTGTCTCTTCCTACTGTCTATGCATTGAACCATTCCTGTAACAGTAGTTATTGATTCCGATGCCACACTTCAGGTTTACTGTATCCCTTGGACCTTCTTATTGGCGATGAAAGACAGAAATTGCATCGGAATTAAACATAAAAGGCACAATGCCGACTTAAGTACAAGAAAACTGACTCTTATTACTGTCTATATTTGAACCATTCCTGTGACACTAGTTATAAATTCCGATGCCTCACTTCAGGTTTACTATATCCCTTGGACCCTCTTATTGACGATGAAACACAGAAGTTGCATCGGAATTAAATTCAAAAGGCACAATGCCGACTTAAGTACAAGAAGACTGAATCTTCCTACTGTCTATGTTTTGAACCATTCCTGTGACACTAGTTATAGATTCCGATGCTTCACTTCAGATTTACTGTATCCCTCTGACCTTCTTATTGACGATGAAACACAGAAATTGCATCGGATTTAAATAGAAAAGGCACAATGCCGACAAAAGTACAAGAGGACTGAATCTTCTCACTGTCTATGATTTGAACCACTCCTGTGACACTAGTTATAGATTCCGAATCTTCACTTCAGGTGTGCTGTATCTCTTGGACCTTCTTATTGACGATGAAACACAGAAATTGCATCGGAATTAAATACAAAAGGCACAATGCCGACTTAAGTACAAGAAGACTGACTCTTCTTACTGACTTTGTTTTGAACCATTCCTGTGACACTTGTAATAGATTCCGATGCTTCACTTCAGGTTTTCTGAATCCTCTGACTTTCTTATTGACGATGAAACAGAGAAATTGCATCGGAATTAAAAAGAAAAGGCACAATGCTGACTTAAGTACAAGAAGACTGACTCTTCCTACTGTCTACGTTTTGAATCATTCCTGTGACACTAGTTATAGATTCCGATGCCCCACTTCTACATCTACATCTACATCTACATTGATACTCCGCAAGCCACCCAACGGTGTGTGGCGGAGGGCACTTTACGTGCCACTGTCATTACCTCCCTTTCCTGTTCCAGTCGCGTATGGTTCGCGGGAAGAACGACTGTCTGAAAGCCTCCGTGCGCGCTCTAATCTCTCTAATTTTACATTCGTGATCTCCTCGGGAAGTATAAGTAGGGGGAAGCAATATATTCGATACCTCATCCAGAAACGCACCCTCTCGAAACCTGGCGAGCAAGCTACACCGCGATGCAGAGCGCCTCTCTTGCAGACTCTGCCACTTTAGTTTATTAAACATCTCCGTAACGCTATCACGGTTACCAAATAACCCAGTGACGAAACGCGCCGCTCTTCTTTGGATCTTCTCTATCTCCTCCGTCAACCCGACCTGGTACGGATCCCACACTGATGAGCAATACTCAAGTATAGGTCGAACGAGTGTTTTGTAAGCCACCTCCTTTGTTGATGGACTACATTTTCTAAGCCCTCTCCCAATGAATCTCAACCTGGTACCCGCCTTACCAACAATTAATTTTATATGATCATTCCACTTCAAATCGTTCCGTACGCATACTCCCAGATATTTTACAGAAGTAACTGCTACCAGTGTTTGTTCCGCTATCATATAATCATACAATAAAGGATCCTTCTTTCTATGTATTCGCAATACATTACATTTGTCTATGTTAAGGGTCAGTTGCCACTCCCTGCACCAAGTGCCTATCCGCTGCAGATCTTCCTGTATTTCGCTACAATTTTCTAATGCAGCAACTTCTCTGTATACTACAGCATCATCCGCGAAAAGCCGCATGGAACTTCCGACACTATCTACTAAGTCATTTATATATATTGTGAAAAGCAATGGTCCCATAACACTCCCCTGTGGCACGCCAGAGGTTACTTTAACGTCTGTAGACGTCTCTCCATTGATAACAACATGCTGTGTTCTGTTTGCTAAAAACTCTTCAATCCAGCCACACAGCTGGTCTGATATTCCGTAGGCTCTTACTTTGTTTATCAGGCGACAGTGCGGAACTGTATCGAACGCCTTCCGGAAGTCAAGAAAAATAGCATCTACCTGGGAGCCTGTATCTAATATTTTCTGGGTCTCATGAACAAATAAGGCGAGTAGGGTCTCACACGATCGCTGTTTCCGGAATCCATGTTGATTCCCACATAGTAGATTCTGGGTTTCCAGAAATGACATGATACGCGAGCAAAAAACATGTTCTAAAATTCTACAAGAGATCGACGTAAGAGATATAGGTCTATAGTTTTGCGCATCTGCTCGACGACCCTTCTTGAAGACTGGGACTATCTGTGCTCTTTTCCAATCATTTGGAACCCTCCGTTCCTCTAGAGACTTGCGGTACACGGCTGTTAGAAGGGGGGCAAGTTCTTTCGCGTACTCTGTGTAGAATCGAATTGGTATCCCGTCAGGTCCAGTGGACTTTCCTCTATTGAGTGATTCCAGTTGCTTTTCTATTCCTTGGACACTTATTTCGATGTCAGCCATTTTTTCGTTTGTGCGAGGATTTAGAGAAGGAACTGCAGTGCGGTCTTCCTCTGTGAAACAGCTTTGGAAAAAAGTGTTTAGTATTTCAGCTTTACGCGTGTCATCCTCTGTTTCAATGCCATCATCATCCCGTAGTGTCTGGATATGCTGTTTCGAGCCACTTACTGATTTAACGTAAGACCAGAACTTCCTAGGATTTTCTGTCAAGTCGGTACATAGAATTTTACTTTCGAATTCAATGAACGCTTCACGCATAGCCCTCCTTACGCTAACTTTGACATCGTTTAGCTTCAGTTTGACTGAGAGGTTTTGGCTGCGTTTAAACTTGGAGTGGAGCTCTCTTTGCTTTCGCAGTAGTTTCCTAACTTTGTTGTTGTACCACGGTGGGTTTTTCCCGTCCCTCAAAGTTTTACTCGGCACGTACCTGTCTAAAACGCATTTTACGATTGCCTTGAACTTTTTCCATAAACACTCAACATTGTCAGTGTCGGAACAGAAATTTTCGTTTTGATCTGTTAGGTAGTCTGAAATCTGCCTTCTATTACTCTTGTTAAACAGATAAACCTTCCTCCCTTTTTTTATATTCCTATTAACTTCCATATTCAGGGATGCTGCAACGGCCTTATGATCACTGATACCCTGTTCTGTACATACAGATTCGAAAAGTTCGGGTCTGTTTGTTATCAGTAGGTCCAAGATGTTATCTCCACGAGTCGGTTCTCTGTTTAATTGCTCGAGGTAATTTTCGGATAGTGCACTCAGTATAATGTCACTCGATGCTCTGTCCCTACCACCCGTCCTAAACATCTGAGTGTCCCAGTCTATATCTGGTAAATTGAAATCTCCACCTAAGACTATAACATGCTGAGAAAATTTATGTGAAATGTATTCCAAATTTTCTCTCAGTTGTTCTGCCACTAATGCTGCTGAGTCGGGAGGTCGGTAAAAGGAGCCAATTATTAACCTAGTTCGGTTGTTTAGTGTAACCTCCACCCATAATAATTCACAGGAACTATCCACTTCTACTTCACTACAGGATAAACTACTACTAACAGCGATGAACACTCCACCACCGGTTGCATGCAATCTATCCTTTCTAAACACCGTGTGTACCTTTGTAAAAATTTCGGCAGAATTTATCTCTGGCTTAAGCCAGCTTTCTGTACCTATAACGATTTCAGCTTCGGTGCTTTCTATCAGCGCTTGAAGTTCCGGTACTTTACCAACGCAGCTTCGACAGTTGACAATTACAATACCGATTGCTGCTTGGTCCCCGCATGTCCTGACTTTGCCCCGCACCCGTTGAGGCTGTTGCCCTTTCTGTACTTGCCCAAGGCCATCTAACCTAAAAAACCGCCCAGCCCACGCCATACAACCCCTGCTACCCGTGTAGCCGCTTGTTGCGTGTAGTGGACTCCTGACCTATCCAGCGGGACCCGAAACCCCACCACCCTATGGCGCAAGTCGAGGAATCTGCAGCCCACACGGTCGCAGAACTGTCTCAGCCTCTGATTCAGACCCTCCACTCGGCTCTGTACCAAAGGTCCGCAGTCAGTCCTGTCGACGATGCTGCAGATGGTGAGCTCTGCTTTCATCCCGCTAGCGAGACTGGCAGTCTTCACCAAATCAGATAGCCGCCGGAAGCCAGAGAGGATTTCCTCCGATCCATAGCGACACACATCATTGGTGCCGACATGAGCGACCACCTGCAGATGGGTGCACCCTGTACCCTTCATGGCATCCGGAAGGACCCTTTCCACATCTGGAATGACTCCCCCCGGTATGCACACGGAGTGCACATGGGTTTTCTTCCCCTCTCTTGCTGCCATTTCCCTAAGGGGCCCCATTACGCGCCTGACGTTGGAGCTCCCAACTACCAGTAAGCCCACCCTCTGCGACTGCCCGGATCTTGCAGACTGAGGGGCAACCTCTGGAACAGGACAAGCAGCCATGTCAGGCCGAAGATCAGTATCAGCCTGAGACAGAGCCTGAAACCGGTTCGTCAGACAAACTGGAGAGGCTTTCCGTTCAGCCCTCCGGAATGTCTTTCGCACCCTGCCACACCTTGAAACGACCTCCCACTCTACCACAGGTGAGGGATCAGCCTCAATGCGGGCAGTATCCCGGGCAACCACAGTCGTAGTCCGATCAGGGGATGCGTGGGACGAGCTGGCCGTCCCCGACAAAACCCCATCCCGACCCCCACAGTGATGCCCATTGGCAACAGCCTCAAGCTGTGTGACCGAAGCCAACACTGCCTGAAGCTGGGAGCGAAGGGATGCCAACTCAGCCTGCATCCGAACACAGCAGTTGCAGTCCCTATCCATGCTAAAAACTGTTTTGCTAAGAACGTCTGAACTAATCTACAGAGAGCGCAAACAAATCGACAAAATTTAAACGGCTATTAAAATACAAGATTGCCTAGTAAATGCAGTAATGCTGCTACTTGCGCACTGCTGACACTGCTCGGCGGCGGAAGGAGACTAAGCGAAATTACACTATTCAGGTACTAAAACACGATGCTACACTCTCAAATACTATAATACGCCCGAAATTTATGAATTACACAATGCAAGAACCAAAAACACGCAAAGAAATTAAGAGTTAAACTATGTAACAAATGAGTGAGCTAGGAGTATACGACTTGCTGCTCAGCTGCTTATCCAACGGCGGCAGGGAGCACACTGACTGCGACCAACCGACACTGGCCGTTCAAAACAAAACAGTAGACAAACGACTACGCGAATTTACACTATTCAGGTACTAAAACGCGATGCTACAACTCTCAAATACTATAATACGCCCGAAATTTATGAATTAAACAATGCAAGTACCAAAAACACGCAAAGAAATTAAGAGTTAAACTATGTAAAAAATGAGTGAGCTAGGAGTATACGACTTGCTGCTCAGCTGCTTATCCAACGGCGGCAGGGAGCACACTGACTGCGACCAACCGACACTGGCCGTTCAAAACAAAACAGTAGACAAACGACTACGTGAATTTACACTATTCAGGTACTAAAACGCGATGCTACAACTCTCAAATACTATAATACGCTCGAAATTTATGAATTAAACAATGCAAGTACCAAAAACACGCAAAGAAATTAAGAGTTAAACTATGTAACAAATGAGTGAGCTAGGAGTATACGACTTGCTGCTCAGCTGCTTATCCAACGGCGGCAGGGAGCACACTGACTGCGACCAACCGACACTGGCCGTTCAAAACAAAACAGTAGACAAACGACTACGCGAATTTACACTATTCAGGTACTAAAACGCGATGCTACAACTCTCAAATACTACAATACGCTCGAAATTTATGAATTAAACAATGCAAGTACCAAAAACACGCAAAGAAATTAAGAGTTAAACTATGTAACAAATGAGTGAGCTAGGAGTATACGACTTGCTGCTCAGCTGTATCCCTTGGACCTTCTTATTGACGATGAAACACAGAAATTGCATCGGAATTAAATACAAAAGGCACAATGCCGACTCAAGTACATGAAGACTGACTCTTCCTACTGTCAATGTTGTGAACCATTCCTGTTACACTAGTTATACATTCTGATGCTTCACTTCAGGTTTACTGTATCCCTCTGACCTACTTCTTGATGATGAAACACAGAAATTGCATCGGAATTAAATAGAAAGGGCACAATGTCGACTTAAGTACAAGAAGACTGACTCATCTTACTGTCTACGATTTGAACCATTCCCGTGACACTAGTTATAGATTCCGATGCTTCACTTCAGGTGTACTGTATACCTTGGACCTTCTTATTGACGATGAAACACAGAAATTGCATCGGGATTAAATACAAAAGGCACAATGCCGTCTTAAGTACAAGTAGACTGACTCTTCTTACTGTCTATGTTTTGAACCATTCCTGTGACTCTAGTTATAGATTCTGATGCTTCACTTCAGGTTTACTGTATCCCTCTGACATTCTTATTGACGATGACACACAGAAATTGCATCGGAATTAAATACAAAAGGCACAATACCGACTTAAGTACAAGAGGACTGTCTCTTCCTACTGTCTATGTATTGAACCATTCCTGTAACAGTAGTTATTGATTCCGATGCCACACTTCAGGTTTACTGTATCCCTTGGTCCTTATTATTGGCGATGAAAGACAGAAATTGCATCGGAATTAAACAGAAAAGGCACAATGACGACATAAGTACAAGAAAACTGACTCTTATTACTGTCTATATTTGAACCATTCCTGTGACACTAGTTATAAATTCCGATGCCTCACTTCAGGTTTACTATATCCCTTGGACCTTCTTATTGACGATGAAACACCGAAGTTGCATCGGAATTAAATTCAAAAGGCACAATGCCGACTTAAGTACAAGAAGACTGAATCTTCCTACTGACTATGTTTTGAACCATTTCTGTGACACTAGTTATAGATTCCGATGCTTCACTTCGGATTTACTGTATCCCTCTTACTTTCTTATCGACGATGAAACATAGAAATTGCATCGGAATAAAATTGAAAAGGCACAATGCCGACTCAAGTACAAGAAGACTGACTCTTCCTACTGTCTATGTTTTGAACCAATCCGGTGACACTAGTTATAGATTCCGATGATTCACTTCAGTTTAACTCTATCCCTCTGACCTTCTTATTGACGATGAAACACAGAAATTGCATCGGATTTAAATAGAAAAGTCACAATGCCGACAAAAGTACAAGAGGACTGACTCTTCTCACTGTCTATGATTTGAACCACTCCTGTGACACTAGTTATAGATTCCGATGCTTCACATCTGGTTTACTATATCCCTCTGACCTTCTTATTGACGATGAAATATATTAATTGCATCGGAATTAAATAGAAAAGGCACATTGCCGAATTAAGTGCAAGAAGACTGACTCTTCCTATTGTCTAAGTTTTGAACAATTCCTGTGACACTAGTTATAGATTCCGATGCTTCACTTCAGGTTTACTGTATCCCTCTGACCTTCTAATTGACGATGAAAAACAGAAATTGCATCGGAAGTAAATACAAAAGGCACAATGCCGACTCAAGTACAAGAAGGCTGACTCTTCCTACTGTCTATGATTAGAACCATTCCTGTGACACTAATTATAGATTCCGATGATTCACTTCATGATTACTGTATCCCTCTAACCTTCTTATTGACGATGAAACACAGAAATTGCATCGGAATTAAATAGAAAAGCACAATGCCGACTTCAGTACAAGAAGACTGACTCTTCTTACTGTCAACGTTATTAACTATTCCTGTGACACTAGTTATACATTCAGATGCTTCACTTCAGGTTTAGTGTATCCCTCTGACCGTCTTCTTGATGATGAAACCCAGAAATTACATCGGAATTAAATAGAAAAGCACAATGCCGACATAAGTACAAGAAGACTGACTCTTCTTACTGTCTATGATTTCAACCATTCCTGTGACACTAGTTATAGATTCCGATTCTTCACATCAGGTGTGCTGTATCCCTTGGACCTTCTTATTGAGGATGAAACACAAAAATTGTATTGGAATTAAATACAAAAGCACAATGCCGACTTAAGTACAAGAAGACTGACTCTTCTTACTGTCAATGTTATTAACCATTCCTGTGACACTAGTTATAGGTTCCGATGCTTCACTTCAGGTTTACTGTATCCCACTGACCTTCTTATTGACGGTGAAATTTAGAAATAGCATCGGAATTAAGTACAAAAGCACAATGCCGACTTAAGTACAAGAAGACTGACTCTTCCTACTGTCAATGTTTTGAACCATTCCTGTGACACTAGTTATGGATTCCGATGCTTCACTTCAAGTTTACTGTATCCCTCGGACCTTCTTATTGACGATAAAACACAGAAATTGCATCGGAATTAAATAGAAAAGGCACAATGCTGACTTAAGTACAAGAAGACTGGCTCTTCTTACTCTCTATGTTTTGAACCTTTCCTGTGAGGCCGGTTTTAGATTCCGATGCTTCACTTCAGGTTTACTGTATCCCTTGGACCTTCTTATTGACGACGAAACACAGCTATTGCATCGGAATTAAATAGAAAAGCCACATTGCCGTCTTAAGTACAAGAAGACTGACTCTTCTTACTTACTATGCTTTGAACATTTCCTGTGAGACCAGTTTTAGATTCCGATGCTTCACTGTAGGTTTAGTGTATCCCTTGGACCTTCTTATTGACGATGAAACACAGAAATTGCATCGGAATTAAATACAAAATGCACCATGCCGACTTAAGTACAAGAAGACTGACTCTTCCTACTGTCAATGTTTTGAACCATACCTGTGACCCTAGTTATAGATTCCGATGGTTCACTTTAGGTTTACTGTATCCCTCTGACCTTCTAATTGACAATGAAACACAGAAATTGCATCGGAATTAAATACAAAAGGCACAATGCCTACTAAAGTACAAGATGACTGACTCTTCCTACTATCTATGTTTTGAACCATTCCTGTGAGACTAGTTATACATTCCGATGCTTCACTTCAGGTTTACTGTATCCCTCTGACCTTCTTCTTGATGATGAAACCCAAAAATTACATCGGAATTAAATAGAAAAGCACAATGCCGACATAAGTACAAGAAGACTGACTCTTCTTACTGTCTATGATTTGAAACATTCCGGTGACACTAGTTATAGATTCCGATTCTTCACATCAGGTGTGCTGTATCCCTTGGACCTTCTTATTGACGATGAAACACAAAAATTGCATTGGAATTAAATACAAAAGGCACAATGCCGACTTAAGTACAAGAAGACTGACTCTTCTTACTGTCAATGTTATTAACCATTCCTGTGACACTAGTTATAGATTCCGATGCTTCACCTCAGGTTCACTGTATCCCTTGGACCTTCTTATTGACGATGAAACATGGAAATTGCATCGGAATTAAATACATAAGGCACAATGCCGACGTAAGTACAAGAAGACTGACTCTTCTTACTGTCAATGTTTTGAACCATTCCTGTGACACTAGTTATGGATTCCGATGCTTCACATCAAGTTTACTGTATCCCTCTGACCTTCTTATTGACGATAAAACACAGAAATTGCATCGGAATTAAATAGAAAAGGCACAATGCTGACTTAAGTACAAGAAGACTGGCTCTTCTTACTCTCTATGTTTGAACCTTTCCTGTGAGACCGGTTTTTGATTCCGATGCTTCACTTCAGGTTTACTGTATCCCTTGGACCTTCTTATTGACGATGAAACCCAGAAATTGCATCGGAATTAAATACAAAAGGCACCATGCCGACTTAAGTTCAAGAAGACTGACTCATCCTACTGTCAATGCTTTGAACCATACCTGTGACCCTAGTTATAGATTCCGATGGTTCACTTTAGGTTTACTGTATCCCTCTGACCTTCTAATTGACAATGAAACACAGAAATTGCATCGGAATTAAATACAAAAGGCACAATGCCGACTAAAGTACAAGGTGACTGACTCTTCCTACTATCTTTGTTTTGAACCATTCCTGTGAGACTAGTTATACATTCCGATGCTTCAGGTTTACTGTATCCCTCTGACCTTCTTCTCGATGATGAAACCCAGAAATTACATCGGAATTAAATAGAAAAGGCCCAATGTTGACTTAAGTACAAGAAGACTGACTCTTCTTGCTGTCTATGATTTGAACCATTCCTGTGACACTAGTTATAGATTCCGATGCTTCACTTCAGGTGTACTGTATCCCTTGGACCTTCTTATTGGCGATGAAACACAGTAATTGCATCGGGATTAAATACAAAAGGCACAATGCCGACTTAAGTACAAGTAGACTGACTCTTCTTACTGCCTATAATGTGAACCATTCCTGTGACACTAGTTATAGATTTTGATGCTTCACTTCAGTTTTACTGTATCCCTCTGACCTTCTTATTGACGATGAAACACAGAAATTGCATCGGAATTAAATACAAAACGCACAATGCCGACTTAAGTACAAGAAGACTGTCTCTTCCTACTGTCTATGTTTTGAACCATTCCTGTGACACTAGTTATAGATTCCGATGCTTCACATCAGGTTTACAGTATCCCTCTGACCTTCTTATTGACGATGAAACTTAGAAATTGCATCGGAATTAAATACAAAAGGCACAATGCCGACTCAAGTACAAGAAGACTGACTCTTCCTACTGTCTATGTTTTGAAACAATCCTGTGACACTAGTTATAGATTCCGATGATTCACTTCAGGTTTACTGTATCCCTCTGAACTAATTATTGACGACGAAACACAGAAATTGCATCGGATTTAAATGCAAAAGGCACAATGCCGACTTAAGTACAAGAAGACTGACTCTTCTCACTGTCTATGATTTGAACCATTCCTGTGACACTAGTTGTAGATTCCGATTCTTCACTTCAGGTGTGCTGTATCCCTTGGACCTTCTTATTGACGATGAAACACAGAAGTTGCATCGGAATTGAATACAAAAGGCACAATGCCGACTTAAGAACAAGAAGACTGACTCTTCCTACTGTCTATGATTTGAACCATTCCTGTGACACTAGTTATAGATTCCGATGCTTCACATCAGGTTTACTGTATCCCTCTGACCTTCTTAATGACGATGAAACATAGAAATTGCATCGGAATTAAATAGAAAAGGCACAATGCCGAATTAAGTACAAGAAGACTGACTCTTCCTACTGTCTATGTTTTGAACAATTCCTGTGACACTAGTTATAGATTCCGATTCTTCACTTCAGGTGTGCAGTATCCCTTGGACCTTCTTATTGACGATGAAACACAGAAATTGCGTCGGAATTAAATACAAAAATCACAATGCCGACTTAAGTACATGAAGAATGACCCTTCCTACTGTCTACGTTTTGAACCATCCCTGTGACTCTAGTTATAGATTCCGATGCTTCACTTCAAGTTTACTGTATCCCTCTTTCCTTCTTATTGACGATAAAACATAGAAATTGCATCGGAATTAAATAGAAAAGGCACAATGCCGACTTAAGTACAAGAAGACTGACTCTTCTTACTGTCTATGTTTTGAACAATTCCTGTGACCCTAGTTATAGTTTCCGATGCTTCACTTTAGGTTTACTGTATCACTTGGACCTTCTTATTGACGATGAAACACAGAAATTGCATCGGAATTAAATAGAAAAGGCACAATGCCGACTTAAGTGCAAGAAGACTGACTCTTCTTTCTGTCAATGTTTTAACCATTCCTGTGACACTAGTTATAGATTCCGATGCTTCACTTCAGGTTTACTGTATCCCACTGACCTTCTTATTGACGATGAAACTTAGAAATTGCATCGCCATTAAATACAAAAGGCACAATGCCGACTTAAGTACAAGAAGACTAACTCTTCCTACTGTCAATGATTTGAACCATTCCTGTGACACTAGTTATAGATTCCAATGCTACACTTCAAGTTTACTGTATCCCTCTGACCTTCTTATTGACGATAAAACACAGAAATTGCATCGGAATTAAATAGAAAAGGCACAATGCTGACTTAAGTACAAGAAGACTGGCTCTTCTTACCCTCTATGTTTTGAACCTTTCCATTGAGACCGGTTTTAGATTCCGATGCTTCACTGAATGTTTACTATATCCCTTGGACCTTCTTATTGACAATGAAACACAGAAATTGCATCGGAATTAAATATAAAAGGCACCATGCCGACTTAAGTACAAGAAGACTGACTCTTCTTACTGACTATGTTTTGAACCATTCTTGTGACACATGTTATAGATTCCGATGCTTCACTTCAGGTTTACTGTATCCCTCTGACTTTCTTATTGACGATGAAACACAGAAATTGCATCGGAATTAAATAGAAAAGCCACAATGCCGACTTAATTACAAGAAGACTGACTCTTCCTACTGTCAATGTTTTGAACCATTCCAGTGACACTAGTTATAGATTCCGATGCTTCACTTCAGGTTTACTGTATCCCTCTGACCTTCTTATTGACGATGAAACACAGAAATTGCATCAAAATTAAATACAAAATGCACAATGCCGACTCAAGTACAAGAAGACTGACTCTTTCTGCTGTCTATGTTTTGAACCATTCCCGTGAGTCTAGTTATGCATTCCGATGCTTCACTTTAGGATTACTGTATCCCTCTGACCTTCGTCTTGATGATGAAACCCAGAAATTGCATCGGAATTAAATAGAAAAGGCACAATGCCGAAATAAGTACAAGAAGACTGACTCTTCTTACTGTCTATGATTTGAGCCATTCCTGTGAAACTAGTTATAGATTACGATGCTTCACTTCAGGTGTACTGTATCCCTTGGACCTTCGTATTAACGATGAAACACAGATATAGCATCGGGATTAAATACAAAAGGCACAATGCCGACTTGAGTACAAGAAAACTCACTCTTCTTACTGTCTATGTTTTGAACCATTCCTGTGACACTAGTTATTGATTCCGATGCCTCACTTCAGGTTTACTGTATCCCTTCCACCTTCTTATTGACGATGAAAGACAGAAGTTGCATCCTAATTAAATACAAAAGGCACAATGCCGATTTAAGTACAAGAAGAATTACTCTTCCCACTGTCTATGTTTCGAACCATTCCTGTGTCACTAATTATAGATTCCGATGCTTCACTTGAGGTTTACTGTATCCCTCTGACCTTCTTATTGACGATGAAATATAGAAATTGCATCGGAATTAAATAGAAAAGGCACAATGCCGAATTAAGTACAAGTAGACTGACTCTCTTACTGTCTATGTTTTAAACCATTCCTGTGACACTAGTTATAGATTCTGATGCCCCACTTCAGGTTTACTGTATCCCTCTGTCCCTCTTATTGACGATGAAGCACAGAAATTGCATCGGAATCAAATACAAAAGGCACAATGTCGACTTAAGTACAAGAAGACTGACTCTTCATACTGCCTACGTTTTGAACCATCCCTGTGGCACTAGTTATAGACTCCGATGCTTCACTTCCGGTTTACTGTATCCCTCTGACCTTCTTATTGACGATAAAACACAGAAATTGCATCGGAATTAAATAGAAAAGGAACAATGCTGACTTAAGTACAAGAAGACTGACTCTTCTTACTGACTATGTTTTGAACCATTCCTGTGACACTGGTTATAGATTCCGATGCTTCACTTTATGTTCACTGTATCACTTGGACCTTCTTATTGACGATGAAACACATAAATTGCATCGGAATTAAATACAAAAGGCACCATGCCGACTTAAGTACAAGAAGACTGACTCTATTTACTGTCAATATTTTTAACCATTCCTGTGACACTAGTTATAGATTCCGATGCTTCACTTCAGGTGTACTGTATCCCTCTGACCTTCTTATTGACGACGAAACACAGAAATTTCATCGGAATTAAATAGAAAAGGCACAATGCCGACTTAAGTACGAGAAGACTGACTCTTCTTACTGACTATGCTTTGAACATTTCCTGTGAGACCAGTTTTAGATTCCGATGCGTCACTATATGTTTACTGTATATCTTGGAACTTCTTACTGACGATGAAACACACAAATTGCATCGGAATTAAATGGAAAAGGCACCATGCCGACATAAGTACAAGAAGACTGACTCTTCTTACTGACTATGTTTTGAACCATTCCTGTGACACTAGTTATAGTTTCCGATGCCTCACTTCAGGTTTACTCTATCCCTTGGACCTTCGTATTGATGATGATACACAGAAATCGCATCGGAATTAAACACAAAAGGCACAATGCCGACTTATTGTACTAGATGACCGACTCTTCCTACTGTCTATGTTTTGAACCCCTCCTGTGACAATAGTTATAGATTCCGATGTCTCACTTCAGGTTTACTGTATTCCTTGGACCTTCTTATTGACGATGAAGCTCAGAAATTGCATCGGAATTAAATACAAAAGGCACAATGCTGACTTAAGTACAAGAAGACTGACTCCTCCTACTGTCTAATCTTTGAACCATTCCTGTGACACTTGTTATAGATTCCGATGCTCCAATTCAGGTTACCTGTATCCCTCTGACCTTCTTACTGACGATGAAACACAGAAATTGCATGGGAATTAAATACAAAAGGCACAATGTCGACTTAAGTACAAGAAGACTGACTCTTGCTACTATCTATGTTTTGAACCATTCCGATGACATTAGTTATACATTCCGATGCTTCACTTCGGGTTTACTGTATCCCTCTGACCTTCTTCTTGATGATGAAACACAGAAATTGCATCGGAATTAGATAGAAAAGGCACAATGGCGACTTAAGTACAAGAAGACTGACTCTTCTTACTGTCTATGTTTTGAACCATTCCTGTGACACTAGTTATTGATTCCGATGCTTCACGTTAGGTTTACTGTATCACTAGGACCTTCTTACTGACGATGAAACACAGATATTGCATCGGAATTAAATAGAAAAGGCACAATGACGACTTAAGTGCAAGAACACTGACTCTTCTTGCTGTCAATGTTTTTAAGCATTCCTGTGACACTAGTTATAGATTCCGATGCTTCACTTTAGGGTTACTGTATCCCACTGACCTTCTTATTGACAATGAAACCTAGAATTTGCATCGGAATTAAATACAAAAGGCACAATGCCGACTTAAGTACAAGAAGACTGACTCTTCCTACTGTCAATGTTTTGAACCATTCCTGTGACACTAGTTATAGATTCCGATGCTTCACTTCAAGTTTACTGTATCCCTCTGACCCTCTTATTGACGATAAAGTACAGAAATTGCATCGGAATTAAATAGAAAAAGCACATTGCTGGCTTGAGTACTAGAAAACTGGCTCTTCTTACTCTCTATGTTTTGAACCTTTCCAGTGAGACCGGTTTTAGATTCCACTGCTTCACTTCAGGTTTACTGTATCCCTTGGACCTTCATATTGATGACGAAACACAGAAATTGCATCGGAATTAAATAGAAAAGGCACATTGCCGACTTAAGTACGAGAAGACTGACTCTTCCTACTGTCTATGTTTTGAACCATTCCTGTGAGACTAGTTTACATTCCGATGCTTTACTTCAGGATTACTGTATCCCTCTGACCTTCTTCTTGATGATGAAACCCAGAAATTGCATCGGAATTAAATACTAAAGGCACAATGGCGACATAAGTACTAGAAGACTGACTCATCTTACTGTCTATAATTTGAACCATTCCTGTGACACTAGTTATAGATTACGATGCTTCACTTCAGGTGTACTGTATCCCTTGGACCTTCGTATTAACGATGAAACACAGATATAGCATCGGGATTAAATACAAAAGGCACAATGCCGACTTAAGTACAAGTAGACTGACTCTTCTTACTGTCTATGATTTGAGCCATTCCTGTGACTTTCGTTATGGATTCTGATGCTTCACTTCAGTTTATCTGTATCCCTCTGACCTTCTTATTGACGATGAAACACAGAAATTGCATCGGAATTAAATACAAAAGGCACAATGGCGACTTAAGTACAAGAAGACTTTCTCTTCCTACTGTCTATGATTTGAACCATTCCTGTGACACTAGTTATAGATTCCGATGCCTCACTTCAGGTTTACTGTATCCCTCTGTCCCTCTTATTGACGATGAAGCACAGAGATTGCATCGGAATCAAATACAAAAGGCACAATGTCGACTTAAGTACAAGAAGACTAACTCTTCATACTGTCTACGTTTTGAACCATCCCTGTGACACTAGTTATAGATTACGATGCTTCACTTCAGGTTTACTGTATCCCTCTGACCTTCTTATTGACTATAAAACACAGAAATTGCATCGGAATTAAATAGAAAAGGCACAATGCTGACTTAGTACAAGAAGACTGACTCTTCTTACTGACTATGTTTTGAACCATTCCTGTGACACTAGTTATAGATTCCGATGCTTCACTATGGGTTCACTATATCACTTGGACCTTCATATTGACGATGAAACACAGAAATTGCATCGGAATTAAATACAAAAGGCACAATGCCGACTTAAGTACAAGAAGACTGACTCTTTTTACTGTCAATGTTTTTAACCAATCCTGTGACACTAGTTATAGATTCCGATGCTTCACTTCAGGTTTACTGTATCCCTCTGACCTTCTTATTGACGATGAAACTTAGAAATTGCA
The DNA here is from genome assembly GCF_021461385.2 of Schistocerca piceifrons. Classification (NCBI taxonomy): domain Eukaryota; kingdom Metazoa; phylum Arthropoda; class Insecta; order Orthoptera; family Acrididae; genus Schistocerca; species Schistocerca piceifrons. The sequence continues at coordinate 4,780,958 of NW_025727396.1, read as the reverse complement.
CCGGAATTAAATACAAAATGCACAGTGCCGACTCAAATACAAGATGACTGGCACTCTTTACTCACTATGCTTTGAACCTTTCCTGTGAGAACCGGTATTAGATTCCGATGCTTCACTTCAGGTTTACTATATCCCTTGGACCTTCTTACGGACGACGAAACACAGAAATTTCATCGGAATTAAATAGAAAAGGCACAATGCCGACATAAGGACGAGAAGACTGACTCTTCTTACTGACTATGCTTTGAACATTTCCTGTGAGACCAGTTTTAGATTCCGATGCTTCACTATATGTTTACTGTATATCTTGGACCTTCTTACCGACGATGAAACACAGAAATTGCATCTGAATTAAATAGAAAAGTCACCATGCCGACTTAAGTACAAGAAGACTGACTCTTCTTACTGACTATGTTTTGAACCATTCCTGCGACACTAGTTATAGATTCCGATGCCTCACTTCAGGTTTACTGTATCCCTTGGACATTCGTATTGATGATGATACACAGAAATCGCATCGGAATTAAATACAAAAGGCACAATGCCGACTTATTGTACTAGGAGACTGACTCTTCCTACTGTCTATGTTTTGAACCATTCTTGTGACACTAGTTATAGATTCCGATGTCTCACTTCAGGTTTACTGTATCGCTTGGACCTTCTTTTTGACGATGAAACACAGAAATTGCATCGGAATTAAATACAAAAGGCACAATGCCGACTTAAGTACAAGAAGACTGACTTCTAGTACTGTCTATTTTTTGAACCATTCCTGTGACACTTGTTATATATTCCGATGCTTCAATTCAGCTTAACTGTATCCCTCTGACCTTCTTATTGACGATGAAACACAGAAATTGCATCGGAATTAGGTACAAAAGGCACAATGCCGACTCAAGTACAAGAAGACTGACTCTTCCTACTATCTATGTTTTGAACCATTCCGGTGACACTAGTTATACATTCCGATGCTTCACTTCAGGTTTACTGTATCCCTCTGACCTTCTTCTTGATGATGAAACACAGAAATTGCATCGGAATTAGATAGATAAGGCACAATGCCGACTTAAGTACAAGAAGACTGTCTATGATTTGAACCATCCCTGTGACACTAGTTATAGATTCTGATGCTTCACTTCAAGTTTACTGTATCCCTCTGACCTTCTTATTGACGATAAAACATAGAAATTGCATCGGAATTAAATAGAAAAGGCACAATGTTGACTTAAGTACAAGAAGACTGACTCTTCTTACAGACTATGTTTTGAACCATTCCTGTGACTCTAGTTATTGATTAAGATGCTTCACTTTAGGTTTACTGTATCACTATGACCTTCTTACTGACGATGAAACACAGAAATTGCATCGGAATTAAATAAAAAAGGCACAATGACGACTTAAGTGCAAGAAGACTGACTCTTCTTGCTGTCAATGTTTTTAATATTCCTGTGACACTAGTTATAGATTCCGATGCTTCACTTTAGGTTTACTGTATCCCACTGACCTTCTTATTGACGATGAAACTTAGAATTTGCATCGGAATTAAATACAAAAGGCAGAATGCCGACTTAAGTACAAGAAGACTGACTCTTCCTACTGTCAATGTTTTGAACCATTCCTGTGACACTAGTTATAGATTCCGATGCTTCACTTCAAGTTTACAGTATCCCTCTGACCTTCTTATTGACGATAAAGAACAGAAATTGCATCGGAATTAAATAGAAAAGGCACATTGCTGACTTGAGTACTAGAAAACTGGCTCTTCCTACTTTCTATGTTTTGAACCTTTCCAGTGAGACCTGTTTTAGTTTCCATTGCTTCACTTCAGGTTTACTGTATCCCTTGGACCTTCTTATTGATGACGAAACAGAGAAATTGCATCGGAATTAAATAGAAAAGGCACATTGCCGACTTAAGTACGTGAAGACTGACTCTTCTTACTTACTATGTTTTGAACATTTCCTGTGAGACCAGTTTTAGATTCCGATGCTTCACTGTATGTTTACTGTATCGCTTGGACCTTCTTATAGACGATGAAACACAGAAATTGCATCGGAATGAAATACAAAAGGCACCATGCCGACTTAAGTACGAGAAGACTGACTCTTCCTACTGTCTATGTTTTGAACCATTCCTGTGAGACTAGTTATACATTCCGATGCTTCACTTCAGGTTCACTGTATCCCTCTGACCTTATTCTTGATGATGAAACCCAGAAATTGCATCGGAATTAAATAGAAAGCGCACAATGCCGACTTAAGTACATGAAGACTGACTCTTCTTACTGTCTATGATTTGAACCATTCCTGTGACACTTGTTATGGATTCCGATGCTTCACTTCAGGTGTACTGTATCCCTTGGACCTTCTTATTGACGATGAAACACAGAAATTGCATCGGAATGAAATACAAAAGGCACAATGTCGACTCAAATACAAGATGACTGGCTCTTCTTACTCACTATGCTTTGAACCTTTCCTGTGAGACCGGTTTTAGATTCTGATGCTTCACTTCAGGTTTACTGTATCCCTTGGACCTTCATATGGATGACGAAACACAGAAATGGCATCGGAATTAGATACAAAAGGCACAATGCCGACTCAAATACAAGATGACTGGCTCTTATTACTCACTATGCTTTGAACCTTTCCTGTGAGACCGGTATTAGATTCCGATGCTTCACTTCAGGTTTACTGTATCCCTTGGACCTTCTTATTGACGACGAAACACAGAAATTTCATCGGAATTAAATAGAAAAGGCACAATGCCGACTCAAATACAAGATGACTGGCTCTTCTAACTGACTATGCTTTGAACATATCCTGTGAGACCCGTTTCAGTTTCCGATGCTTCTCTATATGTTTACTATATATCTTGGACCTTATTATTGACGATGAAACACAGAAATTGCATCGGAATTAAATACAAATAGCACCATGCCGACTTAAGTACAAGAAGACTGACTCTTCCTACTGTCTACGTTTTGAACCATCCCTGTGACACTAGTCATAGGTTCCGATGCTTCACTTCATGTGCACTGTATCTTTTGGACCTTCGTATTGACGTTGAAACACAGAAATTGCATCGGGATTAAATACAAAAGGCACAATGCCAACTTAAGTACACGTAGACTGACCCTTCTTACTGTCTATGTTTTGAACCATTCCTGTGACACTAGTTATAGATTCTGATGCTTCACATCAGTTTTACTGTATCCCCCTGACCTTCTTATTGACGATGAAACACAGAAATTGCATCGGAATTAAATACAAAAGGCACAATGCCGACTTAAGTACAAGAAGACTGTCTCTCCCTACTGTCTATGTTTTGAACCATTCCTGTGACACTAGTTATAGATTCCGATGCCTCACTTCAGGTTAACTGTATCCCTTGGACCTTCTTATTGACGATGAAAGACAGAAATTGCATCGGAATTAAATACAAAGGCACAATGCCGACTTCAGTACAAGAAGACTGACTCTTCCTACTGTTTACGTTTTGAACCATCCCTGTGACACTAGTTATAGATTCCGATGCTTCACTTCAGGTTTACTGTATCCCTCAGACCATCTTATTGACGATGAAACACAGAAATTGCATCGGAATTAAATACAAAAATCACAATGCCGACTTAAGTACAAGAAGACTGACTCTTCCTACTGTCTACGTTTTGAACCATTCCTGTGACACTAGTTACAGATTCCGATGCTTCACTTTAGGTTTACTGTATCACATGGACCTTCTTATTGACGATGAAACACAGAAATTGCATATGAATTAAATACAAAAGGCACAATGCCGACTTAAGTACAAGATGACTTACTCTTCTTACTGTCAATGTTTTAACCATTCCTGTGACACTAGTTATAGATTCCGATGCGTCACTTCAGGTTTGCTGTATACCTCTGACATTCTTATTGACGATGAAACAGAGAAATTGAATCGTTATTAATTAGAAAAGGCACAATGCTGACTTAAATACAAGAAGACTGACTCTTCTTACTGTCTATGTTTTGAACCATTCCTGTGTCACTAGTTATAGATTCCGATGCCTCACTTCAGGTTTACTGTATCCCTTGGACCTTCTTATTGACGATGAAACACAGAAGTTGCATTGGAATTAAATACAAAAGGCACAATGCCGACTTAAGTACAAGAACATTTACTCTTCCTACTGTCTACGTTTTGAACCATCCCTGTGACACTAGTTATAGATTCCGATGCTTCACTTCAAGTTTACTGTATCCCTCTGACCTTCTTATTGACGATAAAACACAGAAATAGGATCGGAATTAAATAGAAAAGGCACAATGCTGACTTAAGTACAAGAAGACTGACTTTTCTTACTGACTATGCTTTGTACCATTCCTGTGATACTAGTTATAGATTCCGATGCTTCACTTTAGGTTTACTGTATCACTTGGACCTTCTTATTGACGATGAAACACAGAAATTGCATCGGAAATAAATACAAAAGGCACAATGACGACTCAAATACAAGATGACTGGCTCTTCTTACTCTCTATGTTTTGAACCTTTCGTGTGAGACCGCATTTAGATTCCGATGCTTCACATCAGTTTTACTGTATCCCCCTGACCTTCTTATTGACGATGAAACACAGAAATTGCATCGGAAATAAATAGAAAATACACAATGCTGACTTAAGTACAAGAAGACTGACTCTTCTTACTGTCTACGTTTTGAACCATTCCTGTGACACTAGTTATAGATTCCGATGACTCACTTCAGGTTTACTGTATTCCTCGGACCTTTTAATTGAAGATGAAACACAGAAGTTGTATCGGAAATAAATACAAAAAGCACAATGCCGACTTAAGTACAAGAAGACTGCCTCTTCCTACTGTCTATGCTTTGAACAGTTCCTGTGACACTAGTTATTGATTCTGATGCCTCACTTCAGGTTCACTGTATCCCTCTGACCCTCTTATTGACGATGAAACACAGAAATTGCATCGGAATTAAATACAAAAATCACAATGCCGACTTAAGTACAGGAAGACTGACTCTTCCTACTGTCTACGTTTTGAACCATTCCTGTGACACTAGTTGCAGATTCCGATGCTTCACTTTAGGTTTACTGTATCACATGGACCTTATTATTGACGGTGAAACACAGAAATTGCATCGGAATTAAATACAAAAGGCACAATGCCGACTTAAGTACAATGTTTTTAACCATTCCTGTGACCCTAGTTATAGATTCCGATGCCTCACTTCATGTTTACTGTGTCCCTCTGACATTCTTATTGACGATGAAACAGAGAAATTGAATCGTAATTAATTAGAAAAGGCACAATGCTGACTTAAGTACAAGAAGACTGACTCTTCTTACTGTCTATGTTTTGAACCATTCCTTTGTCACTAGTTATAGATTCCGAATCCTCACTTCAGGTTTACTGTATCCCTTGGACCTACTTAGTGACGATGAAACACAGAAGTTGCATCGGAATTAAATACAAAATGCACAATGCCGACTTAAGTACAAGAACATTTACTCTTCCTACTGTCGACGTTTTGAACCATCCCTGTGACACTAGTTATAGATTCCGATGCTTCACTTCAAGTTTACTGTATCCCTCTGACCTTCTTATTGACGATAAAACACAGATATAGGATGGGAATTAAATAGAAAAGGCACAATGCTTACTTAAGTACAAGAAGACTGACTCTTCTTACTGACTATGTTTTGAACCATTCCTGTGACACTAGTAATAGATTCCGATGCTTCACTTTAGGTTTACTGCATCACTTGGACCTTCTTATTGACGATGAAACACAGAAATTGCATCGGAAATAAATACAAAAGGCAAAATGCCGACTCAAATACAAGATGACTGGCTCTTCTTACTCTCTATGTTTTGAACCTTTCGTGTGAGACCGGTCTTAGATTCCGATGCTTCACTTCAGGTATACTGTATCCCTTGGACCCTCTTATTGACGACGACACACAGAAATTGCATCGGAATTAAATAGAAAAGGCACAATGCCGACTTAAGTACACGAAGACTGACTCTTCTTACTGACTATGATTTGAACCATTCCTGTGACACTTGTTATAGATTCCGATGCTTCACTTCAGGTTTACTGTATCCCTCTCACTTTCTTATTGACGATGAAACAGAGAAATTGCATCGGAATTAAATAGAAAAGGCACAATACCGACTTAAGTACAAGTAGACTGACTCTACTTACTGTCTATGTTTTGAACCATTCCTGAGACACTACTTATAGATTCTGATGCCTCACTTCAGGTTTACTGTATCCCTCTGACCTTCTTATTGACGATGAAACACAGAAATTGCATCGGAATTAAATAGAAAAGGCACCATGCTGACTTATGTACAAGAAGACTGACTCTTCTTACCGTCTATGTTTGAACCATTCCTGTGACACTAGTTATAATTTCCGATGCCTCACTTCAGGTGTACTGTATCCCTTGGACCTTCTTATTGACGACGAAACACAGAAATGGCATCGGAATTAAATAGCAAAGGCACAATGCCGACTTATGTGCAAGAAGACTGACTCTTCTTACTGACTATGTTTTGAACATTTCCTGTGACACCAGTTTTAGATTCCGATGTTTCACTATATGTTTACTGTATCCCTTGGACATTCCTATTGACGATGAAACACAGAAATTGCATCGGAATTAATCAGAATAGGCACAATGCTGACTTAAGTACAAGAAGACTGACTCTTCTTACTGTCTATGATTTGAACCATTCCTGTGACACTAGTAATAGATTCCGATGCCTCACTTCAGGTTTACTGTATCCCTTGGACCTTCTTATTGCCCATGAATCACAGAAGTTCCATCGGAATTACATACAAATAGGACAATGCCGACTTAAGTACAAGAAGACTGACTCTTCCTACTGTCTATGTTTTGAACCAATCCTGTGAAACTAGTCATAGATTCTGATGCCTCACTTCAGGTTTACTGTATCGCTCTGACCCTCATATTGACGATGAAAAACAGAAATTGCATCGGAATTAAATACAAAAATCACAATGCCGACTTCAGTACAAGAAGACTGACTCTTCCTACTGTCTACGTTTTGAACCATTCCTGTGACACTAGTTATAGATTCCGATGCTTCACTTCAAGTTTACTGTATCCCTCTGACCTTCGTATTGACGATAAAACACAGAAATTGCATCGGAATTGAATAGAAAAGGCACAATGCTGAATTAAGTACAAAAAGACTGACTCTTCTTACTGACTATGTTTTGAACCATTCCTGTGACACTAGTTATAGATTCCGATGCTCCACTTTATGTTTGCTGTAAGCATCGTAATTAAATACAAAAGTCACAATGCCGACTTAAGTACAAGAAGACAGACTCTTCTTACTGTCAATGCTTTTAACTATTCCTGTGACACATGTTATAGATTCCGATGCTTCACTTCAGGTTTACTGTATACCTCAGTTCTTCTTATTGACGATGAAACTCAGAAATTACATCGGAATTAAATACAAAAGGCACAATCCGGCTTTAGTACAAAAATACAGACTCTTCCTACTGTCTACGTTTTGAACCATCCCTGTGACACTAGTTATAGATTCCGAAGCTTCACGTCAGGTTTACTGTATCCCTCTGACCTTCTTATTGACGATAAAAGACAGAAATTGCACCGGAATTAAGTAGAAAAGGCGCAATGCCGACTTTAGTACAAGACGACTGACTCTTCTTACTCACAATGATTTGAACATTTCCTGTGAGACCAGTTTTAGATTCCGATGCTTCACAATTTGTTTACTGTATCCCTTGGACTTTCTTATTGACGATGAAACACAGAAATTGCATCGGAATTACATAGAAAAGGCACAATGCCGACTTAAGTTCACGAAGACTGACTCTTCTTACTGACTATGATTTGAACCATTCCTGTGACACTTGTTATAGATTCCGATGCTTCACTTCAGGTTTACTGTATCCCTCTGACTTTCTTATTGACGATGAAACAGAGAAATTGCATCGGAATTAAATAGAAAAGGCACAATACCGACTTAAGTACAAGTAGACTGACTCTACTTACTGTCTATGTTTTGAACCATTCCTGTGACACTAGTTATAGATTCTGATGCTTCACTTCAGTTTGACTGTATACCTCTGACCTTCTTATTGACGATGAATCACTGAAATTGCATCAGAATTAAATACAAAAGGCACAATGCCGACTTAAGTATAAGAAGACTGACTCTTCCTAATCTCAATGTTTTGAACCATTCCCGTGACACTAGTTATAGATTCCGATGCTTCAATTCAGGTTTACTGTATCCCTCTGAATATCTTATTGACGATCAAACACAGACATTGGATCGGAATTAAATACAAAATGCACAATGCCGACTTACGTACAAGAAGCCCGACTCATCCTTCTGTCTATGTTTGAACCATTCCTGTGACACTAGTTATAGATTCCGATGCTTCACTTCAGGTTTACTGTATCCCTTGGACCTACACATTGAGAACGAAACACAGAAACTCCATCGGAATTAAATAGAAAAGGCACAATGCCGACTTAAGTACAAGAAGACTGACTCTTCCAACTGTCTATGTTTTGAACCATTCCTGTGACACTAGTTATAGATTCCGATGCTTCACGTCAGGTTTACTGTATCCCTCTGATCTTCTTATTGTAGATGAAACACAGAAATTGCATCGGAAGTAAATACAGAAGGCACATTGCCGAATTAAGTACAAGTAGACTGACTCTTCTCACTCTCTATGTTTTGAACCATTCCTGTGACACTAGTTATAGATTCTGATGCCTCACTTCAGGTTTACTGTATCCCTCTGACCCTCTTATTGACGATGAAACACAGAAATTGCATCGAAATTAAATACAAAAGGCACAATGCCGACTTAAGTACAAGAATACTGATTCTTCCTACAGTCTTCGTTTTGAACCATATCTGTGACACTAGTTATAGATTCCGATGCTTCACTTCAGGTTTGCTGTATCCCTCTGACCTTCTTATTGACGATAAAACACCGAAATTACATCGGAATTAAATAGAAAATGCGCAATGCTGACTTAAGTACAAAAAGACTGACTCTTCTTACTGACTATGTTTTGAACCATTCCAGTGACACTAGTTATAGATTCCGATGCTTCACTTTAGGTTTACTGTATCACTTTGATCTTCTTATTGACGATGAAACACGGAAATTGCATCGGAATTAAATACAAAAGGCACAATGCCGTCTAAATTACAAGAAGAGTGACTCTTTTTACTGTCAATGTTTTTAACAATTCGTGTGACGCTAGTTATAGATTCCGATGCTTCACTTGAGGTTTACTGTATCCCTCTGACCTTCTTCTTGATGATGAAAAACAGAAATTGCATCGGAATTAAATACAGAAGGCACCATGCCGACTTAAGTACAAGAAGCCTGACTCTTCTTACTGACTATGTTTTGAACCATTCCTGGAACACTAGTTATAGATTCCGATGCCTCACTTCAGGTTTACTGTTTCCCGTGGACCTTCTTATTGATGATGAAACACAGAAATTGCATCGGAATTAAATACAAAAGGCACAATGCCGACTTTAGTACAAGAAGACTGACTCTTCCTACTGTCTATATTTTGACCCATTCCTGTGACACTTGTTATAGATTCCGATGCTTCACTTCAGGTTTACTGTATCCCTCTGACCTTTTTATTGACGATGAAACACAGAAATTGCATCGGAATTAAATACAAAAGGCACAATGCTGACTCATGTACAAGAGAACTGACTCTTCCTACTGTCTATATTTTGAACCATTCCTGTGACACTAGTATACATTCCGATGCTTCACTTTAGGTTTACTGTATCCCTCTGACCTTCTTCTTGTTGATGAAACACAGAAATTGCATCGGAATTAAATAGAAAAGGCACAATGCCGACTTAAGTACAACAAGACTGACTTTTCTTACTGTCTATGTTTTGAACCATTCCTGTGACACTAGTTATAGATTCCCATGCTTCACTTCAGGTTTACTGTATCCCTTGGACCATCTTATTGACGACGGAATTCAGAATTTGCATCGGAATTAAATAGAAAAGGCACAATGCCGACTGAAGTACAAGAAGTCTGACTCTTCCTACTGTCTCTGTTTTGAACCATACATGTGACACTAGCTATAGATTCCGATGCCTCACTTCAGGTTTACTTTAGCCCTCTTTTCTTCTTATTGACGATGAAACACAGAAATTGCATCGGAATTAAATAGAAAAGGCACAATGCCGACTTAAGTACAAGAAGACTGACACTTCTTGCTGGCTATGTTTTGAACATTTCCTGTTTGACCAGTATTAGATTCCGATGCTTCGCAATATGTTTACTGTATCCCTTGCACCTTCTTATTGACGATGAAACACAGAAATTGCATCGTAATTTAATACAAAAGGCACAATGCCGACTTAAGTACTAGAAGACTTACTCTTCCTACTGTCTATGTTTTGATCCATTCCTGTGGCACTAGTTATAGATTCCGATGACTAACTTCAGGTTTACTGTATCCCTTGGACCTTCTTATTGATGATGAAACACAAAAATTGCATCGGAATTAAATAGAAAAGGCACAATGCCGACTTAAGTACAAGATGACTGACTCTTCTTACTGACTATGTTTTGAACCATTCCTGTGACACTAGTTATAGATTCCGATGACTAACTTCAGGTTTACAGTATCCCTTGGACCTTCTTATTGATGATGAAACACAGAATCTGCATCGCAATTAAATACAGAAGGCACCATGCCGACTTAAGTACAAGAAGACTGACTCTTCTTACTGACTATGTTTTGAACCATTCCTGTGAAACTAGTTATAGATTCCGATGCCTCACTTCAGGTTTACTGTATCCCTCTGACCTTCTTATTGATGATATAACACAGAAATTGCATCGGAATTAAATCCAAACGGCACAATGCCGACTTCAGTACCAGAAGACTGACTCTGCTTACTGTCTATGTTTTGAACCATTTCTGTGATACTAGTTATAGGTACGATGCTTCACTTCAGGTTTTCTGCTTCCCTTGGACCTTCTTATTGACGATGAAACACAGAAATTGCATCGGAATCAAATACAAATGGCACAATGCCGACTTAAGTACAAGAAGACTTACTCTTCCTACTGTCTATGTTTTGAACCCTTCCTGTGACACTAGTTATAGATTCCGATGCTTCACTTCAGGTTTACTGTATCCCTCTGACCTTCTTATTGATGAAGAAACACAGAAATTGCATCGTAATTAAATACAAAAGGCACAATGCCGACTTAAGTACTAGAAGACTTACTCTTCCTACTGTCTATGTTTTGAACCATTCCTGTGACACTAGTTATAGATTCCGATGACTAACTTCAGGTTTACTGTATCCCTTGGACCTTCTTATTGATGATGAAACACAGAAATTGCATCGGAATTAAATACAAAAGGCACAATGCCGACTCAAGTACAAGAAATCTGACTCTTCCTACTGTCTATGTTTTGAACCATTCCTGTGACACTAGTTATACATTCCGATGTTTCACTTCAGGTTTACTGTATCCCTCTGACCTTCTAAGTGACGATGAAACACAGAAATTGCATCGGAATTAAATACAAAAGGCACAGTGCCGACTTAAGTATAAGAAGACTAACTCTTCCTAATCTCAATGTTTTGAACCATTCCCGTGACACTAGTTATAGATTCCGATGATTCAATTCAGGTTTACTGTATCCCTCTGACCATCTTATTGACGATCAAACACAGAAACTGCATCGGAATTAAATACAAAAGGCACAATGCCGACTTACGTACAAGAAGCCCGACTCATTCTTCTGTCTATGTCTTGAACCATTCCTGTGACACTAGTTATAGATTGCGATGCTTCACTTCAGGTTTACTGTATCCCTTGGACCTTCTCATTGACGACGAAACACAGAAACTGCATCGGAATTAAATAGAAAATGCACAATGCCGACTTAAGTACAAGAAGACTGACTCTTCCAACCGTCTATGTTTTGAACCATTCCTGTGACACTAGTTATAGATTCCGATGCTTCACTTCAGGTTTACTGTATCCCTCTGACCTTCTTATTGTAGATGAAACACAGATATTGCATCGGAATTAAATACAGAAGGCACATTGCCGAAATAAGTACAAGTAGACTGACTCTTCTTACTGTCTATGTTTTGAACCATTCCTGTGACTCTAGTTATAGATTCTGATGCCTCACTTCAGGTTTACTGTATCCCTTTGACCCTCTTACTGACGATGAAACACAGAAATTGCATCGGAATTAAATACAAAAGGCACAATGCCGACTTAAGTACAATAATACTGATTCTTCCTACTGTCTACGTTTTGAACCATCCCTGTGACACTAGTTATAGATTCCGATGCTTCACTTCTGGTTAGCTGTATCCCTCTGACCTTCTTATTGACGATAAAACACAGAAATTGCATCGGAATTAAATAGAAAAGGCGCAATGCTGACTTAAGTACAGGAAGACTGACTCTTCTTACTGACTATGTTTTGAACCATTCCTGTGACACTAGTTATAGATTCCGATGCTTCACTTTAGGTTTACTGTATCACTTTGATCTTCTTATTGACGATGAAACACAGAAATTGCATCGGAATTACATACAAAAGACACAATGTCGACTAAATTACAAGAAGACTGACTATTTTTACTGTCAATGTTTTTAACCATTCCTGTGGCACTAGTTATAGATTCCGATGCTTCACTTCAGGTTTACTGTATCCCTTTGACCTTCTTCTTGATGATGAAACACAGAAATTGCATCGGAATTAAATAGAAAAGGCACAATACCGACATCAGTACAAGAAGACTGACTTTTCTTACTGTCTATGTTTTGAACCATTCCTGTGACACTAGTTATAGATTCCGATGCTTCACTTCAGGTTTACTGTATCACTTGGACCATCTTATAGACGACGAAACATAGAATTTGCATCGGAATTAAATAGAAAAAGCACAATGCCGACTTAAGTACAAGACGACTGACTCTTCCTACTGTCTCAGCTTTGAACCATACCTGTGAGACCAGTTTTGGATTCCGATGCTTCACAATATGTTTACTGTATCCCTTGGACCTTCTTATTGACGATGAAACACAGAAATTGCATCGCAATTATATACAGAAGGCACCATGCCGACTTAAGTACATCAAGACTGACTCTTCTTACTGACTATGTTTTGAACCATTCCTGGAACACTAGTTATAGATTCCGATGCCTCACTTCACGTTTACTGTATCCCTTGGATCTTCTTATTGATGATGAAACACAGAAATTGCATCGGAATTAAATACAAAATGCACAATGGCGACTTAAGTAGTAGAAGACTTACTCTTCCTATTGTATATGTTTTGAACCATTCCTGTAACACTAGTTACAGTTTCCGATGCCTCACTTCAGGTTTACTGTATCCCTTGGACCTTCATATTGACGATGAAACACAGAAATTGCAACGGAATTAAATACAAAAGGCACAATGCCGACTTTAGTACAAGAAGACTGACTCTTCTTACTGTCTCTGTTTTGAACCATTCCTGTGACACTAGCTATAGATTCCGATGCTTCACTTCAGGTTTACTGTAGCCCTCTGACCTTCCAATTGACGATGAAACACAGAAATTGCATCGGAATTAAATACAAAAGCACAATGCCGACTCAAATACAAGATGACTGGCTCTTCTTACTCTCTATGCTATGATCCTTTCCTGTGAGACCGGTATTAGATTCCGATGCTTCACTTCAGGTTTACTGTATCCCTTGGACCTTCTTATTGACGATGAAACACAGAAATTGCATCGGAATTAAATACAAAATGCACAATGGCGACTTAAGTAGTAGAAGACTTACTCTTCCTACTGTATATGTTTTGAACCATTCCTGTGACACTAGTTACAGATTCCGATGCTTCACTTCAGGTTTACTGTATCCCTTGGACCATCTTATTGACGACGAAACACAGAATTTGCATCGGAATTAAATAGAAAAGGCACAATTCCGACTTAAGTACAAGACGACTGACTCTTCCTACTGTCTCTGTTTTGAACCATACCTGTGAGACCAGTATTAGATTCCGATGCTTCGCAATATGTTTACTGTATCCCTTGGACCTTCTTATTGACGATGAAACACAGAAATTGCATCGCAATTAAATACAGAAAGCACCATGCCGACATAAGTACAAGAAGACTGACTCTTCTTACTGACTATGTTTTGAACCATTCCTGGAACACTAGTTATAGATTCAGATGCCTCACTTGAGGTTTACTGTATCCCTTGGACCTTCTTATTGATGATGAAACACAGAAATTGCATCGGAATTAAATACAAAAGGCACAATGGCGACTTAAGTACTAGAAGACTTACTCTTCCTACTGTCTATGTTTTGAACCATTCCTGTGACACTAGTTATAGTTTCCGATGCCTCACTTCAGGTTTACTGTATCCCTTGGACCTTCTCATTGACGACGAAACACAGAAACTGCATAGGAATTAAATAGAAAAGGCACAATGCCGACTTAAGTACAAGAAGACTGACTCTTCCAACTGCCTATATTTTGAACCATTCCTGTGACACTAGTTATAGATTCCGATGCTTCACTTCAGGTTTACTGTATCCCTCGGACCTTCTTATTGTAGATGAAAAACAGAAATTGTATCGGAATTAAATACAGAAGGAACATTGCCGAATTAAGTACAAGTAGACTGACTCTTCTTACTGTCTATGTTTTGAACCATTCCTGTGACACTAGTTATAGATTCTGATGCCTCACTTCAGGTTTACTGTATCCCTCTGACCCTCTTATTGACGATGAAACACTGAAATTGCATCGGAATTAAATACAAAAGGCACAATGCCGACTTAAGTACAAGAATACTGATTCTGCCTACTGTCTACGTTTTGAACCACCCCTGTGACATTAGTTATAGATTCCGATGCCTCACTTCAGGTTTGCTGTAGCCCTCTGACCTTCTTATTGACGATAAAACACAGAAACTGCATCGGAATTAAATAGGAAATGCGCAATGCTGACTTAAGTACAGGAAGACTGAGTCTTCTTACTGACTATGTTTTGAACCATTCCTGTGACACTAGTTATAGATTCCGATGCTTTACTTTAGGTTTACTGTATCACTTTGATCTTCTTATTGACGTTGAAACACAGAAATTGCATCGGAATTAAATACAAAAGGCACAATGTCGACTAAATTACAAGAAGACTGACTCTTGCTACTGTCAATGTTTTTAACCATTCCTGTGACACTAGTAATAGATTCCGATGCTTCACTTCAGGTTTACTGTATCCCTCTGACCTTCTTCTTGATGATGAAACACAGAAATTGCATCGGAATTAAATAGAAAAGGCACAATGCCGACATAAGTACAAGAAGACTGACTTTTCTTACTGTCTATGTTTTGAACCATTCCTGCGACATAAGTTATGGATTCCGATGCTTCACTTCAGGTTTACTGTATCCCTTGGACCATCTTATTGACGACGAAACACAGAATTTGCATCGGAATTAAATAGAAAACGCACAATTCCGACTTAAGTACAAGACGACTGACTCTTCCTACTGGCTCTGTTTTGAACCATACCTGTGAGACCAGTTTTAGATTCCGATGCTTCACAATATGTTTACTGTATCCCTTGGACCTTCTAATTGACGATGAAACACAGAAATTGCATCGCAATTAAATACAGAAGGCACCATGCCGACATAAGTACAAGAAGACTGACTCTTCTTACTGACTATGCTTTGAACCATTCCTGGAACACTAGTTATAGATTCAGATGCCTCACTTCAGGTTTACTGTATCCCTTGGACCTTCTTATTGATGATGAAACACAGAAATTGCATCGGAATTAAATACAAAAGGCACAATGGCGACTTCAGTACTAGAAGACTTACTCTTCCTACTGTCTATGTTTTGAACCATTCCTGTGACCCTAGTTATAGCTTCCGATGCCTCACTTCAGGCTTACTGTATCCCTTGGACCTTCATATTGACGATGAAACACAGAAATTGCATCGGAATTAAATACAAAAGGCACAGTGCCGACTTAAGTATAAGAAGACTGACTCTTCCTAATCTCAATGCTTTGAACCATTCCCGTGACACTAGTTATAGATTCCGATGCTTCAATTCAGGTTTACTGTATCCCTCTGACCATCTTATTGACGAGCAAACACAGAAATTGCATCGGAATTAAATACAAAAGGCACAATGCCGACTTACGTACAAGAAGCCCGACTCATCCTTCTGTCTATGTTTTGAACCATTCCTGTGACACTAGTTAAAGATTCCGATGCTTCACTTCAGGTTTACTGTATCCCTTGGACCTTCTCATTGACGACGAAACACAGAAACTGCATCGGAATTAAATAGAAAAGGCACAATGCCGACTTAAGTACAAGAAGACTGACTCTGCCAACTGCCTATATTTTGAACCATTCCTGTGACACTAGTTATAGATTCCGATGCTTCACTTCAGGTTTACTGTATCCCTCTGACCTTCTTATTGTAGATGAAACACAGAAATTGCATCGGAATTAAATACAGAAGGAACATTGCCGAATTAAGTACAAATAGACTGACTCTTCTTACTGTCTATGTTTTGAACCATTCCTGTGACACTAGTTATAGATTCTGATGCCTCACTTCAGGTTTACTGTATCCCTCTGACCCTCTTATTGACGATGAAACACTGAAATTGCATCGGAATTAAATACAAAAGGCACAATGCCGACTCAAGTACAAGAAATCTGACTCTTCCTACTGTCCATGTTTTGAACCATTCCTGTGACACTAGTTATCGATTTCGATGCCTCACTTCAGGTTTACTGTATCCCTCTGACCTTCTTATTTACGATGAAACACAGAAATTGCATCGGAATTAAATACAAAAGGCACAATGGCGACTTAAGTACTAGAAGACTTACTCTTCCTACTGTCTATGTTTTGAACCATTCCTGTGACACTAGTTATAGTTTCCGATGCCTCACTTCAGGTTTACTGTACCCCTTGGACCTTCATATTGACGATGAAACACAGAAATTGCATCGGAATTAAATACAAAAGGCACAATGCCGACTTTAGTACAAGAAGACTGACTCTTCTTACTGTCTCTGTTTTCAACCATTCCTGTGACACTAGTAATAGATTCCGATGCTTCACTTCAGGTTTACTGTATCCCTCTGACCTTCTTCTTGATGATGAAACGCAGAAATTGCATCGGAATTAAATAGAAAAGGCACAATGCCGACATAAGTACAAGAAGACTGACTTTTCTTACTGTCTATGTTTTGAACCATTCCTGTGACACTAGTTATGGATTCCGATGCTTCACTTCAGGTTTACTGTATCCCTTGGACCATCTTATTGACGACGAAACACAGAATTTGCATCGGAATTAAATAGAAAAAGCACAATTCCGACGTAAGTACAAGACGACTGACTCTTCCTACTGTCTCTGTTTTGAACCATACCTGTGAGACCAGTTTTAGATTCCGATGCTTCACAATATGTTTACTGTATCCCTTGGACCTTCTTATTGACGATGAAACACAGAAATTGCATCGCAATTAAATACAGAAAGCACCATGCCGACATAAGTACAAGAAGACTGACTCTTCTTACTGACTATGTTTTGAACCATTCCTGGAACACTAGTTATAGATTCAGATGCCTCACTTCAGGTTTACTGTATCCCTTGGACCTTCTTATTGATGATGAAACACAGAAATTGCATCGGAATTAAATACAAAAGGCACAATGGCGACTTCAGTACTAGAAGACTTACTCTTCCTACTGTCCATGTTTTGAACCATTCCTGTGACACTAGTTATAGCTTCCGATGCCTCACTTCAGGCTTACTGTATCCCTTGGACCTTCATATTGACGATGAAACACAGAAATTGCATCGGAATTAAATACAAAAGGCACAATGCCGACTTACGTACAAGAAGCCCGACTCATCCTTCTGTCTATGTTTTGAACCATTCCTGTGACACTAGTTATAGATTCCGATGCTTCACTTCAGGTTTACTGTATCCCTTGGACCTTCTCATTGACGACGAAACACAGAAACTGCATCGGAATTAAATAGAAAAGGCACAATGCCGACTTAAGTACAAGAAGACTGACTCTTCCAACTGCCTATATTTTGAACCATTCCTGTGACACTAGTTATAGATTCCGATGCTTCACTTCAGGTTTACTGTATCCCTCTGACCTTCTTATTGTAGATGAAACACAGAAATTGCATCGGAATTAAATACAGAAGGAACATTGCCGAATTAAGTACAAGTAGACTGACTCTTCTTACTGTCTATGTTTTGAATCATTCCTGTGACACTAGTTATAGATTCTGATGCCTCACTTCAGGTTTACTGTATCCCTCTGACCCTCTTATTGACGATGAAACACTGAAATTGCATCGGAATTAAATACAAAAGGCACAATGCCGACTTAAGTACAAGAATACTGATTCTTCCTACTGTCTACGTTTTGAACCATCCCTGTGACATTAGTTATAGATTCCGATGTCTCACTTCAGGTTTGCTGTAGCCCCCTGACCTTCTTATTGACGATAAAAAACAGAAATTGAATCGGAATTAAATAGGAAATGCGCAATGCTGACTTAAGTACAGGAAGACTGAGCCTTCTTACTGACTATGTTTTGAACCATTCCTGTGACACTAGTTATAGATTCCGATGCTTCACTTTAGGTTTACTGTATCACTTTGATCTTCTTATTGACGTTGAAACACAGAAATTGCATCGGAATTAAATACAAAAGGCACAATGTCGACTAAATTACAAGAAGACTGACTCTTGCTACTGTCAATGTTTTAACCATTCCTGTGACACTAGTAATAGATTCCGATGCTTCACTTCAGGTTTACTGTATCCCTCTGACCTTCTTCTTGATGATGAAACAGAAATTGCATCGGAATTAAATAGAAAAGGCACAATGCCGACATAAGTACAAGAAGACTGACTTTTCTAACTGTCTATGTTTTGAACCATTCCTGTGACACTAGTTATAGATTCCGATGCTTCACTTCAGGTTTACTGTATCCCTTGGACCATCTTATTGACGACGAAACACAGAATTTGCATCGGAATTAAATAGAAAAGGCACAATTCCGACTTAAGTACAAGACGACTGACTCTTCCTACTGTCTCTGTTTTGAACCATACCTGTGAGACCAGTTTTAGATTCCGATGCTTCACAATATGTTTAATGCATCCCTTGGACCTTCTTCTTGACGATGAAACACAGAAATTGCATCGCAATTAAATACACAAGGCACCATGCCGACATAAGTACAAGAAGACTGACTCTTCTTACTGACTATGTTTTGAACCATTCCTGGAACACTAGTTATAGATTCAGATGCCTCACTTCAGGTTTACTGTATCCCTTGGACGTTCTTATTGATGATGAAACACAGAAATTGCATCGGAATTAAATACAAAACGCACAATGGCGACTTAAGTAGTAGAAGACTTACTCTTCCTACTGTCTATGTTTTGAACCATTCCTGTGACACTAGTTATAGTTTCCGATGCCTCACTTCAGGTTTACTTTATCCCTTGGACCTTCATATTGACGATGAAACACAGAAATTGCATCGGAATTAAATACAAAAGGCACAATGCCGACTCAAGTACAAGAAATCTGACTCTTCATACTGTCTTTGTTTTGAACCATTCCTGTGACTCTAGTTATACATTCCGATGCTTCACTTCAGGTTTACTGTATCCCTCTGACTTTCTAATTGACGATGAAACACAGAAATTGCATCGGAATTAAATACAAAAGGCACAGTGCCGACTTAAGTATAAGAAGACTGACTCTTCCTAATCTCAATCCTTTGAACCATTCCCGTGACACTAGTTATAGATTCCGATGCGTCAATTCAGGTTTACTGTATCCCTCTGACCATCTTATTGACGATCAAACACAGAAATTGCATCGGAATTAAATACAAAAAGCACAATGCCGACTTACGTACAAGAAGCCGACTCATCCTTCTGTCTATGTTTTGAACCATTCCTGTGACACTAGTTATAGATTCCGATGCTCACTTCAGGTTTACTGTATCCCTTGGACCTTCTCATTGACGACGAAACACAGAAACTGCATCGGAATTAAATAGAAAAGGCACAATGCCGACTTAAGTACAAGAAGACTGACTCTTCCAACTGCCTATATTTTGAACCATTCCTGTGACACTAGTTATAGATTCCGATGCTTCACTTCAGGTTTACTGTATCCCTCTGACCTTCTTATTGTAGATGAAACACAGAAATTGCATCGGAATTAAATACAAAAGGCACAATGCCGACTTAAGTACAAGAATACTGATTCCTCCTACTGTCTACGTTTTGAACCATCCCTGTGACACTAGTTATAGATTCCGATGCCTCTCTTCAGGTTCGCTGTAGCCCTCTGACCTTCTTATTGACGATAAAACACAGAAATTGCATCGGAATTAAATACAAAAGCACAATGCCGACTCAAATACAAGATGACTGGCTCTTCTTACTCCCTATGCTATGATCCTTTCATTTGAGACCGGTATAAGATTCCGATGCTTCACTTCAGGTTTACTGTATCCCTTGGACCTTCTTATTGACGATGAAACACAGAAATTGCATCGGAATTAAATACAAAAGGCACAATGCCGACTCAAGTACAAGAAATCTGACTCTTCCTACTGTCTATGTTTTGAACCATTCCTGTGACACTAGTTATAGATTTCGATGCCTCACTTCAGGTTTACTGTATCCCTCTGACCTTCTTATTTACGATGAAACACAGAAATTGCATCGGAATTAAATACAAAAGGCACAATGGCGACTTAAGTACTAGAAGACTTACTCTTCCTACAGTCTATGTTTTGAACCATTCCTGTGACACTAGTTATAGTTTCCGATGCCTCACTTCAGGTTTACTGTATCACTTGGACCTTCTTATTAATGATGAAACACAGAAATTGCATCGGAATTAAATACAAAATGCACAATGGCGACTTAAGTACTAGAAGACTTACTCTTCCTACTGTCTATGTTTTGAACCATTCCTGTAACACTAGTTATAGTTTCCGATGCCTCACTTCAGGTTTACTGTACCCCTTGGACCTTCATATTGACGATGAAACACAGAAATTGCATCGGAATTAAATACAAAAGGCATAATGCCGACTTTAGTACAAGAAGACTGACTCTTCTTACTGTCTCTGTTTTGAACCATTCTTGTGACACTAGCTATAGATTCCGATGCTTCACTTCAGGTTTACTGTATCCCTCCGACCATCTTATTGACAATCAAACACAGAAATTGCATCGGAATTAAATACAAAAGGCACAATGCCGACTTACGTACAAGAAGCCCGACTCATCCTTCTGTCTATGTTTTGAACCATTCCTGTGACACTAGTTATAGATTCCGATGCTTTACTTCAGGTTTACTGTATCCCTTGGAAATTCTCATTGACGACGAAACACAGAAACTGCATCGGAATTAAATAGAAAAGGCACAATGCCGACTTAAGTACAAGAAGACTGACTCTTCCAACTGCCTATGTTTTGAACCATTCCTGTGACACTAGTTATAGATTCCGATGCTTCACTTCAGGTTTACTGTATCCCTCTGACCTTCTTATTGTAGATGAAACACAGAAATTGCATCGGAATTAAATACAGAAGGAACATTGCCGAATTAAGTACAAGTAGACTGACTCTTCTTACTGTCTATGTTTTGAACCATTCCTGTGACACTAGTTATAGTTTCCGATGCCTCACTTCAGGTTTACTGTATCCCTTGGACCTTCATATTGACGATGAAACACAGAAATTGCAACGGAATTAAATACAAAAGGCACAATGCCGACTTTAGTACAAGAAGACTGACTCTTCTTACTGTCTCTGTTTTGAACCATTCCTGTGACACTAGCTATAGATTCCGATGCTTCACTTCAGGTTTACTGTAGTCCTCTGACCTTCCAATTGACGATGAAACACAGAAATTGCATCGGAATTAAATACAAAAGCACAATGCCGACTCAAATACAAGATGACTGGCTCTTCTTACTCTCTATGCTATGATCCTTTCCTGTGAGACCGGTATTAGATTCCGATGCTTCACTTCAGGTTTACTGTATCCCTTGGACCTTCTTATTGACGATGAAACACAGAAATTGCATCGGAATTAAATACAAAATGCACAATGGCGACTTAAGTAGTAGAAGACTTACTCTTCCTACAGTATATGTTTTGAACCATTCCTGTGACACTAGTTATAGATTCCGATGCTTCACTTCAGGTTTACTGTATCCCTTGGACCATCTTATTGACGACGAAAAACAGAATTTGCATCGGAATTAAATAGAAAAGGCACAATTCCGACTTAAGTACAAGACGACTGACTCTTCCTACTGTCTCTGTTTTGAACCATACCTGTGAGACCAGTTTTAGATTCCGATGCTTCACAATATGTTTACTGTATCCCTTGGACCTTCTTATTGACGATGAAACACAGAAATTGCATTGCAATTAAATACAGAAGGCACCATGCCGACATAAGTACAAGAAGACTGACTCTTCTTACTGACTATGTTTTGAACCATTCCTGGAACACTAGTTATAGATTCAGATGCCTCACTTCAGGTTTACTGTATCCCTTGGACCATCTTATTGATGATGAAACACAGAAATTGCATCGGAATTAAATACAAAAGGCACAATGGCGACTTCAGTACTAGAAGACTTACTCTTCCTACTGTCTATGTTTTGAACCATTCCTGTGACACTAGTTATAGCTTCCGATGCCTCACTTCAGGCTTACTGTATCCCTTGGACGTTCATATTGACGATGAAACACAGAAATTGCATCGGAATTAAATACAAAAGGCACAGTGCCGACTTAAGTATAAGAAGACTGACTCTTCCTAATCTCAATGCTTTGAACCATTCCCGTGACACTAGTTATAGATTCCGATGCTTCAATTCAGGTTTACTGTATCCCTCTGACCATCTTATTGACGATCAGACACAGAAATTGCATCGGAATTAAATACAAAAGGCACAATGCCGACTTACGTACAAGAAGCCCGACTCATCCTTCTGTCTATGTTTTGAACCATTCCTGTGACACTAGTTATAGATTCCGATGCTTCACTTCAGGTTTACTGTATCCCTTGGACCTTCTCATTGACGACGAAACACAGAAACTGCATCGGAATTAAATACAAAAGGCACAATGCCGACTCAAGTACAAGAAATCTGACTCTTCACACTGTCTTTGTTTTGAACCATTTCTGTGACACTAGTTATACATTCCGATGCTTCACTTCAGGTTTACTGTATCCCTCTGACTTTCTAATTGACGATGAAACACAGAAATTGCATCGGAATTAAATACAAAAGGCACAGTGCCGACTTAAGTATAAGAAGACTGACTCTTCCTAATCTCAATCCTTTGAACCATTACCGTGACACTAGTTATAGATTCCGATGCTTCAATTCAGGTTTACTGTATCCCTCTGACCATCTTATTGACGATCAAACACAGAAATTGCATCGGAAGTAAATACAAAAAGCACAATGCCGACTTACGTACAAGAAGCCCGACTCATCCTTCTGTCTATGTTTTGAACCATTCCTGTGACACTAGTTATAGATTCCGATGCTTCACTTCAGGTTTACTGTATCCCTTGGACCTTCTCATTGACGACGAAACACAGAAACTGCATCGGAATTAAATTGAAAAGGCACAATGCTGACTTAAGTACAAGAAGACTGACTCTTCCAACTGCCTATATTTTGAACCATTCCTGTGACACTAGTTATCGATTTCGATGCCTCACTTCAGGTTTACTGTATCCCTCTGACCTTCGTATTTACGATGAAACACAGAAATTGCATCGGAATTAAATACAAAAGGCACAATGGCGACTTAAGTACTAGTAGACTTACTCTTCCTACTGTCTATGTTTTGAACCATTCCTGTGACACTAGTTATAGTTTCCGATGCCTCACTTCAGGTTTACTGTACCCCTTGGACCTTCATATTGACGATGAAACACAGAAATTGCATCGGAATTAAATACAAAAGGCACAATGCCGACTTTAGTACAAGAAGACTGACTCTTCTTACTGTCTCTGTTTTCAACCATTCCTGTGACACTAGCTATAGATTCCGATGCTTCACTTCAGGTTTACTGTATCCCTCCGACCATCTTATTGACAATCAAACACAGAAATTGCATCGGAATTAAATACAAAAGGCACAATGCCGACTTACGTACAAGAAGCCCGACTCATCCTTCTGTCTATGTTTTGAACCATTCCTGTGACACTAGTTATAGATTCCGATGCTTTACTTCAGGTTTACTGTATCCCTTGGAAATTCTCATTGACGACGAAACACAGAAACTGCATCGGAATTAAATAGAAAAGGCACAATGCCGACTTAAGTACAAGAAGACTGACTCTTCCAACTGCCTATGTTTTGAACCATTCCTGTGACACTAGTTATAGATTCCGATGCTTCACTTCAGGTTTACTGTATCCCTCTGACCTTCTTATTGTAGATGAAACACAGAAATTGCATCGGAATTAAATACAGAAGGAACATTGCCGAATTAAGTACAAGTAGACTGACTCTTCTTACTGTCTATGTTTTGAACCATTCCAGTGACACTAGTTATAGATTCTTCAGGTTTACTGTATTCCTCTGATCCTCTTATTGACGATGAAACACTGAAATTGCATCGGAATTAAATACAAAAGGCACAATGCCGACTTAAGTACAAGAATACTGATTCTTCCTACTGTCTACGTTTTGAACCATCCCTGTGACACTAGTTATAGATTCCGATGCCTCACTTTAGGTTTGCTGTAGCCCTCTGACCTTCTTATTGACGATAAAACACAGAAATTGCATCGGAATTAAATAGGAAATGCGCAATGCTGACTTAAGTACAGGAAGACTGAGTCTTCTTACTGACTATGTTTTGAACCATTCCTGTGACACTAGTTATAGATTCCGATGCTTCACTTTAGGTTTACTGTATCACATTGATCTTCTTATTGACGTTGAAACACAGAAATTGCATCGGAATTAAATACAAAAGGCACAATGTCGACTAAATTACAAGAAGACTGACTCTTTCTACTGTCAATGTTTTTAACCATTCCTGCGACACTAGTAATAGATTCCGATGCTTCACTTCAGGTTTACTGTATCCCTCTGACCTTCTTCTTGATGATGAAACACAGAAATTGCATCGGAATTAAATAGAAATTGCACAATGCCGACATAAGTACAAGAAGACTGACTTTTCTTACTGTCTCTGTTTTGAACCATTCCTGTGACACTAGCTATAGATTCCGATGCTTCACTTCAGGTTTACTGTAGCCCTCTCACCTTCTAATTGACGATGAAACACAGAAATTGCATCGGAATTAAATACAAAAGCACAATGCCGACTCAAATACAAGATGACTGGCTCTTCTTACACTCTATGCTATGATCCTTTCCTGTGAGACCGGTATTAGATTCCGATGCTTCACTTCAGGTTTACTGTATCCCTTGGACCTTCTAATTGACGATGAAACACATAAATTGCATCGGAATTAAATACAAAAGGCACAGTGCCGACTCAAGTACAAGAAATCTGACTCTTCCTACTGTCTATGTTTTGAACCATTCCTGTGACACTAGTTATAGATTTCGATGCCTCACTTCAGGTTTACTGTATCCCTCTGACCTTCTTATTTACGATGAAACACAGAAATTGCATCGGAATTAAATACAAAAGGCACAATACAGACTTAAGTACTAGAAGACTGACTCTTTATAGTGTCTATGTTTTGATCCATTCCGGTGACACTAGTTATAGTTTCCGAAGCTTCACTTTAGGTTTACTGTATCACTAGGACCTTCTTATTGACGATGAAACACAGAAATTGCATCGGAATTAAATACAAAAGGCACAATGCCGACTCAAGTACAAGAAATCTGACTCTTCATACTGTCTATGTTTTGAACCATTCCTGTGACACTAGTTATACATTCCGATGCTTCACTTCAGGTTTACTGTATCCCTCTGACCATCTTATTGACAATCAAACACAGAAATTGCATCGGAATTAAATACAAAAGGCACAATGCCGACTTACGTACAAGAAGCCCGACTCATCCTTCTGTCTATGTTTTGAACCATTCCTGTGACACTAGTTATAGATTCCGATGCTTCACTTCAGGTTTACTGTATCCCTCTGACCTTCTTATTGTAGATGAAACACAGAAATTGCATCGGAATTAAATACAGAAGGAACATTGCCGAATTAAGTACAAGTAGACTGACTCTTCTTATTGTCTATGTTTTGAACCATTCCTGTGACACTAGTTATAGATTCTGATGCCTCACTTCAGGTTTACTGTATCCCTCTGACCCTCTTATTGACGATGAAACACTGAATTTGCATCGGAATTAAATACAAAAGGCACAATGCCGACTTAAGTACAAGAATACTGATTCTTCCTACTGTCTACGTTTTAAACCATCCCTGTGACACTAGTTATAGATTCCGATGCCTCACTTTAGGTTTGCTGTAGCCCTCTGGCCTTCTTATTGACGATAAAACACAGAAATTGCATCGGAATTAAATAGGAAATGCGCAATGCTGACTTAAGTACAGGAAGACTGAGTCTTCTTACTGACTATGTTTTGAGCCATTCCTGTGACACTAGTTATAGATTCCGATGCTTCACTTTAGGTTTACTGTATCACTTTGATCTTCTTATTGACGTTGAAACACAGAAATTGCATCGGAATTAAATACAAAAGGCACAATGTCGACTAAATTACAAGAAGACTGACTCTTTCTACTGTCAACGTTTTTAACCATTCCTATGACACTAGTATTAGATTCCGATGCTTCACTTCAGGTTTACTGTATCCCTCTGACCTTCTTCTTGATGATGAAACACAGAAATTGCATCGGAATTAAATAGAAAAGGCACAATGCCGACATAAGTACAAGAAGACTGACTTTTCTTACTGTCTATGTTTTGAACCATTCCCGTGACACTAGTTACAGATTCCGATGCTTCAATTCAGGTTTACTGTATCCCTTGGACCACCTTATTGACGACGGAACACAGAATTTGCATCGGAATTAAATAGAAAAGGCACAATGCCGACTTAAGTACAAGAAGACTGACTCTTCCTAATGTCTCTGTTTTGAACCATACATGTGACACTAGCTATAGATTCCGATGCTTCACTTCAGGTTTACTTTAGCCCTCCGATCTTCTTATTGACGATGAAACACAGAAATTGCAGCGGCATTAATTACAAAAGGCACAATGCCGACTTAAGTACGAGAATACTGATTCTTCTTACTCTCTATGCTATGATCCTTTCCTGTGAGACCGGTATTAGATTATGATGCTTCACTTCAGGTTTACTGTATCCCTCTGACCTTCTTCTTGATGATGAAACACTGAAATTGCATCGGAATTATATGGAAAAGGCACAATGCCGACTTAAGTACAAGAAGACTGACTTTTCTTACTGTCTATGTTTTGAACCATTCCTGTGACTCTAGTTATAGATTCCGATGCTTCACTTTAGGTTTACTGTATCCCTTGGACCATCTTATTGACGACGAAACACAGAATTTGCATCGGAATTAAATAGAAAAGGCACAATGCCGACTTAAGTACAAGACGACTGACTCTTCCTACTGTCTCTGTTTTGAACCATACCTGTGAGACCAGTTTTAGATTCCGATGCTTCACAATATGTTTACTGTATCCCTTGGACCTTCTTATTGACGATGAAACACAGAACTTGCATCGCAATTAAGTACAGAAGGCACCATGCCGACTTAAGTACAAGAAGACTGACTCTTCTTACTGACTATGTTTTGCACCATTCCTGGAACACTAGTTATAAATTCCGATGCCTCACTTCAGGTTCACTGTATCCCTTGGACCTTCTTATTGATGATGAAACACAGAAATTGCACCGGAATTAAATACAAAAGGCACAATGGCGACTTAAGTACAAGAAGACTTACTCTCCCTACTGTCTATGTTTTGAACCATTCCTGTGACACTAGTTATAGATTCCGATGCCTCACTTCAGGTTTACTGTATCCCTTGGACCTTCTTATTGATGATGAATCACAGAAATTGCATCGGAATTAAATACAAAAGGCACAATGGCGACTTAAGTACAAGAAGACTTATTCTTCCTACTGTCTATTTTTTGAACCATTCCTGTGACACTTGTTATAGATTCCGATGCCTCACTTCAGGTTTACTGTATCCCTTGGACCTTCTTATTGATGATGAATCACAGAAATTGCATCGGAATTAAACACAAAAGGCACAATGGCGACTTAAGTACAAGAAGACTTATTCTTCCTACTGTCTATTTTTTGAACCGTTCCTGTGACACTTGTTATAGATTCCGATGCTTCACTTCAGGTTTACTGTATCCCTGTGACCTTCTTATTGACGACGAAACATAGAATTTGCATCGGAATTAAATAGAAAAGGCACAATGCTGACTTAAGTACAAGAAGACTGACTCTTCTTCCTGTCTCTGTTTTGAACCATTCCTGTGACACTAGGTATAGATTCCGATGCTTCACTTCAGGTTTACTGTAGCCCTCTGACCTTCTAATTGACGATGAAACTCAGATATTGCATCGGAATTAAATACAAAAGGCACAATGCCGACTCAAATACAAGATGACTGGCTCTTCTTACTCTCTATGCTATGATCCTTTCCTGTGAGACCGGTATTAGATTCCGATGCTTCACCTCAGGTTTACTGTATCCTTTGGACCTTCTTATTGACGATGAAACACAGAAATTGCATCGGAATTAAATACAAAAGGCACAATGCTGACTCAAGTACAAGAAATCTGACTCTTCCTACTGTCTATGTTTTGAACCAATCCTGTGACACCAGTTATAGATTTCGATGCCTCACTTCAGGTTTACTGTATCCCTCTGACCTTCTTATTTACGATGAAACACAGAAATTGCATCGGAATTAAATACAAAAGGCACAATGCCGACTTAAGTACAAGAAGACTGACTCTACTTACTGTCTATGTTTTGATCCATTCCGGTGACACTAGTTATAGTTTCCGACGCTTCACTTTAGGTTTACTGTATCACTAGGACATTCTTATTGACGATGAAACACAGAAATTGCATCGGAATTAAATATAAAAGGCACAATGCCGGCTCAAGTACAAGAAATCTGACTCTTCCTACTGTCTATGTTTTGAACCATACCTGTGACACTAGTTATACATTCCGATGTTTCACTTCAGGTTTACTGTATCCCTCTGACCTTCTAATGGACGATGAAACACAGAAATTGCATCGGAATTAAATACAAAAGGCACAATTCCGACTTACGTCCAAGAAGCCCGACTCATTCTTCTGTCTATGTTTTGAACCATTCCTGTGACACTAGTTATAGATTCCGATGCTTCACTTTAGGTTTACTGTATCACTTTGATCTTCTTATTGACGATGAAACACAGAAATTGCATCGGAATTAAATACAAAAGGCACAATGTCGACTAAATTACAAGAAGACTGACTCTTTTTACTGTCAATGATTTTAACCATTCCTGTGACACTAGTTATAGATTCCGATGCTTCACTTCAGGTTTACTGTATCCCTCTGACCTTCTTCTTGATGATGAAACACAGAAATTGCATCGGAATTAAATAGAAAAGGCACAATGCCGACATAAGTACAAGAAGACTGACTTTTCTTACTGTCTATGTTTTGAACCATTCCTGTGACACTAGTTATAGATTTCGATGCTTCACTTCAGGTTTACTGTATCCCTTGGACCATCTTATAGACGACGAAACACAGAATTTGCATCGGAATTAAACAGAAAAGGCACAATGCCGACTTAAGTACATGATGACTGACTCTTCTTACTGACTATGTTTTGAACCATTCCTGGAACACTAGTTATGGATTCCGATGCCTCACTTCAGGATTACTGTATCCCTTGGACCTTCTTATTGATGATGAAACACAGAAATTGCATCGGAATTAAATACTAAATGCACAATGGCGACATAAGTACTAGTAGACTTACTCTTAGTACTGTCTATGTTTTGAACCATTCCTGTAACACTAATTATAGTTTCCGATGCCACACTTCAGGTTTACTGTATCCCTTGGACCATCATATTGACGATGAAACACAGAAATTGCATCGGAATTAAATACAAAAAGCACAATGCCGACTTTACTACAAGAAGACTGACTCTTCTTACTGTCTCTGTTTTGAACCATTCCTGTGACACTAGCTATAGATTCCGATGCTTCACTTCAGATTTACTGTAGCCCTCTGACCTTCTAATTGACGATGAAACACAGAAATTGCATCGGAATTAAATACAAAAGGCACAATGCCGACTCAAATACAAGATGACTGGCTCTTCTTACTCTCTATGCTATGATCCTTTCCTGTGAGACCGGTATTAGATTATGATGCTTCACTTCAGGTTTACTGTATCCCTTGGACCTTCTTATTGACGATGAAACACAGAAATTGCATCGGAATTAAATACAAAAGGCACAATGCCGACTCAAGTACAAGAAATCTGACTCTTCCTACTGTCTATGTTTTGAACCATTCCTGTGACACTAGTTAAACATTCCGATGCTTCACTTCAGGTTTACTGTATCCCTCTGACTGTCTAATTGACGATGAAACACAGAAATTGCATCGGAATTAAATACAAAAGGCACAGTGCCGACTTAAGTATAAGAAGACTGACTCTTCCCAATCTCAATGTTTTGAACCATTCCCGTGACACTAGTTATAGATTCCGATGCTTCAATTCAGGTTTACTGAATCCCTCTGACCATCTTATTGACGATCAAACACAGAAATTGCATCGGAATTTGATACAAAAGGCACAATGCCGCCTCAAATACAAGATGACTGGCTCTTCTTACTCTCTATGCTATGATCCTTTCCTGTGAGACCGGTATTAGATTCCGATGCTTCACTTCAGGTTTACTGTATCCCTTGGACCTTCTTATTGACAATGAAACACAGAAATTGCATCGGAATTAAATACAAAAGGCACAATGCCGACTCAAGTACAAGAAATCTGACTCTTCCTACTGTCTATGTTTTGAACCATTCCTGTGACACTAGTTATAGATTTCGATGCCTCACTTCAGGTTTACTGTATCCCTCTGACCTTCTTATTTACGATGAAACACAGTTATTGCATCGGAATTAAATACAAAAGGCACAATGCCGACTTAAGTACAAGAAGACTGACTCTTCTTACTGTCTATGTTTTGATCCATTCCGGTGACACTAGTTATGGTTTCCGATGCTTCACTTTAGGTTTAATGTATCACTAGGACCTTCTTATTGACGATGAAACACAGAAATTGCATCGGAATTAAATACAAAAGGCACAATGCCGACTCAAGTACTAGTAATCTGACTCTTCATACTGTCTAAGTTTTGAACCATTCCTGTGACACTAGTTATACATTCCGATGCTTCACTTCAGGTTTACTGTATCCCTCTGACTTTCTAATTGACGATGAAACACAGAAATTGCATCGGAATTAAATACAAAAGGCACAGTGCCGACTTAGGTATAAGAAGACTGACTCTTCCTAATCTCAATGCCTGAACCATTCCCGTGACACTAGTTATAGATTCCGATGCTTCAATTCTGGTTTACTGTACCCCTCTGACCATCTTATTGACGATCAAACACAGAAATTGCATCGGAATTAAATACAAAAGGCACAATGCCGACTCAAATACAAGATGACTGGCTCTTCTTACTCTCTATGCTATGATCCTTTCCTGTGAGACCGGTATTAGATTCCGATGCTTCACTTCAGGTTTACTGTATCCCTTGGACCTTCTTATTGACGATGAAACACAGAAATTGCATCGGAATTAAATACAAAAGGCACAGTGCCGACTTAAGTATAAGAAGACTGACTCTTCCTAATCTCAATGTTTTGAACCATTCCCGTGACACTAGTTATAGATTCCGACGCTTCACTTTAGGTTTACTGTATCACTTTGATCATCTTATTGACGATGAAACACAGAAATTGCATCGGAATCAAATAGAAAATGCACAATGCCGACTTAAGTACAAGACGACTGACTCTTCCTACTGTCTCTGTTTTGAACCATACCTGTGAGACCAGTTTTAGATTCCGATGCTTCACAATATGTTTACTGTATCCCTTGGACCTTCTTATTGACGATGAAACACAGAAATAGCATCGCAATTAAATACAGAAGGAACCATGCCGACATAAGTACAAGAAGACTGACACTTCTTACTGACTATGCTTTGAACCATTCCTGGAAAACTAGTTATAGATTCCGATGCCTCACTTCAGGTTTACTGTATCCCTTGGACCTTCTTATTGATGATGAAACACAGAAATTGCATCGGAATTAAATACAAAAGGCACAATGGCGACTTAAGTACTAGAAGACTTACTCTTCCTACTGTCTATGTTTTGAACCATTCCTGGGACACTAGTTATAGTTTCCGATGCCTCACTTCAGGTTTACTGTATCCCTTGGAACTTCATATTGACGATGAAACACAGAAATTGCATCGGAAATAAATACAAAAGGCACAATGCCGACTTTAGTAGAAGAAGACTGACTCTTCCTACTGTCTATTTTTTGAACCATTCCTGTGACACTAGTATACATTCCGATGCTTCACTTTAGGTTTACTGTATCCCTCTGACCTTCTTCTTGTTGATGAAACACAGAAATTGCATCGGAATTAAATACAAAAGGCACAATGCCGACTTAAGTACAAGAAGACTGACTTTTCTTACTGTCTATGTTTTGAACCATTCCTGTTACACTAGTTATAGATTCCGATGCTTCACTTCAGGTTTACTGTATCCCTTGGACCATCTTATTGACGACGGAACACAGAATTTGCATCGGAATTAAATAGAAAAGGCACAATGCCGGCTTAAGTACAAGAAGACTGACTCTTCGTACTGTCTCTGTTTTGAACCATACATGTGACACTAGCTATAGATTCCGATGCTTCACTTCAGGTTTACTTTAGCCCTCTGATCTTCTTATTGACGATGAAACATAGAAATTGCATCGGAATTAAATACAAAAGGCACAATGCCGACTTAAGTACAAGAAGACTGACTTTTCTTACTGTCTATGCTTTGAAACATTCCCGTGACACTAGTTATAGATTCCGATGCTTCAATTCAGGTTTACTGTATCCCTCTGACCATCTTATTGACGATCAAACACAGAAATTGCATCGGAATTTGATACAAAAGGCACAATGCCGCCTCAATTACAAGATGACTGGCTCTTCTTACTCTCTATGCTATGATCCTTTCCTGTGAGACCGGTATTAGATTCCGATGCTTCACTTCAGGTTTACTGTATCCCTTGGACCTTCTTATTGACAATGAAACACAGAAATTGCATCGGAATTAAATACAAAAGGCACAATGCCGACTCAAGTACAAGAAATCTGACTCTTCCTACTGTCTATGTTTTGAACCATTCCTGTGACACTAGTTATAGATTTCGATGCCTCACTTCAGGTTTACTGTATCCCTTGGAACTTCATATTGACGATGAAACACAGAAATTGCATCGGAATTAAATACAAAAGGCACAATGCCGACTTTAGTAGAAGAAGACTGACTCTTCCTACTGCCTATTTTTTGAACCATTCCTGTGACACTTGTTATAGATTCCGATTATTCACTTCAGGTTTTCTGTATCCCTCTGACCTTTTTATTGAAGATGAAACACAGAAATTGCATCGGATTTAAATACAAAATGCACAATGCCGACTCAAGTACAAGAGAACTGACTCTTCCTACTGTCTATGTTTTGAACCATTCCTGTGACACTAGTATACATTCCGATGCTTCACTGTAGGTTTACTGTATCCCTCTGACCTTCTTCTTGTTGATGAAACACAGAAATTGCATCGGAATTAAATACAAAAGGCACAATGCCGACTTAAGTGCAAGAAGACTGACTTTTCTTACTGTCTATGTTTTGTACCATTCCTGTGACCCTAGTTATAGATTCCGATGCTTCACTTCAGGTTTACTGTATCCCTTGGACCATCTTATTAACGACGGAACACAGAATTTGCATCGGAATTAAATAGAAAAGGCACAATGCCGGCTTAAGTACAAGAAGACTGACTCTTTGTACTGTCTCTGTTTTGAACCATACATGTGACACTAGCTATAGATTCCGATGCTTCACTTCAGGTTTACTTTAGCCCTCTGATTTTCTTATTGACGATGAAACATAGAAATTGCATCGGAATTAAATACAAAAGGCACAATGCCGACTTAAGTACAAGAAGACTGACTTTTCTTACTGTCTATGCTTTGAACCATTCCGGTGACTCTAGTTATAGTTTCCGATGCTTCACTTTAGGTTTACTGTATCCCTTGGACCTTCTTATTGATGACGAAACACAGAAATTGCATAGGAATTAAATAGAAAAGGCACAATGCCGACTTAAGTACAAGAAGACTGACTCTTCTTACTGACTATGTTTTGAACCATTCCTATGACACTAGTTATAGATTCCGATGACTAACTTCAGGATTACAGTATCCCTTGGATCTTCTTATTGATGATGAAACACAGAATTTGCATCGGAATTAAATACAAAAGGCACAATGCCGACTTAAGTTCTAGAAGACTTACTCTTCCTACTGTCGATGTTTTGAACCATTCCTGTGACCCTAGTTATTGATTCCGATGCCTCACTTCAGGTTTACTGTATTCCTTGGACCTTCTTATTGACGATGAAACACAGAAATTGCATCGGAATTAAATACAAAAGGCACAATGCCGACTTTAGTACAAGAAGACTGTTTCTTCCTACTGTCTATTTTTTGGACCATTCCTGTGATACTTGTTATAGATTCCGATGCTTCACTTCAGGTTTACTGTATCCCTGTGACCTTCTTATTGACGATGAAACACAGAAATTACATCGGAATTAA
Organism: Schistocerca piceifrons; assembly: GCF_021461385.2. Classification (NCBI taxonomy): domain Eukaryota; kingdom Metazoa; phylum Arthropoda; class Insecta; order Orthoptera; family Acrididae; genus Schistocerca; species Schistocerca piceifrons. The sequence continues at coordinate 4,745,793 of NW_025727396.1, read as the reverse complement.
ATACATAAGTCTCAATGCCGACTCAACTACAAGAAAACTGACTCTTCCTACGTCCTTGCTTTGAACCATTCCTGTGACACTAGTTATACATTCCGATGCTTCACTTCAGGTTTACTGTATCCCTCTGACCTTCCTCGTGATGATGAAACACAGAAATTGCATCGGAATCAAATAGAAAAGGCACAATGCCGACTTAAGTTCAACAAGACTGACTTTTCTTACTGTCTATGTTTTGAACCATTCCTGTGACACTAGTTATAGATTCCGATGCTTCACTTCAGGTTTACTGTATCCGTTGGACCTTCTTATTGACGACGAAACACAGAGATTGCATCGGAATTAAATACAAAAGGCACAATGCCGACTTAAGTACAAGAATACTGATTCTTCCTACTGTCTACATTTTGAACCATCCCTGTGACACTAGTTATAGATTCCGATGCCTCACTTCAGGTTTACTGTATCCCTTGGACCTTCTTATTGATGATGAAACACAGAAATTGCATCGGAATTAAATACAAAAGGCACAATGGCGACTTAAGTACTAGAAGACTCACTCTTCCTACTGTCTATGTTTTGAACCATTCCTGTGACACTAGTTATAGTTTCCGATGCCTCACTTCAGGTTTACTGCATCCCTTGGACCTTCATATTGACGATGGAACACAGAAATTGCATCGGAATTAAATACAAAAGGCACAATGCCGACTTTAGTACAAGACGACTGACTCTTCCTACTGTCTATTTTTTGAACCATTCCTGTGACACTTGTTATAGATTCCGATGCTTCACTTCAGGTTTACTGTATCCCTTGGGCCATCTTATTGACGACGGAACACAGAATATGCATGGGAATTACATAGAAAAGGCACAATGCCGACTTAAGTACAAGAAGACTGACTCTTCCTACTGTCTGTGATTTGAACCCTACATGTGACACTAGCTATAGAATCCGATGCTTCACTTCAGGTTTACTTTAGCCCTCTGATCTTCTTATTGACGATGAAACACAGAAATTGCAGCGGCATTAATTACAAAAGGCACAATGCCAACACAAATACATATTGACTCGCTCTTCTTACTCTCTATGCTATGAACCTTTCCTGTGAGACCGGTATTAGATTCCGATGCTTCACTTCAGGTTCACTGTATCCCTTGCACCTTCTTATTGACGACGAAACACAGAAATTGCATCGGAATTAAATAGAAAAGGCACAATGCCAACTTAAGTACAAGAGGACTGACTCTTCTTACTGGCTATGTTTGAACATTTCCTGTTAGACCAGTTTTAGATTCCGATGCTTCGCAATATGTTTACTGTATCCCTTGGACCTTCTTATTGACGATGAAACACAGAAATTGGATCGCAATTAAATACAGAAGGCACCATGCCGACTTAAGAACAAGAAGACTGACTCTTCTTACTGACTATGTTTTGAACCATTCCTGGAACACTAGTTATAGATTCCGATGCCTCACTTCAGGTTTACTGTATCCCTTGGACCTTCTTATTGATGATGAAACACAGAAATTGCATCGGAATTAAATACAAAAGGCACAATGGCGACTTAAGTACTAGAAGACTCACTCTTCCTACTGTCTATGTTTTGAACCATTCCTGTGACACTAGTTATAGTTTCCGATGCCTCACTTCAGGTTTACTGTATCCCTTGGACCTTCATATTGACGATGGAACACAGAAATTGCATCGGAATTAAATACAAAAGGCACAATGCCGACTTTAGTACAAGACGACTGACTCTTCCTACTGTCTATTTTTTGAACCATTCCTGTGACACTTGTTATAGATTCCGATGCTTCACTTCAGGTTTACTGTATCCCTTGGACCATCTTATTGACGACGGAACACAGAATATGCATGGGAATTACATAAAAAAGGCACAATGCCGACTTAAGTACAAGAAGACTGACTCTTCCTACTGTCTGTGATTTGAACCATACATGTGACACTAGCTATAGATTCGATGCTTCACTTCAGGTTTACTTGAGCCCTCTGATCTTCTTATTGACGATGAAACACAGAAATTGCAGCGGCATTAATTACAAAAGGCACAATGCCGACACAAATACATATTGACTGGCTCTTCTTACTCTCTATGCTATGAACCTTTCCTGTGAGACCGGTATTAGATTCCGATGCTTCACTTCAGGTTCACTGTATCCCTTGCACCTTCTTATTGACGACGAAAGACAGAAATTGCATCGGAATTAAATAGAAAAGGCACAATGCCGACTTAAGTACAAGAGGACTGACTCTTCTTACTGGCTATGGTTTGAACATTTCCTGTTAGACCAGTTTTAGATTCCGATGCTTCGCAATATATTTACTGTATCCCTTGGACCTTCTTATTGACGATGAAACACAGAAATTGCATCGGAATTAAATACAAAAGGCACAATGCCGACTTAAGTACTAGAAGACTTACTCTTCCTACTGTCTATGTTTTGAACCATTCCTGTGACACTAGTTATAGATTCCGATGACTAACTTCAGGTTTACTGTATCCCTTGGACCTTCTTATTGATGATGAAACACAGAAATTGCATCGGAATTAAATAGAAAAGGCACAATATCGACTTAAGTACAAGAAGACTGACTCTTCTTACTGACTATGTTTTGAACCATTCCTGTGACACTAGTTATAGATTCCCATGACTAACTTTAGGTTTACAGTAGCCCTTGGACCTTCTTATTGATGATGAAACACAGAATTTGCATCGGAATTAAATACAAAAGGCACAATGCCGACTTAAGTACTAGAAGACTTACTCTTCCTACTGTCTATGCTTTGAACCATTCCTGTGACACTAGTTATAGATTCCGATGCCTCACTTCAGGTTTACTGTATCCCTGGGACCTTCTTATTGACGATGAAACACAGAAATTGCATCGGAATTAAATACAAAAGGCACAATGCCGTCTTTAGTACAAGAAGACTGTTTCTTCCTACTGTCTATTTTTTGCACCATTGCTGTGACACTTGTTATAGATTCCGATGCTTCACTTCAGGTTTACTGTATCCCTGTGACCTTCTTATTGACGATGAAACACAGAAATTGCATCGGAATTAAATACAAAAGTCTCAATGCCGACTCAAGTACAAGGAAACTGACTCTTCCTACGTCCTTGCTATGAACCATTCCTGTGACACTAGTTATACATTCCGATGCTTCCCTTCAGGTTTACTGTATCCCTCTGACCTTCTTCTTGATGATGAAACACAGAAATTGCATCGGAATTAAATAGAAAAGGCACAATGCCGACTTAAGTACAAGAAGACTGACTTTTCTTAATGTCTATGTTTTGAACCATTCCTGTGACACTAGTTACAGATTCCGATGCTTCACTTCAGGTTTACTGTATCCCTTGGACCTTCTAATTGACGACGAAACATAGAATCTGCATCGGAATTAAATAGAAAAGGCACAATGCCGACTAAAGTACAAGAAGACTGACTCTTCCTACTGTCTCTGTTTTGAACCATTCCTGTGTCACTAGCTATAGATTCCGATGCTTTACTTCAGGTTTACTGTATCCCTCTGACCTTCTAATTGACGTTGAAACACAGAAATTGCATCGGAATTAAATACAAAAGGCACAATGCCGACTCAAATACAAGATGACTGGCTCTTCTTACTCTCTATGCTATGAAAGTTTCCAGTGAGACCGGTATTAGATTCCGATGCTTCACTTCAGGTTTACTGTATCCCTTGGACCTTCTTATTGACGACGAAACACCGAAATTGCATCGGAATTAAATATAAAAGGCACGATGCCGACTTAAGTACAAGGGGACTGACTCTTCTTACTGGCTACGTTTTGAACATTTCCTGTGAGACCAGTTTTAGATTCCGATGCTTCACAATATGTTTACTATATCCCTTGGACATTCTTAATGATGATGAAACACAGAAATTGCATCGGAATTAAATACAAAAGGCACCATGCCGACTTAAGTACAAGAAGACTGACTCTTCTTACTGACTATAATTTGAACCATTCCTGTGACACTAGTTAAAGATTCCGATGCCTCACTTCAGGTTTACTGTATCCCTCTGACCTTCTTATTTACGATGAAACACAGAAATTGCATCGGAATTAAATGCAAAAGGCACAATGCCGACATAAGTACGTGAAGACTGACTCTTCCTACTGTCGATGTTTTGATCCATTCCGGTGACACTAGTTATAGTTTCCGATGCTTCACTTTAGGTTTACTGTATCACTAGGACCTTCTTATTGACGATGAAACACAGAAATTGCATCGGAATTAAATACAAAAGGCACAATGCCGACTCAAGTACAAGAAATCTGACTCTTCCTACTCTCTATGTTTTGAACCATTCCTGTGACACTAGTAATACATTCCGATGCTTCACTTCAGGTTTACTGTATACCTCTCACCTTCTATTGACGATGAAACACAGAAATTGCATCGGAATTAAATACAAAAGGCACAGTGCCGACTTAAGTATAAGAAGACTGACTCTTCCTAATCTCAATGCTTTGAACCATTCCTGTGACACTAGTTATAGTTTCCGATGCTTCACTTCAGGTTTACTGTATCCCTCTGACCCTCTTATTGACGATGAAACACAGAAATTGCTTCGGAATTAAATACAAAAGGCTCAATGGCGACTTAAGTACTAGAAGACTTACTCATCCTACTGTCTATTTTTTGGACCATTCCTGTGACACTTGTTATAGATTCCGATGCTTCACTTCAGGTTTACTGTATCCCTGTGACCTTCTTATTGACGATGAAACACAGAAATTGCATCGGAATTAAAGACAAAGGTCTAAATGCCGACTCAAGTACAAGAAAACTGACTCTTCCTACGTCCTTGTTTGAACCATTCCTGTGACACTAGTTATACATTCCGATGCTTCACTTCAGGTTTACTGTATCCCCCTGGCCTTCTTCTTGATGATGAAACACAGAAATTGCATCGGAATTAAATAGAAAATGCACAATGCCGACTTAAGTACAAGAAGACTAACTTTTCTTACTGTCTATGTTTTGAACCATTCCTGTGACACTAGTGATAGATTCTGATGCTATACTTCAGGTTTACTGTATCCCTTGGACCTTCTTATTGACGACGAAACATAGAATTTGCATCGGAATTAAATAGCAAAGGCACAATGCCGACTTAAGTACAAGAAGACTGACACTTCTTACTGTCTCTGTTTTGAACCATTCCTGTGACACTAGCTATAGATTCCGATGCTTCACTTCAGGTTTACTGTAGCCCTCTGACCTTCTAATTGACGATGAAACTCAGATATTGCATCGGAATTAAATACAAAAGGCACAATGCCGACTCAAATACGAGATGACTGGCTCTTGTTACTCTCTATGCTATGATCCTTTCCTGTGAGACCGGTATTAGATTCCGATGCTTCACTTCAGGTTTACTGTATCCCTTGGACCTTCTTATTGACGATGAAACACAGAAATTGCAAAGGAATTAAATACAAAAAGCACAATGCCGACTCAAGTACAAGAAATCTGACTCTTCCTACTGTCTATGTTTTGAACCATTCCTGTGACACCAGTTATAGATTTCGATGCCTCACTTCAGGTTTACTGTATCCCTCTGACCTTCTTATTTACGATGAAACACAGAAATTGCATCGGAATTAAATACAAAAGGCACAATGCCGACTTAAGTACAAGAAGACTGACTCTTCTTACTGTCTATGTTTTGATCCATTCCGGTGACACTAGTTATAGTTTCCGATGCTTCACTTTAGGTTTACTGTATCACTAGGACAATCTTATTGACGATGAAACACAGAAATTGCATCGGAATTAAATATAAAAGGCACAATGCCGACTCAAGTACAAGAAATCTGACTCTTCCTACTGTCTATGTTTTGAACCATTCCTGTGACACTAGTTATACATTCCGATGTTTCACTTCAGGTTTACTGTATCCCTCTGACCTTCTAATTGACGATGAAACACAGAAATTGCATCGGAATTAAATACAAAAGGCACAGTGCCGACTTAAGTATAAGAAGACTGACTCTTCCTAATCTCAATGTTTTGAACCATTCCCGTGACACTAGTTATAGATTCCGATGCTTCAATTTAGGTTTACTGTATCCCTCTGACCATCTTATTGACGATCAAACACAGAAATTGCATCGGAATTAAATACAAAAGGCACAATGCCGACTTACGTCCAAGAAGCCCGACTCATTCTTCTGTCTATGTTTTGAACCATTCCTGTGACACTAGTTATAGATTCCGATGGTTCACTTCAGGTTTACTGTATCCCTTGGACCTTCTCATTGACGACGAAACACAGAAACTGCATCGGAATTAAATAGAAAAGACACAATGCCGACTTAAGTACAAGAAGACTGACTCTTCCAACCGTCTATGTTTTGAATCATTCCTGTGACACTAGTTATAGATTCCGATGCTTCACTTCAGGTTTACTGTATCCCTCTGACCTTCTTATTGTAGATGAAACACAGAAATTGCATCGGAATTAAATACAGAAGGCACATTGCCGAATTAAGTACAAGTAGACTGGCTCTTCTTACTGTCTATGTTTTGAACCATTCCTGTGACACTAGTTATAGATTCTGATGCCTCACTTCAGGTTTACTGTATCCCTCTGATCCTCTTATTGACGATGAAACACAGAAATTGCATCGGAATTAAATACAAAAGGCACAATGCCGACTTAAGAACAAGAATACTGATTCTTCCTACTGTCTACGTTTTGAACCATCCCTGTGACACTAGTTATAGATTCCGATGCTTTACTTCTGGTTTGCTGTATCCCTCTAACCTTCTTATTGACGATAAAACACAGAAATTGCATCGGAATTAAATAGAAAATGCGCAATGCTGGCTTAAGTACAGGAAGACTGACTCTTCTTACTGACTATGTTTTGAACCATTCCTGTGACACTAGTTATAGATTCCGATGCTTCACTTTAGGTTTACTGTATCACGTTGATCTTCTTATTGACGATGAAACACAGAAATTGCATCGGAATTAAATACAAAAGGCACAATGCCGACTTAAGTACAAGGCGACTGACTCTTCCTACTGTCTCTCTGTTTTGAACCATACCTGTGAGACCAGTTTTAGATTCCGATGCTTCACAATATGTTTACTGTTTCCCTTGGACCTTCTTATTGACGATGAAACACAGAAATTGCATCGCACTTAAATACAGAAGGCACCATGCCGACTTAAGTACATGATGACTGACTCTTCTTACTGACTATGTTTTGAACCATTCCTGGAACACTAGTAATAGATTCCGATGCCTCACTTCAGGTTTACTGTATCCCTTGGACCTTCTTATTGATGATGAAACACAGAAATTGCATCGGAATTAAATACTAAATGCACAATGGCGACATAAGTACTAGAAGACTTACTCTTAGTACTGTCTATGTTTTGAACCATTCCTGTATCACTAATTATAGTTTCCGTTGCCACACTTCAGGTTTACTGTATCCCTTGGACCTTCATATTGACGATGAAACACAGAAATTGCATCGGAATTAAATACAAAAGGCACAATGCCGACTTTAGTACAAGAAGACTGACTCTTCTTTCTGTCTCTGTTTTGAACCATTCCTGTGACACTAGCTATAGATTCCGATGCTTCACTTCAGATTTACTGTAGCCCTCTGACCTTCTAATTGGCGATGAAACACAGGAATTGCATCGGGATTAAATACAAAAGGCACAATGCCGACTCAAATACAAGATGACTGGCTCTTCTTACTCTCTATGCTATGATCCTTTCCTGTGAGACCGGTATTAGATTCCGATGCTTCACTTCAGGTTTACTGTATCCCTTGGACCTTCTTATTGACGATGAAACACAGAAATTGCATCGGAATTAAATACAAAAGGCACAATGCCGACTCAAGTACAAGAAATCTGACTCTTCCTACTGTCTATGTTTTGAACCATTCCTGTGACACTAGTTATAGATTTCGATGCCTCACTTCAGGTTTACTGTATCCCTCTGACCTTCTTATTTACGATGAAACACAGATATTGCATCGGAATTAAATACAAAAGGCACAATGCCGACTTAAGTACAAGAAGACTGACTCTTCTTACTGTCTATGTTTTGATCCATTCCGGTGACACTAGTTATAGTTTCCGATGCTTCACTTTAGGTTTACTGTATCACTAGGACTTTCTTATTGACGATGAATCTCAGAAATTGCAACGGAATTAAATACAAAAGGCACAATGCCGACTCAAGTACAAGTAATCTGACTCTTCATACTGTCTAAGTTTTGAACCATTCCTGTGACACTAGTTAAACATTCCGATGCTTCACTTCAGGTTTACTGTATCCCTCTGACTTTATAATTGACGATGAAACACAGAAATTGCATCGGAATTAAATACAAAAGGCACAGTGCCGACTTAAGTATAAGAAGACTGACTCTTCCCAATCTCAATGTTTTGAACCATTCCCGTGACACTAGTTATAGATTCCGATGCTTCAATTCAGGTTTACTGTATCCCTCTGACCATCTTATTGACGATCAAACACAGAAATTGCATCGGAATTTGATACAAAAGGCACAATGCCGCCTCAAATACAAGATGACTGGCTCTTCTTACTCTCTATGCTATGATCCTTTCCTGTGAGACCGGTATTAGATTCCGATGCTTCACTTCAGGTTTACTGTATCCCTTGGACCTTCTTATTGACAATGAAACACAGAAATTGCATCGGAATTAAATACAAAAGACACAATGCCGACTCAAGTACAAGAAATCTGACTCTTCCTACTGTCTATGATTTGAACCATTCCTGTGACACTAGTTATAGATTTCGATGCCTCACTTCAGGTTTACTGTATCCCTCTGACCTTCTTATTTACGATGAAACACAGTTATTGCATCGGAGTTAAATACAAAAGGCACAATGCCGAGTTAAGTACAAGAAGACTGACTCTTCTTACTGTCTATGTTTTGATCCATTCCGGTGACACTAGTTATGGTTTCCGATGCTTCACTTTAGGTTTACTGTATCACTAGGACCTTCTTATTGACGATGAAACACAGAAATTGCATCGGAATTAAATACAAAAGGCACAATGCCGACTCAAGTACAAGTAATCTGACTCTTCATACTGTCTAGGTTTTGAACCATTCCTGTGACACTAGTTATACATTCCGATGCTTCACTTCAGGTTTACTGTATCCCCCTGACTTTCTAATTGACGATGAAACACAGAAATTGCATCGGAATTAAATACAAAAGGCACAGTGCCGACTTAAGTATAAGAAGACTGACTCTTCCTAATCTCAATGCTTGAACCATTCCCGTGACACTAGATATAGATTCCGATGCTTCAATTCTGGTTTACTGTACCCCTCTGACCATCTTATTGACGATCAAGCACAGAAATTGCATCGGAATTAAATACAAAAGGCACAATGCCGACTCAAATACAAGATGACTGGCTCTTCTTACTCTCTATGCTATGATCCTTTCCTGTGAGACCGGTATTAGATTTCGATGCTTCACTTCAGGTTTACTGTATCCCTTGGACCTTCTTATTGACGATGAAACACAGAAATTGCATCGGAATTAAATACAAAAGGCACAATGCCGACTCAAGTACAAGAAATCTGACTCTTCCTACTGTCTATGATTTGAACCATTCCTGTGACACTAGTTATAGATTTCGATGCCTCACTTCAGGTTTACTGTATCCCTCTGACCTTCTTATTTACGATGAAACACAGATATTGCATCGGAATTAAATACAAAAGGCACAATGCCGACTTAAGTACAAGAAGACTCACTCTTCTTAATGTCTATGTTTTGATCCATTCCGGTGACACTAGTTATAGTTTCCGATGCTTCACTTTAGGTTTACTGTATCACTGGGACCTTCTTATTGACGATGAAACACAGAAATTGCATCGGAATTAAATACAAAAGGCACAATGCCGACTCAAGTACAAGAAATCTGACTCTTCGTACAGTCTAAGTTTTGAACCATTCCTGTGACACTAATTATACATTCCGATGCTTCACTTCAGGTTTACTGTATCCCTCTGACTTTCTAATTGACGATGAAACACAGAAATTGCATCGGAATTAAATACAAAAGGCACAGTGCCGACTTAAGTATAAGAAGACTGACTCTTCCTAATCTCAATGTTTTGAACCATTCCAGTGACACTAGTTATAGATTCCGATGCTTCACTTTAGGTTTACTGTATCACTTTGATCATCTTATTGACGATGAAACACAGAAATTGCATCGGAATTAAATACAAAAGGCACAATGTCGACTAAATTACAAGAAGACTGACTCTTTCTACTGTCAATGCTTTTAACCATTCCTGTGACACTAGTAATAGATTCCGATGCTTCACTTCAGGTTTACTGTATCCCTCTGACCTTCTTCTTGATGATGAAAACAGAAATTGCATCGGAATTAAAAAGAAAAGGCACAATGCCGACATAAGTACAAGAAGACTGACTTTTCTTACTGTCTATGTTTTGAACGATTCCTGTGACACTAGTGATAGATTCTGATGCTACACTTCAGGTTTACTGTATCCCTTGGACCTTCGTATTGACGACGAAACATAGAATTTGCATCGGAATTAAATAGAAAAGGCACAATGCCGACTTAAGTACAAGAAGACTGACACTTCTTACTGTCTCTGTTTTGAACCATTCCTGTGACACTAGCTATAGATTCCGATGCTTCACTTCAGGTTTACTGTAGCCCTCTGTCCTTCTAATTGACGATGAAACTCAGATATTGCATCGGAATTAAATACAAAAGGCACAATGCCGACTCAAATACAAGATGACTGGCTCTTCTTACTCTCTATGCTATGATCCTTTCCTGTGAGACCGGTATTAGATTCCGATGCTTCACATCAGGTTTACTGTATCCCTTGGACCTTCTTACTGACGATGAAACACAGAAATTGCATCGGAATTAAATACAAAAGGCACAATGCCGACTCAAGTACAAGAAATCTGACTCTTCCTACTGTCTATGTTTTGAACCATTCCTGTGACACCAGTTATAGATTTCGATGCCTCACTTCAGGTTTACTGTATCCCTCTGACCTTCTTATTTACGATGAAACACAGAAATTGCATCGGAATTAAATACAAAAGGCACAATGCCGACTTAAGTACAAGAAGACTGACTCTTCTTACTGTCTATGTTTTGATCCATTCCGGTGACACTAGTTATAGTTTCCGATGCTTCACTTTAGGTTTACTGTACCACTAGGACATTCTTGTTGACGATGAAACACAGAAATTGCATCGGAATTAAATATAAAAGGCACAATGCCGACTCAAGTACAAGAAATCTGACTCTTCCTACTGTCTATGTTTTGAACCATTCCTGTGACACTAGTTATACATTCCGATGTTTCACTTCAGGTTTACTGTATCGCTCTGACCTTCTAATTGACGATGAAACACAGAAATTGCATCGGAATTAAATACAAAAGGCACAGTGCCGACTTAAGTATAAGAAGACTGACTCTTTCTAATCTCAATGTTTTGAACCATTCCCGTGACACTAGTTATAGATTCCGATGCTTCACTTTAGGTTTACTGTATCACTTTGATCATCTTATTGACGATGTAACACAGAAATTGCATCGGAATTAAATACAAAAGGCACAATGTCGACTAAATTACAAGAAGACTGACTCTTTCTACTGTCAATGCTTTTAACCATTCCTGTGACACTAGTAATAGATTCCGTTGCTTCACTTCAGGTTTACTGTATCCCTCTGACCTTCTTCTTGATGATGAAAACAGAAATTGCATCGGAATTAAAAAGAAAAGGCACAATGCCGACATAAGTACAAGAAGACTGACTTTTCTTACTGTCTATGTTTTGAACCATTCCTGTGACACTAGTGATAGATTCTGATGCTACACTTCAGGTTTACTGTATCCCTTAGACCTTCTTATTGACGACGAAACATAGAATTTGCATCGGAATTAAATAGAAAAGGCACAATGCCGACTTAAGTACAAGAAGACTGACACTTCTTACTGTCTCTGTTTTGAACCATTCCTGTGACACTAGCTATAGATTCCGATGCTTCACTTCAGGTTTACTGTAGCCCTCTGACCTTCTAATTGACGGTGAAACTCAGATATTGCATCGGAATTAAATACAAAAGGCACAATGCCGACTCAAATACAAGATGACTGGCTCTTCTTACTCTCTATGCTATGATCCTTTCCTGTGAGACCGGTATTAGATTCCGATGGTTCACTTCAGGTTTACTGAATCCCTTGGACCTTCTTATTGACGATGAAACACAGAAATTGCATCGGAATTAAATAAAAAAGGCACAATGCCGACTCAAGTACAAGAAATCTGACTCTTCCTACTGTCTATGTTTTGAACCATTCCTGTGACACCAGTTATAGATTTCGATGCCTCACTTCAGGTTTACTGTATCCCTCTGACCTTCTTATTTACGATGAAACACAGAAATTGCATCGGAATTAAATACAAAAGGCACAATGCCGACTTAAGTACAAGAAGACTGACTCTTCTTACTGTCTATGTTTTGATCCATTCCGGTGACACTAGTTATAGTTTCCGATGCTTCACTTTAGGTTTACTGTATCACTAGGACATTCTTATTGACGATGAAACACAGAAATTGCATCGGAATTAAATATAAAAGGCACAATGCCGACTCAAGTACAAGAAATCTGACTCTTCCTACTGTCTATGTTTTGAACCATTCCTGTGACACTAGTTATACATTCCGATGTTTCACTTCAGGTTTACTGTATCCCTCTGACCTTCTAATTGACGATGAAACACAGAAATTGCATCGGAATTAAATACAAAAGGCACAGTGCCACTTAAGTATAAGAAGACTGACTCTTCCTAATCTCAATGTTTTGAACCATTCCCGTGACACTAGTTATAGATTCCGATGCTTCAATTTAGGTTTACTGTATCCCTCTGACCATCTTATTGACGATCAAACACAGAAATTGCATCGGAATTAAATACAAAAGACACAATGCCGACTTAAGTACAAGAAGACTGACTCTTCCAACCGTCTATGTTTTGAATCATTCCTGTGACACTAGTTATAGATTCCGATGCTTCACTTCAGGTTTACTGTATCCCTCTGACCTTCTTATTGTAGATGAAACACAGAAATTGCATCGGAATTAAATACAGAAGGCACATTGCCGAATTAAGTACAAGTAGACTGACTCTTCTTACTGTCTATGTTTTGAACCATTCCTGTGACACTAGTTATAGATTCTGATGCCTCACTTCAGGTTTACTGTATCCCTCTGATCCTCTTATTGACGATGAAACACAGAAATTGCATCGGAATTAAATACAAAAGGCACAATGCCGACTTAAGAACAAGAATACTGATTCTTCCTACTGTCTACGTTTTGAACTATCCCTGTGACACTAGTTATAGATTCCGATGCTTCACTTCTGGTTTGCTGTATCCCTCTGACCTTCTTATTGACGATAAAACACAGAAATTGCATCGGAATTAAATAGAAAATGCGCAATGCTGGCTTAAGTACAGGAAGACTGACTCTTCTTACTGACTATGTTTTGAACCATTCCTGTGAGACTAGTTATAGATTCCGATGCTTCACTTTAGGTTTACTGTATCACTTTGATCTTCTTATTGACGATGAAACACAGAAATTGCATCGGAATTAAATACAAAAGGCACAATGTCGACTAAATTACAAGAAGACTGACTCTTTTTACTGTCAATGTTTTTAACCATTCCTGTGACACTAGTTATAGATTCCGATGCTTCACTTCAGGTTTACTGTATCCCTCTGACCTTCTTCTTGATGATGAAACACAGAAATTGCATCGGAATTAAATAGAAAAGGCACAATGCCGACATAAGTAGAAGGAGACTGACTTTTCTTACTGTCTATGTTTTGAACCATTCCTGTGACACTAGTTATAGATTCCGATGCTTCACTTCAGGTTTACTGTATCCCTTGGACCATCTTATAGACACCGAAACACAGAATTTGCATCGGAATTAAATAGAAAAGGCACAATGCCGACTTAAGTACAAGGCGACTGACTCTTCCTACTGTCTCTGTTTTGAACCATACCTGTGAGACCAGTTTTAGATTCCGATGCTTCACAATATGTTTACTGTTTCCCTTGGACCTTCTTATTGACGATGAAACACAGAAATTGCATCGCACTTAAATACAGAAGGCACCATGCCGACTTAAGTACATGATGACTGATTCTTCTTACTGACTATGTTTTGAACCATTCCTGGAACACTAGTTATAGATTCCGATGCCTCACTTCAGGTTTACTGTATCCCTTGGACCTTCTTATTGATGATGAAACACAGAAATTGCATCGGAATTAAATACTAAATGCACAATGGCGACATAAGTACTAGAAGACTTACTCTTAGTACTGTCTATGTTTTGAACCATTCCTGTAACACTAATTATAGTTTCCGTTGCCACACTTCAGGTTTACTGTATCCCTTGGACCTTCATACTGACGATGAAACACAGAAATTGCAACGGAATTAAATACAAAAGGCACAATGCCGACTTTAGTACAAGAAGACTGACTCTTCTTTCTGTCTCTGTTTTGAACCATTCCTGTGACACTAGCTATAGATTCCGATGCTTCACTTCAGATTTACTGTAGCCCTCTGACCCTCTAATTGACGATGAAACACAGAAATTGCATCGGAATTAAATACAAAAGGCACAATGCCGACTCAAATACAAGATGACTGGCTCTTCTTACTCTCTATGCTATGATCCTTTCCTGTGAGACCGGTATTAGATTCCGATGCTTCACTTCAGGTTTACTGTATCCCTTGGACCTTCTTATTGACGATGAAACACAGAAATTGCATCGGAATTAAATACAAAAGGCACAATGCCGACTCAAGTACAAGAAATCTGACTCTTCCTACTGTCTATGTTTTGAACCATTCCTGTGACACTAGTTATAGATTTCGATGCCTCACTTCAGGTTTACTGTATCCCTCTGACCTTCTTATTTACGATGGAACACAGATATTGCATCGGAATTAAATACAAAAGGCACAATGCCCACTTAAGTACAAGAAGACTGACTCTTCTTACTGTCTATGTTTTGATCCATTCCGGTGACACTAGTTATAGTTTCCGATGCTTCACTTTAGGTTTACTGTATCACTAGGACTTTCTTATTGACGATGAAACACAGAAATTGCATCGGAATTAAATACAAAAGGCACAATGCCGACTCAAGTACAAGTAATCTGACTCTTCATACTGTCTAAGTTTTGAACCATTCCTGTGACACTAGTTAAACATTCCGATGCTTCACTTCAGGTTTACTGTATCCCTCTGACTTTCTAATTGACGATGAAACACAGAAATTGCATCGGAATTAAATACAAAAGGCACAGTGCCGACTTAAGTATAAGAAGACTGACTCTTCCCAATCTCAATGTTTTGAACCATTCCCGTGACACTAGTTATAGATTCCGATGCTTCAATTCAGGTTTACTGTATCCCTCTGACCATCTTATTGACGATCAAACACAGAAATTGCATCGGAATTTGATACAAAAGGCACAATGCCGCCTCAAATACAAGATGACTGGCTCTTCTTACTCTCTATGCTATGATCCTTTCCTGTGAGACCGGTATTAGATTCCGATGCTTCACTTCAGGTTTACTGTATCCCTTGGACCTTCTTATTGACAATGAAACACAGAAATTGCATCGGAATTAAATACAAAAGGCACAATGCCGACTCAAGTACAAGAAATCTGACTCTTCCTACTGTCTATGATTTGAACCATTCCTGTGACACTAGTTATAGATTTCGATGCCTCACTTCAGGTTTACTGTATCCCTCTGACCTTCTTATTTACGATGAAACAAAGTTATTGCATCGGAGTTAAATACAAAAGGCACAATGCCGAGTTAAGTACAAGAAGACTGACTCTTCTTACTGTCTATGTTTTGATCCATTCCGGTGACACTAGTTATGGTTTCCGATGCTTCACTTTAGGTTTACTGTATCACTAGGACCTTCTTATTGACGATGAAACACAGAAATTGCATCGGAATTAAATACAAAAGGCACAATGCCGACTCAAGTACAAGTAATCTGACTCTTCATACTGTCTAAGTTTTGAACCATTCCTGTGACACTAGTTATACATTCCGATGCTTCACTTCAGGTTTACTGTATCCCTCTGACTTTCTAATTGACGATGAAACACAGAAATTGCATCGGAATTAAATACAAAAGGCACAGTGCCGACTTAAGTATAAGAAGACTGACTCTTCCTAATCTCAATGCTTGAACCATTCCCGTGACACTAGTTATAGATTCCGATGCTTCAATTCTGGTTTACTGTACCCCTCTGACCATCTTATTGACGATCAAACACAGAAATTGCATCGGAATTAAATACAAAAGGCACAATGCCGACTCAAATACAAGATGACTGGCTCTTCTTACTCTCTATGCTATGATCCTTTCCTGTGAGACCGGTATTAGATTCCGATGCTTCACTTCAGGTTTACTGTATCCCTTGGACCTTCTTATTGACGATGAAACACAGAAATTGCATCGGAATTAAATACAAAAGGCACAATGCCGACTCAAGTACAAGAAATCTGACTCTTCCTACTGTCTATGATTTGAACCATTCCTGTGACACTAGTTATAGATTTCGATGCCTCACTTCAGGTTTACTGTATCCCTCTGACCTTCTTATTTACGATGAAACACAGATATTGCATCGGAATTAAATACAAAAGGCACATTGCCGACTTAAGTACAAGAAGACTGACTCTTCTTACTGTCTATGTTTTGATCCATTCCGGTGACACTAGTTATAGTTTCCGATGTTTCACTTTAGGTTTACTGTATCACTAGGACCTTCTTATTGACGATGAAACACAGAAATTGCATCGGAATTAAATACAAAAGGCACAATGCCGACTCAAGTACAAGAATACTGACTCTTCGTACAGTCTAAGTTTTGAACCATTCCTGTGACACTAATTATACATTCCGATGCTTCACTTCAGGTTTACTGTATCCCTCTGACTTTCTAATTGACGATGAAACACAGAAATTGCATCGGAATTAAATACAAAAGGCACAGTGCCGACTTAAGTATAAGAAGACTGACTCTTCCTAATCTCAATGTTTTGAACCAATCCCGTGACACTAGTTATAGATTCCGATGCTTCACTTTAGGTTTACTGTATCACTTTGATCATCTTATTGACGATGAAACACAGAAATTGCATCGGAATTAAATACAAAAGGCACAGTGTCGACTAAATTACAAAAAGACTGACTCTTTCTACTGTCAATGCTTTTAACCATTCCTGTGACACTAGTAATAGATTCCGATGCTTCACTTCAGGTTTACTGTATCCCTCTGACCTTCTTCTTGATGATGAAAACAGAAATTGCATCGGAATTAAATAGAAAAGGCACAATGCCGACATAAGTACAAGAAGACTGACTTTTCTTACTGTCTATGTTTGAACCATTCCTGTGACACTAGTTATAGATTCCGATGCTTCACTTCAGGTTTACTGTATCCCTTGGACCATCTTATTGACGACGAAACACAGAATTTGCATCGGAATTAAATAGAAAAGGCACAATGCCGACTTAAGTACAAGACGACTGACTCTTCCTACTGTCTCTGTTTTGAACCATACCTGTGAGACCAGTTTTAGATTCCGATGCTTCACAATATGTTTACTGTATCCCTTGGACCTTCTTATTGACGATGAAACACAGAAATTGCATCGCAATTAAATACAGAAGGAACCATGCCGACTTAAGTACAAGAAGACTGACTCTTCTTACTGACTATGCTTTGAACCATTCCTGGAACACTAGTTATAGATTCCTATGCCTCACTTCAGGTTTACTGTAACCCTTGGACCTTCTTATTGATGATGAAACACAGAAATGCATCGGAATTAAATACAAAAGGCACAATGGCGACTTAAGTACTAGAAGACTTACTCTTCCTGCTGTCTATGTTTTGAACCATTCCTGGGACACTAGTTATAGTTTCCGATGCCTCACTTCAGGTTTACTGTATCCCTTGGAACTTCATATTGACGATGAAACACAGAAATTGCATCGGAATTAAATACAAAAGGCACAATGCCGACTTTAGTAGAAGAAGACTGACTCTTCCTACTGTCTATATTTGAACCATTCCTGTGACACTTGTTATAGATTCCGATTATTCACTTCAGGTTTTCTGCATCCTTCTGACCTTTTTATTGACGATGAAACACAGAAATTGCATCGGATTTAAATACAAAAGGCACAATGCCGACTCAAGTACAAGAGAACTGACTCTTCCTACTGTCTACGTTTTGAACCATTCCTGTGACACTAGTATACATTCCGATGCTTCACTTTAGGTTTACTGTATCCCTCTGACCTTCTTCTTGTTGATGAAACACAGAAATTGCATCGGAATTAAATACAAAAGGATACAATGCCGACTTAAGTACAAGAAGACTGACTTTTCTTACTGTCTATGATTTGAACCATTCCTGTGACACTAGTTATAGATTCCGATGCTTCACTTCAGGTTTACTGTATCCCTTGGACCATCTTATTGACGACGGAACACAGAATTTGCATCGGAATTAAATAGAAAAGGCACAATGCCGGCTTAAGTACAAGAAGACTGACTCTTCCTACTGTCTCTGTTTTGAACCATACATGTGACACTAGCTATAGATTCCGATGATTCACTTCAGGTTTACTTTAGCCCTCTGATCTTCTTATTGACGATGAAACACAGAAATTGCATCGGAATTAAATACAAAAGGCACAATGCCGACTTAAGTACAAGAAGACTGACTTTTCTTACTGTCTATGTTTGAACCATTCCGGTGACTCTAGTTATAGTTTCCGATGCTTCACTTTAGGTTTACTGTATCCCTTGGACCTTCTTATTGATGACGAAACACAGAAATTGCGTAGGAATTAAATAGAAAAGGCACAATGCCGACTTACATACAAGAAGACTGACTCTTCTTACTGACTATGTTTTGAACCATTCCTGTGACACTAGTTATAGATTCCGATGACTAACTTCAGGTTTACAGTTTCCCTTGGAACTTCTTATTGATGATGAAACACAGAATTTGCATCGGAATTAAATACAAAAGGCACAATGCCGACTTAAGTACTAGAAGACTTACTCTTCCTACTGTCTATGTTTTGAACCATTCCTATGACACTAGTTATTGATTCCGATGCCTCACTACAGGTTTACTGTATCCCTTGGACCTTCTTATTGACGATGAAACACAGACATTGCATCGGAATTAAATACAAAAGGCACAATGCCGACTTTAGTACAAGAAGACTGTTTCTTCCTACTGTCTATTTTTTGGACCATTCCTGTGATACTTGTTATAGATTCCGATGCTTCACTTCAGGTTTACTGTATCCCTGTGACCTTCTTATTGACGGTGAAACACAGAAATTGCATCGGAATTAAACACATAAGTCTCAATGCCGACTCAACTACAAGAAAACTGACTCTTCCTACGTCCTTGCTTTGAACCATTCCTGTGACACTAGTTATACATTCCGATGCTTCACTTCAGGTTTACTGTATCCCTCTGACGTTCCTCTTGATGATGAAACACAGAAATTGCATCGAAATCAAATAGAAAAGGCACAATGCCGACTTAAGTACAACAAGACTGACTTTTCTTACTGTCTATGTTTTGAACCATTCCTGTGACACTAGTTATAGATTCCGATGCTTCACTTCAGGTTTACTGTATCCCTTGGACCTTCTTATTGACGACGAAACACAGATATTGCATCGGAATTAAATACAAAAGGCACAATGCCAACTTAAGTACAAGAATACTGATTCTTCCTACTGTCTACATTTTGAACCATCCCTGTGACTCTAGTTATAGATTCCGATGCTTCACTTCAGGTTTGCTGTATCCCTCTGACCTTCTTATTGACGATAAAACACAGAAAATGCATCGGAATTAAATAGAAAATGCGCAATGCTGACTAAAGTACAAGAAGACTGACTCTTCTTACTGTCTCTGTTTTGAACCATACCTGTGAGACCAGTTTTAGATTCCGATGCATCACAATATGTTTACTGTATCCCTTGGACTTTCTTATTGACGATGAAACACAGAAATTGGATCGCAATTAAATACAGAAGGCACCATGCCGACTTTAGAACAAGAAGACTGACTCTTCCTACTGACTATGTTTTGAACCATTCCTGGAACACTAGTTATAGATTCCGATGCCTCACTTCAGGTTTACTGTATCCCTTGGACCTTCTTATTGATGATGAAATACAGAAATTGCATCGGAATTAAATACAAAAGGCACAATGGCGACTTAAGTACTAGAAGACTCACTCTTCCTACTGTCTATGTTTTGAACCATTCCTGTGACACTAGTTATAGTTTCCGATGCCTCACTTCAGGTTTACTGTATCCCTTGGACCTTCATATTGACGATGAAACACAGAAATTGCATCGGAATTAAATACAAAAGGCACAATGCCGACTTTAGTACAAGACGACTGACTGTTCCTACTGTCTATTTTTTGAACCATTCTTGTGACACTTGTTATAGATTCCGATGCTTCACTTCAGGTTTACTGTATCCCTTGGACCATCTTATTGACGACGGAACACAGAATATGCATGGGAATTACATAGAAAAGGCACAATGCCGACTTAAGTACAAGAAGACTGACTCTTCCTACTGTCTGTGATTTGAACCATACATGTGACACTAGCTATAGATTCCGATGCTTCACTTCAGGTTTACTTTAGCCCTCTGATCTTCTTATTGACGATGAAACACAGAAATTGCAGCGGCATTAATTACAAAAGGCACAATGCCGACACAAATACATATTGACTGGCTCTTCTTACTCTCTATGCTATGAACCTTTCTTGTGAGACCGGTATTAGATTCCGATGCTTCACTTCAGGTTCACTGTATCCCTTGCACCTTCTTATTGACGACGAAACACAGAAATTGCATCGGAATTAAATAGAAAAGGCACAATGCCGACTTAAGTACAAGAGGACTGACTCTTCTTACTGGCTATGTTTTGAACATTTCCTGTTGGACCAGTTTTAGATTCCGATGCTTCGCAATATGTTTACTGTATCCCTTGGACCTTCTTATTGACGATGAAACACAGAAATTGCATCGGAATTAAATACAGAACGCACCATGCCACCTTAAGTACAAGAAGACTGACTCTTCTTACTGACTATGTTTTGAACCATTCCTGTGAAACTAGTTATAGATTCCGATGCCTCACTTCAGGTTTACTGTATCCCTCTGACCTTCTTATTGATGATGAAACACAGAAATTGCATCGGAATTAAATACAAAATGCACAATGCCGACTTAAGTACTAGAAGACTTACTCTTCCTACTGTCTATGTTTTGAACCATTCCTGTGACACTAGTTATAGATTCCGATGACTAACTTCAGGTTTACTGTATCCCTGGGACCTTCTTATTGACGATGAAACACAGAAATTGCATCGGAATTAAATACAAAAGGCACAATGCCGACTTTAGTACAAGAAGACTGTTTCTTCTTACTGTCTATTCTTTGCACCATTGCTGTGACACTTGTTATAGATTCCGATGCTTCACTTCAGGTATACTGTATCCCTGTGACCTTCTTATTGACGATGAAACACAGAAATTGCATCGGAATTAAATACAAAAGACTCAATGCCGACTCAAGTACAAGAAAACTGACTCTTCCTACGTCCTTGCTATGAACCATTCCTGTGACACTAGTTATACATTCCGATGCTTCCCTTCAGGTTTACTGTATCCCTCTGACCTTCTTCTTGATGATGAAACACAGAAATTGCATCGGAATTAATTAGAAAAGGCACAATGCCGACTTAAGTACAAGAAGACTGACTTCTCTTACTGTCTATGTTTTGAACCATTCCTGTGACACTAGTTACAGAATCCGATGCTTCACTTCAGGATTACTGTATCCCTTGGACCTTCAAAATGACGACGAAACATAGAATCTGCATCGGAAATAAATAGAAAAGGCACAATGCCGACTAAAGTACAAGAAGACTGACTCTTCCTACTGTCTCTGTTTTGAACCATTCCTGTGTCACTAGCTATAGATTCCGATGCTTTACCTCAGGTTTACTGTATCCCTCTGTCCTTCTAATTGACATTGAAACACATAAATTGCATCGGAATTAAATACAAAAGGCACAATGCCGACTCAAATACAAGATGACTGGCTCTTCTTACTCTCTATACTATGAAACTTTCCAGTGAGACCGGTATTAGATTCCGATGCTTCACTTCAGGTTTACTGTATCCCTTGGACCTTCTTATTGACGACGAAACACCGAAATTGCATCGGAATTAAATATAAAAGGCACGATGCCGACTTAAGTACAAGGGGACTGACTCTTCTTACTGGCTATGATTTGAACATTTCCTGTGAGACCAGTTTTAGATTCCGATGCTTCACAATAAGTTTACTATATCCCTTGGACATTCTTAATGATGATGAAACACAGAAATTGCATCGGAATTAAATACAAAAGGCACCATGCCGACTTAAGTACAAGAAGACTGACTCTTCTTACTGACTATAATTTGAACCATTCCTGTGACACTAGTTAAAGATTCCGATGCCTCACTTCAGGTTTACTGTATCCCTCTGACCTTCTTATTTACGATGAAACACAGAAATTGCATCGGAAATAAATGCAAAAGGCACAATGCCGACATAAGTACGTGAAGACTGACTCTTCCTACTGTCGATGTTTTGATCCATTCCGGTGACACTAGTTATAGATTCCGATGCTTCACTTTAGGTTTACTATATCACTAGGACCTTCTTATTGACGATGAAACACAGAAATTGCATCGGAATTAAATACAAAAGGCACAATGCCGACTTAAGTACAAGAAATCTGACTCTTCCTACTGTCTATGTTTTGAACCATTCCTGTGACACTAGTAATACATTCCGATGCTTCACTTCAGGTTTACTGTATCCCTCTCACCTTCTATTGACGATGAAACACAGAAATTGCATCGGAATTAAATACAAAAGGCACAGTGCCGACTTAAGTATAAGAAGACTGACTCTTCCTAATCTCAATGCTTTGAAACATTCCTGTGACACTAGTTATAGTTTCCGATGCTTCACTTCAGGTTTACTGTATCCCTCTGACCCTCTCATTGACGATGAAACACAGAAATTGCTTGGGAATTAAATACAAAAGGCTCAATGGCGACTTAAGTACTAGAAGACTTACTCATCCTACTGTCTATGTTTTGAACCATTCCTGTGACACTAGTTATAGATTCCGATGACTAACTTCAGGTTTACTGTATCCCTTGGACCTTCTTATTGATGATGAAACACAGAAATTTCATCGGAATTAAATAGAAAAGGCACAATGCCGACTTAAGTACAAGAAGACTGACTCTTCTTACTGACTATGCTTTGAACCATTCCTGTGTCACTAGTTATAGATTCCGATGACTAACTTCAGGTTTACAGTATCACTTGGACCTTCCTATTGATGATAAAACACAGATTTTTGCATCGGAATTAAATGCAAAAGGCACAATGCCGACTTAAGTACTAGAAGACTTACTCTTCCTACTGTCTATGTTTTTAACCATTCCTGTGACACTAGTTATAGATTCCGATGCCTCACTTCAGGTTTACTGTATCCCTTGGACCTTCGTATTGACGATGAAACACAGAAATTGCATCGGAATTAAATACAAAAGTCTCAATGCCGACTCAAGTACAAGAAAACGGACTCTTCCTACGTCCTTGCTTTGAACCATTTCTGTGACACTAGTCATACATTCCGATGCTTCACTTGAGGTTTACTGTATCCCTCTGACCTTCTTCTTGATGATGAAACACAGAAATTGCATCGGGAATAAATAGAAAAGTCACAATGCCGACTTAAGTACAAGGAGACTGACTTTTCTTACTGTCTATGTTTTGAACCATTCCTGTGACACTAGTTATAGATTCCGATGCTTCACTTCAGGTTTACTGTATCACTTGGACCTTCTTATTGACGACGAAAGATAGAATTTGCTCGGAATTAAATAGAAAAGGCACAATGCCGACTTAAGTACAAGAAGACTGACTCTTCCTACTGTCTCTGTTTTGAACCATTCCGGTGACACTAGCTATAGATTCCGATGCTTCACTTCAGGTTTACTGTAGCCCTCTGACCTTCTAATTGACGATGAAACACAGAAATTGCATCGGAATTAAATACAAAAGGCACAATGCCGACTCAAATACAAGATGACTGGCTATTCTTACTCTCTATGCTATGAACCTTTCCTGTGAGACCGGTATTAGATTCCGATGCTTCACTTCAGGTTTACTGTATCCCTTGGACCTTCTAATTGATGACGAAACACAGAAATTGCATCGGAATTAAATATAAAAGGCACAATGCCGACTTAAGTACAAGAGGACTGACTCTTCTTACTGGCTATGTTTTGAACATTTCCAGTGAGACCAGTTTTAGATTCCGATGCTTCACAATATGTTTACTGTATCCCTTGGACCTTCTTAATGATGATGAAACACAGAAATTGCATCGGAATTAAATACAAAATCACCATGGCGACTTAAGTACAAGAAGACTGACTTTTCTTACTGACTATGTTTTGAACCATTCCTGTGACACTAGTTATAGATTCCGATGCCTCACTTCAGGTTTACTGTATCCCTCTGACCTTCTTATTTATGATGAAACACAGAAATTGCATCGGAATTAAATGCAAAAGGCACAATGCCGACTTAAGTACAAGAAGACTGACTCTTCTTACTGTATATGTTTTGATCCATTCCGGTGACACTAGTTATAGTTTCCGATTCTTCACTTTAGGTTTACTGTATCACTAGGACCTTCTTATTGACGATGAAACACAGAAATTGCATCGGAATAAAATACAAAAGGCACAATGCCGACTCAAGTACAAGAAATCTGACTCTTCCTACTGTCTATGTTTTGAACCATTCCTGTGACACTAGTTATACATTCCGATGCTTCACTTCAGGTTTACTGTATCCCTCTGACCGTCTAATTGACGATGAAACACAGAAATTGCATCGGAATTAAATACAGAAGGCACCATGCCACCTTAAGTACAAGAAGACTGACTCTTCTTACTGACTATGTTTTGAACCATTCCAGTGAAACTAGTTATAGATTCCGATGCCTCACTTCAGGTTTACTGTATCCCTCTGACCTTCTTATTGACGATGAAACACAGAAATTGCATCGGAATTAATTACAAAAGGCACAATGCCGACTCAAATACTTATTGACTGGCTCTTCTTACTCTCTATGCTATGAACCTTTCCTGTGAGACCGGTATTAGATTCCGATGCTTCACTTCAGGTTTACTGTATCCCTTGGACCTTCTTCTTGATGATGAAACACAGAAATTGCGTCGGAATTAAATAGAAAAGGCACAATGCCGACTTTAGTACAAGAAGACTGACTTTTCTTACTATCTATGTTTTGAACCATTCCTATGACATTAGTTATAGATTCCGATGCTTCACTTCAGGTTTACTGTATCCCTTGGACCTTCTTATTGACGTCGAAACATAGAATCTGCATCGGAATTAAATAGAAAAGGCACAATGCCGAATTAAGTACAAGAAGACTGACTCTTCCTACTGTCTCTGTTTTGAACCATTCCTGTGACACTAGCTATAGATTCTGATGCTTCACTTCAGGTTTACTGTATCCCTTGGACCTTCTTATTGACGACGAAACATAGAATTTGCCTCGGAATTAAATAGAAAAGGCACAATGCCGACTTAAGTACAAGAAGACTGACTCTTCCTACTGTCTCTGTTTTGAACCATTCCTGTGACACTAGCAATAGATTCCGATGCTTCACTTCAGGTTTACTGTAGCCCTCTGACCTTCTAATTGACGATGAAACACAGAAATTGCATCGGAATTAAATACAAAAGGCACAATGCCGACTCAAATACAAGATGACTGGCTCTTCTTACTCTCTATGCTATGAACCTTTATTGTGAGACCGGTATTAGATTCCGATGCTTCACTTCAGGTTTACTGTATCCCTTGGACCTTCTTATTGACGACGAAACACAGAAATTGCATCGGAATTAAATATAAAAGGCACAATGCCGACTTAAGTACAAGAGGACTGACTCTTCTTACTGGCTATGCTTTGAACATTTCCTGTGAGACCAGTTTTAGATTCCGATGCTTCACAATATGTTTACTGTATCCCTTGGACCTTCTTAATGATGATGAAACACAGAAATTGCATCGGAATTAAATACAAATGGCACAGTGCCGACTTAAGTATAAGAAGACTGACTCTTCCTAATCTCAATGTTTGAACCATTCCCGTGACACGAGTTATAGATTCCGATGCTTCACTTCAGGTTTACTGTATCCCTCTGACCATCTTATTGACGATCAAACACAGAAATTGCATCGGAATTAAATACAAAGGCACAATGCCGACTTACGTACAAGAAGCCCGACTCATCCTTCTGTCTATGTTTAGAACCATTCCTGTGACACTAGTTATGGATTCCGATGCTTCACTTCAGGTTTACTGTATCCCTTGGACCTTCTCATTGACGACGAAACACAGAAACTGCATCGGAATTAAATAGAAAAGGCACAATGCCAACTTAAGTACAAGAAGACTGACTCTTCCAACTGTCTATGTTTTGAACCATTCCTGTGACACTAGTTATAGATTCCGATGCGTCACTTCAGGTTTGCTGTATCCCTCTGACCTTCGTATTGTAGATGAAACACAGAAATTGCATCGGAATTAAATACAGAAGGCACATTGCCGAATTAAGTACAAGTAGACTGACTCTTCTTACTGTCTATGTTTTGAACCATTGCTGTGACACTAGTTATAGATTCTGATGCCTCACTTCAGGTTTACTGTATCCCTCTGACCCTCTTATTGACGATGAAACACAGAAATTGCATCGGAATTAAATAGAAAATGCGCAATGCTGACTTAAGTACAAGAAGACTGACTCTTCTTACTGACTATGTTTTGAACCACTCCTGTGACACTAGTTATAGATTCCGATGCTTCACCTCAGGTTTACTGTATCCCTCTCACCCTCTTCTTGACGATGAAACACAGAAATTGCATCGGAATTAAATACAAAAGGCACAATGCCACTCTAATACAAGATGACTGGCTCTTCTTACTCTCTATGCTATGAACCTTTCCTGTGAGACCGGTATTATATTCCGATGCTTCACTTCAGGTTTACTGTATCCCTTGGACCTTCTTATTGACGACGAAACACAGAAATTGCATCGGAATTAAATAGAAAAGGCACAATGCCGACTTAAGTACAAGAGTACTGACTCTTCTTACTGGCTATGTTTTGAACATTTCCTGTTAGACTAGCTTTAGATTCCGATGCTTCGCAATATGTTTACTCTATCCCTTGGACCTTCTTATTGACGATGAAACTCAGAAATTGTATCGGAATTAAATACAGAAGGCACCATGCCGACTTAAGTACAAGAAGACTGACTCTTCTTACTGACTATGTTTTGAACCATTCCTGTGAAACTAGTTATAGATTCCGATGCCTCACTTCAGGTTTACTGTATCCCTCTGACCTTCTTATTGATGATGAAACACAGAAATTGCATCGGAATTAAATACAAAAGCCACAATGCCGACTTAAGTTCAAGAAGACTTACTCTTCCTACTGTCTATGTTTTGAACCATTCCTGTGACACTACTTATAGATTCCGATGCCTCACTTCAGGTTTACTGTATCCCTCTGACCTTCTTATTGACGATGAAACACAGAAATTGCATCGGAATTAAATTCAAAAGGCACAATGCCAACTCAAGTACAAGAAAACTGACTCTTCCTACTGTCCTTGTTTTAAACCATTCCTGTGACACTAGTTATACTTTCCGATGCTTCACTTCAGGTTTACTGTATCCCTCTGACCTTCTTCTTGATGATGAAACACAGAAATTGCATCGGAATTAAATAGAAAAGGCACAATGCCGACTTAAGTACAGGAAGACTGACTTTTCTTACTGTCTATGTTTTGAACCATTCCTGTGACACTAGTTATACATTCCGATGCTTCACTTCAGGTTTACTTTATCCCTCTGACCTTCTAATTGACGATGAAACACAGAAATTGCATCGCAATTAAATACAAAAGGCACAGTGCCGACTTAAATATAAGAAGACTGACTCTTCCTAATCTCTATGTTTTGAACCATTCCCGTGATACTAGTTATAGATTCCATTGCTTCACTTCAGGTTTACTGTATCCCTTGGACATTCTTATTGACGATGAAAGACAGAAATTGCATCGGAATTAAATACAAAAGGCACAATGCCGACTTACGTACAAGAAGACTGACTCATCCTTCTGGCTATGTTTTGAACCATTCCTGTGACACTAGTTATAGATTCCGATGCTTCACTTCAGGTTTACTGTATCCCTTGGACCTTGTCATTGACGACGAAACACAGTAACTGCATCGGAAATAAATAGAAAAGGCACAATGCCGACTTAAGTCCGAGAAGACTGACTCTTCCAACTTTCTACGTTTTGAACCATTCCTGTGACATTAGTTATAGATTCCGATGCTTCACTTCAGGTTAACTGCATCCCTCTGACTTTCTTACTGTCGATGAAACACAGAAATTGCATCGGAATTAAATACAAAAGGCACAATGCCGACTCAAATACTAGATGACAGGCTCTTCTTACTCTCTATGCTATGAACCTTCCCTGTGAGACCGGTATTAGTTTCCGATGCTTCACCTCAGGTTTACTGTATCCCTTGGACCTTCTTATTGACGACGAAACACAGAAATTGCATCGGAATTAAATATAAAGTGCATGATGCCGACTTAAGTACAAGAGGACTGACTCTTCTTACTGGCTATGTTTTAAACGTTTCCTGTGAGACCAGTTTTAGATTCCGATGCTTCACAATATGTTTACTGTATCCCTTGGACCTTCTTATTGACGATGAAACACAGAAAATGCATCCGAATTAAATACAAAAGGCACCATGCCGACTTAAGTACAAGAAGACTGACTCTTCTTACTGACTATGTTTTGAACCATTCCTGTGACACTAGTTATAGATTCCGATGCCTCACTTCAGGTTCACTGTATCCCTCTGACCTTCTTATTGATGATGAAACACAGAAATTGCATCGTAATTAAATAGAAAAGGCACAATGCCGACTTAAGTACAAGAAGACGTACTCTTCCTACTGTCTATGATTTGAACCATTCCTGTGACACTACTTGTAGATTCCGATGCCTCACTTCAGGTTTACTGTATCCCTTGGACCATCTTATTGACGATGAAACACAGAAATTGCATCGGAATTAAATACAAAAGGCACAATGCCTACTTAAGTACAAGAAGACTGACTATTCTTACTGTCTATGTTTTGAACCAAATACGGTGACACTAGTTATAGCTTCCGATGCTTCTCTTTAGGTTTACTGTATCACTTGGACCTTCTTATTGACGATGAAACACAGAAATTGCATCGGAATGAAATACAAAGGCACAAGCCGACTCAAGTACAAGAAATCTGACTCTTCCTACTGTCTATGATTTGAACCATTTCTGTGGCACTAGTTATACATTCCGATGCCTCTCTTCAGCTTTACTGTATCTCTCTGACCTTCTTATTGTCGATGAAACACAGAAATTGCATCGGAATTAAATACAAACGGCACAATGCCGACTTAAGTACAAGAGGACTGACTCTTCTTACTCTCTATGCTTTGAACCTTTCCAGTGAGTCCGGTTTTAGATTCCGATGCTTCACTTCAGGTTTACTGTATCCCTCTGACTTTCTTATTGACGATGAAACTCAGAAATTGCATCGGAATTAAATACAAAATGCACAATGCCGACACAAGTACAAGAAGACTGACTCTTCCCACTGTCTATGTTTGAAACATTCCTGTGACACTAGTTATTCATTCCGATGCTTCACTTCAGGTTTACAGTATCGCTCTGACCTTCTTCTTGCTGATGAAACACAGCAATTGCATCGGAATTAAATAGAAAAGGCACAATGCCGACTTAAGTACAAGAAGACTGGCTCTTCTTACTGTCTATGATTTGAACCATTCCTGTGACACTAGATATAGATTCCGATGCTTCACTTCAGGTGTACTGTATCCCTTGGACCTTCTTATTGACGATGAAACACAGAAATTGCATCGGGATTCAATATAAAAGGCACAATGCCGACTTAAGTACAACTAGACTGACTCTTCTCACAGTCTATGTTTTGAACCATTCCTGTGACACTAGTTATAGATTCTGATGCTTCACTTCAGTTTCACTGTATCCCTCTGACCTTCTCATTGACAATGAATCACAGAAATTGCATCGGAATTAAATACAAAACGCACAATGCCGACTTAAGTACAACAAGACTGCCTCTTCCTATTGTCTATGCTTTGAACCACTCCTGTGACACTAGTTATAGATTACGATGCTTTACTTCAGGTTTACTGTATCCCTTGGACCTTCTTGTTGACGAAGAAAGACAGAAATTGCATCGGAATCAAATACAAATGTCACAATGCCGACTTAAGTACAAGAGGACTGACTCTTCCTACTGTCTATGCTTTGAACCATTCCTATGACACTAGTTATAGATTCCGATGATTCAAATTACGTTTACTGTATCCCTTCGACCTACTTATTGACGATGAAACACAGAAAATGCATCGGAATTAAATAGAAAATGCACAATGCCGACTTAAGTACAAGAAGACTGACTCTTCTTACCGTCTATGATTTGAACCATTCCTGTGACACTAGATATAGATTCCGATGCTTCACTTCAGGTGTACTGTATCCCTCCGACCTTCTTTATGACGATGAAACACAGAAATTGCATCGGAAGTAAATACAAAAGGCACAGTGCCGACTTAAGTATAAGAAGACTGACTCTTTCTAATG
This sequence comes from Schistocerca piceifrons, assembly GCF_021461385.2. Taxonomy (NCBI): domain Eukaryota; kingdom Metazoa; phylum Arthropoda; class Insecta; order Orthoptera; family Acrididae; genus Schistocerca; species Schistocerca piceifrons. The sequence goes on along the minus strand of NW_025727396.1, from coordinate 4,714,633 downwards.
ACTATGTTATGAACCATTCCTGTGACACTAGTTATAGATTCCGAAGCTTAACTTCAGGTTTACTGTATCCCTCTGACCTTCTTATTGTCGATGAAACACAGAAATTGCATCGGAATTAAATACAAAAGCCACAATGCCGACTTAAGTACATGAGGACTGACTCTTCTTACTGTCTATGTTTTGAACCATTTTTGTGACACTAGTTATAGATTCCGATGCTTCACTTCAGGTTTACTGCATCCCTTGGACCTACTTATTGACGACGAAACACAGAAATTGCATCGGAATAAAATAGGAAAGCACAATGCCGACTTAAGTACAAGAAGACTGACCCTTCATATTGTCTTTGTTTTGAACGATTCCTGTGACACTAGTTATAGATTCCGATGCCTCACTTCAGGTTTACTGTACCCTGTGACCCTCTTATTGACGATGAAACGCGGAAATTGCATCGGAATTAAATAGAAAAGACACAATGCCGACTTAAGTACAAGAAGACTGACTCTTCTTACTGTCTATGTTTTGAACCATTACTGTGACACTAGTTATAGATTCCGATGCTTCACTTCTGGTTTACTGTATCCCTTGGATCTTCTTATTGACGACGAAACACAGAATATGCGTCGGAATTAAATAGAAAAGGCTCAATGCCGACTTAAGTACAAGAAGACTGACTCTTCCTACTGTCTCTGTTTTGAACCATTCCTGTGACACTAGTTATAGATTCTGATGCTTCACTTCAGGTTTAGTGTATCCCTCTGACCTTCTTATTGACGATGAAACACAGAAATTGCAGCGGAATTAAATACAAAAGGCACAACGCCGACTTAAGTACAAGAAGACTGTCTCTTCTTTCTGACTATGTTGTGAACATTTCCTGTGGGACCAGTTTTAGATTCCGATGCTTCACTATATGTTTACTGTATCCCTTGGACCTTCTTATTGACGATGAAACACATACATTCCATCGGAATTAAATAGAAAAGGCACAATGCCGACTTAAGTACAAGGAGACAGACTCTTCCTACTGTCTATGTTTTTACCATTCCTGTGACACTAGTTATACATTCCGATGCTTCACATCAGGTTTACTGTATCCCTCTGACCTTCTTATTGACGATGTAACACAGAAATTGCATCGGAATTAATACAAAAGGCACAATGCCGACTTAAGTACAAGAAGACTGTCTCTTCTTTCTGACTATGTTGTGAACATTTCCTGTGAGACCAGTTTTAGATTCCGATGCTTCACTATATGTTTACTGTATCCCCCTGACCTTCTTATTGACGATGAAACACTGAAATTGCATCGGAATTAAATACAAAAGGCACAATGCCGAATCAAGTACAAGAAGACTGACTCTTCCTACTGTCTATGTTTTGAACCATTCCTGTGACACTAGTTATAGCTTCCGATGATTCACTTCAGGTTTACTGTATACCTCTGACCTTCTTATTGACGATGAAACACAGAAATTGCATCGGAATTAAATAGAAAAGGCTGAATGCCAACTTAAGTACAAGGTGACTGACTCTTCTTACTGTCTATGATATGAACCATTCCTATGACACTAGTTATAGATTCCGATGCTTCACTTCAGGTTTACTGTATCCCTCTGACCTTATTGACGTTAAATCAAAGAAATTGCATCGGAATTAAATAGAAAATGCACAATGCTGACTTAAGTACAAGCAGACTGACTCTTCTTACTCACTATGTTTTGAACTATTCCTGAGACACTAATTGTAGATTCCGTTGCTACACTTTGGGTTTACTGTATCACTTGGAACCTCTTATTGACGATGAAACACAGAAATGGCATCGGAATTAAATACAAAAGGCATAATGCCGACACAAGTACAAGAAGGCTGACTCTTCCTACAGTCTATGTTTGAAACATTCCTGTGACACTAGTTATACATTCCGATGCTTCACGTCAGGTTTACTGTATCCCTCTGACCTTCTTATTGACGTTAAAACACAGAAATTGCATCGGAATTAAATAGAAAATGCACAATGCTGACTAAAGTGCAAGCAGACTGACTCTTCTTACTCACTATGTTTTGAACTATTCCTGAGACACTAATTATAGATTCCGTTGCTACACTTTGGGTTTACTGTATCACTTGGAACTTCTTATTGACGATGAAACACAGAAATTGCATCGGAATTAAATACAAAAGGCACAATGCAGACTTAGGTACAAGAAGACTGACTCTTCTCACTGTCTATGTTTTGAACCATTCCTGTGACACTAGTTATAGATTCCGATGCTTCACTTCAGGTTTACTGTATCCCTCTGACCTTCTTATTGACGATGAAACTTAGAAATTGCATCGGAATTAAATACAAAAGGCACAATGCCTTCTCAAATAATAGATGACTGGCTCTTCTTACTCTCTATGCTTTGAACCTTTCCAGTGAGTCCGGTTTTAGATTCCGTTGCTTCACTTCAGGTTTACTGTATCCCTCTGACTTTCTTATTGACGATGAAACTCAGAAATTGCATCGGAATTAAATACAAAATGCACAATGCCGACACAAGTACAAGAAGACTGACTCTTCCTACTGTCTATGTTTGAAACATTCCTGTGACACTAGTTATTCATTCCGATGCTTCACTTCAGGTTTACAGTATCGCTCTGACCTTCTTCTTGATGATGAAACACAGCAATTGCATGGGAATTAAATAGAAAAGGCACAATGCCGACTTAAGTACAAGAAGACTGACTCTTCTTACTGTCTATGATTTGAACCATTCCTGTGACACTAGATATAGATTCCGATGCTTCACTTCAGGTGTACTGTATCCCTTGGACCTTCTTATTGACGATGAAACACAGAAATTGCGTCGGGATTCAATATAAAAGGCACAATGCCGACTTAAGTACAACTAGACTGACTCTTCTCACTGTCTATGTTTTGAACCATTCCTGTGACACTAGTTATAGATTCTGATGCTTCACTTCAGTTTCACTGTATCCCTCTGACCTTCTCATTGACGATGAATCACAGAAATTGCATCGGAATTAAATACAAAACGCACAATGCCGACTTAAGTACAACAAGACTGCCTCTTCCTATTGTCTATGCTTTGAACCACTCCTGTGACACTAGTTATAGATTACGATGCTCTACTTCAGGTTTACTGTATCCCTTGGACCTTCTTGTTGACGATGAAACACAGAAATTGCATCGGAATCAAATACAAATGTCACAATGCCGACTTAAGTACAAGAGGACTGACTCTTCCTACTGTCTATGCTTTGAACCATTCCTATGACACTAGTTATAGATTCCGATGATTCAAATTACGTTTACTGTATCCCTTTGACCTACTTATTGACGATGAAACACAGAAAATGCATCGGAATTAAATAGAAAATGCACAATGCCGACTTAAGTACAAGAAGACTGACTCTTCTTACTGTCTATGATTTGAACCATTCCTGTGACACTAGATATAGATTCCGATGCTTCACTTCAGGTGTACTGTATCCCTCCGACCTTCTTTATGACGATGAAACACAGAAATTGCATCGGAAGTAAATACAAAAGGCACAGTGCCGACTTAAGTATAAGAAGACTGACTCTTTCTAATCTCTATGTTATGAACCATTCCTGTGACACTAGTTATAGATTCCGAAGCTTAACTTCAGGTTTACTGTATCCCTCTGACGTTATTGACGATGAAACACAGAAATTGCATCGGAATTAAATACAACAGGCACAATGCCGACTTACGAACAAGTAGACTGACTCATCTTACTGTCTATTTTTTGAACCATTCCTGTGACACTAGTTATAGATTCCGATGCTTCACTTCAGGTTTACTGTATCCCTCTGACCTTCGTATTGTCGATGAAACACAGAAATTGCATCGGAATTAAATACAAAAGCCACAATGCCGACTTAAGTACATGAGGACTGACTCTTCTTACTGTCTATGTTTTGAACCATTTTTGTGACACTAGTTACAGATTCCGATGCTTCACTTCAGGTTTACTGCATCCCTTGGACCTACTTATTGACGACGAAACACAGAAATTGCATCGGAATAAAATAGGAAAGGTACAATGCCGACTTAAGTACAAGAAGACTGACCCTTCATATTGTCTTTGTTTTGAACGATTCCTGTGACACTAGTTATAGATTCCGATGCCTCACTTCAGGTCTACTGTACCCTGTGACCCTCTTATTGACGATGAAACGCAGAAATTGCATCGGAATTAAATAGAAAAGACACAATGCCGACTTAAGTACAAGAAGACTGACTCTTCTTACTGTCTATGTTTTGAACCATTACTGTGACACTAGTTATAGATTCCGATGCATCACCTCTGGTTTACTGTATCCCTTGGATCTTCTTATTGACGACGAAACACAGAATTTGCATCGGAATTAAATAGAAAAGGCTCAATGCCGACTTAGGTACATAAAAGACTGACTCTTCCTACTGTCTCTGCTTTGAACCATTCCTGTGACACTAGTTATAGATTCTGATGCTTCACTTCAGGTTTAGTGTATCCCTCTGACCTTCTTATTGACGATGAAAGACAGAAATTGCAGCGGAATTAAATACAAAAGGCACAACGCCGACTTAAGTACAAGAAGACTGTCTCTTCTTTCTGACTATGTTGTGAACATTTCCTGTGAGACCAGTTTTAGATTCCGATGCTTCACTATATGTTTACTGTATCCCATGGACCTTCTTATTGACGATGAAACACATACATTGCATCGGAATTAAATAGAAAAGGCACAATGCCGACTTAAGTACAAGAAGACAGACTCTTCCTACTGTCTATGTTTTAACCATTCCTGTGACACTAGTTATGGATTCCGATGCTCCACTTCAGGTTTACTGATTCCCTCTGACCTTCTTATTGATAATGAAACACAGAAACTGCATCGGAATTAAATACAAAAGGCAGAATGCCGACTCAAATAAAAGATGACTGGCTCTTCTTACTCTCTATGGTTTGCACCTTTCCTGAGAGACCGGTTTTAGATTCCGGTGCTTCACTTTAGGTTCACTGTGTCCCTTGGACCTTCTTATTGACGACGAAACGCAGAAATTGCATCAAAATAACATAGAAAAGGCACAATGCCGACTTAAGTAAAAGAAGACTGACTCTTCTTACTTACAATGTTTTGAACATTTCCTGTGAGACCAGTTTTAGATTCAGATGCTTCACTATGTGTGTACTGTATCCCTTGGACCTTCTTATTGACGATGAAACACAAAAATTGCATCGAAATTAAATACAAAAGGCACAATGCCGACTTAAGTACAAGAAGAATGACTCTTCTTACTGTCTATGTTTTGAACCATTCCTGTGACACTAGTTATAGATTTCGATGCTTCACTTCACGTTTACCGTATCCCTCCGACCATCTTATTGACGATGAAACACAGAAATTGCATCGAAATTAAATACAAAAGGCACAATGCCGACTTAAGTACAAGAAGACTGTCTCTTCTTTCTGACTATGATGTGAACATTTCCTGTGAGACCAGTTTTCGATTCCGATGCTTCACTATATGTTTATTGAATCCCTTGGACCTTCTTATTGACGATGAAACACAGAAATTGCATCGGAATTAAATACAAAGGGCACAATGCCGACTTTAGTACAAGCAGACTGACTCCTCTTACTGTCTATGTTTAAAACCATTCCTGTGACACTAGTTATAGATTCCGATGCTTCACTTCAGGTTTACTGTATTCCTCTGACATTCTTATTGACGATGAAACACAAAATTGCATCGGAATTAAATACAAAGGGCACAATGCCGACTTTAGTACAAGCAGACTGACTCTTCTTACTGTCTATGTTTAAAACCATTCCTGTGACACTAGTTATAGACTCCGATGCTTCACTTCAGGTTTACTGTATTCCTCTGACATTCTTATTTACGATGAAACACAGAAATTGCATCGGAATTAAATAATAAATGCACAATGCCGACTTAAGTACAAGAAGACTGACTCTTCTTACTGTCTATGTTTTGAACCATTCCGGTGACACTAGTTATAGTTTCTGATGCTTCACTTTAGGTTTACTGTATCACTTGGACCTTCATATTGACGATGAAACACAGAAATTGCATCTGAATTAAATACAAAAGGCACAATGCCGACTCAAGTACAATATGACTGACTACTCCTACTGTCTAGGTTTTGAACCATTCCTGTGACACTAGTTATACATTCCGATGCTTCACTTCAGGTTTACTGTATCCCTCTGACCTTCGTATTGACGATGAAACACAGAAATTGCATCGAAATTAAATACAAAATACACAATGCCGACTTAAGTACAAGAAGACTGTCTCTTCCTTCTGACTATGTTGTGAACATTTCCAGTGAGACCAGTTTTAGATTCCGATGTTTCGCTATATGTTTATTGTATATCTTGGACCTTCTTATTGAGGATGAAACACAGAAATTGCATCGCAATTAAATACAATAGGCACAATGCCGACTTAAGTACTAGAAGACTGACACTTCTTACTGTCTATGTTTTGAACCATTCCGGTGACACTAGTTATGGTTTCCGATGCTTCGCTTCAGGTTTACTGTATCACTTGGACCTTCTTATTGACGATGAAACACAGAAATGGCATCGGAATCAAATACAAAAGGCACTATGCCGACTTAAGTACAAGAAGACTGACTCTTCTTACTGCCTATGTTTTAAACCATTCCAGTGACACTGGTTATAGTTTCAGATGCTTCACTTCAGGTTTACTGTATCACAAGGACCTTCTTATTGACGATGAAACACAGAAATTGCATCGGAATTAAATACAAAAGGCACAATGCCGACTTAAGTACAAGAAGACTGACTCTTCTTACTGTCTATGTTTTGAACAATTCCTGCGACACTAGTTATAGATTCCGATGCTTCATTTAAGGTTTTCTGTATCCTTTTGACCTTCTTATTGACGATGAAACACAGAAATTGCATCGGAATTAAATAGAAAAGCCACAATGCCGAATTAAGTACAAGAAGACTGACTCTTCTTACTGTCTATATTTTGAACCATTACTGTGACACTAGTTATAGATTCCGATGCTTCACTTCAGGTTTACTGTATCCCTCCGTTCTTCTTATTGACGATGAAACACAGAAATTGCATCGGAATTAAATACAAAAGGCACAATGCCGACTTAAGTACAAGAAGACTGTCTCTTCTTTCTGACTATGATGTGACCATTTCCTGTGAGACCAGTTTTAGATTCCGATGCTTCACTATATGTTTATTGAATCCCTTGGACCTTCTTATTGACGATGAAACACAGAAATTGCATCGGAATTAAATACAAAAGGCTCAATGCCGACTTTAGTACAAGCAGACTGACTCTTCTTACTTACTATGATTTGAACATTTTCTGTGAGACCAGTTTTAGATTCCGATGCTTCACTATGTGTGTACTGTATCCCTTGGCCCTTCTTATTGACGATGAAACACAGAAATTGCATCGAAATTAAATACAAAAGGCACAATGCCGACTTAAGTACAAGAAGAATGACTCTTCTTACTGTCTATGTTTTGAACCATTCCTGTGACACTACTTATAGATTCCGATGCTTCACTTCAGGTTTACTGTATCCCTCTGACCCTCTTAATGACGATGAAACACAGAAATAACATCGGAATTAAATAGAAAAGCCACAATGCCGAATTAAGTACAAGAAGACTGACTCTTCTTACTGTCTATGCTTTGAACCATTACTGTGACACTAGTTATAGATTCCGATGCTTCACTTCAGGTTTACTGTATCCCTCCGTTCTTCTTATTGACGATGAAACACAGAAATTGCATCGGAATTAAATACAAAAGGCACAATGCCGACTTAAGTACAAGAAGACTGTCTCTTCTTTCTGACTATGATGTGACCATTTCCTGTGAGACCAGTTTTAGATTCCGATACTTCACTATATGTTTATTGAATCCCTTGGACCTTCTTATTGACGATGAAACACAGAAATTGCATCGGAATCAAATACAAAAGGCTCAATGCCGACTTTAGTACAAGCAGACAGACTCTTCTTACTGTCTATGTTTAAAAACATTCCTGTGCACTAGTTGTAGATTCCGATGCTTCACTTCAGGTTTACTGCATTCCTCTGACATTCTTATTTACGATGAAACACAGAAATTGCATCGGAATTAAATAGAAAAGGCACAATGCCGACTTAAGTACAAGAAGACTGACTCTTCCTACTGTCTATGTTTTGAACCATTCCGGTGACACTAGTTATAGTTTCCGATGCTTCACTTCAGGTTTACTGTAACACTTGGACCTTCATATTGACGATGAAACACAGAAATTGCATCGGAATTAAATACAAAAAGGCACAATGCCGACTCAAATACAAGAAGACTGACTCTTCCTACTGTCTATGTTTTGAAACATTCCTGTGACACTAGTTATACATTCCGAAGCTTCACTTCAGGTTTACTGTATCCCTCTGACCTTCTTATTGACGATGAAATACAGAAATTACATCGGAATTAAATACAAAAGGCACAATGCCGACTTAAGTACAAGAAGACTGTCTCTTCTTTCTGACTATGTTGTGAACATTTCCTGTGGGACAAGTTTTAGATTCCGATGCATCACTATATGTTTATTGTATCCCTTGGACCTTCTTATTGATGATGAAACACAGAAATTGCATCGCAATTAAATACAAAAGGCACAATGCCGACTTAGGTACAAGAAGACTGACTCTTCTTACTCTCTATGTTTTGAACAATTCCTGTGACACTAGTTATAGATTCCGGTGCTTCACTTAAGGTTTACTGTATCCCTCTGACCTTCGTATTGACGACGAAACACAGAAACTGCATCGGAATTAAATAGAAAAGGCACAATGCCGACTTAAGTACAAGAAGACTGACTCTTCTTACTCTCTATGTTTTGAATCTTTTCTGTGACACTAGTTATAGATTCCGATGCTTCACTACAGGTTTACTGCATCCCTCTGACCTTCTTCTTGATGATGAATTACAGAAATTGCATCGGAATTAAATAGAAAAGGCACAATGCCGACTTAACTACAAGAAGACTGACTCTTCTTACTGTCTATGATATAAACCATTCCTGTGACACTAGTTATAGATTCCGATGCCTCACTTCAGGTGTACTGTATCCCTTGGACCTTCTTATTGACGATGAAACACAGAAATTGCATCGGAATTAAATACAAAAGGCACAATGCCGACTTAAGTACAAGAAGACTGTCTCTTTTTTCTGACTATGTTGTGAACATTTCCAGTGAGACCAGTTTTAGATTCTGATGCTTCACTATATGTTTATTGTATCCCTTGTACCTTCTTATTCACGACGAAACACAGAATTTGCAACGGAATTAAATACAAACGGCACAATGCCGACTTAAGTACAAGAAGACTGACTCTTCTTACTGTCTATCTTTTGAACCATTCCTGTGAGACTAGTTATAGATTCCGATGCTTCACTTCAGGTTTACTGTATCCCTTGGACCTTCATATTGACGATGAAACACAGAAATTGCATCTGAATTAAATACAAAAGGCACAATGCCGACTCAAGTACAATATGACTGACTACTCCTACTGTCTAGGTTTTGAACCATTCCTGTGACACTAGTTATACATTCCGATGCTTCACTTCAGGTTTACTGTATCCCTCTGACCTTCGTATTGACGATGAAACACAGAAATTGCATCGAAATTAAATACAAAATACACAATGCCGACTTAAGTACAAGAAGACTGTCTCTTCCTTCTGACTATGTTGTGAACATTTCCAGTGAGACCAGTTTTAGATTCCGATGTTTCGCTATATGTTTATTGTATCCCTTGGACCTTCTTATTGAGGATGAAACACAGAAATTGCATCGCAATTAAATACAAAAGGCACAATGCCGACTTAAGTACTAGAAGACTGACACTTCTTACTGTCTATGTTTTGAACCATTCCGGTGACACTAGTTATGGTTTCCGATGCTTCGCTTCAGGTTTACTGTATCACTTGGACCTTCTTATTGACGATGAAACACAGAAATGGCATCGGAATCAAATACAAAAGGCACTATGCCGACTTAAGTACAAGAAGACTGACTCTTCTTACTGCCTATGTTTTAAACCATTCCAGTGACACTGGTTATAGTTTCAGATGCTTCACTTCAGGTTTACTGTATCACAAGGACCTTCTTATTGACGATGAAACACAGAAATTGCATCGGAATTAAATACAAAAGGCACAATGCCGACTTAAGTACAAGAAGACTGACTCTTCTTACTGTCTATGTTTTGAACAATTCCTGCGACACTAGTTATAGATTCCGATGCTTCATTTAAGGTTTTCTGTATCCTTTTGACCTTCTTATTGACGATGAAACACAGAAATTGCATCGGAATTAAATAGAAAAGCCACAATGCCGAATTAAGTACAAGAAGACTGACTCTTCTTACTGTCTATATTTTGAACCATTACTGTGACACTAGTTATAGATTCCGATGCTTCACTTCAGGTTTACTGTATCCCTCCGTTCTTCTTATTGACGATGAAACACAGAAATTGCATCGGAATTAAATACAAAAGGCACAATGCCGACTTAAGTACAAGAAGACTGTCTCTTCTTTCTGACTATGATGTGACCATTTCCTGTGAGACCAGTTTTAGATTCCGATGCTTCACTATATGTTTATTGAATCCCTTGGACCTTCTTATTGACGATGAAACACAGAAATTGCATCGGAATTAAATACAAAAGGCTCAATGCCGACTTTAGTACAAGCAGACTGACTCTTCTTACTTACTATGATTTGAACATTTTCTGTGAGACCAGTTTTAGATTCCGATGCTTCACTATGTGTGTACTGTATCCCTTGGCCCTTCTTATTGACGATGAAACACAGAAATTGCATCGAAATTAAATACAAAAGGCACAATGCCGACTTAAGTACAAGAAGAATGACTCTTCTTACTGTCTATGTTTTGAACCATTCCTGTGACACTAGTTATAGATTCCGATGCTTCACTTCAGGTTTACTGTATCCCTCTGACCCTCTTAATGACGATGAAACACAGAAATAACATCGGAATTATATAGAAAAGCCACAATGCCGAATTAAGTACAAGAAGACTGACTCTTCTTACTGTCTATGCTTTGAACCATTACTGTGACACTAGTTATAGATTCCGATGCTTCACTTCAGGTTTACTGTATCCCTCCGTTCTTCTTATTGACGATGAAACACAGAAATTGCATCGGAATTAAATACAAAAGGCACAATGCCGACTTAAGTACAAGAAGACTGTCTCTTCTTTCTGACTATGATGTGACCATTTCCTGTGAGACCAGTTTTAGATTCCGATACTTCACTATATGTTTATTGAATCCCTTGGACCTTCTTATTGACGATGAAACACAGAAATTGCATCGGAATCAAATACAAAAGGCTCAATGCCGACTTTAGTACAAGCAGACTGACTCTTCTTACTGTCTATGTTTAAAAACATTCCTGTGCACTAGTTGTAGATTCCGATGCTTCACTTCAGGTTTACTGCATTCCTCTGACATTCTTATTTACGATGAAACACAGAAATTGCATCGGAATTAAATAGAAAAGGCACAATGCCGACTTAAGTACAAGAAGACTGACTCTTCCTACTGTCTATGTTTTGAACCATTCCGGTGACACTAGTTATAGTTTCCGATGCTTCACTTCAGGTTTACTGTAACACTTGGACCTTCATATTGACGATGAAACACAGAAATTGCATCGGAATTAAATACAAAAAGGCACAATGCCGACTCAAATACAAGAAGACTGACTCTTCCTACTGTCTATGTTTTGAAACATTCCTGTGACACTAGTTATACATTCCGAAGCTTCACTTCAGGTTTACTGTATCCCTCTAACCTTCTTATTGACGATGAAATACAGAAATTACATCGGAATTAAATACAAAAGGCACAATGCCGACTTAAGTACAAGAAGACTGTCTCTTCTTTCTGACTATGTTGTGAACATTTCCTGTGGGACAAGTTTTAGATTCCGATGCATCACTATATGTTTATTGTATCCCTTGGACCTTCTTATTGATGATGAAACACAGAAATTGCATCGCAATTAAATACAAAAGGCACAATGCCGACTTAGGTACAAGAAGACTGACTCTTCTTACTCTCTATGTTTTGAACAATTCCTGTGACACTAGTTATAGATTCCGGTGCTTCACTTAAGGTTTACTGTATCCCTCTGACCTTCGTATTGACGACGAAACACAGAAACTGCATCGGAATTAAATAGAAAAGGCACAATGCCGACTTAAGTACAAGAAGACTGACTCTTCTTACTCTCTATGTTTTGAATCTTTTCTGTGACACTAGTTATAGATTCCGATGCTTCACTACAGGTTTACTGCATCCCTCTGACCTTCTTCTTGATGATGAATTACAGAAATTGCATCGGAATTAAATAGAAAAGGCACAATGCCGATTTAACTACAAGAAGACTGACTCTTCTTACTGTCTATGATATAAACCATTCCTGTGACACTAGTTATAGATTCCGATGCCTCACTTCAGGTGTACTGTATCCCTTGGACCTTCTTATTGACGATGAAACACAGAAATTGCATCGGAATTAAATACAAAAGGCACAATGCCGACTTAAGTACAAGAAGACTGTCTCTTTTTTCTGACTATGTTGTGAACATTTCCAGTGAGACCAGTTTTAGATTCTGATGCTTCACTATATGTTTATTGTATCCCTTGTACCTTCTTATTCACGACGAAACACAGAATTTGCAACGGAATTAAATACAAACGGCACAATGCCGACTTAAGTACAAGAAGACTGACTCTTCTTACTGTCTATCTTTTGAACCATTCCTGTGAGACTAGTTATAGATTCCGATGCTTCACTTCAGGTTTACTGTATCCCTTGGACCTTCTCATTGACGACGAACACAGATATTGCATCGGAATTAAATAGAAAAGGCACTATGCCGACTTAAGTACAGGAAGACTGACTCTTCCTACTCTCTATGTTTTGAACCATTCCTGTGACACTAGTTATAGATTCCGATGCTTCACTTCCGGTTTACTGTATCCCTCTGACCTTCTTATTGACGATGAAACACAGAAATTGCATCGGAGTTAAATACAAAAGGCACAATGCCGACTTAAGTACAAGAAGACTGTCTCTTCTTTCTGACTATGTTGTGAACATTTCCTGTGAGGCCAGTTTTAGATTCCGATGCTTCACTATAAGTTTATTGTATCCCTTGGACCTTCTTATTGACGACGAAGCACAGAAATTGCATCGCAATTAAATACAAAAGGCACAATGCCGACTTAAGTACAAATAGACTGACTCTTCTTACTCTCTATGTTTTGAACAATTCCTGTGACACTAGTTATAGATTCCGATGCTTCACTTAAGGTTTACTGTATCCCTCTGACCTTCGTAGTGACGACGAAACACAGAAACTGCATCGGAATTAAATAGAAAAGGCACAATGCCGACTTAAGTACTAGAAGACTGACTCTTCTTACTCTCTATGTTTTGAACCTTTTCTGTGACACTAGTTATAGATTCCGATGCTTCACTACAGGTTTACTGCATCCCTCTGACCTTCTTCTTGATGATGAATTACAGAAATTGCATCGGCATTAAATAGAAAAGGCACAATGCCGACTTAGGTACAAGAAGACTGACTCTTCTTACTGTCTATGATATAAACCATTCCTGTGACACTAGTTATAGATTCCGATGCCTCACTTCAGGTGTACTGTATCCCTTGGACCTTCTTATTGACGATGAAACACAGAAATTGCATCGGGATTAAATACAAAAGGCACAATGCCGACTTAAGTACAAGTAGACTGACTCTTCTTACTGTCTATTTTTTGAACCATGCCTGTGACACTAGTTATAGATTCTGATGCTTCACTTCAATTTTACTGTATCCCTCTGACCTTCTTATTGACGATGAAGCACAGAAATAGCATCGGAATTAAATACAAAAGGCACAATGCCGACTTAAGTACAAGAAGACTGACTCTTCCTACTGTCTATGTTTTGAACCATCCCTGTGACACTAGTTAGAGATTCCGATGCTTCACGTCAGGTTTACTGTATCCCTCTGACCTTCTAATTGACGATGAAACACAGAAATTGCATCGGAATTAAATACAAAAGGCACAATGCCGACTTAAGTACAAGAAGACAGACTCTTCTTACTGTCTATGTGTTGAACCATTACTGTGACACTAGTTATAGATTCCGATGCTTCACTTCAGGTTCACTGTATCCCTCTGACCATCTTATTGACGATGAAACACAGAAATTGCATCGGAATTAAATACAAAAGGCACAATGCCGACTTAAGTACAAGAAGACTTTCTCTTCTTTCTGACTATGTTGTGAACATTTAATGTGAGACCAGTTTTAGATTCCGATGCTTCACTATATGTTTATTGTATCCCTTGGACCTTCTTATTGACGACGAAACACAGAAATTGCATCGGAATTAAACACAAAAGGCACAATGCCGCCTTAAGTACAAGAAGACTTACTCTTCTTACTGTCTATGTTTAGAACCATTCCTGTGACACTAGTTGTAGATTCCGATGCTTCACTTCAGGTTTACTGTATCCCTCTGACCTTCTTATTGACGATGAAACACAGAAATTACATCGGAATTAAATACAAAAGGCACAATGCCGACTTAAGTACAAGAAGACTGTCTCTTCTTTCTGACTATGTTGCGAACATTTCCTGTGGGACAAGTTTTAGATTCCGATGCATCACTATATGTTTATTGAATCCCTTGGACCTTCTTATTGATGATGAAACACAGAAATTGCATCGCAATTAAATACAAAAGGCACAATGCCGACTTAAGTACAAGAAGACTGACTCTTCTTACTCTCTATGTTTTGAACAATTCCTGTGACACTAGTTATAGATTCCGATGCTTCACTTAAGGTTTACTGTATCCCTCTGACCTTCGTATTGACGACGAAACACAGAAACTGCATCGGAATTAAATAGAAAAGGCACAATGCCGACTTAAGTACAAGAAGACTGACTCTTCTTACTCTCTATGTTTTGAACATTTTCTGTGACACTAGTTATAGATTCCGATGCTTCACTACAGGTTTACTGCATCCCTCTGACCTTCTTCTTGATGATGAATTACAGAAATTGCATCGGAATTAAATAGAAAAGGCACAATGCCGACTTAACTACAAGAAGACTGACTCTTCTTACTGTCTATGATATAAACCTTTCCTGTGACACTAGTTATAGATTCCGATGCCTCACTTCAGGTGTACTGTATCCCTTGGACCTTCTTATTGACGATGAAACACAGAAATTGCATCGGAATTAAATACAAAAGGCACAATGCCGACTTAAGTACAAGAAGACTGTCTCTTTTTTCTGACTATGTTGTGAACATTTCCAGTGAGACCAGTTTTAGATTCTGATGCTTCACTATATGTTTATTGTATCCCTTGTACCTTCTTATTCACGACGAAACACAGAATTTGCATCGGAATTAAATACAAACGGCACAATGCCGACTTAAGTACAAGAAGACTGACTCTTCTTACTGTCTATCTTTTGAACCCTTCCTGTGAGACTAGTTATAGATTCCGATGCTTCACTTCAGGTTTACTGTATCCCTTGGACCTTCTTATTGACGACGAAACACAGATATTGCATCGGAATTAAAGAGAAAAGGCACTATGCCGACTTAAGTACAGGAAGACTGACTCTTCCTACTCTCTATGTTTTGAACCATTCCTGTGACACTAGTTATAGATTCCGATGCTTCACTTCCGGTTTACTGTATCCCTCGGACCTTCTTATTGACGATGAAACACAGAAATTGCATCGGAGTTAAATACAAAAGGCACAATGCCGACTTAAGTACAAGAAGACTGTCTCTTCTTTCTGACTATGTTGTGAACATTTCCTGTGAGGCCAGT
Organism: Schistocerca piceifrons; assembly: GCF_021461385.2. Classification (NCBI taxonomy): domain Eukaryota; kingdom Metazoa; phylum Arthropoda; class Insecta; order Orthoptera; family Acrididae; genus Schistocerca; species Schistocerca piceifrons. Next base: position 4,698,620 of record NW_025727396.1, on the reverse strand, counting down.
TTTAGATTCCGATGCTCCACTATAAGTTTATTGTATCCCTTGGACCTTCTTATTGACGACGAAACACAGAAATTGCATCGGAATTAAATACCAAAGGCACTATGCCGCCTTAAGTACAAGAAGACTTACTCTTTTTACTGTCTATGTTTAGAACCATTCCTGTGACACTAGTTATAGATTCCGATGCTTCACGTCAGGTTTACTGTATCCCTCTGACCCTCTTATTGACGATGAAACACAGAAATTGCATCGGAATTAAATAGAAAAGCCACAATGTCGACTTAAGTACAAGAAGACTGACTCTTCTTACTGTCTATGTTTTGAACCATTACTGTGACACTAGTTATAGATTCCGATGCTTCACATCAGGTTTACTGTATCCCTCTGTTCTTCTTATTGACGATGAAACACAGAAATTGCATCGCAATTAAATACAAAAGGCACAATGCCGACTTAAGTACAAGAAGACTGACTCTTCTTACTCTCTATGTTTTGAACAATTCCTGTGACACTAGTTATAGATTCCGATGCTTCACTTAAGGTTTACTGTATCCCTCTGACCTTCGTATTGACGACGAAACACAGAAACTGCATCGGAATTAAATAGAAAAGGCACAATGCCGACTTAAGTACTAGAAGACTGACTCTTCTTACTCTCTATGTTTTGAACCTTTTCTGTGACACTAGTTATAGATTCCGATGCTTCACTACAGGTTTACTGCATCCCTCTGACCTTCTTCTTGATGATGAATTACAGAAATTGCATCGGCATTAAATAGAAAAGGCACAATGCCGACTTAGGTACAAGAAGACTGACTCTTCTTACTGTCTATGATATAAACCATTCCTGTGACACTAGTTATAGATTCCGATGCCTCACTTCAGGTGTACTGTATCCCTTGGACTTTCTTATTGACGATGAAACACAGAAATTGCATCGGGATTAAATACAAAAGGCACAATGCCGACTTAAGTACAAGTAGACTGACTCTTCTTACTGTCTATTTTTTGAACCATGCCTGTGACACTAGTTATAGATTCTAATGCTGCACTTCAATTTTACTGTATCCCTCTGACCTTCTTATTGACGATGAAGCACAGAAATTGCATCGGAATTAAATACAAAAGGCACAATGCCGACTTAAGTACAAGAAGACTGACTCTTCCTACTGTCTATGTTTTGAACCATCCCTGTGACACTAGTTAGAGATTCCGATGCTTCACGTCAGGTTTACTGTATCCCTCTGACCTTCTAATTGACGATGAAACACAGAAATTGCATCGGAATTAAATACAAAAGGCACAATGCCGGCTTAAGTACAAGAAGACAGACTCTTCTTACTGTCTATGTGTTGAACCATTACTGTGACACTAGTTATAGATTCCGATGCTTCACTTCAGGTTCACTGTATCCCTCTGACCATCTTATTGACGATGAAACACAGAAATTGCATCGGAATTAAATACAAAAGGCACAATGCCGACTTAAGTACAAGAAGACTTTCTCTTCTTTCTGACTATGTTGTGAACATTTCCTGTGAGACCAGTTTTAGATTCCGATGCTTCACTATATGTTTATTGTATCCCTTGGACCTTCTTATTGACGACGAAACACAGAAATTGCATCGGAATTAAACACAAAAGGCACAATGCCGCCTTAAGTACAAGAAGACTTACTCTTCTTACTGTCTACGTTTAGAACCATTCCTGTGACACTAGTTGTAGATTCCGATGCTTCACTTCAGGTTTACTGTATCCCTCTGACCTTCTTATTTACGATGAAACACAGAAATTGCATCGGAATTAAATACAAAAGGCACAATGCCGACTTAAGTACAAGAAGACTGACTCTTCCTACTGTCTATGTTTTGAACCATCCCTGTGACACTAGTTAGAGATTCCAATGCTTCACTTCAGGTTTACTGTATCCCTCTGACCTTCTTATTGACGATGAAACGCAGAAATTGCATCGGAATTAAATACAAAAGGCACAATGCCTACTTAAGTACAAGAAGACTGTCTCTTTTTTCTGACTATGTTGTGAACATTTCCAGTGAGACCAGTTTTAGATTCTGATGCTTCACTATATGTTTATTGTATCCCTTGTAACTTCTTATTGACGACGAAACACAGAATTTGCATCGGAATTAAATACAAACGGCACAATGCCGACTTAAGTACAAGAAGACTGACTCTTCTTACTGTCTATCTTTTGAACCATTCCTGTGAGACTAGTTATAGATTCCGATGCTTCACTTCAGGTTTACTGTATCCCTTGGACCTTCTTATTGACGACGAAACACAGATATTGCATCGGAATTAAATAGAAAAGGCACTATGCCGACTTAAGTACAGGAAGACTGACTCTTCCTACTCTCTATGTTTTGAACCATTCCTGTGACACTAGTTATAGATTCCGATGCTTCACTTCCGGTTTACTGTATCCCTCTGACCTTCTTATTGACGATGAAACACAGAAATTGCATCGGAGTTAAATACAAAAGCACAATGCCGACTTAAGTACTAGAAGACTGTCTCTTCTTTCTGACTATGTTGTGAACATCTCCTGTGAGGCCAGTTTTAGATTCCGATGCTTCACTATAAGTTTATTGTATCCCTTGGACCTTCTTATTGACGACGAAACACAGAAATTGCATCGGAATTAAATACCAAAGGCACTATGCCGCCTTAAGTACAAGAAGACTTACTCTTTTTACTGTCTATGTTTAGAACCATTCCTGTGACACTAGTTATAGATTCCGATGTTTCACTTCAGGTTTACTGTATCCCTCTGACCCTCTTATTGACGATGAAACACAGAAATTGCATCGGAATTAAATAGAAAAACCACAATGCCGACTTAAGTACAAGAAGACTGACTCTTCTTACTGTCTATGTTTTGAACCATTACTGTGACACTAGTTATAGATTCCGATGCTTCACATCAGGTTTACTGTATCCCTCTGTTCTTCTTATTGACGATGAAACACAGTAATTGCATCGCAATTAAATACAAAAGGCACAATGCCGACTTAAGTACAAGAAGACTGACTCTTCTTACTCTCTATGTTTTGAACAACTCCTGTGACACTAGTTATAGATTCCGATGCTTCACTTAAGGTTTACTGTATCCCTCTGACCTTCGTATTGACGACGAAACACAGAAACTGCATCGGAATTAAATAGAAAAGGCACAATGCCGACTTAAGTACTAGAAGACTGACTCTTCTTACTCTCTATGTTTTGAACCTTTTCTGTGACACTAGTTATAGATTCCGATGCTTCACTACAGGTTTACTGCATCCCTCTGACCTTCTTCTTGATGATGAATTACAGAAATTGCATCGGCATTAAATAGAAAAGGCACAATGCCGACTTAAGTACAAGAAGACTGACTCTTCTTACTGTCTATGATATAAACCATTCCTGTGACACTAGTTATAGATTCCGATGCCTCACTTCAGGTGTACTGTATCCCTTGGACCTTCTTATTGACGATGAAACACAGAAATTGCATCGGAATTAAATACAAAAGGCACAATGCCGACTTAAGTACAAGAAGACTTTCTCTTCTTTCTGACTATGTTGTGAACATTTCCTGTGAGACCAGTTTTAGATTCCGATGCTTCACTATATGTTTATTGTATCCCTTGGACCTTCTTATTGACGACGAAACACAGAAATTGCATCGGAATTAAACACAAAAGGCACAATGCCGCCTTAAGTACAAGAAGACTTACTCTTCTTACTGTCTATGTTTAGAACCATTCCTGTGACACTAGTTGTAGATTCCGATGCTTCACTTCAGGTTTACTGTATCCCTCTGACCTTCTTATTTACGATGAAACACAGAAATTGCATCGGAATTAAATACAAAGGGCACTATGCCGACTTAAGTACAAGAAGACTAACTCTTCTTACTGCCAATATTTTGAACGATTCCGGTGACACTAGTTAGAGTTTCAGATGCGTCACTTCAGGTTTACTGTATCACTTGGACCATCTTATTGACGATGAAACACAGAAATTGCATCGGAATTAAATTCAAAAGGCACGATGCCGACTTTAGTACAAGAAGACTGACTCTTCTTACTGTCTATGTTTTGAAAAATTCCTGTGACACTAGTTACAGATTCCGATGCATCACTTCAGGTTTACTGTATCCCTTGGACCTTCTTATCGACGATGAAACACAGAAATTGCATCGGAATTAAATACAAGAGGCACAATGCCGACATAAGTACAAGAAGATTGACTCTTCTTATTGTCTATGTTTTGAACCATTCCTGTGACACTAGTTATAGATTCCGTTGCTTCATTTTAGGTTTACTGTATCCTTTTGACCTTCTTATTGACTACGAAACACAGAAATTGCATCGGAATTAAATAGAGAAGGCACAATGCCGACTTAAGTACAAGAAGAGTGACACTTCCTACTGTCTATGCTTTGCACCATTCCTCTGTCACTAGTTATAGATTCCGATGCTTCACTTCAGGTTTACTGTATCTCTCAGAACTTCTTATTGACGATGAAACACAGAAATTGCATCGGAATTAAATACAAAGGGCACAAAGTCGACTTAAGTACAAGACGACAGACTCTTCTTACTGTCTATGTTTTGAACCTATTCTGTGACGCTAGTTATAGATTCCGATGCTTCACTTCAGGTTTACTTCATCCCTCTGACCTTCTTCTTGATGATGAAACACAAAATTTGCATCGGAATTAAATAGAAAAGGCACAATGCCGACTTAAGTACAAGAAGAGTGACACTTCCTACTGTCTATGCTTTGCACCATTCCTGTGACACTAGTTATAGATTCCGATGCTTCGCTTCAGGTTTACTGTATCCCTCAGAACTTCTTATTGACGATGAAACACAGAAATTGCATCGGAATTAAATACAAAAGGCACAATGCCGACTTATGTACAAGAAAACTGACTCTTTTTACTGTCTATGTTTTGAACCATTCCTGTGACACTAGTTATAGATTCCGATGCTTCACTTCAGGTTTACTGTAACCCTCGGACCGTCGTATTGACGATGAAGCACAGAAATTGCATCGGAATTAAATACAGAAGGAACAATGCCGACCAAAGTCTATGTTTTGAACCATTCCTGTGGCACTAGTTATAGATTCCGATGCATCACTTAAGTTTTACTGTATCACTCTGACCTTCGTATTGACGACGAAACACAGAAACTGCATCGGAATTAAATAGAAAAGGCACAATGCCGACTTAAGTACAAGAAGACTGACTCTTCCTACTGTCTATGATTTGCACCATTCCTGTGACACTAGTTATAGATTCCGATGCTTCACTTCAGGTTTACTGTATCCCTCTGACCCTCTTATTGACGATGAAACACAGAATTTGCATCGGAATTAAATAGAAAAGGCACAATGCCGACTTACATACAAGAAGACTGACTCATCTTACTGTCTATTTTTTGAACCATTCCTGTGACACTAGTTATAGATTCCGAAGCTTCACTTCAGGTTAACTGTATCCCTCTGACCCTCTTTTTGACGATGAAACACAGAAAATGCATCGGAATTAAATAGAAAAGGCACAATGCCGACTTAAGTACAAGAAGACTGACTCTTCTTACTGTAGATGATTTGAACCATTCCTGTGACACTAGTTACAGATTCCGATGCTTCAGTTCAGGTTTACTGTATCCCTTGGACCTTCTTATTGACGTCGAAACACAGAATTTGCATCGGAATTTTAATACAAAAGGCACAATGCCGACTTAAGTACAAGAAGGCTGACTCTTCCTACTGTCTCTGTTTTGAACCATTCCTGTGACACTAGTTATAGATTCCGATGCTTCACTTGAGGTTTACTGTATCTCTCTGACCTTCTTATTGACGATGAAACACAGAAATTGCATCGGAATTAAATACAAAAGGCACAATGCCGACTTAAGTACAAGAAGACTGTCTCTTCTTTCTGACTATGTTGGGAACATTTCCTGTGAGCCCAGTTTTAGATTTCGATGCTTCACTATATGTTTATAGTATCCCTTGGACCTTCTTATTGACGATGAAACACAGAAATTGCATCGGAATTAAATACAAATGCACAATGCCGACATAAGTACAAGAAGACTGACTCTTCTTACTGTCTATGTTTAGAACCATTCCTGTAACACTAGTTATAGATTCCGATGCTTCACTTCAGGTTTACTGTATCCCTCAGAACTTCTTATTGACGATGAAACACAGAAATTGCATCGGAATTAAATACAAAAGGCACAATGCCGACTTAAGTACAAGTAGACTGACTCTTCTTACTGTCTATTTTTTGAACCATTCCTGTGACACTAGTTATAAATTCCGATGCCTCACTTCAGGTGTACTGTATCCCTTGGACCTTCTTATTGACGATGAAACACAGAAATTGCATCGGGATTAAATATAAAAAAGGCACAATGCCGACTTAAGTACAAGTAGACTGACTCTTCTTACTGTCTATTTTTTGAACCATTCCTGTGACACTAGTTATAGATTCTGATGCTTCACTTCAGTTTTACTGTATCCCTCTGACCTTCTTATTGACGACGAAACACAGATATTGCATTTGACTTAAATAGAAAGGGCACAATGCCGACTTAAGTACAAGAAGACTTACTCTTCTTACTGTCTATGTTTAGAACCATTCCTGTGACACTAGTTATAGATTCCGATGCTTCACTTCAGGTTTACTGTATCCCTCTGACCTTCTTATTTACGATGAAACACAGAAATTGCATCGGAATTAAATACAAAGGGCACTATGCCGACTTAAGTACAAGAAGACTGACTCTTCTTACTGCCAATATTTTGAACCATTCCGGTGACACTAGTTATAGTTTCAGATGCTTCACTTCAGGTTTACTGTATCACTTGGACCATCTTATTGACAATGAAACACAGAAAGTGCATCGGATTTAAATTCAAAAGGCACGATGCCGACTTTAGTACAAGAAGACTGACTCTTCTTACTGTCTATTTTTGAAAAATTCCTGTGACACTAGTTATAGATTCCGATGCTTCAATTCAGGTTTACTGTATCCCTTGGACCTTCTTATCGACGATGAAACACAGAAATTGCATCGGAATTAAATACAAGAGGCACAATGCCGACATAAGTACAAGAAGATTGCCTCTTCTTATTGTCTATGTTTTGAACCATTCCTGTGACACTAGTTATAGATTCCGTTGCTTCATTTTAGGTTTACTGTATCCTTTTGACCTTCTTATTGACTACGAAACACAGAAATTGCATCGGAATTAAATAGAGAAGGCACAATGCCGACTTAAGTACAAGAAGACTGACTCTTCCTACTGTCTATGTTTGAACCATTCCTGTGACACTAGTTATAGATTCCGTTGCTTCACTTCAGGTTTACTGTATCCCTCTGACCTTCTTATTGATGATGAAACACAGAAATTGCATCGGAATTAAATACAAAATGCACAATGCCGACTTAAGTACAAGAGGACTGACTCTTCTTACTGACTATGTTGTGAACATTTCCTGTGAGACCAGTTTTAGATTCCGATGCTTCACTATATGTTTACTGTATCCCATGGACCTTCTTATTGACGATGAAACACAGAACTTGCATCGGAATTAATTAGAAAAGGCACAATGCCGACTTAAGTACAAGAAGACTGACTCCTCCTACTGTCTATGTTTTAACCATTCCTGTGACACTAGTTATAGATTGCGATGCTTCACTTCAGGTTTACTGATTCCCTCTGACCTTCGTATTGACGACGAAACACAGAAACTGCATCGGAATTAAATAGAAAAGGCACAATGCCGACTTAAGTACAAGAAGAGTGACACTTCCTACTGTCTATGCTTTGCACCATTCCTGTGACACTAGTTATAGATTCCGATGCTTCACTTCAGGTTTACTGTATCCCTCATAACTTCTTATTGACGATGAAACACAGAAATTGCATCGGAATTAAATACAAAAGGCACAAAGTCGACTTAAGTACAAGACGACAGACTCTCCTTACTCTCTATGTTTTGAACCTATTCTGTGACGCTAGTTATAGATTCCGATGCTTCACTTCAGGTTTACTGCATCCCTCTGACCTTCTTCTTGATGATGAAACACAAAATTTGCATCGGAATTAATAAAGAAAAGGCACAATGCCGACTTAAGTACAAGAAGAGTGACACTTCCTACTGTCTATGCTTTGCACCATTCCTGTGACACTAGTTATAGATTCCGATGCTTCGCTTCAGGTTTACTGTATCCCTCAGAACTTCTTATTGACGATGAAACACAGAAATTGCATCGGAATTAAATACAAAAGGCACAATGCCGACTTATGTACAAGAAAACTGACTCTTTTTAATGTCTATGTTTTGAACTATTCCTGTGACACGAGTTATAGATTCCGATGCTTCACTTCAGGTTTACTGTAACCCTCGGACCGTCTTATTGACGATGAAGCACAGAAATTGCATCGGAATGAAATACAGAAGGAACAATGCCGACTAAAGTACAAAAAGACTGACACTTAAACCTGTCTATGTTTTGAACCATTCCTGTGGCACTAGTTATAGATTCCGATGCAATCACTTAAGTTTTACTGTATCCCTCTGACCTTCGTATTGACGACGAAACACAGAAACTGCATCGGAATTAAATAGAAAAGGCACAATGCCGACTTTACAAGAAGACTGACTCTTCCTACTGTCTATGATTTGCACCATTCCTGTGACACAAGTTATAGATTCCGATGCTTCACTTCAGGTTTACTGTATCCCTCTGACCCTCTTATTGACGATGAAACACAGAATTTGCATCGGAATTAAATAGAAAAGGCACAATGCCGACTTACATACAAGAAGACTGACTCATCTTACTGTCTATTTTTTGAACCATTCCTGTGACACTAGTTATAGATTCCGAAGCTTCACTTCAGGTTTACTGTATCCCTCTGACCCTCTTATTGACGATGAAACACAGAAAATGCATCGGAATTAAATAGAAAAGGCACAATGCCGACTTAAGTACAAGAAGGCTGACTCTTCTTACTGTAGATGATTTGAACCATTCCTGTGACACTAGTTACAGATTCCGATGCTTCACTTCAGGTTTACTGTATCCCTTGGACCTTCTTATTGACGTCGAAACACAGAATTTGCATCGGAATTTTAATACAAAATGCACAATGCCGACTTAAGTACAAGAAGGCTGACTCTTCCTACTGTCTCTGTTTTGAACCATTCCTGTGACACTAGTTATAGATTCCGATGCTTCACTTGAGGTTTACTGTATCTCTCTGACCTTCTTATTGACGATGAAACACATAAATTGCATCGGAATTAAATACAAAAGGCACAATGCCGACTTAAGTACAAGAAGACTGTCTCTTCTTTCTGACTATGTTGTGAACATTTCCTGTGAGACCAGTTTTAGATTCCGATGCTTCACTATATGTTTATAGTATCCCTTGGAACTTCTTATTGACGATGAAACACAGAAATTGCATCGGAATTAAATACAAATGCACAATGCCGACATAAGTACAAGAAGACTGACTTTTCTTACTGTCTATGGTTCAAATGGCTCTGAGCACTATGGGACTCAACTGCTGAGGTCATTAGTCCCCTAGAACTTAGAACTAGTTAAACCTAACTAACCTAAGGACATCACAAACATCCATGCCCGAGGCAGGATTCGAACCTGCGACCGTAGCGGTCTTGCGGTTCCAGACTGCAGCGCCTTTAACCGCACGGCCACTTCGGCCGGCTACTGTCTATGTTTAGAACCATTCCTGTAACACTAGTTATAGATTCCGATGCTTCACTTCAGGTTTACTGTATCCCTCTGACCTTCGTATTGACGACGAAACACAGAAACTGCATAGGAATTAAATAGAAAAGGCACAATGCCGACTTAAGTACAAGAAGACTGACTCATCCTACTGTCTATGCTTTGCACCATTCCTGTGACACTAGTTATAGATTCCGATGCTTCACTTCAGGTTTACTGATTCCCTCTGACCTTCTTATTGACGATGAAACACAGAAACTGCATCGGAATTGAATTCAAAAGGCACAATGCCGACTTTAGTACAAGAAGACTGACTCTTCTTACTATCTATGTTTTGAACAATTCCTGTGACATTAGTTATAGATTCCAAAGCTTCACATCAGGTTTACTGTATCCCTTGGACCTTCTTATCGACGATGAAACACAGAAATTCCATCGGAATTAAATACAAGAGGCACAATGCCGACATAAGTACAAGACGACTGACTCTTCTAACTGTCTATGTTTTGAACCATTCCTGTGACACTACTTATAGATTCCGTTGCTTCATTTTAGGTTTACTGTATCCTTTTGACCTTCTTATTGACTACGAAACAAAGAAATTCCATCGGAATTAAACAGAAAAGGCACAATGCCGACTTAAGTACAAGGAGACTGACTCTTCCTACTGTCTATGTTTTAACCATTCCTGTGACGCTAGTTATAGATTCCGATGCTTAACTTCAGGTTTACTGATTCCCTCTGACCTTCTTATTGTCGATGAAACACAGAAACTGCATCGGAATTAAATTAAAAATGCACAATGCCGACTTAAGTACAAGAAGACTGGCACTTCCAACTGTCTATGTTTTGAACCATTCCTGTGGCACTAGTTATAGATTCCGATGCATCACTTCAGGTTTACTGTATCCCTTGGACCTTCTTATTGACGATGAAAAACACAAATTGCATCGGAATTAAATACAAAAGGCACAATGCCGACTTAAGTACAAGACGACAGACTCTTCTTACTGTCTATGTTTTGAACCTTTTCTGTGACACTAGTTATAGATTCCGATGCTTCACTTCAGGTTTACTACATCCCTCTGACCTTCTTCTTGATGATGAATTACAGAAATTGCATCGGAATTAAATAGAAAAGGCACAATGACGACTTAAGTACAAGAAGACTGACTCTTCTTACTGTCTATGATATAAACCATTCCTGTGACACTAGTTATAGATTCCGATGCCTCACTTCAGGTGTACTGTATCCCTTGGACCTTCTTATTGACGATGAAACACAGAAATTGCATCGGGATTAAATACAAAAGGCACAATGCCGACTTAAGTACAAGTAGACTGACTCTTCTTACTGTCTATTTTTTGAACCATTCTCGTGACACTAGTTATAGATTCTGATGCTTCACTTCAGTTTTACTGTATCCCTCTGATCTTCTTATTGACGATGAAACACAGAAATTGCATCGGAATTAGATACTAAAGGCACAATGCCGACTTAAGTACAAGAAGACTGTCTCTTCTTTCTGACTATGTTGTGAACATTTCCTGTGAGACCAGTTTTAGATTCCGATGCTTCACTATATGTTTATTGTATCCCTTGGACCTTCTTATTGTCGACGAAACACAGAAATTGCATCGGAATTAAATACAAAAGGCACAATGCCGCCTTAAGTACAAGAAGACTTACTCTTCTTACTGTCTATGTTTAGAACCATTCCTGTGACACTAGTTATAGATTCCGATGCTTCACTTCAGGTTTACTGTATCCCTCTGACCTTCTTATTTACGATGAAACACAGAAATTGATTCGGAATTAAATACAATGGGCACTATGCCGACTTAAGTACAAGAAGACTGACTCTTCTTACTGCCAATATTTTGAACCATTCCGGTGACACTAGTTATAGTTTCAGATGCTTCACTTCAGATTTACTGTATCCTTTTGACCTTCTTATTGACTACGAAACACAGAAATTGCATCGGAATTAAATAGAGAAGGCACAATGCCGACTTAAGTACAAGAATACTGACTCTTCCTACTGTCTATGTTTGAACCATTCCTGTGACACTAGTTATAGATTCCGTTGCTTCACTTCAGGTTTACTGTATCCCTCTGACCTTCTTATTGATGATGAAACACAGAAATTGCATCGGAATTAAATACAAAATGCACAATGCCGACTTAAGTACAAGAGGACTGACTCTTCTTACTGACTATGTTGTGAACATTTCCTGTGAGACCAGTTTTAGATTCCGATGCTTCACTATATGTTTACTGTATCCCATGGACCTTCTTATTGACGATGAAACACAGAAATTGCATCGGAATTAAATACAAAAGGCACAAAGTCGACTTAAGTACAAGACGACAGACTCTTCTTACTCTCTAAGTTTTGAACCTATTCTGTGACGCTAGTTATAGATTCCGATGCTTCACTTCAGGTTTACTGCATCCCTCTGACCTTCTTCTTGATGATGAAACACAAAATTTGAATCGGAATTAAATAGAAAAGGCACAATGCCGTCTTAAGTACAAGAAGAGTGACACTTCCTACTGTCTATGCTTTGCACCATTCCTGTGACACTAGTTATAGATTCCGATGCTTCGCTTCAGGTTTACTGTATCCCTCAGAACATCTTATTGACGATGAAACACAGAAATTGCATCGGAATTAAATACAAAAGGCACAATACCGACTTATGTACAAGAAAACTGACTCTTTTTAATGTCTATGTTTTGAACTATTCCTGTGACACGAGTTATAGATTCCGATGCTTCACTTCAGGTTTACTGTAACCCTCGGACCGTCTTATTGACGATGAAGCACAGAAATTGCATCGGAATTAAATACAGAAGGAACAATGCCGACTAAAGTACAAAAAGACTGACACTTAAACCTGTCTATGTTTTGAACCATTCCTGTGGCACTAGTTATAGATTCCGATGCATCACTTAAGTTTTACTGTATCCCTCTGACCTTCGTATTGACGACGAAACACAGAAACTGCATCGGAATTAAATAGAAAAGGCACAATGCCGACTTAAGTACAAGAAGACTGACTCTTCCTACTGTCTATGATTTGCACCATTCCTGTGACACAAGTTATAGATTCCGATGCTTCACTTCAGGTTAACTGTATCCCTCTGACCCTCTTATTGACGATGAAACACAGAATTTGCATCGGAATTAAATAGAAAAGGCACAATGCCGACTTACATACAAGAAGACTGACTCATCTTACTGTCTATTTTTTGAACCATTCCTGTGACACTAGTTATAGATTCCGAAGCTTCACTTCAGGTTTACTGTATCCCTCTGACCCTCTTATTGACGATGAAACACAGAAAATGCATCGGAATTAAATAGAAAAGGCACAATGCCGGCTTAAGTACAAGAAGGCTGACTCTTCTTACTGTAGATGATTTGAACCATTCCTGTGACACTAGTTACAGATTCCGATGCTTCACTTCAGGTTTACTGTATCCCTTGGACCTTCTTATTGACGTCGAAACACAGAATTTGCATCGGAATTTTAGTACAAAAGGCACAATGCCGACTTAAGTACAAGAAGGCTGACTCTTCCTACTGTCTCTGTTTTGAACCATTCCTGTGACACTAGTTATAGATTCCGATGCTTCACTTGAGGTTTACTGTATCTCTCTGACCTTCTTATTGACGATGAAACACAGAAATTGCATCGGAATTAAATACAAAAGGCACAATGCCGACTTAAGTACAAGAAGACTGTCTCTTCTTTCTGACTATGTTGTGAACATTTCCTGTGAGACCTGTTTTAGATTCCGATGCTTCACTATATGTTTATAGTATCCCTTGGACCTTCTTATTGACGATGAAACACAGAAATTGCATCGGAATTAAATACAAATGCACAATGCCGACATAAGTACAAGAAGACTGACTCTTCTTACTGTCTATGTTTAGAACCATTACTGTAACACTAGTTATAGATTCCGATGCTTCACTTCAGGTTTACTGTATCCCTCTGACCTTCGTATTGACGACGAAACACAGAAACTGCATCGGAATTAAATAGAAAAGGCACAATGCCGACTTAAGTACAAGAAGACTGACTCTTCCTACTGTCTATGCTTTGCACCATTCCTGTGACACTAGTTATAGATTCCGATGCTTCATTTCAGGTTTACTGATTCCCTCTGACCTTCTTATTGACGATGAAACACAGAAACTGCATCGGAATTGAATTCAAAAGGCACAATGCCGACTTTAGTACAAGAAGACTGACTCTTCTTACTATCTATGTTTTGAACAATTCCTGTGACATTAGTTATATATTCCAAAGCTTCACATCAGGTTTCCTGTATCCCTTGGACCTTCTTATCGACGATGAAACACAGAAATTCCATCGGAATTAAATACAAGAGGCACAATGCCGACATAAGTACAAGACGACTGACTCTTCTAACTGTCTATGTTTTGAACCATTCCTGTGACACTAGTTATAGATTCCGTTGCTTCATTTTAGGTTTACTGTATCCTTTTCACCTTCTTATTGACTACGAAACATAGAAATTCCATCGGAATTAAACAGAAAAGGCACAATGCCGACTTAAGTACAAGGAGACTGACTCGTCCTACTGTCTATGTTTTAACCATTCCTGGGACGCTAGTTATAGATTCCGATGCTTAACTTCAGGTTTACTGATTCCCTCTGACCTTCTTATTGTCGATGAAACACAGAAACTGCATCGGAATTAAATTAAAAATGCACAATGCCGACTTAAGTACAAGAAGACTGGCACTTCCAACTGTCTATGTTTTGAACCATTCCTGTGGCACTAGTTATAGATTCCGATGCATCACTTCAGGTTTACTGTATCCCTTGGACCTTCTTATTGACGATGAAAAACACAAATTGCATCGGAATTAAATACAAAAGGCACAATGCCGACTTAAGTACAAGACGACAGACACTTCTTACTGTCTATGTTTTGAACCTTTTCTGTGACACTAGTTATAGATTCCGATGCTTCACTTCAGGTTTACTGCATCCCTCTGACCTTCTTCTTGATGATGAATTACAGAAATTGCATCGGAATTAAATAGAAAAGGCACAATGACGACTTAAGTACAAGAAGACTGACTCTTCTTACTGTCTATGATATAAACCATTCCTGTGACACTAGTAATAGATTCCGATGCCTCACTTCAGGTGTACTGTATCCCTTGGACCTTCTTATTGACGATGAAACACAGAAATTGCATCGGGATTAAATACAAAAGGCACAATGCCGACTTAAGTACAAGTAGACTGACTCTTCTTACTGTCTATTTTTTGAACCATTCTCGTGACACTAGTTATAGATTCTGATGCTTCACTTCAGTTTTACTGTATCCCTCTGACCTTCTTATTGACGATGAAACACAGAAATTGCATCGGAATTAGATACAAAAGGCACAATGCCGACTTAAGTACAAGAAGACTGTCTCTTCTTTCTGACTATGATGTGAACATTTCCTGTGAGACCAGTTTTAGATTCCGATGTTTCACTATATGTTTATTGTATCCCTTGGACCTTCTTATTGACGACGAAACACAGAAATTGCATCGGAATTAAATACAAAAGGCACAATGCCGCCTTAAGTACAAGAAGACTTACTCTTCTTACTGTCTATGTTTAGAACCATTCCTGTGACACTAGTTATAGATTCCGATGCTTCACTTCAGGTTTACTGTATCCCTCTGACCTTCTTATTTACGATGAAACACAGAAATTGCATCGGAATTAATTACAAAGGGCACTATGCCGACTTAAGTACAAGAAGACTGACTCTTCTTACAGCCAATATTTTGAACCATTCCGGTGACACTAGTTATAGTTTCAGATGCTTCACTTCAGGTTTACTGTATCACTTGGACCATCTTATTGACGATGAAACACAGAAATTGCATCGGAATTAAATTCAAAAGGCACGATGCCGACTTTAGTACAAGAAGACTGACTCTTCTTACTGTCTATGCTTTGAAAAATTCCTGTGACACTAGTTATAGATTCCGATGCTTCACTTCAGGTTTACTGTATCCCTTGGACCTTCTTATCGACGATGAAACACAGAAATTGCATCGGAATTAACTACAAGAGGCACAATGCCGACATAAGTACAAGAAGATTGACTCTTCTTATTGTCTATGTTTAGAACCATTCCTGTGACACTAGTTATAGATTCCGTTGCTTCACTTCAGGTTTACTGTATCCCTCTGACCTTCGTATTGACGACGAAACACAGAAACTGCATAGGAATTAAATAGAAAAGGCACAATGACGACTTAAGTACAAGAAGACTGACTCATCCTACTGTCTATGCTTTGCACCATTCCTGTGACACTAGTTATAGATTCCGATGCTTCACTTCAGGTTTACTGATTCCCTCTGACCTTCTTATTGACGATGAAACACAGAAACTGCATCGGAATTGAATTCAAAAGGCACAATGCCGACTTTAGTACAAGAAGACTGACTCTTCTTACTATCTATGTTTTGAACAATTCCTGTGACATTAGTTATAGATTCCAAAGCTTCACATCAGGTTTACTGTATCCCTTGGACCTTCTTATCGACGATGAAACACAGAAATTCCATCGGAATTAAATACAAGAGGCACAATGCCGACATAAGTACAAGACAACTGACTCTTCTAACTGTCTATGTTTTGAACCATTCCTGTGACACTACTTATAGATTCCGTTGCTTCATTTTAGGTTTACTGTATCCTTTTGACCTTCTTATTGACTACGAAACAAAGAAATTCCATCGGAATTAAACAGAAAAGGCACAATGCCGACTTAAGTACAAGGAGACTGACTCTTCCTACTGTCTATGTTTTAACCATTCCTGTGACGCTAGTTATAGATTCCGATGCTTAACTTCAGGTTTACTGATTCCCTCTGACCTTCTTATTGTCGATGAAACACAGAAACTGCATCGGAATTAAATTAAAAATGCACAATGCCGACTTAAGTACAAGAAGACTGGCACTTCCAACTGTCTATGTTTTGAACCATTCCTGTGGCACTAGTTATGGATTCCGATGCATCACTTCAGGTTTACTGTATCCCTTGGACCTTCTTATTGACGATGAAAAACACAAATTGCATCGGAATTAAATACAAAAGGCACAATGCCGACTTAAGTACAAGACGACAGACTCTTCTTACTGTCTGTGTTTTGAACCTTTTCTGTGACACTAGTTATAGTTTCCGATGCTTCACTTCAGGTTTACTACATCCCTCTGACCTTCTTCTTGATGATGAATTACAGAAATTGCATCGGAATTAAATAGAAAAGGCACAATGACGACTTAAGTACAAGAAGACTGACTCTTCTTACTGTCTATGATATAAACCATTCCTGTGACACTAGTTATAGATTCCGATGCCTCACTTCAGGTGTACTGTATCCCTTGGACCTTCTTATTGACGATGAAACACAGAAATTGCATCGGGATTAAATACAAAAGGCACAATGCCGACTTAAGTACAAGTAGACTGACTCTTCTTACTGTCTATTTTTTGAACCATTCTCGTGACACTAGTTATAGATTCTGATGCTTCACTTCAGTTTTACTGTATCCCTCTGATCTTCTTATTGACGATGAAACACAGAAATTGCATCGGAATTAGATACTAAAGGCACAATGCCGACTTAAGTACA
This sequence comes from Schistocerca piceifrons, assembly GCF_021461385.2. Taxonomy (NCBI): domain Eukaryota; kingdom Metazoa; phylum Arthropoda; class Insecta; order Orthoptera; family Acrididae; genus Schistocerca; species Schistocerca piceifrons. The sequence goes on along the minus strand of NW_025727396.1, from coordinate 4,681,130 downwards.
AGAAGACTGTCTCTTCTTTCTGACTATGTTGTGAACATTTCCTGTGAGACCAGTTTTAGATTCCGATGCTTCACTATATGTTTATTGTATCCCTTGGACCTTCTTATTGTCGACGAAACACAGAAATTGCATCGGAATTAAATACAAAAGGCACAATGCCGCCTTAAGTACAAGAAGACTTACTCTTCTTACTGTCTATGTTTAGAACCATTCCTGTGACACTAGTTATAGATTCCGATGCTTCACTTCAGGTTTACTGTATCCCTCTGACCTTCTTATTTACGATGAAACACAGAAATTGATTCGGAATTAAATACAATGGGCACTATGCCGACTTAAGTACAAGAAGACTGACTCTTCTTACTGCCAATATTTTGAACCATTCCGGTGACACTAGTTATAGTTTCAGATGCTTCACTTCAGGTTTACTGTATCCTTTTGACCTTCTTATTGACTACGAAACACAGAAATTGCATCGGAATTAAATAGAGAAGGCACAATGCCGACTTAAGTACAAGAATACTGACTCTTCCTACTGTCTATGTTTGAACCATTCCTGTGACACTAGTTATAGATTCCGTTGCTTCACTTCAGGTTTACTGTATCCCTCTGACCTTCTTATTGATGATGAAACACAGAAATTGCATCGGAATTAAATACAAAATGCACAATGCCGACTTAAGTACAAGAGGACTGACTCTTCTTACTGACTATGTTGTGAACATTTCCTGTGAGACCAGTTTTAGATTCCGATGCTTCACTATATGTTTACTGTATCCCATGGACCTTCTTATTGACGATGAAACACAGAAATTGCATCGGAATTAAATACAAAAGGCACAAAGTCGACTTAAGTACAAGACGACAGACTCTTCTTACTCTCTAAGTTTTGAACCTATTCTGTGACGCTAGTTATAGATTCCGATGCTTCACTTCAGGTTTACTGCATCCCTCTGACCTTCTTCTTGATGATGAAACACAAAATTTGCATCGGAATTAAATAGAAAAGGCACAATGCCGTCTTAAGTACAAGAAGAGTGACACTTCCTACTGTCTATGCTTTGCACCATTCCTGTGACACTAGTTATAGATTCCGATGCTTCGCTTCAGGTTTACTGTATCCCTCAGAACATCTTATTGACGATGAAACACAGAAATTGCATCGGAATTAAATACAAAAGGCACAATACCGACTTATGTACAAGAAAACTGACTCTTTTTAATGTCTATGTTTTGAACTATTCCTGTGACACGAGTTATAGATTCCGATGCTTCACTTCAGGTTTACTGTAACCCTCGGACCGTCTTATTGACGATGAAGCACAGAAATTGCATCGGAATTAAATACAGAAGGAACAATGCCGACTAAAGTACAAAAAGACTGACACTTAAACCTGTCTATGTTTTGAACCATTCCTGTGGCACTAGTTATAGATTCCGATGCATCACTTAAGTTTTACTGTATCCCTCTGACCTTCGTATTGACGACGAAACACAGAAACTGCATCGGAATTAAATAGAAAAGGCACAATGCCGACTTAAGTACAAGAAGACTGACTCTTCCTACTGTCTATGATTTGCACCATTCCTGTGACACAAGTTATAGATTCCGATGCTTCACTTCAGGTTAACTGTATCCCTCTGACCCTCTTATTGACGATGAAACACAGAATTTGCATCGGAATTAAATAGAAAAGGCACAATGCCGACTTACATACAAGAAGACTGACTCATCTTACTGTCTATTTTTTGAACCATTCCTGTGACACTAGTTATAGATTCCGAAGCTTCACTTCAGGTTTACTGTATCCCTCTGACCCTCTTATTGACGATGAAACACAGAAAATGCATCGGAATTAAATAGAAAAGGCACAATGCCGGCTTAAGTACAAGAAGGCTGACTCTTCTTACTGTAGATGATTTGAACCATTCCTGTGACACTAGTTACAGATTCCGATGCTTCACTTCAGGTTTACTGTATCCCTTGGACCTTCTTATTGACGTCGAAACACAGAATTTGCATCGGAATTTTAATACAAAAGGCACAATGCCGACTTAAGTACAAGAAGGCTGACTCTTCCTACTGTCTCTGTTTTGAACCATTCCTGTGACACTAGTTATAGATTCCGATGCTTCACTTGAGGTTTACTGTATCTCTCTGACCTTCTTATTGACGATGAAACACAGAAATTGCATCGGAATTAAATACAAAAGGCACAATGCCGACTTAAGTACAAGAAGACTGTCTCTTCTTTCTGACTATGTTGTGAACATTTCCTGTGAGACCTGTTTTAGATTCCGATGCTTCACTATATGTTTATAGTATCCCTTGGACCTTCTTATTGACGATGAAACACAGAAATTGCATCGGAATTAAATACAAATGCACAATGCCGACATAAGTACAAGAAGACTGACTCTTCTTACTGTCTATGTTTAGAACCATTACTGTAACACTAGTTATAGATTCCGATGCTTCACTTCAGGTTTACTGTATCCCTCTGACCTTCGTATTGACGACGAAACACAGAAACTGCATCGGAATTAAATAGAAAAGGCACAATGCCGACTTAAGTACAAGAAGACTGACTCTTCCTACTGTCTATGCTTTGCACCATTCCTGTGACACTAGTTATAGATTCCGATGCTTCATTTCAGGTTTACTGATTCCCTCTGACCTTCTTATTGACGATGAAACACAGAAACTGCATCGGAATTGAATTCAAAAGGCACAATGCCGACTTTAGTACAAGAAGACTGACTCTTCTTACTATCTATGTTTTGAACAATTCCTGTGACATTAGTTATATATTCCAAAGCTTCACATCAGGTTTCCTGTATCCCTTGGACCTTCTTATCGACGATGAAACACAGAAATTCCATCGGAATTAAATACAAGAGGCTCAATGCCGACATAAGTACAAGACGACTGACTCTTCTAACTGTCTATGTTTTGAACCATTCCTGTGACACTAGTTATAGATTCCGTTGCTTCATTTTAGGTTTACTGTATCCTTTTCACCTTCTTATTGACTACGAAACATAGAAATTCCATCGGAATTAAACAGAAAATGCACAATGCCGACTTAAGTACAAGGAGACTGACTCGTCCTACTGTCTATGTTTTAACCATTCCTGGGACGCTAGTTATAGATTCCGATGCTTAACTTCAGGTTTACTGATTCCCTCTGACCTTCTTATTGTCGATGAAACACAGAAACTGCATCGGAATTAAATTAAAAATGCACAATGCCGACTTAAGTACAAGAAGACTGGCACTTCCAACTGTCTATGTTTTGAACCATTCCTGTGGCACTAGTTATAGATTCCGATGCATCACTTCAGGTTTACTGTATCCCTTGGACCTTCTTATTGACGATGAAAAACACAAATTGCATCGGAATTAAATACAAAAGGCACAATGCCGACTTAAGTACAAGACGACAGACACTTCTTACTGTCTATGTTTTGAACCTTTTCTGTGACACTAGTTATAGATTCCGATGCTTCACTTCAGGTTTACTGCATCCCTCTGACCTTCTTCTTGATGATGAATTACAGAAATTGCATCGGAATTAAATAGAAAAGGCACAATGACGACTTAAGTACAAGAAGACTGACTCTTCTTACTGTCTATGATATAAACCATTCCTGTGACACTAGTAATAGATTCCGATGCCTCACTTCAGGTGTACTGTATCCCTTGGACCTTCTTATTGACGATGAAACACAGAAATTGCATCGGGATTAAATACAAAAGGCACAATGCCGACTTAAGTACAAGTAGACTGACTCTTCTTACTGTCTATTTTTTGAACCATTCTCGTGACACTAGTTATAGATTCTGATGCTTCACTTCAGATTTACTGTATCCCTCTGACCTTCTTATTGACGATGAAACACAGAAATTGCATCGGAATTAGATACAAAAGGCACAATGCCGACTTAAGTACAAGAAGACTGTCTCTTCTTTCTGACTATGATGTGAACATTTCCTGTGAGACCAGTTTTAGATTCCGATGTTTCACTATATGTTTATTGTATCCCTTGGACCTTCTTATTGACGACGAAACACAGAAATTGCATCGGAATTAAATACAAAAGGCACAATGCCGCCTTAAGTACAAGAAGACTTACTCTTCTTACTGTCTATGTTTAGAACCATTCCTGTGACACTAGTTATAGATTCCGATGCTTCACTTCAGGTTTACTGTATCCCTCTGACCTTCTTATTTACGATGAAACACAGAAATTGCATCGGAATTAATTACAAAGGGCACTATGCCGACTTAAGTACAAGAAGACTGACTCTTCTTACAGCCAATATTTTGAACCATTCCGGTGACACTAGTTATAGTTTCAGATGCTTCACTTCAGGTTTACTGTATCACTTGGACCATCTTATTGACGATGAAACACAGAAATTGCATCGGAATTAAATTCAAAAGGCACGATGCCGACTTTAGTACAAGAAGACTGACTCTTCTTACTGTCTATGCTTTGAAAAATTCCTGTGACACTAGTTATAGATTCCGATGCTTCACTTCAGGTTTACTGTATCCCTTGGACCTTCTTATCGACGATGAAACACAGAAATTGCATCGGAATTAACTACAAGAGGCACAATGCCGACATAAGTACAAGAAGATTGACTCTTCTTATTGTCTATGTTTAGAACCATTCCTGTGACACTAGTTATAGATTCCGTTGCTTCATTTTAGGTTTACTGTATCCTTTTGACCTTCTTATTGACTACGAAACACAGAAATTGCATCGGAATTAAATAGAGAAGGCACAATGCCGACTTAAGTACAAGAAGACTGACTCTTCCTACTGTCTATGTTTGAACCATTCCTGTGACACTAGTTATAGATTCCGTTGCTTCACTTCAGGTTTACTGTATCCCTCTGACCTTCTTATTGATGATGAAACACAGAAATTGCATCGGAATTAGATACAAAAGGCACAATGCCGACTTAAGTACAAGAAGACTGTCTCTTCTTTCTGACTATGATGTGAACATTTCCTGTGAGACCAGTTTTAGATTCCGATGCTTCACTATATGTTTACTGTATCCCATGGACCTTCTTATTGACGATGAAACACAGAAATTGCATCGGAATTAAATACAAAAGGCACAAAGTCGACTTAAGTACAAGACGACAGACTCTTCTTACTCTCTATGTTTTGAACCTATTCTGTGACGCTAGTTATAGATTCCGATGCTTCACTTCAGGTTTACTGCATCCCTCTGACCTTCTTCGTGATGATGAAACACAAAATTTGCATCGGAATTAAATAGAAAAGGCACAATGCCGTCTTAAGAACAAGAAGAGTGACACTTCCTACTGTCTATGCTTTGCACCATTCCGGTGACACTAGTTATAGATTCCGATGCTTCGCTTCTGGTTTACTGTATCCCTCAGAACTTCTTATTGACGATGAAACACAGAAATTGCATCGGAATTAAATACAAAAGGCACAATGCCGACTTATGTACAAGAAAACTGACTCTTTTTAATGTCTATGTTTTGAACTATTCCTGTGACACGAGTTATAGATTCCGATGCTTCACTTCAGGTTTACTGTAACCCTCGGACCGTCTTATTGACGATCAAGCACAGAAATTGCATCGCAATTAAATACAGAAGGAACAATGCCGACTAAAGTACAAAAAGACTGACACTTAAACCTGTCTATGTTTTGAACCATTCCTGTGGCACTAGTTATAGATTCCGATGCATCACTTAAGTTTTACTGTATCCCTCTGACCTTCGTATTGACGACGAAACACAGAAACTGCATCGGAATTAAATAGAAAAGGCACAATGCCGACTTAAGTACAAGAAGACTGACTCTTCCTACTGTCTATGATTTGCACCATTCCTGTGACACAAGTTATAGATTCCGATGCTTCACTTCAGGTTTACTGTATCCCTCTGACCCTCTTATTGACGATGAAACACAGAATTTGCATCGGAATTAAATAGAAAAGGCGCAATGCCGACTTACATACAAGAAGACTGACTCATCTTACTGTCTATTTTTTGAACCATTCCTGTGACACTAGTTATAGATTCCGAAGCTTCACTTCAGGTTTACTGTATCCCTCTGACCCTCTTATTGACGATGAAACACAGAAAATGCATCGGAATTAAATAGAAAAGGCACAATGCCGACTTAAGTACAAGAAGGCTGACTCTTCTTACTGTAGATGATTTGAACCATTCCTGTGACACTACTTATAGATTCCGATGCTTCACTTCAGGTTTACTGATTCCCTCTGACCTTCTTATTGACGATGAAACACAGAAACTGCATCGGAATTGAATTCAAAAGGCACAATGCCGACTTTAGTACAAGAAGACTGACTCTTCTTACTATCTATGTTTTGAACAATTCCTGTGACATTAGTTATATATTCCAAAGCTTCACATCAGGTTTACTGTATCCCTTGGACCTTCTTATCGACGATGAAACACAGAAATTCCATCGGAATTAAATACAAGAGGCACAATGCCGACATAAGTACAAGACGACTGACTCTTCTAACTGTCTATGTTTTGAACCATTCCTGTGACACTAGTTATAGATTCCGTTGCTTCATTTTAGGTTTACTGTATCCTTTTGACCTTCTTATTGACTACGAAACATAGAAATTCCATCGGAATTAAACAGAAAAGGCACAATGCCGACTTAAGTACAAGGAGACTGACTCGTCCTACTGTCTATGTTTTAACCATTCCTGGGACGCTAGTTATAGATTCCGATGCTTAACTTCAGGTTTACTGATTCCCTCTGACCTTCTTATTGTCGATGAAACACAGAAACTGCATCGGAATAAAATTAAAAATGCACAATGCCGACTTAAGTACAAGAGGACTGGCACTTCCAACTGTCTATGTTTTGAACCATTCCTGTGGCACTAGTTATAGATTCCGATGCATCACTTCAGGTTTACTGTATCCCTTGGACCTTGTTATTGACGATGAAAAACACAAATTGCATCGGAATTAAATACAAAAGGCACAATGCCGACTTAAGTACAAGACGACAGACTCTTCTTACTGTCTATGTTTTGAACCTTTTCTGTGACACTAGTTATAGATTCCGATGCTTCACTTCAGGTTTACTGCATCCCTCTGACCTTCTTCTTGATGATGAATTACAGAAATTGCATCGGAATTAAATAGAAAAGGCACAATGACGACTTAAGTACAAGAAGACTGACTCTTCTTACTGTCTATGATATAAACCATTCCTGTGACACTAGTTATAGATTCCGATGCCTCACTTCAGGTGTACTGTATCCCTTGGACCTTCTTATTGACGATGAAACACAGAAATTGCATCGGGATTAAATACAAAAGGCACAATGCCGACTTAAGTACAAGTAGACTGACTCTTCTTACTGTCTATTTTTTGAACCATTCTCGTGACACTAGTTATAGATTCTGATGCTTCACTTCAGTTTTACTGTATCCCTCTGACCTTCTTATTGACGATGAAACACAGAAATTGCATCGGAATTAGATACAAAATGCACAATGCCGACTTAAGTACAAGAAGTCTGACTCTTCCTACTGTCTATGTTTCGAACCATCCCTGTGACACTAGTTAGAGATTCCGATGCTTCACTTCAGGTTTACTGTATCCCCCTGACCTTCTTATTGACGATGAAACACAGCAATTGCATCGGAAATCAATACAAAAGGCACAATGCCGACTTAAGTACAAGAAGACAGACTCTTCTTACTGTCTATGTGTTGAACCATTCCTGTGACACTAGTTATAGATTCCGATGCTTCACTTCAGGTTTACTGTATCCCTCTGACCTTCTTATTGACGATGAAACACAGAAATTGCATCGGAATTAGATACAAAAGGCACAATGCCGACTTAAGTACAAGAAGACTGACTCTTCCTACTGTCTATGTTTCGAACCATCCCTGTGACACTAGTTAGAGATTCCGATGCTTCACTTCAGGTTTACTGTATCCCCCTGACCTTCTTATTGACGATGAAACACAGCAATTGCATCGGAAATCAATACAAAAGGCACAATGACGACTTAAGTACAAGAAGACTGACTCTTCTTACTGTCTATGATATAAACCATTCCTGTGACACTAGTTATAGATTCCGATGCCTCACTTCAGGTGTACTGTATCCCTTGGACCTTCTTATTTACGATGAAACACAGAAATTGCATCGGAATTAAATACAAAAGGCTCTATGCCGACTTAAGTACAAGAAGACTGACTCTTCTTACTGTCAATATTTTGAACCATTCCGGTGACACTAGTTATAGTTTCAGATGCTTCACTTCAGGTTTACTGATTCCCTCTGACCCTCTTATTGACGATGAAACACAGAAACTGCATCGGAATTAAATAGAAAAGGCACAATGCCGACTTTAGTACAAGAAGACTGACTCTTCTTACTGTCTATGTTTTGAACCATTCCTGTGACACTAGTTATAGATTCCGATGCTTCACTTCAGGTTTACTGTATCCCTTGGACCTTCGTATTGACGATGAAAAACACAAATTGCATCGGAATAAAATACAAAAGGCACAATGCGGACATAAGTACAAGAAGACTGACTCTTCTTGCTGTGTATGTTTTGAACCATTCCTGTGACACTAGTTATAGATTCCGATGCCTCACTTAAGGTTTACTGCATCCCTCTGACCTTCGTATTGACGACGAAACACAGAAACTGCATCGGAATTAAATAGAAAAGGCACAATGCCGACTTAAGTACAAGAAGACAGACCCTTCTTACTGTCTATGTGTTGAACCAGTCCTGTGACACTAGTTATAGATTCCGATGCTTCACTTCAGGTTTACTGTATCCCTCTGACCTTCTTATTGACGATGAAACACAGAAATTGCATCGTAATTATATACAATAGGCACAATGCCGACTTATGTACAAGAAGACTGTCTCTTCTTTCTGACTATGTTGTGAACATTTCCTGTGAGACCAGTTTTAGATTCCGATGCTTCAGGATATGTTTATTGTATCCCTTGGACCTTCTTATTTACGATGAAACACAGAAATTGCATCGGAATTAATTACAAAAGGCACTATGCCGACTTAAGTACAAGAAGACTGACTCTTCTTACTGTCTATGTTTTGAACCATTCCTGTGACACTAGTTATAGATTCCGATGCTTCACCTCAGGTTTACTGTATCCCTTGGACCTTCTTATCGACGATGAAACACAGAAATTCCATCGGAATTAAATACAGGAGGCACAATGCCGACATAAGTACAAGACGACTGACTCTTCTTACTGTCTATGTTTTGAACCATTCCTGTGACACTAGTTATAGATTCCGTTGCTTCAATTTAGGTTTACTGTATCCTTTTGACCTTCTTATTGACTACGAAACACAGAAATTCCATCGGAATTAAACAGAAATGGCACAATGCCGACTTCAGTACAAGAAGACTGACTCTTCGTACTGTCTATGTTTTGAACCATTCCTGTGACACTAGTTATAGATTCCGATGCTTCACTTCAGGTTTACTGCATCCCTCTGACCTTCTTCTTGATGATGAATTACAGAAATTGCATCGGAATTAAATAGAAAAGGCACAATGACGACTTAAGTACAAGAAGACTGACTCTTCTTACTGTCTATGATATAAACCATTCCTGTGACACTAGTTATAGATTCCGATGCCTCACTTCAGGTGTACTGTATCCCTTGGACCTTCTTATTGACGATGAAACACAGAAATTGCAACGGGATTAAATTCAAAAGGCACAATGCCGACTTAAGTACAAGTAGACTGACTCTTCTTACTGTCTATTTTTTGAACCATTCTCGTGACACTAGTTATAGATTCTGATGCTTCACTTCAGTTTTACTGTATCCCTCTGACCTTCTTATTGACGATGAAACACAGAAATTGCATCGAAATTAAATACAAAATGCACAATGCCGACTTATGTACAAGAAGACTGACTCTTCTTACTGACTATGTTGTGAAAATTTCCTGTGAGACCAGTTTTAGATTCCGATGCTTCACTATATATTTACTGTATCCCATGGACCTTCTTATTGACGATGAGACACAGAACTTGCATCGGAATTAATTAGAAAAGGCATAATGCCGAGTTAAGTACAAGAAGACTGACTCTTCCTACTGTCTATGTTTTAACCATTCCTGTGACACTAGTTATAGATTCCGATGCTTCACTTCAGGTTTACTGATTCCCTCTGACCTTCTTATTGACGATGAAACACAGAAACTGCATCGGCATTAAATTCAAAAGGCACAATGCCGACTCAAATACAAGATGACTGGCTCTTCTTACTCTCTATGTTTTGAACCTTTCCTGAGAGACCGATTTTGGATTCCGGTGCTTCACTTCAGGTTTACTGTATCCCTCGGACGTTCTTATTGAGGACGAAACACAGAAATTGCATCGGAATTACATAGAAAAGGCACAATGCCGACTTAAGTACAACTAGACTGACTCTTCTTACTGACTATGATTTGAACATTTCCTGTGAGACCAGTTTTGGATTCCGATGCTTCATTATGTGTTTATTGTATCCCTTGGACCTTCTTATTGACGATGAAACACAGAAATTGAATCGAAATTAAATACAAAAAGCATAATGCCGACATATGTACAAGTAAACTGACTCTTCTTACTGTCTACGTTTTGAACCATTCCTGTGACACTAGTTATAGATTCCGATGCTTCACTTCAGGTTTACTGTAACCCTCGGACCGTCTTATTGACGATGAAGCACAGAAATTGCATCGGAATTAAAAACAAAAGGCACAATGCCGACTTAAGTACAAGACGACTGACACTTCCACCTGTCTATGTTTTGAACCATTCCTGTGGCACTAGTTATAGATTCCGATGTATCACTTCAGGTTCACTGTATCCCTTGGACCTTCTAATTGACGATGAAAAACACAAATTGCATCGGAATTAAATGCAAAAGGCATAATGCGGACATAAGTACAAGAAGACTGACTGTTCTTGCTGTGTATGTTTTGAACCATTCCTGTGACACTAGTTACAGATTCCGATGCTTCACTAAAGGTTTACTGTATCCCTCTGACCTTCGTATTGACGACGAAACACAGAAACTGCATCGGAATTAAATAGAAAAGGCACAATGCCGACTTAAGTACAAGATGACTGACTCTTCCTACTGTCTATGCTTAGCACCATTCCTGTGACACTAGTTATAGATTCCGATGCTTCACTTCAGGTTTACTGTATCCCTCAGAACTTCTTATTGACGATGAAACACAGAAATTGCATCGGAATTAAATACAAAAGGCACAATGCCGACTTAAGTACAAGACGACAGACTCTTCTTACTGTCTATGTTTTGAACCTTTTCTGTGACACTAGTTATAGATTCCGATGCTTCACTTCAGGTTTACTGCATCCCTCTGACCTTCTTCTTGATGATGAATTACAGAAATTGCATCGGAATTAAATAGAAAAGGCACAATGCCGACTTAAGTAAAAGAAGACTGACTCTTCTTACTGTCTATGATATAAACCATTCCTGTGACACTAGTTATAGATTCCGATGCCTCACTTCATGTTTACTGTATCCCTTGGACCTTCTTATTGACGATGAAACACAGAAATTACATCGGGATTAAATACAAAAGGCACAATGCCGACTTAAGTACAAGTAGACAGACTCTTCTTACTGTCTATTTTTTGAACCATTCTCGTGACACTAGTTATAGATTCTGATGCTTCGCTTCAGTTTTACTGTATCCCTCTGACCTTCTTATTGACGACGAAACACAGAAATTGCATCGGAATAAAATAGGAAAGGCACAATGCCGACTTAAGTACAAGAAGACTGACTCTTCCTACTGTCTCTTTTTGAACCATTCCTGTGACACTAGTTATAGATTCCAATGCTTCACTTCAGGTTCACTGTATCCCTCTGACCTTCGTATTGACGATGAAACACAGAAATTGCATCGGAATTAAATAGAAAAGGCACAATGCCGACTTAAGTACAAGAAGACTGACTCTTCCTACTGTCTATGCTTTGAACAATTCCTGTGACGGTAGTTATAGATTCCGATGTTTCACTTCAGGTTTACTGTATCCTCTGACCTTCTTATTGACGATGAAACACAGAAATTGCATCGGAATTAAATACAAAAGGCACAATTTCGACTTCAGTACAAGTCGACAGACTCTTCTTACTGTCTATGTTTTAACCTATTCTGTGACATTAGTTACAGATTCCGATGTTTCACTTCAGGTTTACTGCATCCCTCTGCCCTTCTTCTTGATGATGGAACACAGAAATTGCATCGGAACTAAATAGAAAAAGCACAATGCAGACTTAAGTACAAGAAGACTGACTCTTCTTACTGTCTATGATTTGAACCATTCCTGTGACACTAGTTACGGATTCCGATGCCTCACTTCAGGTGTACTGTATCCCTCTGACCTTCTTATTGATGATGAAACACAGAAATTGCATCGAAATTAAATAGAATAGGCACAATGCCGATGTAAGTACAAGAAGACTGACTCTTCTAACTAACTATGTTTTGAACCATTCCTGTGACACTAGTTATAGGTTCCGATGCTTTACTTCAGGTTTACTGTATCAGTTGGACCCTCTTATTGACGATGAAACATAGAAATTGCATCGGGATTTAATAAAAAGGCACAATGCCAACTTAAGTACAAGAAGACTGACTCATCTTACTGACTAAGTTTGAACCATTACTGTGACACTACTTATAGATTCCGATGCTTCACTTCAGGTTTACTGTATCCCTCTGACCTTCTTATTGACGATGAAACACAGAAATTTCTTAGGAATTACATAAATGAAGGACAGTTCCGACTTAAGTATAAGAAGACTGACTCATCTTACTGTCTAAGTTTTGAACCATTCCTGTGACACTAGTTATAGATTCCGATGCTTCACTTCAGATTTACTGTATCCCTGGGACATTCTTATTGACGACGAAACACAGAAATTGCATCGGAATTAAATTGAAAAGGCACAATGCCAACTTCAGTACAAGATGACCGACTCTTCCCGCTGTCTATGTTTTGAAACGTTCCTGTGACACTAGTTATAGATTCCGATGTTTCAATTCAGGTTTACTGTATCCCTCTGACCTTCTTATTGGTGATGAAACACAGATATTGCATCGGAATTAAATACAAAAGGCACAATGCAGACTTAAGTACAAGAAGACTGACTCTTCTCACTGTCTATGTTTTGAACGATTCCTGTGACACTAGTTATAGATTCCGATGCTTCACTTAAGGTTTACTGTAACCCTCTGACCCTCTTATTGACGATGAAACACAGAAATTGCATCGGAATTAAATAGAAAAGACACAATGCCGACTTAAGTACTAGAAGAATGACTCTTCCTACTGTCTATGTTTTGAACCATTCTTCTGACACTAGTTATAGATTCCGATGCTTCACTTCAGGTTTACTGTATCCCTCTGACCATCTTATTGACGATGAAACACAGAAATTGCATCGGAAATAAATACAAAAGGCACAATGCCGACTCAAATACAAGAAGAATCACTCTTCTTACTGACTATGTTTGAACCATTCCTGTGACACTAGTTACAGATTCCGATGCATCAGTTCAGGTTTACTGTATCCCTTGGACCTTCTTATTGACGATGAAACATAGAAATTGCCTCGGGATTTAATAAAAAGGCACAATGCCAACTTAAGTACAAGAAGACTGACTCTTCTTTCTGATTAAGTTTTCAACCATTACTGTGACACTACTTATAGATTCCGATGCATCACATCAGGTTTACTGTATCCCTCTGACCTTCTTATTGACGATGAAACACAAAAATTGCATCAGAATTAAATACAAAAGGCACAATGCCGACTTACGTAGAAGTAGACTGACTCATCTTACTGTCTAAGTTTTGAACCATTCCTGTGACACTAGTTATAGATTCCGATGCTTCACTTCAGGTTTACTGTATCCCTCTGACCTTCTTATTGACGATGAAACACAGAAATTTCTTCGGAATTACATAAAAAAGGCACAGTGCCGACTTAAGTATAAGAAGACTGACAGTTCCTACTCTCTATGTTTTGAACCATTCCCGAGACTCTAGTTATAGATTCCGATGCTTCACTTCAGGTTTACTGTATCCCTCTGACCTTCGTATTGACGATGAAACACAGAAACTGCATCGGAATTAAATAGAAAAGGCACAATGCCGACTTAAGTACAAGATGACTGACTCTTCCTACTGTCTATGCTTAGCACCATTCCTGTGACACTAGTTATAGATTCCGATGCTTCACTTCAGGTTTACTGTATCCCTCAGAACTTCTTATTGACGATGAAACACAGAAATTGCATCGGAATTAAATACAAAAGGCACAATGCCGACTTAAGTACAAGACGACAGACTCTTCTTACTGTCTATGTTTTGAACCTTTTCTGTGACACTAGTTATAGATTCCGATGCTTCACTTCAGGTTTACTGCATCCCTCTGACCTTCTTCTTGATGATGAATTACAGAAATTGCATCGGAATTAAATAGAAAAGGCACAATGCCGACTTAAGTAAAAGAAGACTGACTCTTCTTACTGTCTATGATATAAACCATTCCTGTGACACTAGTTTTAGATTCCGATGCCTCACTTCAGGTTTACTGTATCCCTTGGACCTTCTTATTGACGATGAAACACAGAAATTACATCGGGATTAAATACAAAATGCACAATGCCGACTTAAGTACAAGTAGACAGACTCTTCTTACTGTCTATTTTTTGAACCATTCTCGTGACACTAGTTATAGATTCTGATGCTTCACTTCAGTTTTACTGTATCCCTCTGACCTTCTTATTGACGACGAAACACAGAAATTGCATCGGAATTAATACAAAAGGCACAATGCCGACTTAAGTACAAGAAGACTGACTCTTCCTACTGTCTATGTTTTGAACCATCCCTGTGACACTAGTTAGAGATTCCGATGCTTCACTTCAGGTTTACTGTATCCCTCTGACCTTCTTATTGGCGATGAAACACAGAAATTGCATCGGAATTAAATACAAAAGGCACAATTAAGCCTTACGTACAAGAACACTGACTCCTCTTACTGTCTATTTTTTGAACCATTCCTGTGACACTAGTTATAGATTCCGATGCTTCACTTCAGGTTTACTGCATCCCTTGGACTTTCTGATTGACGACGAAACACAGAAATTGCATCGGAATAAAATAGGAAAGGCACAATGCCGACTTAAGTACAAGAAGACTGACTCTTCCTACTGTCTCTTTTTGAACCATTCCTGTGACACTAGTTATAGATTCCAATGCTTCACTTCAGGTTCACTGTATCCCTCTGACCTTCGTATTGACGATGAAACACAGAAATTGCATCGGAATTAAATAGAAAAGGCACAATGCCGACTTAAGTACAAGAAGACTGACTCTTCCTACTGTCTATGCTTTGAACAATTCCTGTGACAGTAGTTATAGATTCCGATGTTTCACTTCAGGTTTACTGTATCCTCTGACCTTCTTATTGACGATGAAACACAGAAATTGCATCGGAATTAAATACAAAAGGCACAATTTCGACTTCAGTACAAGACGACAGACTCTTCTTACTGTCTATGTTTAAACCTATTCTGTGACATTAGTTACAGATTCCGATGTTTCACTTCAGGTTTACTGCATCCCTCTGCTCTTCTTCTTGATGATGGAACACAGAAATTGCATCGGAACTAAATAGAAAAAGCACAATGCAGACTTAAGTACAAGAAGACTGACTCTTCTTACTGTCTATGATTTGAACCATTCCTGTGACACTAGTTACGGATTCCGATGCCTCACTTCAGGTGTACTGTATCCCTCTGACCTTCTTATTGACGATGAAACACAGAAATTGCATCGAAATTAAATAGAATAGGCACAATGCCGATGTAAGTACAAGAAGACTGACTCTTCTAACTAACTATGTTTTGAACCATACCTGTGACACTAGTTATAGGTTCCGATGCTTTACTTCAGGTTTACTGTATCAGTTGGACCCTCTTATTGACGATGAAACATAGAAATTGCATCGGGATTTAATAAAAAGGCACAATGCCAACTTAAGTACAAGAAGACTGACTCATCTTACTGACTAAGTTTTGAACCATTACTGTGACACTACTTATAGATTCCGATGCTTCACTTCAGGTTTACTGTATCCCTCTGACCTTCTTATTGACGATGAAACACAGAAATTTCTTAGGAATTACATAAATAAAGGACAGTTCCGACTTAAGTATAAGAAGACTGACTCATCTTACTGTCTAAGTTTTGAACCATTCCTGTGACACTAGTTATAGATTCCGATGCTTCACTTCAGGTTTACTGTATCCCTGGGACATTCTTATTGACGACGAAACACAGAAATTGCATCGGAATTAAATAGAAAAGGCACAATGCCAACTTAAGTACAAGATGACCGACTCTTCCCGCTGTCTATGTTTTGAAACGTTCCTGTGACACTAGTTATAGATGCCGATGATTCACTTCAGGTTTACTGTATCCCTCTGACCTTCTTATTGGTGATGAAACACAGATATTGCATCGGAATTAAATACAAAAGGCACAATGCAGACTTAAGTACAAGAAGACTGACTCTTCTCACTGTCTATGTTTTGAACGATTCCTGTGACACTAGTTATAGATTCCGATGCTTCACTTAAGGTTTACTGTAACCCTCTGACCCTCTTATTGACGATGAAACACAGAAATTGCATCGGAATTAAATAGAAAAGACACAATGCCGACTTAAGTACTAGAAGAATGACTCTTCCTACTGTCTATGTTTTGAACCATTCTTCTGACACTAGTTATAGATTCCGATGCTTCACTTCAGGTTTACTGTATCCCTCTGACCATCTTATTGACGATGAAACACAGAAATTGCATCGGAAATAAATACAAAAGGCACAATGCCGACTCAAATACAAGAAGAATCACTCTTCTTACTGACTATGTTTGAACCATTCCTGTGACACTAGTTACAGATTCCGATGCATCAGTTCAGGTTTACTGTATCCCTTGGACCTTCTTATTGACGATGAAACATAGAAATTGCCTCGGGATTTAATAAAAAGGCACAATGCCAACTTAAGTACAAGAAGACTGACTCTTCTTTCTGATTAAGTTTTCAACCATTACTGTGACACTACTTATAGATTCCGATGCATCACTTCAGGTTTACTGTATCCCTCTGACCTTCTTATTGACGATGAAACACAAAAATTGCATCGGAATTAAATACAAAAGGCACAATGCCGACTTACGTAGAAGTAGACTGACTCATCTTACTGTCTAAGTTTTGAACCATTCCTGTGACACTAGTTATAGATTCCGATGCTTCACTTCAGGTTTACTGTATCCCTCTGACCTTCTTATTGACGATGAAACACAGAAATTTCATCGGAATTACATAAAAAAGGCACAGTGCCGACTTAAGTATAAGAAGACTGACAGTTCCTACTATCTATGTTTTGAACCATTCCCGAGACTCTGGTTATAGATTCCGATGCTTCACTTCAGGTTTACTGTATCCCTCTGACCTTCTTATTGACGATGAAACACAGAAATTGCATCGGAATTAAATACAAAAGGCACAATTTCGACTTCAGTACAAGACGACAGACTCTTCTTACTGTCTATGTTTTAACCTTTTCTGTGACACTAGTTACAGATTCCGATGTTTCACTTCAGGTTTACTGAATCCCTCTGCCCTTCTTCTTGATGATGGAACACAGAAATTGCATCGGAACTAAATAGAAAAGGCACAATGCAGACTTAAGTACAAGAAGACTGACTCTTCTTACTGTTTATGATTTGAACCATTCCTGTGACCCTAGTTACGGATTCCGATGCATCACTTCAGGTGTACTGTATCCCTTGGACCTTCGTATTGACGATGAAACACAGAAATTGCATCGGGATTAAATACAAAAGGCACAATGACGACTTAAGTACAAGTAGACTGACTCTTCTTACTGTCTATGTATTGAACCATTCCTGTGACACTAGTTATAGATTCTGATGCTTCACTTCAGTTTTACTATATCCCTCTGACCTTCTTATTGACGATGAAACACAGAAATTGCATCGGAATTAATTACAAAAGGCACAATGCCGACTTAAGTACAAGAAGACTGACTATTCCTACTGTCTATGTTTTGAACCATTCCTGTGACACTAGTTAGAGATTCCGATGCCTCACTTCAGGTGTACTGTATCCCTCTGACCTTCGTATTGACGATGAAACACAGAAATTGCATCGGAATTAAATAGAATAGGCACAATCCCGATGTAAGTACAAGAAGACGGACTCTTCTAACTAACTATGTTTTGAACCATTCCTGTGACACTAGTTATAGATTCCGATGCTTCACTTCAGGTTTACTGTATCCCTGGGACCTTCTTATAGACGACGAAACACAGAAATTGCATCGGAATTAAATAGAAAAGGCGCAATGCTAACTTAAGTACAAGATGACCGACTCTTCCCGCTGTCTATGTTTTGAACCGTTCCTGTGACACTAGTTATAGATTCCGATGCTTCATTTCAGGTTTACTGTATCCCTCTGACCTTCTTATTGGCGATGAAACACAGATATTGCATCGGAATTAAATACAAAAGGCACAATGCAGACTTAAGTACAAGAGGACTGACTCTTCTTACTGTCTATGTTTTGAACCATTGCTGTGACACTAGTTATGGATTCCGATGCCTCACTTCAGGTTTACTGCATCCCATGACCCTTCTTATTGACAACGAAACACAGAAATTGCATCGGAATTAAATAGGAAAGGCACAATGCCGACTTAAGTTTAAGTAGACTGACTCTTGTTACTGTCTATGTTTTGAACCATTCCTGTGACACTAGTTATTGATTTCGATGCTTCACTTCAGGTTTACTGTATCCCTCTGGCCTTCTTATTGACGATGTAACACAGAAATTGCATCGGAATTAAAAAGAAAAGGCACAATGCCGACTTAAGTACAAGAAGACTGACTCTTCTCACTGTCTATGTTTTGAACGAATCCTGTGACACTAGTTATAGATTCCGATGCTTCACTTAAGGGTTACTGTATCCCTCTGACCCTCTTATTGACGATGAAACACAGAAATAGCATAGGAATTAAATAGAAAAGGCACAATGCCGACTTACATACAAGAAGACTGACTCATCTTACTGTCTATTTTTTGAACCATTCCTGTGACACTAGTTATAGATTCCGAAGCTTCACTTCAGGTTTACTGTATCCCTCTGACCCTCTTATTGACGATGAAACACAGAAAATGCATCGGAATTAAATAGAAAAGGCACAATGCCGGCTTAAGTACAAGAAGGCTGACTCTTCTTACTGTAGATGATTTGAACCATTCCTGTGACACTAGTTACAGATTCCGATGCTTCACTTCAGGTTTACTGTATCCCTTGGACCTTCTTATTGACGTCGAAACACAGAATTTGCATCGGAATTTTAATACAAAAGGCACAATGCCGACTTAAGTACAAGAAGGCTGACTCTTCCTACTGTCTCTGTTTTGAACCATTCCTGTGACACTAGTTATAGATTCCGATGCTTCACTTGAGGTTTACTGTATCTCTCTGACATTCTTATTGACGATGAAACACAGAAATTGCATCGGAATTAAATACAAAAGGCACAATGCCGACTTAAGTACAAGAAGACTGTCTCTTCTTTCTGACTATGTTGTGAACATTTCCTGTGAGACCTGTTTTAGATTCCGATGCTTCACTATATGTTTATAGTATCCCTTGGACCTTCCTATTGACGATGAAACACAGAAATTGCATCGGCATTAAATACAAATGCACAATGCCGACATAAGTACAAGAAGACTGACTCTTCTTACTGTCTATGTTTAGAACCATTACTGTAACACTAGTTATAGATTCCGATGCTTCACTTCAGGTTTACTGTATCCCTCTGACCTTCGTATTGACGACGAAACACAGAAACTGCATCGGAATTAAATAGAAAAGGCACAATGCCGACTTAAGTACAAGAAGACTGACTCTTCCTACTGTCTATGCTTTGCAATATTCCTGTGACACTAGTTATAGATTCCGATGCTTCACTTCAGGTTTACTGATTCCCTCTGACCTTCTTATTGACGATGAAACACAGAAACTGCATCGGAATTGAATTCAAAAGGCACAATGCCGACTTTAGTACAAGAAGACTGACTCTTCTTACTATCTATGTTTTGAACAATTCCTGTGACATTAGTTATATATTCCAAAGCTTCACATCAGGTTTACTGTATCCCTTGGACCTTCTTATCGACGATGAAACACAGAAATTCCATCGGAATTAAATACAAGAGGCACAATGCCGACATAAGTACAAGACGACTGACTCTTCTAACTCTCTATGTTTTGAACCATTCCTGTGACACTAGTTATAGATTCCGTTGCTTCATTTTAGGTTTACTGTATCCTTTTCACCTTCTTATTGACTACGAAACATAGAAATTCCATCGGAATGAAACAGAAAAGGCACAATGCCGACTTAAGTACAAGGAGACTGACTCGTCCTACTGTCTATGTTTTAACCATTCCTGGGACGCTAGTTATAGATTCCGATGCTTAACTTCAGGTTTACTGATTCCCTCTGACCTTCTTATTGTCGATGAAACACAGAAACTGCATCGGAATTAAATTAAAAATGCACAATGCCGACTTAAGTACAAGAAGACTGGCACTTCCAACTGTCTATGTTTTGAACCATTCCTGTGGCACTAGTTATAGATTCCGATGCATCACTTCAGGTTTACTGTATCCCTTGGACCTTCTTATTGACGATGAAAAACACAAATTGCATCGGAATTAAATACAAAAGGCACAATGCCGACTTAAGTACAAGACGACAGACACTTCTTACTGTCTATGTTTTGAACCTTTTCTGTGACACTAGTTATAGATTCCGATGCTTCACTTCAGGTTTACTGCATCCCTCTGACCTTCTTCTTGATGATGAATTACAGAAATTGCATCGGAATTAAATAGAAAAGGCACAATGACGACTTAAGTACAAGAAGACTGACTCTTCTTACTGTCTATGATATAAACCATTCCTGTGACACTAGTTATAGATTCCGATGCCTCACTTCAGGTGTACTGTATCCCTTGGACCTTCTTATTGACGATGAAACACAGAAATTGCATCGTGATTAAATACAAAAGGCACAATGCCGACTTAAGTACAAGTAGACTGACTCTTCTTACTGTCTATTTTTTGAACCATTCTCGTGACACTAGTTATAGATTCTGATGCTTCACTTCAGTTTTACTGTATCCCTCTGACCTTCTTATTGACGATGAAACACAGAAATTGCATCGGAATTAGATACAAAAGGCACAATGCCGACTTAAGTACAAGAAGACTGTCTCTTCTTTCTGACTATGTTGTGAACATTTCCTGTGAGACCAGTTTTAGATTCCGATGCTTCACTATATGTTTATTGTATCCCTTGGACCTTCTTATTGACGACGAAACACAGAAATTGCATCAGAATTAAATACAAAAGGCACAATGCCGCCTTAAGTACAAGAAGACTTACTCTTCTTATTGTCTATGTTTAGAACCATTCCTGTGACACTAGTTATAGATTCCGATGCTTCACTTCAGGTTTACTGTATCCCTCTGACCTTCTTATTTACGATGAAACACAGAAGTTGCATCGGAATTAAATACAAAGGGCACTATGCCGACTTAAGTACAAGAAGACTGACTCTTCTTACTGCCAATATTTTGAACCATTCCGGTGACACTAGTTATAGTTTCAGATGCTTCACTTCAGGTTTACTGTATCACTTGGACCATCTTATTGACGATGAAACACAGAAATTGCATCGGTATTAAATTCAAAAGGCACGATGCCGACTTTAGTACAAGAAGACTGACTCTTCTTACTGTCTATGCTTTGAAAAATTCCTGTGACACTAGTTATAGATTCCGATGCTTCACTTCAGGTTTACTGTATCCCTTGGACCTTCTTATCGACGATGAAACACAGAAATTGCATCGGAATTAACTACAAGAGGCACAATGCCGACATAAGTACAAGAAGATTGACTCTTCTTATTGTCTATGTTTTGAACCACTCCTGTGACACTAGTTATAGATTCCGTGGCTTCATTTTAGGTTTACTGTATCCTTTTGACCTTCTTATTGACTACGAAACACAGAAATTGCATCGGAATTAAATAGAGAAGGCACAATGCCGACTTAAGTACAAGAAGACTGACTCTTCCTACTGTCTATGTTTGAACCATTCCTGTGACACTAGTTATAGATTCCGTTGCTTCACTTCAGGTTTACTGTATCCCTCTGACCTTCTTATTGATGATGAAACACAGAAATTGCATCGGAATTAAATACAAAATGCACAATGCCGACTTAAGTACAAGAGGACTGACTCTTCTTACTGACTATGATGTGAACATTTCCTGTGAGACCAGTTTTAGATTCCGATGCTTCACTATATGTTTACTGTATCCCATGGACCTTCTTATTGTCGATGAAACACAGATATTGCATCGGAATTAAATACAAAAGGCACAAAGTCGACTTAAGTACAAGACGACAGACTCTTCTTACTCTCTATGTTTTGAACCTATTCTGTGACGCTAGTTATAGATTCCGATGCTTCACTTCAGGTTTACTGCATCCCTCTGACCTTCTTCTTGATGATGAAACACAAAATTTGCATCGGAATTAAATAGAAAAGGCACAATGCCGTCTTAAGTACAAGAAGAGTGACACTTCCTACTGTCTATGCTTTGCACCATTCCTGTGACACTAGTTATAGATTCCGATGCTTCGCTTCAGGTTTACTGTATCCCTCAGAACTTCTTATTGACGATGAAACACAGAAATTTCATCGGAATTAAATACAAAAGGAACAATGCCGACTTATGTACAAGAAAACTGACTCTTTTTAATGTCTATGTTTTGAACTATTCCTGTGACACGAGTTATAGATTCCGATGCTTCACTTCAGGTTTACTGTAACCCTCGGACCGTCTTATTGACGATGAAGCACAGAAATTGCATCGGAATTAAATACAGAAGGAACAATGCCGACTAAAGTACAAAAAGACTGACACTTAAACCTGTCTATGTTTTGAACCATTCCTGTGGCACTAGTTATAGATTCCGATGCATCACTTAAGTTTTACTGTATCCCTCTGACCTTCGTATTGACGACGAAACACAGAAACTGCATCGGAATTAAATAGAAAAGGCACAATGCCGACTTAAGTACAAGAAGACTGACTCTTCCTACTGTCTATGATTTGCACCATTCCTGTGACACATGTTATAGATTCCGATGCTTCACTTCAGGTTTACTGTATCCCTCTGACCCTCTTATTGACGATGAAACACAGAATTTGCATCGGAATTAAATAGAAAAGGCACAATGCCGACTTACATACAAGAAGACTGACTCATCTTACTGTCTATTTTTTGAACCATTCCTGTGACACTAGTTATAGATTCCGAAGCTTCACTTCAGGTTTACTGTATCCCTCTGACCCTCTTATTGACGATGAAACACAGAAAATGCATCGGAATTAAATAGAAAAGGCACAATGCCGACTTAAGTACAAGAAGGCTGACTCTTCTTACTGTAGATGATTTGAACCATTACTGTGACACTACTTATAGATTCCGATGCTTCACTTCAGGTTTACTGATTCCCTCTGACCTTCTTATTGACGATGAAACACAGAAACTGCATCGGAATTGAATTCAAAAGGCACAATGCCGACTTTAGTACAAGAAGACTGACTCTTCTTACTATCTATGTTTTGAACAATTCCTGTGACATTAGTTATATATTCCAAAGCTTCACATCAGGTTTACTGTATCCCTTGGACCTTCTTATCGACGATGAAACACAGAAATTCCATCGGAATTAAATACAAGAGGCACAATGCCGACATAAGTACAAGACGACTGACTCTTCTAACTGTCTATGTTTTGAACCATTCCTGTGACACAAGTTATAGATTCCGTTGCTTCATTTTAGGTTTACTGTATCCTTTTGACCTTCTTATTGACTACGAAACATAGAAATTCCATCGGAATTAAACAGAAAAGGCACAATGCCGACTTAAGTACAAGGAGACTGACTCGTCCTACTGTCTATGTTTTAACCATTCCTGGGACGCTAGTTATAGATTCCGATGCTTAACTTCAGGTTTACTGATTCCCTCTGACCTTCTTATTGTCGATGAAACACAGAAACTGCATCGCAATTAAATTAAAAATGCACAATGCCGACTTAAGTACAAGAAGACTGGCACTTCCAACTGTCTATGGTTTGAACCATTCCTGTGGCACTAGTTATAGATTCCGATGCATCACTTCAGCTTTACTGTATCCCTTGGACCTTTTTATTGACGATGAAAAACACAAATTGCATCGGAATTAAATACAAAAGGCACAATGCCGACTTAAGTACAAGACGACAGACTCTTCTTACTGTCTATGTTTTGAACCTTTTCTGTGACACTAGTTATAGATTCCGATGCTTCACATCAGGTTTACTGCATCCCTCTGACCTTCTTCTTGATGATGAATTACAGAAATTGCATCGGAATTTAATGGAAAAGGCACAATGACGACTTAAGTACAAGAAGACTGACTCTTCTTACTGTCTATGATATAAACCATTCCTGTGACACTAGTTATAGATTCCGATGCCTCACTTCAGGTGTACTGTATCCCTTGGACCTTCTTATTTACGATGAAACACAGAAATTGCATCGGAATTAAATACAAAAGGCACAATGCCGACTTAAGTACAAGAAGACTGACTCTTCTTACTGTCAATATTTTGAACCATTCCGGTGACACTAGTTATAGTTTCAGATGCTTCACTTCAGGTTTACTGATTCCCTCTGACCCTCTTATTGACGATGAAACACAGAAACTGCATCGGAATTAAATAGAAAAGGCACAATGCCGACTTTAGTACAAGAAGACTGACTCTTCTTACTGTCTATGTTTTGAACCATTCCTGTGACACTAGTTATAGATTCCGATGCTTCACTTCAGGTTTACTGTATCCCTTGGACCTTCTTATTGACGATGAAAAACACAAATTACATCGGAATAAAATACAAAAGGCACAATGCGGACATAAGTACAAGAAGACTGACTCTTCTTGCTGTGTATGTTTTGAACCATTCCTGTGACACTAGTTACAGATTCCGATGCCTCACTTAAGGTTTACTGTATCCCTCTGACCTTCGTATTGACGACGAAACACAGAAACTGCATCGGAATTAAATAGAAAAGGCACAATGCCGACTTAAGTACAAGAAGACAGACCCATCTTACTGTCTATGTGTTGAACCAGTCCTGTGACACTAGTTATAGATTCCGATGCTTCACTTCAGGTTTACTGTATCCCTCTGACCTTCTTATTGACGATGAAACACAGAAATTGCATCGTAATTAAATACAATAGGCACAATGCCGACTTAAGTACAAGAAGACTGTCTCTTCTTTCTGACTATGTTGTGAACATTTCCTGTGAGACCAGTTTTAGATTCCCATGCTTCAGGATATGTTTATTGTATCCCTTGGACCTTCTTATTTTCGATGAAACACAGAAATTGCATCGGAATTAAATACAAAAGGCACTATGCCGACTTAAGTACAAGAAGACTGACTCTTCTTACTGTCAATATTTTGAACCATTCCGGTGACACTAGTTATAGTTTCAGATGCTTCACTTCAGGTTTACTGATTCCCTCTGACCCTCTTATAGACGATGAAACACAGAAACTGCATCGGAATTAAATAGAAAAGGCACATTGCCGACTTTAGTACAAGAAGACTGACTCTTCTTACTGTCTATGTTTGAACCATTCCTGTGACACTAGTTATAGATTCCGATGCTTCACCTCAGGTTTACTGTATCCCTTGGACCTTCTTATCGACGATGAAACACAGAAAT
The DNA here is from genome assembly GCF_021461385.2 of Schistocerca piceifrons. Classification (NCBI taxonomy): domain Eukaryota; kingdom Metazoa; phylum Arthropoda; class Insecta; order Orthoptera; family Acrididae; genus Schistocerca; species Schistocerca piceifrons. Next base: position 4,655,055 of record NW_025727396.1, on the reverse strand, counting down.
TCCATCGGAATTAAATACAGGAGGCACAATGCCGACATAAGTACAAGACGACTGACTCTTCTTACTGTCTATGTTTTGAACCATTCCTGTGACACTAGTTATAGATTCCGTTGCTTCAATTTAGGTTTACTGTATCCTTTTGACCTTCTTATTGACTACGAAACACAGAAATTCCATCGGAATTAAACAGAAATGGCACAATGCCGACTTCAGTACAAGAAGACTGACTCTTCCTACTGTCTATGTTTTGAACCATTCCTGTGACACTAGTTATAGATTCCGTTGCTTCACTTCAGGTTTACTGTATACCTCTGACCTTCTTATTGATGATGAAACACAGAAATTGCATCGGAATTAAATACAAAATGCACAATGCCGACTTATGTACAAGAAGACTGACTCTTCTTACTGACTATGTTGTGAACATTTCCTGTGAGACCAGTTTTAGATTCCAATGCTTCACTATATATTTACTGTATCCCATGGACCTTCTTATTGACGATGAGACACAGAACTTGCATCGGAATTAATTAGAAAAGGCATAATGCCGAGTTAAGTACAAGAAGACTGACTCTTCCTACTGTCTATGTTTTAACCATTCCTGTGACACTAGTTATAGATTCCGATGCTTCACTTCAGGTTTACTGATTCCCTCTGACCTTCTTATTGACGATGAAACACAGAAACTGCATCGGCATTAAATTCAAAAGGCACAATGCCGACTCAAATACAAGATGACTGGCTCTTCTTACTCTCTATGCTTTGAACCTTTCCTGAGAGACCGATTTTGGATTCCGGTGCTTCACTTCAGGTTTACTGTATCCCTCGGACGTTCTTATTGAGGACGAAACACAAAAATTGCATCGGAATTACATAGAAAAGGCACAATGCTGACTTAAGTACAACTAGACTGACTCTTCTTACTGTCTACGTTTTGAACCATTCCTGTGACACTAGTTATAGATTCCGATGCTTCACTTCAGGTTTACTGTATCCCTCAGAACTTCTTATTGACGATGAAACACAGAAATTGCATCGGAATTAAATACAAAAGGCACAATGCCGACTTAAGTACAAGACGACAGACTCTTCTTACTGTCTATGTTTTGAACCTTTTCTGTGACACTAGTTATAGATTCCGATGCTTCACTTCAGGTTTACTGCATCCCTCTGACCTTCTTCTTGATGATGAATTACAGAAATTGCATCGGAATTAAATAGAAAAGGCACAATGCCGACTTAAGTAAAAGAAGACTGACTCTTCTTACTGTCTATGATATAAACCATTCCTGTGACACTAGTTATAGATTCCGATGCCTCACTTCAGGTGTACTGTATCCCTTGGACCTTCTTATTGACGATGAAACACAGAAATTACATCGGGATTAAATACAAAAGGCACAATGCCGACTTAAGTACAAGTAGACAGACTCTTCTTACTGTCTATTTTTTGAACCATTCTCGTGACACTAGTTATAGATTCTGATGCTTCACTTCAGTTTTACTGTATCCCTCTGACCTTCTTATTGACGATGAAACACAGAAATTGCATCGGAATTAAATACAAAAGGCACAATGCCGACTTAAGTACAAGAAGACTGACTCTTCCACTGTCTATGTTTTGAACCATCCCTGTGACACTAGTTAGAGATTCCGATGCTTCACTTCAGGTTTACTGTATCCCTCTGACCTTCTTATTGGCGATGAAACACAGAAATTGCATCGGAATTAAATACAAAAGGCACAATTAAGCCTTACGTACAAGAACACTGACTCATCTTACTGTCTATTTTTTGAACCATTCCTGTGACACTAGTTATAGATTCCGATGCTTCACTTCAGGTTTACTGCATCCCTTGGACTTTCTGATTGACGACGAAACACAGAAATTGCATCGGAATAAAATAGGAAAGGCACAATGCCGACTTAAGTACAAGAAGACTGACTCTTCCTACTGTCTCTTTTTGAACCATTCCTGTGACACTAGTTATAGATTCCAATGCTTCACTTCAGGTTCACTGTATCCCTCTGACCTTCGTATTGACGATGAAACACAGAAATTGCATCGGAATTAAAAAGAAAAGGCACAATGCCGACTTAAGTACAAGAAGACTGACTCTTCCTACTGTCTATGCTTTGAACAATTCCTGTGACAGTAGTTATAGATTCCGATGCTTCACTTCAGGTTTACTGTATCCTCTGACCTTCTTATTGACGATGAAACACAGAAATTGCATCGGAATTAAATACAAATGCACAATTTCGACTTCAGTACAAGACGACAGACTCTTCTTACTGTCTATGTTTTAACCTATTCTGTGACATTAGTTACAGATTCCGATGTTTCACTTCAGGTTTACTGCATCCCTCTGCCCTTCTTCTTGATGATGGAACACAGAAATTGCATCGGAACTAAATAGAAAAAGCACAATGCAGACTTAAGTACAAGAAGACTGACTCTTCTTACTGTCTATGATTTGAACCATTCCTGTGACACTAGTTACGGATTCCGATGCATCACTTCAGGTGTACTGTATGCCTTGGACCTTCGTATTGACGTTGAAACACAGAAATTGCATCGGGATTAAATACAAAAGGCACAATGACGACTTAAGTACAAGTAGACTGACTCTTCTTACTGTCTATGTTTTGAACCATTCCTGTGATACTAGTTATAGATTCCGATGCTTCACTTCAGTTTTACTATATCCCTCTGACATTCTTATTGACGATGAAACACAGAAATTGCATTGGAATTAATTACAAAAGGCACAATGCCGACTTAAGTACAAGAAGACTAACTCTTCCTACTGTCTATGTTTTGAACCATCCCTGTGACACTAGTTAGAGATTCCGATGCCTCACTTCAGGTGTACTGTATCCCTCTGACCTTCTTATTGACGATGAAACACAGAAATTGCATCGAAATTAAATAGAATAGGCACAATGCCGATGTAAGTACAAGAAGACTGACTCTTCTAACTAACTATGTTTTGAACCATTCCTGTGACACTAGTTATAGGTTCCGATGCTTTACTTCAGGTTTACTGTATCAGTTGGACCCTCTTATTGACGATGAAACATAGAAATTGCATCGGGATTTAATAAAAAGGCACAATGCCAACTTAAGTACAAGAAGACTGACTCATCTTACTGACTAAGTTTTGAACCATTACTGTGACACTACTTATAGATTCCGATGCTTCACTTCAGGTTTACTGTATCCCTCTGACCTTCTTATTGACGATGAAACACAGAAATTTCTTAGGAATTACATAAATAAAGCACAGTTCCGACTTAAGTATAAGAAGACTGACTCATCTTACTGTCTAAGTTTTGAACCATTCCTGTGACACTAGTTATAGATTCCGATGCTTCACTTCAGGTTTACTGTATCCCTGGGACATTCTTGTTGACGACGAAACACAGAAATTGCATCGGAATTAAATAGAAAAGGCACAATGCCAACTTAAGGACAAGATGACCGACTCTTCCCGCTGTCTATGTTTTGAAACGTTCCTGTGACACTAGTTATAGATTCCGATGCTTCACTTCAGGTTTACTGTATCCCTCTGACCTTCTTATTGGTGATGAAACACAGATATTGCATCGGAATTAAATACAAAAGGCACAATGCAGACTTAAGTACAAGAAGACTGACTCTTCTCACTGTCTATGTTTTGAACGATTCCTGTGACACTAGTTATAGATTCCGATGCTTCACTTAAGGTTTACTGTAACCCTCTGACCCTCTTATTGACGATGAAACACAGAAATAGCATCGGAATTAAATAGAAAAGGCACAATGCCGACTTAAGTACAAGAAGACTGACTCTTCCTACTGTCTCTTCTGAACCATTCCTGTGACACTAGTTATAGATTCCGATGCTTCCCTTCAGGTTTACTGTATCCCTCTGAACTTCTTATTGAAGATGAAACACAGAAATTGCATCGGAATTAAATAGAAAAGGCACAATGCCGACTTAAGTACAAGAAGACTGACTCGACCTACTGTCTATGCTTTGAACCATACCTGTGACACTAGTTATAGATTCCGATGCTTCAGTTCAGGTTTACTGTTTCCCTTGGACCTTCTTATTGACGATGAAACATAGAAATTGCCTCGGGATTTAACAAAAAGGCACAATGCCAACTTAAGTACAAGATGACTGACTCTTCTTACTGACTAAGTTTTGAACCATTACTGTAACACTACTTATAGATTCCGATGCATCACTTCAGGTTTACTGTATCCCTCTGACCTTCTTATTGACGATGAAACACAGAAATTGCATCGGAATTAAATAGAAAAGACACAATGCCGACTTAAGTACTAGAAGAATGACTCTTCCTACTGTCTATGTTTTGAACCATTCTTCTGACACTAGTTATAGATTCCTATGCTTCACTTCAGGTTTACTGTATCCCTCTGACCGTCTAATTGACGATGAAACACAGAAATTGCATCGGAAATAAATACAAAAGCCACAATGCCGACTCAAATACAAGAAGACTGACTCTTCCAAATGTCTATGATTTGAACCTTTCCTGTGACCCTAGTTATACATTCCGATGCCTCACCGCAGGTTTACTGTATCCCTCTGACCTTCTTGTTGACGATGAAACTTAGAAATTGCATCGGAATTAAATAGAAAAGGCACAATGCCGACTTAAGTACAAGAAGACTCACTGTTCTTACTGACTATGTTTGAACCATTCCTGTGACACTAGTTACAGATTCCGATGCATCAGTTCAGGTTTACTGTATCACTTGGACCTTCTTATTGACGATGAAACATAGAAATTGCCTCGGGATTTAATAAAAAGGCACAATGCCAACTTAAGTACAAGAAGACTGACTCTTCTTTCTGATTAAGTTTTCAACCATTACTGTGACACTACTTATAGATTCCGATGCATCACTTCAGGATTACTGTATCCCTCTGACCTTCTTATTGACGATGAAACACAAAAATTTCATCGGAATTAAATACAAAAGGCACAATGCCGACTTACGTAGAAGTAGACTGACTCATCTTACTGTCTAAGTTTTGAACCATTCCTGTGACACTAGTTATAGATTCCGATGCTTCACTTCAGGTTTACTGTATCTCTCTGACCTTCTTATTAACGATGAAACACAGAAATTTCTTCGGAATTACATAAAAAAGGCACAGTGCCGACTTAAGTATAAGAAGACTGACACTTCCTACTCTCTATGTTTTGAACCATTCCCGAGACTCTAGTTATAGATTCCGATGCTTCACTTCAGGTTTACTGTATCCCTCTGACCTTCTTATTGACGATGAAACACAGAAATTGCATCGGAATTAAATACAAAAGGCACAATTTCGACTTCAGTACAAGACGACAGACTCTTCTTACTGTGTATGTTTTAACCTTTTCTGTGACACTAGTTACAGATTCCGATGTTTCACTTCAGGTTTACTGAATCCCTCTGCCCTTCTTCTTGATGATGGAACACAGAAATTGCATCGGAACTAAATAGAAAAGGCACAATGCAGACTTAAGTACAAGAAGACTGACTCTTCTTACTGTTTATGATTTGAACCATTCCTGTGACCCTAGTTACGGATTCCGATGCATCACTTCAGGTGTACTGTATCCCTTGGACCTTCGTATTGACGATGAAACACAGAAATTGCATCGGGATTAAATACAAAAGGCACAATGACGACTTAAGTACAAGTAGACTGACTCTTCTTACTGTCTATGTATTGAACCATTCCTGTGACACTAGTTATAGATTCTGATGCTTCACTACAGTTTTACTATATCCCTCTGACCTTCTTATTGACGATGAAACACAGAAATTGCATCGGAATTAATTACAAAAGGCACAATGCCGACTTAAGTACAAGAAGACTGACTATTCCTACTGTCTATGTTTTGAACCATTCCTGTGACACTAGTTAGAGATTCCGATGCCTCACTTCAGGTGTACTGTATCCCTCTGACCTTCTTATTGACGATGAAACACAGAAATTGCATCGGAATTAAATAGAATAGGCACAATCCCGATGTAAGTACAAGAAGACTGACTCTTCTAACTAACTATGTTTTGAACGAATCCTGTGACACTAGTTATAGATTCCGATGCTTCACTTAAGGGTTACTGTATCCCTCTGACCCTCATATTGACGATGAAACACAGAAATAGCATCGGAATTAAATAGAAAAGGCACAATGCCGACATAAGTACAAGAAGACAGACTCTTCTTACTGTCTATGATTTGAACCATTACTGTGACACTATTTATAGATTCCGATGCTTCACTTCAGGTTTACTGTATCCCTTGGATCTTCTTATTGACGACGAAACACAGAATTTGCATCGGAATTAAATAGAAAAGGCACAATGCCGACTTAAGTACAAGAAGACTGACTCTTCCTACTGTCTCTCTTTGAACCATTCCTGTGACACTAGTTATAGATTCCGATGCTTCCCTTCAGGTTTACTGTATCCCTCTGACCTTCTTATTGAAGGTGAAACACAGAAATTGCATCGGAATTAAATAGAAAAGGCGCAATGCCGACTTATGTACAAGAAGACTGACTCTTCCTACTGTCTATGCTTTGAACCATTCCTGTGACACTAGTTATGGATTCCGATGCTTCAGTTCAGGTTTACTGTATCCCTTGGACCTTCTTATTGACGATGAAAGATAGAAATTGCATCGGGATTTAATAAAAAGGTACAATGCCAACTTAAGTACAAGATGACTGACTCTTCTTACCGACTAAGTTTTGAACCATTACTGTGACACTAGTTATAGATTCCGATGCTTCAGTTCAGGTTTACTGTATCCCTCTGACCTTCTTATTGACGATGAAACACAGAAATTGCATCGGAATTAAATAGAAAAGACACAATGCCGACTTAAGTACTAGAAGAATGACTCTTCGTACTGTCTATGTTTTGAACCATTCTTCTGACACTAGTAATAGATTCCGATGCTTCACTTCAGGTTTACTGTATCCCTCTGACCATCTTATTGACGACGAAACACAGAAATTGCATCGGAAATAAATACAAAAGACACAATGCCGACTCAAATACAAGAAGACTGACTCTTCCAAATGTCTATGATTTGAACCTTTCCTGTGACCCTAGTTATACATTCCGATGCCTCACCGCAGGTTTACTGTATCCCTCTGACCGTCTTGTTGACGATGAAACTTAGAAATTGCATCGGAATTAAATAGAAAAGGCACAATGCCGACTTAAGTACAAGAAGACTCACTCTTCTTACTGACTATGTTTGAACCATTCCTGAGACACTAGTTATAGATTCCGATGCATCAGTTCAGGTTGACTGTATCCCTTGGACCTTCTTATAGATGATGAAACATAGAAATTGCATCGGGATTTGATAAAAAGGCACAATGCCAACTTAAGTACAAAAAGACTGACTCTTCTTACTGATTAAGTTTTGAACCATTACTGTGACACTACTTATAGATTCCGATGCATCACTTCAGGTTTACTGTATCCCTCTGACCTTCTTATTGACGATGAAACACAGAAATTTCTTCGGAATTACATAAAAAAGGCACAGTGCCGACTTAAGTATAAGAAGACTGACTGTTCCTACTCTCTATGTTTTGAACCATTCCCGTGACTCTAGTTATAGATTCCGATGCTTCACTTCAGGTTTACTGTATCCCTCTGACCTTCATATTGTCGATGAAACACAGAAATTGCATCGGAATTAAATACAAAAAGCACAATGCCGACTTACGTAGAAGTAGACTGACTCATCTTACTGTCTAAGTTTGAACCATTCCTGTGACACTAGTTATAGATTCCGATGCTTCACTTCAGGTTTACTGTATCCCTGGGACCTTCTTATTGACGACGAAACACAGAAATTGCATCGGAATTAAATAGGAAAGGCACAATGCCGACTTAAGTACAAGTAGACTGACTCTTGTTACTGTCTATGTTTTGAACCATTCCTGTGACACTAGTTATAGATTTCGATGCTTCACTTCAGGTTTACTGTATCCCTCTGGCCTTCTTATTGACGATGTAACACAGAAATTGCATCGGAATTAAAAAGAAAAGGCACAATGCCGACTTAAGTACAAGAAGACTGACTCTTCTCACTGTCTATGTTTTGAACGAATCCTGTGACACTAGTTATAGATTCCGATGCTTCACTTAAGGGTTACTGTATCCCTCTGACCCTCTTATTCACGATGAAACACAGAAATAGCATCGGAATTAAATAGAAAAGGCACAATGCCGACTTAAGTACAAGAAGACAGACTCTTCTTACTGTCTATGATTTGAACCATTACTGTGACACTATTTATAGATTCCGATGCTTCACTTCAGGTTTACTGTATCCCTTGGATCTTCTTATTGACGACGAAACACAGAATTTGCATCGGAATTAAATAGAAAAGGCACAATGCCGACTTAAGTACAAGAAGACTGACTCTTCCTACTGTCTCTCTTTGAACCATTCCTGTGACACTAGTTATAGATTCCGATGCTTCCCTTCAGGTTTACTGTATCCCTCTGACCTTCTTATTGAAGGTGAAACACAGAAATTGCATCGGAATTAAATAGAAAAGGCGCAATGCCGACTTCAGTACAAGAAGACTGACTCTTCCTACTGTCTATGCTTTGAACCATTCCTGTGACACTAGTTATGGATTCCGATGCTTCAGTTCAGGTTTACTGTATCCCTTGGACCTTCTTATTGACGATGAAAGATAGAAATTGCATCGGGATTTAATAAAAAGGTACAATGCCAACTTAAGTACAAGATGACTGACTCTTCTTACTGACTAAGTTTTGAACCATTACTGTGACACTAGTTATAGATTCCGATGCTTCAGTTCAGGTTTACTGTATCCCTCTGACCTTCTTATTGACGATGAAACACAGAAATTGCATCGGAATTAAATAGAAAAGACACAATGCCGACTTAAGTACTAGAAGAATGACTCTTTGTACTGTCTATGTTTTGAACCATTCTTCTGACACTAGTAATAGATTCCGATGCTTCACTTCAGGTTTACTGTATCCCTCTGACCATCTTATTGACGATGAAACACAGAAATTGCATCGGATATAAATACAAAAGACACAATGCCGACTCAAATACAAGAAGACTGACTCTTCCAAATGTCTATGATTTGAACCTTTCCTGTGACCCTACTTATACATTCCGATGCCTCACCGCAGGTTTACTGTATCCCTCTGACCTTCTTGTTGACGATGAAACTTAGAAATTGCATCGGAATTAAATAGAAAAGGCACAATGCCGACTTAAGTACAAGAAGACTCACTCTTCTTACTGACTATGTTTGAACCATTCCTGAGACACTAGTTATAGATTCCGATGCATCAGTTCAGGTTGACTGTATCCCTTGGACCTTCTTATAGATGATGAAACATAGAAATTGCATCGGGATTTGATAAAAAGGCACAATGCCAACCTAAGTACAAAAAGACTGACTCTTCTTACTGATTAAGTTTTGAACCATTACTGTGACACTACTTATAGATTCCGATGCATCACTTCAGGTTTACTGTATCCCTCTGACCTTCTTATTGACGATGAAACACAGAAATTTCTTCCGAATTACATAAAAAAGGCACAGTGCCGACCTAAGAATAAGAAGACTGACTCTTCCTACTCTCTATGTTTTGAACCATTCCCGTGACTCTAGTTATAGATTCCGATGCTTCACTTCAGGTTTACTGTATCCCTCTGACCTTCATATTGTCGATGAAACACAGAAATTGCATCGGAATTAAATACTAAAGGCACAATGCCGACTTACGTAGAAGTAGACTGACTCATCTTACTGTCTAAGTTTTGAACCATTCCTGTGACACTAGTTATTGATTCCGATGCTTCACTTCAGGTTTACTGTATCCCTGGGACCTTCTTATTGACGACGAAACACAGAAATTGCATCGGAATTAAATAGGAAAGGCACAATGCCGACTTAAGTACAAGTAGACTGACTCTTGTTACTGTCTATGTTTTGAACCATTCCTGTGACACTAGTTATAGATTTCGATGCTTCACTTCAGGTTTACTGTATCCCTCTGGCCTTCTTATTGACGATGTAATACAGAAATTGCATCGGAATTAAAAAGAAAAGGCACAATGCCGACTTAAGTACAAGAAGACTGACTCTTCTCACTGTCTATGTTTTGAACGAATCCTGTGACACTAGTTATAGATTCCGATGCTTCACTTAAGGGTTACTGTATCCCTCTGACCCTCTTATTGACGATGAAACACAGAAAAAGCATCGGAATTAAATAGAAAAGGCACAATGCCGACTTAAGTACAAGAAGACAGACTCTTCTTACTGTCTATGATTTGAACCATTACTGTGACACTATTTATAGATTCCGATGCTTCACTTCAGGTTTACTGTATCCCTCTGACCGTCTTATTGAAGGTGAAACACAGAAATTGCATCGGAATTAAATAGAAAAGGCGCAATGCCGACTTAAGTACAAGAAGACTGACTCTTCCTACTATCTATGCTTTGAACCATTCCTGTGACACTAGTTATGGATTCCGATGCTTCAGTTCAGGTTTACTGTATCCCTTGGACCTTCTTATTGACGATGAAAGATAGAAATTGCATCGGGATTTAATAAAAAGGTACAATGCCAACTTAAGTACAAGATGACTGACTCTTCTTACTGACTAAGTTTTGAACCATTACTGTGACACTAGTTATAGATTCCGATGCTTCAGTTCAGGTTTACTGTATCCCTCTGACCTTCTTATTGACGATGAAACACAGAAATTGCATCGGAATTAAATAGAAAAGACACAATGCCGACTTAAGTACTAGAAGAATGACTCTTCGTACTGTCTATGTTTTGAACCATTCTTCTGACACTAGTAATAGATTCCGATGCTTCACTTCAGGTTTACTGTATCCCTCTGACCATCTTATTGACGATGAAACACAGAAATTGCATCGGAAATAAATACAAAAGACACAATGCCGACTCAAATACAAGAAGGCTGACTCTTCCAAATGTCTATGATTTGAACCTTTCCTGTGACCCTAGTTATACATTCCGATGCCTCGCCGCAGGTTTACTGTATCCCTCTGACATTCTTGTTGACAATGAAACCTAGAAATAGCATCGGAATTAAATAGAAAAGGCACAATGCCGACTTAAGTACAAGAAGACTCACTCTTCTTACTGACTATGTTTGAACCATTCCTGAGACACTAGTTATAGATTCCGATGCATCACTTCAGGTTTACTGTATCCCTCTGACCTTCTTATTGACGATGAAACACAGAAATTTCTTCGGAATTACATAAAAAAGGCACAGTGCCGACTTAAGTATAAGAAGACTGACTCTTCCTACTCTCTATGTTTTGAACAATTCCCGTGACTCTAGTTATAGATTCCGATGCTTCACTTCAGGTTTACTGTATCCCTCTGACCTTCATATTGTCGATGAAACACAGAAATTGCATCGGAATTAAATACAAAAGGCACAATGCCGACTTACGTAGAAGTACACTGACTCATCTTACTGTCTAAGATTTGAACCATTCCTGTGACACTAGTTATAGATTCCGATGCTTCACTTCAGGTTTACTGTATCCCTGGGACCTTTTTATTGACGACGAAACACAGAAATTGCATCGGAATTAAATAGAAAAGGCCCAATGCTAACTTAAGTACAAGATGACCGAATCTTCCCGTTGTCTATGTTTTGAACCGTTCCTGTGACACTAGTTATAGATTCCGATACTTCACTTCAGGTTTACTGTATCCCTCTGACCTTCTTATTGACGATGAAACACAGATATTGCATCGGAATTAAATAAAAAAGGCACAATGCCGACTTAAGTACAAGAGGACTGACTCTTCTTACTGTCTATGTTTTGAACCATTCCTGTGACACTAGTTATGGATTTCGATGCCTCACTGCAGGTTTACTGCATCCCGAGACCCTTCTTATTGACGACGAAACACAGAAATTGTATCGGAATTAAATAGGAAAGGCACAATGCCGACTTCAGTACAAGAAGACTGACTCTTCTTACTGTCTAAGCTTTGAACCATTCCTGTGACACTACTTATAGATTCCGATGCCTCACTTCAGGTTTACTGTATCCCTGTGACCTGATTATTGTCGATGAAACACAGAAATTGCATCGGAATTAAATACAAAAGGCACAATGCCGACTTAAGTACATGACGACTGACTCTTCTTACTGTCTATGTTTTGAACCAATCCTGTGACACTAGTTATAGATTCCGATGCTTCACTTCAGGTTTACTGCATCCCTTGGACCTTCTTATTGACGACGAAACATAGAAATTGCATCGGAATAAAATAGGAAAGGCACAATGCCGACTTAAGTACAAGAAGACTGACTCTTCTTACAGTCTATGTTTGAACCATTACCGTGACACTAGTTATAAATTCCGATGCTTCACTTCAGGTTTACTGTATCCCTTGGATCTTCTTATTGACGACTAACGCAGAATTTGCATCGGATGTAAATAGAAAAGGCACATTGCCGACTTAAGTACAAGAAGACTGACTCTTCCTACTGTCTCTTTTTGAACCATTCCTGTGACACTAGTTATAGATTCCGATGCTTCACTTCAGGTTTACTGTATCCCTCTGACCTTCTTATTGACGATGAAACACAGAAATTGCTTCGGAATTAAATAGAAAAGGCACAATGCCGACTTATGTACAAGACGACAGACTGTTCTTACTGTCTATGTTTTAACCTTTTCTGTGACACTAGTTACAGATTCCGATGTTTCACTTCAGGTTTACTGCATCCCTCTGCCCTTCCTCTTGATGATTTAACACAGAAATTGCATCGGAACTAAATAGAAAAGGCACAATGCAGACTTAAGTACAAGAAGACTGATTCTTCTTACTGTCTATGATTTAAACCATTCCTGTGACACTAGTTACGGATTCCGATGCTTAACTTCGGGTGTACTGTATCCCTTGGACCTTCGTATTGACGATGAAACACAGAAATTGCATCGGGATTAAATACAAAAGGCACAATGACGACTTAAGTACAAGTAGACTGACTCTTCTTACTGTCTATGCTTTGAACCATTCCTGTGACACTAGTTATAGATTCTGATGCTTCACTTCTGTTTTACTATATACCTCTGACCTTCTTATTGACGATGAAACACAGAAATTGCATCGGAATTAATTTCAAAAGGCACAATGCCGACTTAAGTACAAGAAGACTGACTCTTCCTACTGTCTCTTTTTGAACCATTCCTGTGACACTAGTTATACATTCCGATGCTTTACTTCACGTTTACTGTTTCCCTTGGACCTTCTTATTGACGATGAAACACAGAAATTGCATCGGAATTAAATACATAAGGCACCTTACCGACTTAAGTACAAGTAGAATGACTCTTACTACTGTCAATGTTTAGAACCATTCCTGTGACACTACTTATACATTCTGATGCTTCACTTCAGGTTTACTGTATCCCTCTGACCTTCTTATTGACAATGAAACACAGAAATTGCATCGGAATTAAATAGAAAAGGCACAATGCCGACTTAAGTACTAGAAGAATGACTCTTCCTACTGTCTATGTTTTGAACCATTCTTCTGACACTAGTTATAGATTCCGATGCTTCACTTCAGGTTTACTATATCCCTCTGACCATCTCATTGACGATGAAACACAGAAATTTTATCGGAAATAAATGCAAAAGTCACAATGCCGACTCAAATACAAAAGACTGACTCTTCCAACTGTCTATGTTTTGAACCTTTCCTGTGACCCTAGTTATACATTCCGATGCCTCACCTCAGGTTTACTGTATCCCTCTGACCTTCTTATTGACGACGAAATATAGAAATTGCATCGGAATAAAATAGGAAAGGCACAATGCCGACTTAAGTACAAGAAGACTGACTCTTCCTACTGTCTCTTTTTGAACCATTCCTGTGACACTAGTTATAGATTCCGATGCTTCACTTCAGGTTTACTGTATCCCTTGGACCTTCATATTGACGATGAAACATAGAAATTGCATCGGGATTTAATAAAAAGGCACAATGCCAACTTAAGTACAAGAAGACTGACTCTTCTTACTGACTAAGCTTTGAACCATTACTGTGACACTACTTATAGATTCCGATGCTTCACTTCAGGATTACTGTATCCCTCTGACCTTCTTATTGACGATGAAACACAGAAATTTCTTCTGAATTACATAGAAAAGGCACAGTGCCGACTTAAGTATAACAAGACTGACTCTTCCTACTCTCTATGTTTCGAACCATTCCCGTGACTCTAGTTATAGATTCCGATGCTTCACTTCAGGTTTACAGTATCCCTCTCACATTCATATTGACGATGAAACACAGAAATTGCATCGGAATTAAATACAAAAGGCACAATGCCGAATTACGTACAAGAAGACTGACTCATCTTACTGTCTAAAGTTTGAACCATTCCTGTGAGACTAGTTATAGATTCCGATGCTTGACTTGAGGTTTACTGTATCCCTGGGACCTTCTTATTGACGACGAAACACAGAAATTGCATCGGAATTAAATAGAAAAGGCACAATGCTAACTTAAGTACAAGATGACCGACTCTTCCCGCCGTCTATGTTTTGAACCATTCCTGTGACACTAGTTATGGATTCCGATGCCTCACTTCAGGTTTACTGCATCCCATGACCCTTCTTATTGACGACGAAACACAGAAATTCCATCGGAATTAAATAGGAAAGGCACAATGCCGACTTAAGTACAAGAAGACTGACTCTTCTTACTGTCTATGCTTTGAACCATTCCTGTGACACTAGTTATAGATACCGATGCTTCACTTCAGGTTTACTGTATCCCTCTGGCCTTCTTATTGTCGATGTAACACAGAAATTGCATCCTAATTAAGAAGAAAAGGCACAATGCCGACTTAAGTACAAGAAGACTGACTCTTCTTACTGTCTATGTTTTGAACCATTCCTGTGACACTAGTTATAGATTCCGATGCTTTACTACAGGTTTACTGTATCCCTTGGACCTTCTTATTGACGACGAAACACAGAATAGGCACCGGAATTAAATAGAAAAGCACAATGCCGACTTAAGTACAAGAAGACTGACTCTTCTTACTGTCTATGATTTGAACCATTCCGGTGACACTAGTTATAGTTTCCGATGCTTCACTTCAGGTTTACTGTATCTGTTGCACCTTCTTATTGACGATGAAACACAGAAATTGCATCGGAATTAAATACAAAAGGCACAATGCCGACTTAAGTACAAGAAGACTGACTCTTCCTATTGTCTATGTTTTGAACCACTCTTGTGACACTAGTTATAGATTCCGATGCTTCACTTCAGGTTTACTGTATCCCTCTGACCTTCTTATTGACGATGAAACACAGAAATTGCATCGGAATTAAATACAAAAGGCACAATGCCGACTCAAATACAAGATGACTGGCTCTTCTGACTCCCTATGATTTGAACCTTTCCTGTGAGACCGGTTTTAGATTCCGATGCTTCACATCATGTTTACTGTATCCCGTGGACCTTCTTATTGACGACGAAACACAGAAATTGCATCGGAATTAAGTAGAAAAGGCACAATGCCGACTTAAGTATAAGAAGACTGACCCTTCTTGCTCACTATGATTTGAACATTTCCTGTGAGACCAGTTATAGATTCCGATGCTTCACTATATGTTTACTGTATCCCTTGGACCTTCTTATTGACGATGAAACACAGAAATTGCATCGGAATTTAATACAAAGGCACAAGGCCGACTTAAGTACAAGAAGATTGACTCTTGTTGCTGTGTATGTTTTGAACCATTCCTGTGACACTAGTTATAGATTCCGATGCTTCACTTCAGGTTTACTGTATGCCTTGAACCTTCTTATTGACGACGAAACACAGAAATTGCATCGGAATTAAATACAAAAAGCACAATGCCGACTTAAGTACAAGAAGACTGACTCTTCCGTGTCTATGTTTTCAACCATTCCTGTGACACTAGATATAGATTCCGATGCATCACTTCTGGTTTACTGTATCCCTTGGACCTTCTTATTGACGACGAAACACAGAAATTGCATCGGAATTAAATAGAAAAGGCCTAATGCCGACTTAAGTACAAGAAGACTGACTCTTCCAACTGTCTATGTTTTTAACCATTCCTGTGATGCTACTTATAGATTCCGATCCTTCACTTCTGGTTTACTGTATCCCTCTGACACTCTTATTGACGATGAAACACAGAAATTGCATCGGAATTAAATACAAACGGCACAATGCCGACTTAAGTGCAAGCAGACTCTTTTCTTACTGTTTATGTTTTGAGCAATTCCTGTGACACTAGTTATAGATTCCGATGCTTCACTTCAGGTTTACTGTATCCCTTGGACCTTCATATTGACGATGAAACCTAGAAATTGCATCGGGATTTAATAAAAAGGCACAATGCCAACTTAAGTACAAGAAGACTGACTCTTCTTACTGTCTAAGCTTTGAACCATTACTGTGACACTACTTATAAATTCCGCTGCTTCACTTCAGGTTTACTGTATCCCTCTGACCTTCTTATTGACGATGAAACACAGAAATTTCTTCGGAATTACATAAAAAAGGCACAGCGCCGACATAAGTATAACAAGACTGACTCTTCCCACTCTCTATGTTTTGAACCATTCCCGTGACTCTAGTTATAGATTCCGATGCTTCACTTCAGGTTTACAGTATCCCTCTCACCTTCATATTGACGATGAAACACAGAAATTGCATCGGAATTAAATACAAAAGCACAATGCCGACTTACGTACAAGAAGACTGACTCATCTTACTGTCTAAGTTTTGAACCATTCCTGTGAGACTAGTTATAGATTCCGATGCTTGGCTTCAGGTTTACTGTATCCCTGGGACCTTCTTATTGACGACGAAACACAGAAATTGCATCGGAATTAAATAGAAAAGGCACAATGCTAACTTAAGTACAAGATGACCGACTCTTCCCGCTGTCTATGTTTTGAACCGTTCCTGTGACACTAGTTATAGATTCCGATGCTTCACTTCAGGTTTACTGTATCCCTCTGACCATCTTATTGACGATGAAACACAGATATTGCATCGGAATTAAATACAAAAGGCACAATGCCGACTTAAGTACAAGAGGACTGACTCTTGTTACTTTCTATGTTTTGAACCATTCCTGTGACACTAGTTATGGATTCCGATGCCTCACTTCAGGTTTACTGCATCCCATGACCCTTCTTATTGACGACGAAACACAGAAATTCCATCGGAATTAAATTGGAAAGGCACAATGCCGACTTAAGTACAAGAAGACTGACTCTTCTTACTGTCTATGCTTTGAATCATTCCTGTGACACTAGTTATAGATTCCGATGCTTCACTTCAGGTTTACTGTATCCCTCTGGCCTTCTTATTGACGATGTCACACAGAAATTGCATTGGAATTAAAAAGAAAAGGCACAATGCCTACTTAAGTACAAGAAGACTGACTCTTCTTACTGTCTATGTTTTGAACCATTCCTGTGACACTAGTTATAGATTCCGATGCTTTACTACAGGTTTACTGTATCCCTTGGACCTTCTTATTGACGACGAAACACAGAATTGGCACCGGAATTAAATAGAAAAGCACAATGCCGACTTAAGTACAAGAAGACTGACTCTTCTTACTGTCTATGATTTGAACCATTCCGGTGACACTAGTTATAGTTTCCGATGCTTCACTTCAGGTTTACTGTATCTGTTGGACCTTCTTATTGACGATGAAACACAGAAATTGCATCGGAATTAAATACAAAAGGCACAATGCCGACTTAAGTACAAGAAGACTGACTCTTCCTATTGTCTATGTTTTGAACCATTCTTGTGACACTAGTTATAGATTCCGATGCTTCACTTCAGGTATACTGTATCCCTCTGACCTTCTTATTTACGATGAAACACAGAAATTGCATCGGAATTAAATACAAAAGGCACATTGCCGGCTCAAATACAAGATGACTGGCTCTTTTTACTCCCTATGTTTTGAACCTTTCCTGTGAGACCGGCTTTAGATTCCGCTGCTTCACATCATGTTTACTGTATCCCGTGGACCTTCTTATTGACGACGAAACACAGAAATTGCATCGGAATTAAGTAGAAAAGGCACAATGCCGACTTAAGTATAAGAAGACTGACTCTTCTTGCTGACTATGATTTGAACATTTCCTGTGAGACCAGTTATAGATTCCGATGCTTCACTATATGTTTACTGTATCCCTTGGACCTTCTTATTGACGATGAAACACAGAAATTGCATCGGAATTAAATACAAAAGGCACAACGCCGACATAAGTACTAGAAGATTGACTCTTGTTGCTGTGTATGTTTTGAACCATTCCTGTGACACTAGTTATAGATTCCGATGCTTCACTTCAGTTTTACTGTATCCCTTGAACCTTCTTATTGACGACGAAACACAGAAATTGCATCGGAATTAAATACAAAAAGCACAATGCCGACTTAAGTACAAGAAGACTGACTCTTCCGTGTCTATGTTTTGAACCATTCCTGTGACACTAGATATAGATTCCGATGCTTCACTTCTGGTTTACTGTATCCCTTGGACCTTCTTATTGACGACGAAACACAGAAATTGCATCGGAAATAAATAGAAAAGGCATAATGCCGACTTAAGTACAAGAAGACTGACTCTTCCAACTGTCTATGTTTTGAACCATTCCTGTGATGCTACTTATAGATTCCGATCCTTCACTTCAGTTTTACTGTATCCCTCTGACACTCTTATTGACGATGAAACACAGAAATTGCATCGGAATTAAATACAAACGGCACAATGCCGACTTAAGTGCAAGCAGACTGACTTTTCTTACTGTTTATGTTTTGAGCAATTCCTGTGACACTAGTTATAGATTCCGATGCTTCACTTTAGGTTTACTCTATCCCTTGGACCATCTTATCGACGACGAAACACAGAAATTGCATCGGAATTGAATACAAAAGGCACAATTCCGACTTAAGTACAAGAAGACTGACTCTTCTTACTGTCTATGTTTTGAACCATTCCTGTAACAATAGTTATAGATTCCGATGCTCCACTTCAAAAATACTGTATCCCTCTGACCTTCTTATTGACGATGAAACACAGTAATCGCATTGGAATTAAATACAAAAGGCACAATTCCGACTTAAGTACAAGAAGACTGACTCTTCTTACTGTCTATGTTTTGAACCGTTCCTGTGACACTAGTTATAGATTCCGATGCTTCATTTCAGATTTGCTGTATCCATTGGACCTTCTTATTGACGATGAAACACAGAAGTTGCATCGGAATTAAATAGAAAAAGCGTAATGCCGACTTAAGTACAAGTTGACTGGCTCTTCTTACTCTCTATGTTTTGAACCTTTCCTGTGAGACCGGTTTTAGATTCCGATGCTTCACTTCAGGTTTACTGTATCCCATGGACCTTCTCATTGACAACGAAGCACAGAAATTGCATCGGAATTTAGTAGAAAAGGCACAATGTCGACTTAAGTATAAGAAGACTGCCTCTTCTTACTGACTATGATTTGAATATTTCCTGTGGGACCAGTTTTAGATTCCGATGCTTCACTATATGTTTACTGTATCCCTTGGACTTTCTTATCGACGATGAATTACAGAAATTGCATCGGAATTAAATACAAAAGGCACAAGGCCGACATAAGTACAAGAAGACTGACTCTTCTTATGGTCCATGTTTGAACCATTCCTGTGACACTAGTTATAGATTCCGATCCTTCACTTCAGGTTTACTGTATCCCTTGGACCTTCTTATTGACGATGACACACAGAAATTGCATCGGAATTAAATGGATAAGGCACAATGCCGACTTAAGTACAAGAAGACTGACACTTCCTAGTGACTATGTTTGTACCGTTCCTGTGACACTAGTTATTGATTCCGATGCTTCACTCCAGGTTTACTGTATCCCTCTGACATTCTTATTGTCGATGAAACACAGAAATTGCATCGGAAATAAATAGAAAATGCACAATGCCGTATTAAGCACAAGAAGACTGACTCTTCCTACAGTCTATGTTTTGAAAAATTCCTGTAACAATAGTTATAGATTCTGATGCTCCACTTCAAATTTACTGTATCCCTCTGACCTTCTTATTGACGATGAAACACAGTAATTGCATCGGAATTAAATACAAAAGGCACAATTCCGACTTAAGTACAAGAAGACTGACTCTTCCTACTGTCTATGTTTTAACCATTCCTGTGACACTAGTTATAGATTCCGATGCTTCACTTCAGGTTTGCTGTATCGGTCTGACCTTCTTATTGACGATGAAACACAGAATTTGAGCGGAATTAAATACAAAAGGCTCAATGCCGACTCATATACAAGATGGCTGGCTCTTCTTACTCTCTATGTTTTGAACCTTTCCTGTGAAACCGGTTTTAGATTCCGATGCTTCACTTCAGGTTTACTGTATCCCGTGGACCTTCTTATTGACGACGAAACACAGAGATTGCAACGGAATTAAGTAGAAAAGGCACAATGCCGACTTAAGTATAAGAAGATTGACTCTTCTTACTGACTACGATTTGAACAGTTCCTGTGAGACCAGTTTTACATTCCGATGCTTCACTATATGATTACTGTATCCCTTGGACCCTCTTATTGACGATGAAACACAGAAATTGCATCGGGATTAAATACAAAAGGCACAACGCCGACTTAAGTACAAGAAGACTGACTCTTCCTACTGTCTATGTTTTAACCATTCCTGTGACACTAGTTATAGATTCCGATGCTTCACTTCAAGTTTACAATATACCTCTGAAGTTCTTATTGACGATGAAACACAGAAATTGCATCGGAATTAAATACAAAAGGCACAATCCCGACTCAAATACAAGATGACTGTCTCTTCTTACTCTCTATGTTTTGAACCTTTACAGTGAGACCGGTTTTAGATTCCGATGCTTCACTTCAGGTTTACTGTATCCCTTGGACCTTCTTAATGACGACGAAACACAGAAATTGCATCGGAATTAAATAGAAAAGGCACAACGCCGACTTAAGTACAAGAAGACTGACTCATCCAACTGTCTATGCTTTGAAACATTCCTGTGACACTAGTTATAGGTTGCGATGCTTCACTTCAGGTTTACTGTATCCCTTGGACCTTGTTATTGACGAGGAAACACAGAAATTGCATCGGAATTCAATACAAAAGGCACAATGCCGACTTAAGTACAAGAAGACTGACTCTTCCGACTGTCTATGTTTTAAACCATTCCTGTGACACTAGTTATAGATTCTGATGCATCACTTCAGGTTTACTGTATCCCTTGGACCTTCGTATTGACGATGAAACACAGAAATCGCATCGGAATTAAATACAAAAGGCCCAATGCCGACTTAAGTACAAGAAGAATGACTCTTCTTGCTGTGTATGTTTTGAACCATTCCTGTGACACTAGTTATAGATTCCGATGCTTAACTTCAGTTTTACTGTATCCCTCTGAACTTCTTATTTTCGACGAAACATAGAAATTGCATCGGAATTAAATAGAAAAGGCACAATGCCGACTTAAGTACAAGAAGACTGGCTCTTCCTACTGTCTATGTTTTGAACCATTCCTGAGAATCTAGTTATAGATTCCGATGCTTCACTTCACGTTTACTGTATCCCTCTGACCTTCTTATTTTCGACGAAACATAGAAATTGCATCGGAATTAAATAGAAAAGGCACAATGCCGACTTAAGTACAAGAAGACTGACTCTTCTTACTGTCTACGTTTTGAACTTTTCTGTGACACTAGTTATGAATTCCGATGCTTCACTTCAGGTTTACTGTATCCTTTGGACCTTCATATTGACGACGAAACACAGAAATTGCATCGGAATTAAATACAGTTTCACAATGCCGACTTAAGCACAAGAAGACTGAGTCTTCCGTGTCTATGTTTTTAACCATTCCTGTGACACAAGATATAGATTCCAATGCTTCACTTCAGGTTTGCTGTATCCCTTGGACCTTCGTATTGACGACGAGACACAGAAATTGCATCGGAATTAAATAGAAAAGGCACAATGCCGACCTAAGCACAAGATGACTGAATCTGCCAACTGTCTATGTTTTGAACCATTCCTGTGACACTAGTTATAGATTCCGAAGCTTCACTTCAGGTTTACCGTATCCTTTGCACCTTCTTATTGACGATGAAGCACAGAATTTGCATCGGAATTCAATACAAAAGGCACAATGCCGACTTAAGTACAAGAAGACTGACTCTTCTTACTGTCTACGTTTTGAACTTTTCTGTGACACTAGTTATGAATTCCGATGCTTCACTTCAGGTTTACTGTATCCCTTGGACCTTCTTAATGACAACGTAACACAGAAATTGCATCGGAATTAAATAGAAAAGGCACAACGCCGACTTAAGTACAAGAAGACTGACTCATCCAACTGTCTATGCTTTGAAACATTCCTGTGACACTAGTTATAGATTCCGATGCTTCACTTCAGATTTACTGTATCCTTTGGACCTTCTTATTGACGATGAAACACAGAAATTGCATCGGAATTAAGTAAAAAGGCACAATGTCGACTTAAGTATAAGGAGACAGACTCTTCTCATTTACTATGATTTGAACATTTCCTGTGAGACCAGTTTTAGATTCCGATGATTCACTATTCGTTTACTGTATCCCTTGGACCTTCTTATTGACGATGAATTACAGATATTGCATCGGAAATAAATACAAAAGGCACAAGGCCGACATAAGTACAAGAAGACTGACTCTTCTTACGGTCCATGTTTTGAACCATTCCTGTGACACTAGTTATAGATTCCGATGCTTCACTTCAGGTTTGCTGTATCCCTTGGACCTTGTTATTGACGAGGAAACACAGAAATTGCATCGGAATTCAATACAAAAGGCACAATGCCGACTTAAGTACAAGAAGACTGACTCTTCCGACTGTCTATGTTTTAAACCATTCCTGTGACACTAGTTATAGATTCCGATGCATCACTTCAGGTTTACTGTATCCCTTGGACCTTCGTATTGACGATAAAACACAGAAATCGCATCGGAATTAAATACAAAAGGCCCAATGCCGACTTAAGTACAAGAAGAATGACTCTTCTTGCTCTGTATGTTTTGTACCTTTCCTGTGACACTAGTTATAGATTCCGATGCTTAACTTCAGGTTTACTGTATCCCTCTGAACTTCTTATTTTCGACGAAATATAGAAATTTCATGGGAATTAAATAGAAAAGGCACAATGCCGAGCTAAGTACAAGAAGACTGGCTCTTCCTACTGTCTATGTTTTGAACCATTCCTGAGAATCTAGTTATAAATTCCGATGCTTCACTTCACGGTTACTGTATCCCTCTGACCTTCTTATTTTCGACGAAAGATAGAAATTGCATCGGAATTAAATAGAAAAGGCACAATGCCGTCTTAAGTACAAGAAGACTGACTCTTCTTACTGTCTACGTTTTGAACTTTTCTGTGACACTAGTTATGAATTCCGATGCTTCACTTCAGGTTTACTGTATCCTTTGGACCTTCATATTGACGACGAAACACAGAAATTGCATCGGAATTAAATACAATTTCACAATGCCGACTTAAGCACAAGAAGACTGAGTCTTCCGTGTCTATGTTTTCAACCATTCCTGTGACACAAGATATAGATTCCAATGCTTCACTTCAGGTTTGCTGTATCCCTTGGACCTTCGTATTGACGACGAAACACAGAAATTGCATCGGAATTAAATAGAAAAGGCACAATGCCGACCTAAGCACAAGATGACTGAATCTTCCAACTGTCTATGTTTTGAACCATTCCTGTGACACTAGTTATAGATTCCGATTCTTCACTTCAGGTTTACCGTATCCTTTGCACCTTCTTATTGTCGATGAAGCACAGAATTTGCATCGGAATTCAATACAAAAGGCACAATGCCGACTTAAGAACAAGAAGACTGACTCTTCTTACTGTCTATGTTTTGAGCAATTCCTGTGACACTAGTTATAGATTCCGATGCTTCACTTCAGGTTTACTGTATCCTTTGGACCTTCTTATCGACGATGAAACACAGAAATAGCATCGGAATTAAATACAAAAGGCACAATGCCGACTTAAGTACAAGAAGACTGACTCTTCTTACTCTCTATGTTTTGACCCATTCCTGTGACACTAGTTATAGATTCCGATGCTTCACTTCAGGTTTACTGTATCCCTTGGACCTTCTTATTGACGACGAAACACAGAAATTGCATCGGGATTAAATACGAAAGGCACCATGCGGACTTAAGTACAAGAAGACTGACTCTCCCTACTGTCTAAGTTGTAACCATTCCTGTGACACTAGTTATATATACCGATGCTTCACTTCGGGTTTACTGTATCCCTCTGACTTCTCTTGACGATGAAACACAGAAATTGCATCGGAATTAAATACAAAAGGCACAATGCCGACTCAAATACAAGATGACTGGCTCTTCTTACTCACTATGTTTTGAACCTTTCCTGTGAGACCGGTTTTAGATTCAGATGCTTCACTTCAGGCTTACTGTATCCCTTGGACCTTCTTATTGACCGCGAAACACAGAAATTGCATCGGCATTAAATAGAAAAGGCACAATGCCGACTTAAGTACAGGAAGACTGACTCATCCAACTGTCTATGTTTTGAAAAATTCCTGTGACACTAGTTATAGATTCCGATGCATCTCATCCGGTTTACTGTATCCCTCTGACACTCTTACTGACGATGAAACACAGAAATTGCATCGGAATTGAATACAAAAGGCACAGTGTCGACTTAAGTAAAAGAAGTCCGACTCTTCTTACTGTCTATTTTTTGAAACATACGTGTGATACTAGTTATAGATTCCGAAGCTTCACTTCAGGTTTACTGTGTCCTTTGCACCTTCTTATTGACGATGAAACACAGAAATTGCATCGGAATCAAAAAGAAAAGGCACAATGCCGACATAAGTACAAGAAGACTGACTCTTCCTAGTGTCTATGTTTTGAACCGTTCCTGTGACACTAGTTATAGATTCCGATGCTTCACTTCAGGTTTACTGTATCCCTCTGACATTCCTATTGTCGATGAAACACAGAAATTGCATCGGAATTATATAGAAAAGGCACAATGCCGTATTAAGTACAAGAAGACTGACTCTTCTTATTGTCTATGTTTTGAACCATTCCTGTGGCACTAGTTATAGATTTCGATGCTCAGTTCAGGCTTCCTGTATCCCTTGGACGTTCTTATCGACGATGATACACAGAAATTGCCTCGGAATTAAATGCAAAAGGCACAATGCCGACTTATGTACAAGAAGACTGACTCTTCTTACTGTCTATGTTTTGAACCATTTCTATAACACTTGTTATAGATTCCGATGTTTCACTTCAGATTTACTGTATCCCTTGGACCTTGTTATTGACGATGAAACACAGAAATTGCATCTGACTTAAATACAAAATTCACAATGCCGACTTAAGTATAAGAAGTCTGACTCTTCTTACTGACTATGATTTGAACATTTCCTGTGAGACCAGTTTTAGATTCCGATGCTTCACTATACGTGTACTGTATCCCTTGTACCTTCCTATTGACGATCAAACACAGAAATTGCATCGGAATTTAATACAAAAGGCACAAGGCCGACTTAAGTACAAGAAGACTGACTCTTCTTACTGTCTATGTTTTGAACCATTCCTGTGACACTAGTTATAGATTACGATGCTTCACTTCAGATTTACTGTATCCCTTGGTCCTTCTTATCGACGATGAAACACAGAAATAGCATCGGAATTAAATACAAAAGGCACAATGCCGACTTAAGTACAAGATGACTGACTCTTCTTACGGTCTATGTTTTGAACCATTCCTGTGACACTAGTTATGGATTGAGATGCTTCACTTCAGGTTTACTGTATCCCTCTGTTATTCTTATTGAAGATGATATACAGAAATTGCATCGGACTTAAATTCAATATGCACAATGCCGACTTAAGTATAAGAAGTCTGACTCTTCTTACTGACTATGATTTGAACATTTCCTGTGAGACCAGTTTTAGATTCCGATGCTTCACTATAAGTGTACTGTATCCCTTGTACCTTCCTGTTGACGATGAAACACAGAAATTGCATCGGAATTAAATACAAAAGGCACAAGGCCGACTTAAGTACAAGAAGACTGACTCTTCTTACTGTCTATGTTTTGAACCATTCCTGTGACACTAGTTATAGATTACGATGCTTCACTTCAGATTTACTGTATCCCTTGGACCTTGTTATTGACGATGAAACACAGAAATTGCATCGGAATTTAATACAAAAGCCACAATGCCAACTTAAGTATAAGAAGACTAACTCTTCCGACTGTCTATGTTTTGAACCATTCCTGTGACACTAGTTATAGATTCCGATGCATCACTTCAGGTTTACTGTATCCCTTGGACTTTCGTATTGACGATGAAACATAGAAATTGCATCGGAATTAAATACAAAATTCACAATGCCGACTTAAGTACAAGAAGACTGACTCTTCTTGCTGTGTATGTTTTGAACCATTCCTGTGACACTAGTTATAGATTCCGATGCTTCACTTCAGGTTTACGGTATCTCTCTGACCTTCTTATCGACGAAGAAACAGAGAAATTGCATCGGAATTAAATAGAAAAGGCACATTGCTGACTTAAGTACAAGAAGGCTTACTCTTCCTACTGTCTATGTTGTGAACCATTCCTGTGACACAAGTTATAGATTCCGAAGCTTCACTTCAGGTTTACTGTATCCTTTGGACCTTCTTATTGACGATGAAACACAGAATTTGCATCTGAATTATATAAAAAAGGCACAATGCCGACTTAAGTACAAGAAGAATGACTCTTCTTACTGTCTTTGTTTTGAGCAATTCCTTTGACACTAGTTATAGATTACTTTGCTTCACTTCAGGTTTACTAAATCCCTTGGACCTTCTTATCGACGATGAAACAGAAATAGTATCGGAATTTAATACAAAAGGCACAATGCCGACTTAAGTACAAGAAGACTGACTCTTCTAACTCTCTATGATTTGAACCATTCCTGTGATACTAGTTATAGATTCCCATGCTTCACTTCAGGTTTACTGTATCCCTGTGACCTTCTTATTGACGACGAAACACAGAAATTGCATCGGAATTAAATAGAAAAAGCAAAATGCCGACTTAAGTACAAGAAGACTGACTCTTCCAACTGTCTATGTTTTGAAAAATTCCTGTGACACTAGTTATAGATTCCGATGCTCCACGTCAGGTTTACTGTATCCCTTGGACCTTCTTATCGACGATGAAACACAGAAATAGCAACGGAATTAAATTGAAAAGGCACAAATCCGATTTAAGTACAAGAAGACTGACTCTCCTTACCGTCTATGTTTTGAACCATTCCTGTGACACTAGTTATAGATTCCGATGCTTCACTTCAGGTTTACTGTATCCTTCTGACATTCTTATTGACGATGAAACACAGAAATTGCATCGGAATTAAATGCAAACGGCACAGTGCCGACTTAAGTACAAGAAGACTGACTCTTCTTACTGACTATGTTTAGAAAATTATCTGTGAGACCTGTTTTAGATTCCGATGCTTCACTATACGTTTACTGTATCCCTTGGACCTTCTTATTGACGATGAAACACAGAAATTGCTTCGGAATTAAATACAAAAGACACAAAGCCGACTTAAGTATAAGAAGACTGACTCTTCTTACTGAATATGATTTGAACATTTCCTGTGAGACCAGTTTTAGATTCCGATGCCTCACTATATGTTTACCGTATCCCTTGGACCTTCTTATTGACGATGAAACACAGAAATTGCATCGGGATTTAATAAAAAGGCACAATGCCATCATAAGTACAAGAAGACTGACTCTTCTCACTGTCTATGATTTGAACCATTCCTGTGACACAAGTTGTAGATTCCGATTCTTCACTTCAGGTGTGCTGTATCCCTTGGACCTTCTTATTGACGATGAAACACAGAAGTTGCATCGGAATTAAATACAAAAGGCACAATGCCGACTTACGTAGAAGTAGACTGACTCATCTTACTGTCTAAGTTTTGAACCATTCCTGTGACACTAGTTATAGATTCCGATGCTTCACTTCAGGTTTACTGTATCCCTGGTATCTTCTTATTGACGACGAAACACAGAAATTGCATCGGAATTAAATAGAAAAGGCACAATGCTAACTTAAGTACAAGATGACCGACTCTTCCCGCTATGTTTTGAACCGTTCCTGTGACACTAGTTATGGATTCCGATGCTTCACTTCAGGTTTACTGTATCCCTCTGACCTTCTTATTGACGATGAAACACAGATATTGTATCGGAATTAAATACAAAAGGCACAATGCCGACTTAAGTACCAGAGGACTGACTCTTCTTACTGTCTATGTTTTGAACCATTCGTGTGACACTAGTTATGGATTCCGATGCCTCACTTCAGGTTTACTGCATCCCATGACCCTTCTTATTGACGACGAAACACAGAAATTGCATCGGAATTAAATAGGAAAGGCACAATGCCGACTTAAGTACAAGAAGACTGTCTCTTCCTACTGTCTATGATTTGAAAAATTCCTGTGACACTAGTTATAGATTCCGATGCATCACTTCCGGTTTACTGTATCCCTCTGACACTCTTACCGACGTTGAAACACAGAAATTGCATCGGAATTAAATACAAAAGGCACAGTGTCGACTTAAGTAAAAGAAGTCCGACTCTTCTTACTGTCTATGTTTTGAACCATACGTGTGATACTAGTTATTGATTCCGAAGCTTCACTTCAGGTTTACTGTGTCCTTTGGACCTTCTTATTGACGATGAAACCCAGAAATTGCATCGGAATCAAAAAGAAAAGGCACAATGCCGACATAAGTACAAGAAGACTGACTCTTCCTAGTGTCTATGTTTTGAACCGTTCCTGTGACACTAGTTATAGATTCCGTTCCTTCACTTCAGATTTACTGTATCCCTCTGACATTCCTATTGTCGATGAAACACAGAAATTGCATCGGAATTATATAGAAAAGGCACAATGCCGTATTAAGTACAAGAAGACTGACTCTTCTTACAGTCTATGTTTTGATGAATTCCTGTAACAATAGTTACAGATTCCGATGCTTCACTTGAAAATTACTGTAACACTCTGACCTTCATATTGACGATGAAACACAGTAATTGCATCGGAATTAAATACAAAAGGCACAATGCCGACTTAAGTACAAGAAGACAGACTCTTCTTATTGTCTATGTTTTGAACCATTCCTGTGGCACTAGTTATAGATTTCGATGCTCAGTTCAGGTTTCCTGTATCCCTAGGACGTTCTTATCGACGATGAAACACAGAAATTGCCCGGAATTAAATGCAAAAGCACAATGCCGACTTATGTACAAGAAGACTGATTCTTCTTACTGTCTATGTTTCGAACCATTTCTACAACACTAGTTATAGATTCCGATGCTTCACTTCAGGTTTACTGTATCCCTTGGGCCTTGTTATTGACGACGAAACACGGAAATTGCATCGGACTTAAATACAAAATGCACAATGCCGACTTAAGTATAAGAAGTCTGACTCTTCTTACTGACTATGATTTGAACATTTCCTGTGAGACCAGTTTTAGATTCCGATGCTTCACTATACGTGTACTGTATCCCTTGTACCTTCCTATCGACGATGAAACACAGAAATTGCATCGGAATTTAATACAAAAAGCACAAGGCCGACTTAAACACAAGAAGACTGACTCTTCTTACTGTCTATGTTTTGAACCATTCCTGTGACACTAGTTATAGATTACGATGCTTCACTTCAGATTTACTGTATCCCTTGGACCTTCTTATCGACGATGAAACACAGAAATAGCATCGGAATTAAATACAAAAGGCACAATGCCGACTTAAGTACAAGAAGACTGACTCTTCTTACGGTCTATGTTTTGAACCATTCTTGTGACACTAGTTATGGATTGAGATGCTTCACTTCAGGTTTACTGTATCCCTCTGACATTCTTATTGAAGATGATACACAGAAATTGCATCGGACTTAAATTCAATATGCACAATGCCGACTTAAGTATAAGAAGTCTGACTCTTCTTACTGACTATGATTTGAACATTTCCTGTGAGACCAGTTTTAGATTCCGATGCTTCACTATAAGTGTACTGTATCCCTTGTACCTTCCTATTGACGATGAAACACAGAAATTGCATCGGAATTAAATACAAAAGGCACAAGGCCGACTTAAGTACAAGAAGACTGACTCTTCTTACTGTCTATGATTTGAACCATTCCTGTGACACTAGTTATAGATTACGATGCTTCACTTCAGATTTACTGTATCCCTTAGACCTTGTTACTGACGATGAAACACAGAAATTGCATCGGAATGTAATACAAAAGCCACAATGCCGACTTAAGTACAAGAAGACTACCTCTTCCGACTGTCTATGTTTTGAACCATTCCTGTGACACTAGTTATAGATTCCGATGCATCACTTCAGGTTTACTGTATCCCTTGGACTTTCGTATTGACGATGAAACATAGAAATTGCATCGGAATTAAATACAATATTCACAATGCCGACTTAAGTACAAGAAGACTGACTCTTCTTGCTGTGTATGATTTGAACCATTCCTGTGACACTAGTTATAGATTCCGATGCTTCACTTCAGGTTTACTGTATCCCTCTGGCCTTCTTATTGACGATGAAACACAGAAATTTCTTCGGAATTACATAAAAAAGCACAGTGCCGACTTAAGTATAAGAAGACTGACTCTTCCCACTCTCTATGTTTTGAACCATTCCCGTGACTCTAGTTATAGATTCCGATGCTTCACTTCAGGTTTACTGTATCCCTCTGACCTTCATATTGACGATGAAACACAGAAATTGCATCGGAATTAAATACAATAGGCACAATGCCGACTTACGTAGAAGTAGACTGACTCATCTTACTGTCTATGATTTGAACCATTCCTGTGTCACTAGTTATGGATTCCGATGCCTCACTTAAGGTTTACTGCATCCCATGACCCTTCTTATTGACGACGAAACACAGAAATTGCATTTGGAATTAAATAGGAAAGGCACAATGATGACTTAAGTACAAGAAGACTGACTCTTCTTACTTTCTATGTTTTGAACCATTCCTGAGACACTAGTTATAGATTCCGATGCTTCACTTCAGGTTTACTGTATCCCTCTGGCCTTCTTATTGACGATGTAACACAGAAATTGCATCGGAATTAAAAAGGAAAAGCACAATGCCGACTTAAGTACAAGAAGACTGACTCTTCTTACTGTCTATGTTTTGAACCTTTCCTGTGACACTAGTTATAGATTCCGATGCCTCACTTCAGGTTTACTGTATCCCTCTGACCTTATTATTGTCGATGAAACACAGAAATTGCATCGGAATTAAATACAAAAGGCACAATGCTGTCTTAAGTACATGAGGACTGACTCTTCTTACTGTCTATGTTTTGAACCATTCCTGTGACACTAGTTATAGATTCCGATGCTTCACTTCAGGTTTACTGCATCCCTTGGACCTTCTTATTGACGACGAAACACAGAAATTGCATCGGAATTAAATAGGAAAGGCACAATGCCGACTTAAGTACAAGAAGACTGACCCATCCTATTGCCTATGTTTTGAACGACTCCTGTGACACTTGTTATAGATTCCGATGCTTCACTTAAGGTTTACTGTAACCCTCTGACCCTCTTATTGACGATGAAACTCAGAAATAGCATCGGAATTAAATAGAAAAGGCACAATGCCAACTTAAGTACAAGAAGACAGACTCATCTTACTGTCTATGTTTTGAACCATTACTGTGAAACTAGTTATAGATTCCGATGCTTCACTTCAGGTTTACTGTATCCCTTGGATCTTCTTATTGACGACGAAACACAGAATTTGCATCGGAATTAAATAGAAAAGGCACAATGCCGACTTAAGTACAAGAAGACTGACTCTTCCTACTGTCTCTTTTTGAACCATTCCTGTGACACTAGTTAGAGATTCCGATGCTACACTTCAGGTTTACTGTATCCCTCTGACGTTCTTATTGACGATGAAACACAGAAATTGCATCGGAATTAAATAGAAAAGGCACAATGCCGACTTCAGTACAAGAAGACTGACTCTTCCTACTGTCTATGCTTTGAACCATTCCTGTGACACTAGTTATAGATTCCGATGCATCACTTCAGGTTTACTGTATAACTTGGACTTTCGTATTGTTGATGAAACATAGAAATTGCATCGGAATTAAATACAAAATTCACAATGCCGACTTAAGTACAAGAAGACTGACTCTTCTTGCTGTGTATGATTTGAACCATTCCTGTGACACTAGTTATAGATTCCGATGCTACACTTCAGGTTTATTGTATCCCTCTGACCTTCTTATTGACGATGAAACACAGAAATTTCTTCGGAATTACATAAAAAAGCACAGTGCCGACTTAAGTATAAGAAGACTGACTCTTCCTACTCTCTATGATTTGAACCATTCCCGTGACTCTAGTTATAGATTCCGATGCTTCACTTCAGGTTTACTGTATCCCTCTGACCTTCATATTGACGATGAAACACAGAAATTGCATCGGAATTAAATACAAAAGGCACAATGCCGACTTACGTAGAAGTAGACTGACTCATCTTACTGTCTATGATTTGAACCATTCCTGTGTCACTAGTTATGGATTCCGATGCCTCACTTCAGGTTTACTGCATCCCATGACCCTTCTTGTTGACGACGAAACAACAGAAATTGCATTTGGAATTAAATAGGAAAGGCACAATGCCGACTTAAGTACAAGAAGACTGACTCTTCTTACTTTCTATGTTTTGAACCATTCCTGTGACACTAGTTATAGATTCCGATGCTTCACTTCAGGTTTACTGTATCCCTCTGGCCTTCTTATTGACGATGTAACACAGAAATTGCATCGGAATTAAAAAGGAAAAGCACAATGCCGACTTAAGTACAAGAAGACTGACTCTTCTTACTGTCTATGTTTTGAACCTTTCCTGTGACACTAGTTATAGATTCCGATGCCTCACTTCAGGTTTACTGTATCCCTCTGACCTTATTATCGTCGATGAAACACAGATATTGCATCGGAATTAAATACAAAAGTCACAATGCTGACTTAAGTACATGAGGACTGACTCTTCTTACTGTCTATGTTTTGAACCATTCCTGTGACACTAGTTATAGATTCCGATGCTTCACTTCAGGTTTACTGCATCCCTTGGACCTTCTTATTGACGACGAAACACAGAAATTGCATCGGAATTAAATAGGAAAGGCACAGTGCCGACTTAAGTACAAGAAGACTGACCCTTCCTATTGTCTATGTTTTGAACGACTCCTGTGACACTTGTTATCGATTCCGATGCTTCACTTAAGGTTTACTGTAACCCTCTGACCCTCTTATTGACGATGAAACACAGAAATAGCATCGGAATTAAATAGAAAAGGCACAATGCCAACTTAAGTACAAGAAGACAGACTCATCTTACTGTCTATGTTTTGAACCATTACTGTGAAACTAGTTATAGATTCCGATGCTTCACTTCAGGTTTACTGTATCCCTTGGATCTTCTTAATGACGACGAAACACAGAATTTGCATCGGAATTAAATAGATAAGGCACAATGCCGACTTAAGTACAAGAAGACTGACTCTTCCTACTGTCTCTTTTTGAACCATTCCTGTGACACTAGTTAGAGATTCCGATGCTTCACTTCAGGTTTACTGTATCCCTCTGACGTTCTTATTGACGATGAAACACAGAAATTGCATCGGAATTAAATAGAAAGGGCACAATGCCGACTTCAGTACAAGAAGACTGACTCTTCCTACTGTCTATGCTTTGAACCATTCCTGTTACACTAGTTATAGATTCCGTTGCTTCACTTCAGGTTTACTGTATCCCTCTGACCTTCTTATTGACGATGAAACACAGAAATTGCATCGGAATTAAATACAAAAGGCACAATTTCGACTTAAGTACAAGACGACAGACTCTTCTTACTGTCTATGTTTTAACCTTTTCTGTGACACTAGTTACAGAATCCGATGATTCACTTCAGGTTTACTGCATCCCTCTGCCATTCTTCTTGATGATGGAACACAGAAATTGCATCGGAACTAAATAGAAAAGGCACAATGCAGACTTAAGTACAAGAAGACTGACTCTTCTTACTGTCTATGGTTTGAACCATTCCTGTGACACTAGTTACGGATTCCGATGCATCACTTCAGGTGTACTTGTAAGTAGGCTGTTTAGGTTTTTTCATTGGTAACGCCACCTCTGTATGAAAATCACTGGCTGTGCTGTGGGCGGTCTGTGTCTGCTTTGCATTGTTGTAATACTCGCCATTGTAGTGTTGGGCAGCGGCAGCTGGCCGTGAACAGCGCGTAGCGTTGCGCAGTTGGAGGTGAGCCGTCAGCAGTGGTGAATGTGGGGAGAGAGATGGCGGAGATTTGTAATGAACTGATATATATATTAAGACTTGTGATGATATTAAGGTAAATACATTGTTTGTTCTCTATTAATATCTTTCATTTGCTAACTATCCCTATCAGTAGTTAGTGCCTTCCATAGTTTGAATCTTTTTTTTTAGCTGGCGGTAGTGGCGCTCGCTGTATTGCAGTAGCTTGAGCAGCGAAGATTTTTGTGAGGTAAGTGATTTGTGAGAGGTATAGTTTAATGTTAGTCAGGGCCATTCTTTTGCAGGGATCTTTGATAGTCAGATTGCGTTGCGCTAAAAATATTGTGTGTCAGTTTAAGCACAGTCATGAATAAATAGTACAAAATGGGACGTTTCATATGGCGACCCTGCCAGGATTCGAACTTGGAATCTTCTGATACGCAGTCAGAAGATCCCAGGTACAATTAGTGAATGTGACCAGCTGTAATTTTCAGGATCCAAAGCATCAAGTAACAAATTTGCTCCGTGGGAATTTTGGAAAATGGCTGTGTCCTCTTCCAAGAAAATATATGTCAATGGAGGCAGTGTTTATGATGGAAAGAGCTTGTGTTATAAGTGGAATAAACATAGGAAATTGTGGTTCAGCGTTTGTGACAGTTTCTGTATCACATTATGGATCATCAGAATTTGAAACACTTCTGCCATCATCAGTTTTAATGGATCGACAACAGACTAAAAGTGGGTCAGGAAAAACATCTGTGCTGATGTTTTCAAGAGATAAGTTCTGTGAAAATGTGAGAGAAAAGAAATGGGGTATCATAAAAATTACTTGTACACAACCATTTGATACTCATGTTCCATTTGGTTTGAGTTTTATCCACATAATAACATTTGAAAAAGATACTGTCTTTGCTGATACGAGTGGAAAAGAAAACAGGATTATGGCAAAAAGGAACATATACAATAAAGCAAGCATATCCAGGCCACAGTCAGATGTTATTCAAAAAGTAGCTGCAGCTTCACCACGTTCGCTGGAGTTCATGAAAGCTTGTATGAACCTTCATAATTCCGACAACAGAGAGAAGATATCAGAAACAGTCGATTGTGCTAAAGAAATGCCATTAAGAGAAAATGTTTCCAGAACTGAAAAGCTATCAAATGGTCTGTCTGGTAGAGATTCAAGGTGCAGCAAATGCCCAATTTGTTGTGGTTCATATGAGGTAACAGAAATTGAAGCCCATGCAGCACAGTGCACTGGTGTGTCATACAGCAATTCAGCAATTGAAGAGAATGATGAAGTGATGTGTCCAGTATGCAAGTGTAAATTTAGTTCGGAATATATTGCATCACATGCTGATGCTTGTGCAGAGAAGCGACTTGACAGTACCACAAAAAGTGCAATCTCAAGCCCTCAGGCAGGACGACACAAATCACTGAAATTTGTAAATGCATATGAAGAGCAAGGCCAGAAAACACCTCCGAATAAGGAAGAAAAAGACTGCATGGAAATCCACTACTTCCGTGTGCATTTTCTTCTACTGCTCAGACTTTGAGAAAAACACTATATTTTACCGTAATGAATGATCAGGACTGTCTTTATGGACTGTGACAAAATTTTAGCTTTTGACCAACGTTGTATCAATAAGTGTGTGCATTTGATTTCTTTGTTATTGTAATTATGAAAAATTTTTTTCAACTCTGTATTGGCCACTGCCCAATCCTATTTGTAAAAATTTTTGTGGGGAGCATGGGGGCTATGTAAGTAGGCTGTTTAGGTTTTTTCATTGGTAACGCCACCTCTGTATGAAAATCACTGGCTGTGCTGTGGGCAGTCTGTGTCTGCTTTGCATTGTTGTAATACTCGCCATTGTAGTGTTGGGCAGCGGCAGCTGGCTGTGAACAGCGCGTAGCGTTGCGCAGTTGGAGGTGAGCCGCCAGCAGTGGTGAATGTGGGGAGAGAGATGGCGGAGATTTGTAATTTGTCATGAACTGATATATAT
Source organism: Schistocerca piceifrons (assembly GCF_021461385.2). NCBI lineage: Eukaryota > Metazoa > Arthropoda > Insecta > Orthoptera > Acrididae > Schistocerca > Schistocerca piceifrons. The sequence goes on along the minus strand of NW_025727396.1, from coordinate 4,618,435 downwards.
ATATTAAGACTTGTGATGATATTAAGGTAAGTACATTGTTTGTTCTCTATTAATATCTTTCATTTGCTAACTATCCCTATCAGTAGTTAGTGCCTCCCATAGTTTGAATCTTTTTTTTTAGCTGGCAGTAGTGGCGCTCGCTGTATAGCAGTAGCTTGAGCAGCGAAGATTTTTCTGAGGTAAGTGATTTGTGAGAGGTATAGTTTAATGTTAGTCAGGGCCATTCTTTTGCAGGGATCTTTGATAGTCAGATTGCGTTGCGCTAAAAATATTGTGTGTCAGTTTAAGCACAGTCATGCAAAATAGTACAAAATGGGACGTTTCATACTGTATCCCTTGGACTTTCTAATTGACGATGAAACACAGAAACTGCATCGGGATTAAATACAAAAGGCACAATGACGACTTAAGTACAAGTAGACTGACTCTTCTTACTGTCTATGTTTTGAACCATTCCTGTGACACTAGTTATAGATTCTGACGCTTCACTTCAGTTTTACTATATACCTCTTACCTTCTTATTGACGATGAAACACAGAAATTGCATCGGAATTAATTACAAAAGGCACAATGCCGACTTAAGTACAAGAAGAGTGACTCTTCTTACTCTCTATGTTTTGAACAATTCCTGTGACACTAGTTATAGATTCCCACGCTTCACTTCATGTTTACTGTATCCCTGTGACCTCCTTATTGACGACGAAACACAGAAATTGCATCGGAATTAAATAGAAAAAGCAAAATGCCAACTTAAGTACAAGAAGACTGACTCTTCCAACTGTCTATGTTTTGAAAAATTCCTGTGACACTAGTTATAGATTCCGATGCTCCACTTCAGGTTTACTGTATCCCTTGGACCTCCTTATCGACGATGAAACACAGAAATAGTATCGGAATGAAATTCAAAAGGCACAAATCCGATTTAAGTACAAGAAGACTGACTCTTCTTACTGTCTATGTTTTGAAGCATTCCTGTGACACTAGTTATAGATTCCGATGCTTCACTTCAGGTTTACTGTATCCCTCTGACATTCTTATTGACGATGAAACACAGAAATTGCATCGGAATTAAATGCAAACGGCACAGTGCCGACTTAAGTACAAGAAGACTGACTCTTCTTACTGACTATGATTTGAACATTTCCTGTGAGACCAGTTTTAGATTCCGATGCCTCACTATATGTTTACCGTATCCCTTGGACCTTCTTATTGACGATGAAACACAGAAATTGCATCGGGATTTAACAAAAAGGCACAATGCCAACTTAAGTACAACAAGACTGACTCTTCTTACTGACTAAGTTTTGAACCATTACTGCGACACTACTTATAGATTCCGATGCTTCACTTCAGGTTTACTGTATCCCTCTGACCTTCTTATTGACGATGAAACACAGAAATTTCTTCGGAATTACATAAAAAAGGCACAGTGCCGACTTAAGTATAAGAAGACTGACTCTTCCTACTCTCTATGTTTTGAACCATTCCCGTGACTCTAGTTATAGATTCCGTTGCTTCACTTCAGGTTTACTGTATCCCTCTGACCATCATATTGACGATGAAACACAGAAATTGCATCGGAATTAAATACAAAAGGCACTATGCCGACTTACGTAGAAGTAGACTGACTCATCTTACTGTCTAAGTTTTGAACCATTCCCATGACACTAGTTATAGATTCCGATGCTTCACTTCAGGTTTACTGTATCCCTGGGACCTTCTCATTGACGACGAAACACAGAAATTGCAACGGAATTAAATAGAAAAGGCACAATGCCAACTTAAGTACAAGATGACCGACTCTTCCCGCTGTCTATGTTTTGAACCGTTCCTGTGACACTAGTTATAGATTCCGATGCTTCACTTCAGGTTTACTGTATCCCTCTGACCTTCTTATTGACGATGAAACACAGATATTGTATCGGAATTAAATACAAAAGGCACAATGCCGACTTAAGTACCAGAGGACTGACTCTTCTTACTGTCTATCTTTTGAACCATTCCTGTGTCACTAGTTATGGATTCCGATGCCTCACTTCAGGTTTACTGCATCCCATGACCCCTCTTATTGACGACGAAACACAGAAATTGCATCGGAATTAAATAGGAAAGGCACAATGCCGACTTAAGTACAAGAAGACTGACTCTTCTTACTGTCTATGTTTTGAACCATTCCTGTGACACTAGTTATAGATTCCGATGCTTCACTTCAGGTTTACTGTATCCCTCTGGCTTTCTTATTGATGATGTAACACAGAAATTGCATCGGAATTAAAAAGAAAGGCACAATGCCGACTTAAGTACAAGAAGGCTGACTCTTCTTACTGTCTATGTTTTGAACCATTCCTGTGACACTAGTTATAGATTCCGATGCCTCACTTCAGGTTTACTGTATCCCTCTGACCTTATTATTGTCGATGAAACACAGAAATTGCATCGGAATTAAATACAAAAGGCACAATGCCGACTTAAGTACATGAGGACTGACTCTTCTTACTGTCTATGTTTTGAACCATTCCTGTGACACTAGTTATACATTCCAATGCTTCACTTCAGGTATACTGCATCCCTTGGTCCTTCTTATTGACGACGAAACACAGAAATTAAATCGGAATTAAATAGGAAAGGCACAATGCCGACTTAAGTACAAGAAGACTGACCCTTCCTATTGTCTATGTTTTGAACGATTACTGTGACACTAGTTATAGATTCCGATGCTTCACTTCAGGTTTACTGTAACCCTCTGACCCTCTTATTGACGATGAAACACAGAAATAGCATCGGAATTAAATAGAAAAGGCACATTGCCGACTTAAGTACAAGAAGACAGACTCTTCTTACTGTCTATGTTTTGAACCATTACTGTGAAACTAGTTATAAATTCCGATGCTTCACTTCAGGTTTACTGTATCCCTTGGATCTTCTTATTGTCGACGAAACACAGAATTTGCATCGGAATTAAATAGAAAAGGCACAATGCCGACTTAAGTACAAGAAGACTGACTCCTCCTACTGTCTCTTTTTGAACCATTCCTGTGACACTAGTTATAGATTCCGATGCTTCACTTCAGGTTTACTGTATCCCTCTGACCTTCTTATTCACGATGAAACACAGAAATTTCATCGGAATTAAATAGAAAAGGCACAATGCCGACTTCAGTACAAGAAGACTGACTCTTCCTACTGTCTATGCTTTGAACCATTACTGTGACACTAGTTATAGATTCAGATGCTTCACTTCACTTTTACTGTATCCCTCTGACCTTCTTATTGACGTTGAAACACAGAAATTGCATCGGAATTAAATACAAAAGGCACAATTTCGACTTAAGTAAAAGACGACAGACTCTTCTTACTGTATACGTTTTAACCTCTTCTGTGACACTAGTTACAGATTCCGATGATTCACTTCAGGTTTACTGCATCCCTCTGCCCTTCTTCTTGATGATGGAACACAGAAATTGCATCGGAACTAAATAGAAAAGGCACAATGCAGACTTAAGTACAAGAATACTGACTCTTCTTACTGTCTATGATTTGAACCATTCCTGTGACACTAGTTACGGATTCCGATGCATCACTTCAGGTGTACTGTATCCCTCTGACATTCTTATTGACGATGAAACACAGAAATTGCATCGGAATTAAATGCAAACGGCACAGTGCCGACTTAAGTACAAGAAGACTGACTCTTCTTACTGACTATGTTTTGAACATTTCCTGTGAGACCAATTTTAGATTCTGATGCTTCACTATACGTTTACTGTATCCCTTGGACCTTCTTATTGACGATGAAACACATGAATTGCTTCGGAATTAAATACAAAAGGCACAAAGCCGACTTAAGTATAAGAAGACTGACTCTTATTACTGTCTATGTTTTGAACCATTCCTGTGACACTAGTTATAGATTCCGATGCTTCACTTCAGGTTTACTGTATCCCTCTGACATTCTTATTGACGATGAAACACAGAAATTGCATCGGAATTAAATGCAAACGGCACAGTGCCGACTTAAGTACAAGAAGACTGACTCTTCTTACTGACTATGTTTTGAACATTTCCTGTGAGACCAGTTTTAGGTTCTGATGCTTCACTATACGTTTACTGTATCCCTTGGACCTTCTTATTGACGATGAAACACAGAAATTGCTTCGGAATTAAATACAAAAGGCACAAAGCCGAATTAAGTATAAGAAGACTGACTCTTCTTACTGACTATGATTTGTACATTTCCTGTGAGACCAGTTTTAGATTCCGATGCCTAACTATATGTTCACCGTATCCCTTGGACCTTCTTATTGACGATGAAACACAGAAATTGCATCGGGATTTAATAAAAAGGCACAATGCCATCATAAGTACAAGAAGACTGACTCTTCTTACTGACTAAGTTTTGAACCATTACTGTGACACTACTTATAGATTCCGATGCTTCACTTCAGGTTTACTGTATCCCTCTGACCTTCTTATTGACGATGAAACACAGAAATTTCTTCGGAATTACATAAAAAAGCACAGTGCCGACTTAAGTATAAGAAGACTGACTCTTCCTACTCTCTATGCTTTGAACCATTCCCGTGACTCTAGTTATAGATTCCGATGCTTCACTTCAGGTTTACTGTATCCCTCTGACCTTCATATTGACGATGAAACACAGAAATTGCATCGGAATTAAATACAAAAGGCACAAAGCTGACTTAAGTACATGAGGACTGACTCTTCTTACTGTCTATGATTTGAACCATTCCTGTGACACTACTTATAGATTCCGATGCTTCACTTCAGGTTTACTGCAACCCTTGGACCTTCTTATTGACGACGAAACACAGAATTTGCATCGGAATTAAATAGGAAAGGCACAATGCCGACTTAAGTACAAGAAGACTGACCCTTCCTATTGTCTATGTTTTGAACGACTCCTGTGACACTTGTTATAGATTCCGATGCTTCACTTAAGGTTTACTGTAACCCTCTGACCCTCTTATTGACGAAGAAACACAGAAATAGCATCGGAATTAAATAGAAAAGGCACAATGCCAACTTAAGTACAAGAAGACAGACTCTTCTTACTGTCTATGTTTTGAACCATTACTGTGAAACTAGTTATAGATTCCGATGCTTCACTTCAGGTTTACTGTATCCCTCTGACCTTATGATTGTCGATGAAACACAGAAATTGCATCGGAATTAAATACAAAAGGCACAATGCTGACTTAAGTACATGAGGACTGACTCTTCTTACTGTCTATGTTTTGAACCATTCCTGTGACACTAGTTATAGATTCCGATGCTTCACTTCAGGTTTACTGCATCCCTTGGACCTTCTTATTGACGACGAAACACAGAAATTGCATCGGAATTAAATAGGAAAGGCACAATGCCGACTTAAGTACAAGAAGACTGACCCTTCCTATTGTCTATGTTTTGAACGACTCCTGTGGCACTTGTTATAGATTCCGATGCTTCACTTAAGGTTTACTGTAACCCTCTGACCCTCTTATTGACGAAGAAACACAGAAATAGCATCGGAATTAAATAGAAAAGGCACAATGCCAACTTAAGTACAAGAAGACAGACTCTTCTTACTGTCTATGTTTTGAACCATTACTGTGAAACTAGTTATAGATTCCGATGCTTCACTTCAGGTTTACTGTATCCCTTGGATCTTCTTATTGACGACGAAACACAGAATTTGCATCGGAATTAAATAGAAAAGGCACAATGCCGACTTAAGTACAAGAAGACTGACTCTTCCTACTGTCTCTTTTTGAACCATTCCTGTGACACTAGTTAGAGATTCCGATGCTTCACTTCAGGTTTACTGTATCCCTCTGACCTTCTTATTGACGATGAAACACAGAAATTGCATCGGAATTAAATAGAAAAGGCACAATGCCGACTTCAGTACAAGAAGACTGACTCTTCCTACTGTCTATGCTTTGAACCATTCCTGTGACACTAGTTATAGATTCCGATGCTTCACTTCAGGTTTACTGTATCCCTCTGACCTTCTTATTGACGATGAAACACAGAAATTGCATCGGAATTAAATACAAAAGGCACAATTTCGACTTAAGTACAAGACGACAGACTCTTCTTACTGTCTATGTTTTAACCTTTTCTGTGACACTAGTTACAGATTCCGATGATTCACTTCAGGTTTACTGCATCCCTCTGCCCTTCTTCTTGATGATGGAACACAGAAATTGCCTCGGAACTAAATAGAAAAGGCACAATGCAGACTTAAGTACCAGAGGACTGACTCTTCTTACTGTCTATCTTTTGAACCATTCCTGTGTCACTAGTTATGGATTCCGATGCCTCACTTCAGGTTTACTGCATCCCATGACCCTTCTTATTGACGACGAAACACAGAAATTGCATCGGAATTAAATAGGAAAGGCACAATGCCGACTTAAGTACAAGAAGACTGACCCTTCCTATTGTCTATGTTTTGAACGATTCCTGTGACACTAGTTATAGATTCCGATGCTTCACTTCAGGTTTACTGTAACCCTCTGACCCTCTTATTGACGATGAAACACAGAAATAGCATCGGAATTAAATAGAAAAGGCACATTGCCGACTTAAGTACAAGAAGACAGACTCTTCTTACTGTCTATGCTTTGAACCATTACTGTGAAACTAGTTATAAATTCCGATGCTTCACTTCAGGTTTACTGTATCCCTTGGATCTTCTTATTGACGACGAAACACAGAATTTGCATCGGAATTAAATAGAAAAGGCACAGTGCCGACTTAAGTACAAGAAGACTGACTCTTCCTACTGTCTCTTTTTGAACCATTCCTGTGACACTAGTTATAGATTCCGATGCTTCACTTCAGGTTTACTGTATCCCTCTGACTTTCTTATTGACGATGAAACACAGAAATATCATCGGAATTAAATAGAAAAGGCACAATGCCGACTTCAGTACAAGAAGACTGACTCTTCCTACTGTCTATGCTTTGAACCATTACTGTGACACTAGTTATAGATTCAGATGCTTCACTTCAGGTTTACTGTATCCCTCTGACCTTCTTATTGACGTTGAAACACAGAAATTGCATCGGAATTAAATACAAAAGGCATAATTTCGACTTAAGTAAAAGACGACAGACTCTTCTTACTGTATACGTTTTAACCTTTTCTGTGACACTAGTTACAGATTCCGATGATTCACTTCAGGTTTACTGCATCCCTCTGCCCTTCTTCTTGATGATGGAACACAGAAATTCCATCGGAACTAAATAGAAAAGGCACAATGCAGACTTAAGTACAAGAATACTGACTCTTCTTACTGTCTATGATTTGAACCATTCCTGTGACACTAGTTACGGATTCCGATGCATCACTTCAGGTGTACTGTATCCCTCTGACATTCTTATTGACGATGAAACACAGAAATTGCATCGGAATTAAATGCAAACGGCACAGTGCCGACTTAAGTACAAGAAGACTGACTCTTCTTACTGACTATGTTTTGAACATTTCCTGTGAGACCAATTTTAGATTCTGATGCTTCACTATACGTTTACTGTATCCCTTGGACCTTCTTATTGACGATGAAACACAGAAATTGCTTTGGAATTAAATACAAAAGGCACAAAGCCGACTTAAGTATAAGAAGACTGACTCTTATTACTGTCTATGTTTTGAACCATTCCTGTGACACTAGTTATAGATTCCGATGCTTCACTTCAGGTTTACTGTATCCCTCTGACATTCTTATTGACGATGAAACACAGAAATTGCATCGGAATTAAATGCAAACGGCACAGTGCCGACTTAAGTACAAGAAGACTGACTCTTCTTACTGACTATGTTTTGAACATTTCCTGTGAGACCAGTTTTAGGTTCTGATGCTTCACTATACGTTTACTGTATCCCTTGGACCTTCTTATTGACGATGAAACACAGAAATTGCTTCGGAATTAAATACAAAAGGCACAAAGCCGACTTAAGTATAAGAAGACTGACTCTTCTTACTGACTATGATTTGTACATTTCCTGTGAGACCAGTTTTAGATTCCGATGCCTCACTATATGTTTACCGTATCCCTTGGACCTTCTTATTGATGATGAAACACAGAAATTGCATCGGGAGTTAATAAAAAGGCACAATGCCATCATAAGTACAAGAAGACTGACTCTTCTTACTGACTAAGTTTTGAACCATTACTGTGACACTACTTATAGATTCCGATGCTTCACTTCAGGTTTACTGCATCCCTTGGACCTTCTTATTGACGACGAAACACAGAAATTGCATCGGAATTAAATAGGAAAGGCACAATGCCGACTTAAGTACAAGAAGACTGACCCTTCCTATTGTCTATGTTTTGAACGACTCCTGTGACACTTGTTATAGATTCCGATGCTTCACTTAAGGTTTACTGTAACCCTCTGACCCTCTTATTGACGAAGAAACACAGAAATAGCATCGGAATTAAATAGAAAAGGCACAATGCCAACTTAAGTACAAGAAGACAGACTCTTCTTACTGTCTATGTTTTGAACCATTACTGTGAAACTAGTTATAGATTCCGATGCTTCACTTCAGGTTTTCTGTATCCCTCTGACCTTATTATTGTCGATGAAACACAGAAATTGCATCGGAATTAAATACAAAATGCACAATGCTGACTTAAGTACATGAGGACTGACTCTTCTTACTGTCTATGTTTTGAACCATTCCTGTGACACTAGTTATAGATTCCGATGCTTCACTTCAGGTTTACTGCATCCCTTGGACCTTCTTATTGACGACGAAACACAGAAATTGCATCGGAATTAAATAGGAAAGGCACAATGCCGACTTAAGTACAAGAAGACTGACCCTTCCTATTGTCTATGTTTTGAACGACTCCTGTGACACTTGTTATAGATTCCGATGCTTCACTTAAGGTTTACTGTAACCCTCTGACCCTCTTATTGACGAAGAAACACAGAAATAACATCGGAACTAAATAGAAAAGGCACAATGCCAACTTAAGTACAAGAAGACAGACTCTTCTTACTGTCTATGTTTTGAACCATTACTGTGAAACTAGTTATAGATTCCGATGCTTCACTTCAGGTTTACTGTATCCCTTGGATCTTCTTATTGACGACGAAACACAGAATTTGCATCGGAATTAAATAGAAAAGGCACAATGCCGACTTAAGTACAAGAAGACTGACTCTTCCTACTGTCTCTTTTTGAACCATTCCTGTGACACTAGTTAGAGATTCCGATGCTTCACTTCAGGTTTACTGTATCCCTCTGACCTTCTTATTGACGATGAAACACAGAAATTGCATCGGAATTAAATAGAAAAGGCACAATGCCGACTTAAGTACAAGAAGACTGACTCTTCCTACTGTCTATGCTTTGAACCATTCCTGTGACACTAGTTATAGATTCCGATGCTTCACTTCAGGTTTACTGTATCCCTCTGAGCTTCTTATTGACGATGAAACACAGAAATTGCATCGGAATTAAATACAAAAGGCACAATTTCGACTTAAGTACAAGACGACAGACTCTTCTTACTGTCTATGTTTTAACCTTTTCTGTGACACTAGTTACAGATTCCGATGATTCACTTCAGGTTTACTGCATCCCTCTGCCCTTCTTCTTGATGATGGAACACAGAAATTGCATCGGAACTAAATAGAAAAGGCACAATGCAGACTTAAGTACAAGAAGACTGACTCTTCTTACTGTCTGTGGTTTGAACCATTCCTGTGACACTAGTTACGGATTCCGATGCATCACTTCAGGTGTACTTGTAAGTAGGCTGTTTAGGTTTTTTCATTGGTAACGCCACCTCTGTATGAAAATCACTGGCTGTGCTGTGGGCAGTCTGTGTCTGCTTTGCATTGTTGTAATACGCGCCATTGTAGTGTTGGGCAGCGGCAGCTGGCTGTGAACAGCGCGTAGCGTTGCGCAGTTGTAGGTGAGCCGTCAGCAGTGGTGAATGTGGGGAGAGAGATGGCGGAGATTTGTAATTTGTCATGAACTGATATATATATTAAGACTTGTGATGATATTAAGGTAAATACATTATTTGTTCTCTATTAATATCTTTCATTTGCTAGCTATCCCTATCAGTAGTTAGTGCCTTCCATAGTTTGAATCTTTTTTTTTAGCTGGCGGTGGTGGCGCTCGCTGTATTGCAGTAGCTTGAGCAGCGAAGATTTTTGTGAGGTAAGTGATTTGTGAGAGGTATAGTTTAATGTTAGTCAGGGCCATTCTTTTGCAGGGATCTATGATAGACAGATTGCGTTGCGCTACAAATATTTTGTGTCAGTTTAAGCACAGTCATGAATAAATAGTACAAAATGGGACATTTCATATGGCGACCCTGCCAGGATTCGAACCTGGAATCTTCTGATACGCAGTCAGAAGATTCCAGGTACAATTAGTGAAAGTGATCAGCTGTAATTTTCAGGATCCAAAGCATCAAGTAACAAATTTGCTCCGTGGGAATTTTGGAAAATGGCTGTGTCCTCTTCCAAGAAAAAATATGTCAATGGAGGCAGTGTTTATGATGGAAAGAGCTTGTGTTATAAGTGGAATAAACATAGGAAATTGTGGTTCAGCGTTTGTGACAGTTTCTGTATCACATTATGGATCATCAGAATTTGAAACACTTCTGCCATCATCAGTTTTAATGGATCGACAACAGACTAAAAGTGGGTCAGGAAAACCATCTGTGCTGATGTTTTCAAGAGATAAGTTCTGTGAAAATGTGAGAGAAAAGAAATGGGGTATCATAAAAATTACTTGTACACAACCATTTGATACTCATGTTCCATTTGGTTTGAGTTTTATCCACATAATAACATTTGAAAAAGATACTATCTTTGCTGATACGAGTGGAAAAGAAAACAGGATTATGGCAAAAAGGAACATATACAATAAAGCAAGCATATCCAGGCCACAGTCAGATGTTATTCAAAAAGTAGCTGCAGCTTCACCACGTTCGCTGGAGCTCATGAAAGCTTGTATGAACCTTCATAATTCCGACAACAGAGAGAAGATATCAGAAACAGTCGATTGTGCTAAAGAAATGCCATTAAGAGAAAATGTTTCCAGAACTGAAAAGCTATCAAATGGTCTGTCTGGTACAGATTCAAGGCGCAGCAATTGCCCAATTTGTTGTGGTTCATATGAGGTAACAGAAATTGAAGCCCATGCAGCACAGTGCACTGGTGTGTCAAACAGCAATTCAGCTATTGAAGAGAATGATGAAGTGATGTGTCCAGTATGCAAGTGTAAATTTAGTTCGGAATATATTGCATCACATGCTGATGCTTGTGCAGAGAAGCGACTTGACAGTACCACAAAAAGTGCAATCTCAAGCCCTCAGGCAGGACGACACAAATCACTGAAATTTGTAAATGCATATGAAGAGCAAGGCCAGAAAACACCTCCGAATAAGGAAGAAAAAGACTGCATGGAAATCCACTACTTCCGTGTGCATTTTCTTCTACTGCTCAGACTTTGAGAAAAACACTATATTTTACCGTAATGAATGATCAGGACTGTCTTTATGGACTGTGACAAAATTTTAGCTTTTGACCAACGTTGTATCAATAAGTGTGTGCATTTGATTTCTTTGTTATTGTAATTATGAAAAATTTTTTTCAATTCTGTATTGGCCACTGCCCAATCCTATTTGTAAAAATTTTTGTGGGGAGCATGGGGGCTATGTAAGTAGGCTGTTTAGGTTTTTTCATTGGTAACGCCACCTCTGTATGAAAATCACTGGCTGTGCTGTGGGCAGTCTGTGTCTGCTTTGCATTGTTGTAATACTCGCCATTGTAGTGTTGGGCAGCGGCAGCTGGCTGTGAACAGCGCGTAGCGTTGCGCAGTTGGAGGTGAGCCGCCAGCAGTGGTGAATGGGGGAGAGAGATGGCGGAGATTTGTAATTTGTCATGAACTGATATATATATATTAAGACTTGTGATGATATTAAGGTAAGTACATTGTTTGTTCTCTATTAATATCTTTCATTTGCTAACTATCCCTATCAGTAGTTAGTGCCTTCCATAGTTTGAATCTTTTTTTTTAGCTGGCAGTAGTGGCGCTCGCTGTATAGCAGTAGCTTGAGCAGCGAAGATTTTTCTGAGGTAAGTGATTTGTGAGAGGTATAGTTTAATGTTAGTCAGGGCCATTCTTTTGCAGGGATCTTTGATAGTCAGATTGCGTTGCGCTAAAAATATTGTGTGTCAGTTTAAGCACAGTCATGCAAAATAGTACAAAATGGGACGTTTCATACTGTATCCCTTGGACTATCTAATTGACGATGAAACACAGAAATTGCATCGGGATTAAATACAAAAGGCACAATGACGACTTAAGTACAAGTAGACTGACTCTTCTTACTGTCTATGTTTTGAACCATTCCTGTGACACTAGTTATAGATTCTGACGCTTCACTTCAGTTTTACTATATACCTCTTACCTTCTTATTGACGATGAAAAACAGAAATTGCATCGGAATTAATTACAAAAGGCACAATGCCGACTTAAGTACAAGAAGACTGACTCTTCTTACTCTCTATGTTTTGAACAATTCCTGTGACACTAGTTATAGATTCCCATGCTTCGCCTCATGTTTACTGTATCCCTGTGACCTTCTTATTGACGACGAAACACAGAAATTGCATCGGAATTAAATAGAAAAAGCAAAATGCCAACTTAAGTACAAGAAGACTGACTCTTCTTACTCTCTATGTTTTGAAAAATTCCTGTGACACTAGTTATAGATTCCGATGCTTCACTTCAGGTTTACTGTATCCCTCTGACATTCTTATTGACGATGAAACACAGAAATTGCATCGGAATTAAATGCAAACGGCACAGTGCCGACTTAAGTACAAGAAGACTGACTCTTCTTACTGACTATGTTCTGAACATTTCCTGTGAGACCAGTTTTAGATTCCGATGCTTCACTATACGTTTACTGTATCCCTTGGACCTTCTTATTGACGATGAAACACAGAAATTGCTTCGGAATTAAATACAAAAGGCACAAAGCCGACTTAAGTATAAGAAGACTGACTCTTCCTACTGAGTATGATTTGAACATTTCCTGTGAGACCAGTTTTAGATTCCGATGCCTCACTATATGTTTACCGTATCCCTTGGGCCTTCTTATTGACGATGAAACACAGAAATTGCATCGGGATTTAATAAAAAGGCACAATGCCAACTTAAGTACAAGAAGACTGACTCTTCTTACTGACTAAGTTTTGAACCATTACTGTGACACTACTTATAGATTCCGATGCTTCACTTCAGGTTTACTGTATCCCTCTGACCTTCTTATTGACGATGAAACACAGAAATTTCTTCGGAATTACATAAAAAAGGCACAGTGCCGACTTAAGTATAAGAAGACTGACTCTTCCTACTCTCTATGTTTTGAACCATTCCCAAGACTCTAGTTATAGATTCCGATGCTTCACTTCAGGTTTACTGTATCCCTCTGACCATCATATTGACGATGAAACACAGAAATTGCATCGGAATTAAATACAAAAGGCACAATGCCGACTTACGTAGAAGTAGACTGACTCATCTTACTGTCTAAGTTTTGAACCATTCCCGTGACACTAGTTATAGATTCCGATGCTTCACTTCAGGTTTACTGTATCCCTGGGACCTTCTTATTGACGACGAAACACAGAAATTGCAACGGAATTAAATAGAAAAGGCACAATGCCAACTTAAGTACAAGATGACCGACTCTTCCCGCTGTCTATGTTTTGAACCGTTCCTGTGACACTAGTTATAGATTCCGATGCTTCATTTCAGGTTTACTGTATCCCTCTGACCTTCTTATTCACGATGAAACACAGATATTGTATCGGAATTAAATACAAAAGGCACAATGCCGACTTAAGTACCAGAGGACTGACTCTTCTTACTGTCTATCTTTTGAACCATTCCTGTGTCACTAGTTATGGATTCCGATGCCTCACCTCAGGTTTACTGCATCCCATGACCCTTCTTATTGACGACGAAACACAGAAATTGCATCGGAATTAAATAGGAAAGGCACAATGCCGACTTAAGTACAAGAAGACTGACTCTTCTTACTGTCTATGTTTTGAACCATTCCTGTGACACTAGTTATAGATTCCGATGCTTCACTTCAGGTTTACTGTATCCCTCTGGCCTTCTTATTGACGATGTAACACAGAAATTGCATCGGAATTAAAAAGAAAAGGCACAATGCCGACTTAAGTACAAGAAGACTGACTCTTCTTACTGTCTATGTTTTGAACCATTCCTGTGACACTAGTTATAGATTCCGATGCCTCACTTCAGGTTTACTGTATCCCTCTGACCTTCTTAATGTCGGTGAAACACAGAAATTGCATCGGAATTAAATACAAAAGGCACAATGCCGACTTAAGTACATGAGGACTGACTCTTCTTACTGTCTATGTTTTGAACCATTCCTGTGACACTAGTTATAGATTCCGATGCTTCACTTCAGGTTTACTGCATCCCTTGGACCTTCTTATTGACGACGAAACACAGAAATTGCATCGGAATTAAATAGGAAAGGCACAATGCCGACTTAAGTACAAGAAGACTGACCCTTCCTATTGTATATGTTTTGAACGATTCCTGTGACACTAGTTATAGATTCTGATGCTTCACTTCAGGTTTACTGTAACCCTCTGACCCTCTTATTGACGATGAAACACAGAAATAGCATCGAAATTAAATAGAAAAGGCACAATGCCGACTTAAATACAAGAAGACAGACTCTTCTTACTGTCTATGTTTTGAACCATTACTGTGAAACTAGTTATAAATTCCGATGCTTCAATTCAGGTTTACTGTATCCCTTGGATCTACTTATTGACGACGAAACACAGAATTTGCATCGGAATTAAATAGAAAATGCACAATGCCGACTTAAGTACAAGAAGACTGACTCTTCCTACTGTCTCTTTTTGAACCAGTCCTGTGACAATAGTTATAGATTCCGATGCTTCACTTCAGGTTTACTGTATCCCTCTGACCTTCTTATTGACGATGAAACACAGAAATTGCATCGGAATTAAATAGAAAAGGCACAATGCCGACTTCAGTACAAGAAGACTGACTCTTCCTACTGTCTATGCTTTGAACCATTACTGTGACACTAGTTACAGATTCAGATGCTTCACTTCAGGTTTACTGTATCCCTCTGACCTTCTTATTGACGATGAAACACAGAAATTGCATCGGAATTAAATACAAAAGGCACAATTTCGACTTAAGTACAAGACGACAGACTCTTCTTACTGTATACGTTTTAACCTTTTCTGTGACACTAGTTACAGATTCCGATGATTCACTTCAGGTTTACTGCATCCCTCTGCCCTTCTTCTTGATGATGGAACACAGAAATTGCATCGGAACTAAATAGAAAAGGCACAATGCAGACTTAAGTACAAGAATACTGACTCTTCTTACTGTCTATGATTTGAACCATTCCTGTGACACTAGTTACGGGTTCCGATGCATCACTTCAGGTGTACTGTATCCCTTGGACTTTCTAATTGACGATGAAACACAGAAATTGCATCGGGATTAGATACAAAAGGCACAATGACGACTTAAGTACAGGTAGACTGACTCTTCTTACTGTCTATGTTTTAAACCATTCCTGTGACACTAGTTATAGATTCTGATGCTTCACTTCAGTTTTACTATATACCTCTTACCTTCTAATTGACGATGAAACACAGAAATTGCATCGGAATTAATTACAAAAGGCACAATGCCGACTTAAGTACAAGAAGACTGACTCTTCTTACTCTCTATGTTTTGAACCATTCCTGTGACACTAGTTATAGATTCCCTTGCTATACTTCAGGTTTCCTGTATCCCTGTGACCTTCTTATTGACGACGAAACACAGATATTGCATCGGAATTAAATAGAAAAAGCAAAATGCCGACTTAAGTACAAGAAGACTGACTCTACCAACTGTCTATGCTTTGAAAAATTCCTGTGACACTAGTTATAGATTCCGATGCTCCACTTCAGGTTTACTGTATCCCTTGGACCTTCTTATCGACGATGAAACACAGAAATAGCATCGGAATTAAATTCAAAAGGCACAAATCCGATTTAGGTACAAGAAGACTGACTCTTCTTACTGTCTATGTTTTGAACCATTCCTGTGACACTAGTTATAGATTCCGATGCTTCACTTCAGGTTTACTGTATCCCTCTGACACTCTTATTGACGATGAAACACAGAAATTACATCGGAATTAAATGCAAACGGCACATTGCCGACTTAAGTACAAGAAGACTGACTCTTCTTACTGACTATGTTTTGAACATTTCCTGTGAGACCAGTTTTAGATTACGATGCTTCACTATACGTTTACTGTATCCCTTGGACCTTCTTATTGACGATGAAATACAGAAATTGCTTCGGTATTAAATACAAAAGGCACAAAGCCGACTTAAGTATAAGAAGACTGACTCTTCTTACTGACTATGATTTGAACATTTCCTGTGAGACCAGTTTTAGATTCCGATGCCTCACTATATCTTTACCGTATCCTTTGGACCTTCTTATTGACGATGAAACACAGAAATTGCATCGGGATTTAATAAAGAGGCACAATGCCAAGTTAAGTACAAGAGGACTGACTCTTCTTACTGACTAAGTTTTGAACCATTACTGTGACACTACTTATAGATTCCGATGCTTCACTTCAGGTTTACTGTATCCCTCTGACCTTCTTATTGACGATGAAACACAGAAATATCTTCGGAATTACATAAAAAAGGCACAGTGCCGACTTAAGTATAAGAAGACTGACTCTTCCTACTCTCTATGTTTTGAACCATTCCCGTGACTCTAGTTATAGATTCCGATGCTTCACTTCAGGTTTACTGTATCCCTCTGACCTTCATATTGACGATGAAACACAGAAATTGCATCAGAATTAAATACAAAAGGCACAATGCCGACTTACGTAGAAGTAGACTGACTCATCTTACTGTCTAAGTTTTGAACCATTCCTGTGACACTAGTTATAGATTCCGATGCCTCACTTCAGGTTTACTGTATCCCTCAGACCTTCTTATTGTCGATGAAACACAGAAATTGCATCGGAATTAAATACAAAAGGCACAATGCCGACTTAAGTACATGAGGACTGACTCTTCTTACTGTCTATGTTTTGAACCATTCCTGTGACACTAGTTATAGATTCCGATGCTTCACTTCAGGTTTACTGTATCCCTCTGACCTTCTTATTGACGATGAAACACAGAAATTGCATCGGAATTAAATAGAAAAGGCACAATGCCGACTTCAGTACAAGAAGACTAGCTCTTCCTACTGTCTATGCTTTGAACCATTACTGTGACACTAGTTATAGATTCAGATGCTTCACTTCAGTTTTACTGTATCCCTCTGACCTTCTTATTGACGATGAAATACAGAAATTGCATCGGAATTAAATAGAAAAGGCACAATGCCGACTTAAGTACAAGAAGACTAGCTCTTCCTACTGTCTATGCTTTGAACCATTACTGTGACACTAGTTATAGATTCAGATGCTTCACTTCAGTTTTACTGCATCCCTCTGCCCTTCTTCTTGATGATGGAACACAGAAATTGCATCGGAACTAAATAGAAAAGGCACAATGCAGACTTAAGTACAAGAATACTGACTCTTCTTACTGTCTATGATTTGAACCATTCCTGTGACACTAGTTACGGATTCCGATGCATCACTTCAGGTGTACTGTATCCCTTGGACTTTCTAATTGACGATGAAACACAGAAATAGCATCGGGATTAAATACAAAAGGCACAATGACGACTTAAGTACAAGTAGACTGACTCTTCTTACTGTCTATGTTTTGAACCATTCCTGTGACACTAGTTATAGATTCTGACGCTTCACTTCAGTTTTACTATATACCTCTTACCTTCTTATTGACGATGAAAAACAGAAATTGCATCGGAATTAATTGCAAAAGGCACAATGCCGACTTAAGTACAAGAAGACTGACTCTTCTTACTCTCTATGTTTTGAACAATTCCTGTGACACTAGTTATAGATTCCCATGCTTCGCCTCATGTTTACTGTATCCCTGTGACCTTCTTATTGACGACGAAACACAGAAATTGCATCGGAATTAAATAGAAAAAGCAAAATGCCAACTTAAGTACAAGAAGACTGACTCTGCCAACTGTCTATGTTTGAAAAATTCCTGTGACACTAGTTATAGATTCCGATGCTTCACTTCAGGTTTACTGTATCCCTCTGACATTCTTATTGACGATGAAACACAGAAATTGCATCGGAATTAAATGCAAACGGCACAGTGCCGACTTAAGTACAAGAAGACTGACTCTTCTTCCTGACTATGTTTTGAACATTTCCTGTGAGACCAGTTTTAGATTCCGATGCTTCACTATACGTTTACTGTATCCCTTGGACCTTCTTATTGACGATGAAACACAGAAATTGCTTCGGAATTAAATACAAAAGGCACAAAGCCGACTTAAGTATAAGAAGACTGACTCTTCCTACTGACTATGATTTGAACATTTCCTGTGAGACCAGTTTTAGATTCCGATGCCTCACTATATGTTTACCGTATCCCTTGGTCCTTCTTATTGACGACGAAACGCAGAAATTGCATCGGAATTAAATAGGAAAGGCACAATGCCGACTTAAGTAAAAGAAGACTGCCCTTCCTAATGTCTATGTTTTGAACGATTCCTGAGACACTAGTTATAGATTCTGATGCTTCACTTCAGGTTTACTGTAACCCTCTGACATTCTTATTGACGATGAAACACAGAAATAGCATCGGAATTAAATAGAAAAGGCACAATGCCGACTTAAGTACAAGAAGACAGACTCTTCTTACTGTCTATGTTTTGAACCAATACTGTGAAACTAGTTATAAATTCCGATGCTTCACTTCGGGTTTACTGTATCCCTTGGATCTTCTTATTGACGACGAAACACAGAATTTGCATCGGAATTAAATATAAAAGGCACAATGCCGACTTAAGTACAAGAAGACTGACTCTTCCTACTGTCTCTTTTTGAACCAGTCCTGTGACACTAGTTATAGATTCCGATGCTTCACTTCAGGTTTACTGTATC
Source organism: Schistocerca piceifrons (assembly GCF_021461385.2). Taxonomy (NCBI): domain Eukaryota; kingdom Metazoa; phylum Arthropoda; class Insecta; order Orthoptera; family Acrididae; genus Schistocerca; species Schistocerca piceifrons. The sequence goes on along the minus strand of NW_025727396.1, from coordinate 4,599,283 downwards.
CCTCTGACCTTCTTATTGACGATGAAACACAGAAATTGCATCGGAATTAAATAGAAAAGGCACAATGCCGACTTCAGTACAAGAAGACTAGCTCTTCCTACTGTCTATGCTTTGAACCATTACTGTGACACTAGTTATAGATTCAGATGCTTCACTTCAGTTTTACTGTATCCCTCTGACCTTCTTATTGACGATGAAATACAGAAATTGCATCGGAATTAAATAGAAAAGGCACAATGCCGACTTAAGTACAAGAAGACTAGCTCTTCCTACTGTCTATGCTTTGAACCATTACTGTGACACTAGTTATAGATTCAGATGCTTCACTTCAGTTTTACTGCATCCCTCTGCCCTTCTTCTTGATGATGGAACACAGAAATTGCATCGGAACTAAATAGAAAAGGCACAATGCAGACTTAAGTACAAGAATACTGACTCTTCTTACTGTCTATGATTTGAACCATTCCTGTGACACTAGTTACGGATTCCGATGCATCACTTCAGGTGTACTGTATCCCTTGGACTTTCTAATTGACGATGAAACACAGAAATTGCATCGGGATTAAATACAAAAGGCACAATGACGACTTAAGTACAAGTAGACTGACTCTTCTTACTGTCTATGTTTTGAACCATTCCTGTGACACTAGTTATAGATTCTGACGCTTCACTTCAGTTTTACTATATACCTCTTACCTTCTTATTGACGATGAAAAACAGAAATTGCATCGGAATTAATTGCAAAAGGCACAATGCCGACTTAAGTACAAGAAGACTGACTCTTCTTACTCTCTATGTTTTGAACAATTCCTGTGACACTAGTTATAGATTCCCATGCTTCGCCTCATGTTTACTGTATCCCTGTGACCTTCTTATTGACGACGAAACACAGAAATTGCATCGGAATTAAATAGAAAAAGCAAAATGCCAACTTAAGTACAAGAAGACTGACTCTGCCAACTGTCTATGTTTGAAAAATTCCTGTGACACTAGTTATAGATTCCGATGCTTCACTTCAGGTTTACTGTATCCCTCTGACATTCTTATTGACGATGAAACACAGAAATTGCATCGGAATTAAATGCAAACGGCACAGTGCCGACTTAAGTACAAGAAGACTGACTCTTCTTCCTGACTATGTTTTGAACATTTCCTGTGAGACCAGTTTTAGAATCCGATGCTTCACTATACGTTTACTGTATCCCTTGGACCTTCTTATTGACGATGAAACACAGAAATTGCTTCGGAATTAAATACAAAAGGCACAAAGCCGACTTAAGTATAAGAAGACTGACTCTTCCTACTGACTATGATTTGAACATTTCCTGTGAGACCAGTTTTAGATTCCGATGCCTCACTATATGTTTACCGTATCCCTTGGGCCTTCTTATTGACGATGAAACACAGAAATTGCATCGGGATTTAATAAAAAGGCACAATGCCAACTTAAGTACAAGAAGACTGACTCTTCTTACTGACTAAGTTTTGAACCATTACTGTGACACTACTTATAGATTCCGATGCTTCACTTCAGGTTTACTGTATCCCTCTGACCTTCTTATTGACGATGAAACACAGAAATTTCTTCGGAATTACATAAAAAAGGCACAGTGCCGACTTAAGTATAAGAAGACTGACTCTTCCTACTCTCTATGTTTTGAACCATTACCGAGACTCTAGTTATAGATTCCGATGCTTCACTTCAGGTTTACTGTATCCCTCTGACCATCATATTGACGATGAAACACAGAAATTGCATCGGAATTAAATACAAAAGGCACAATGCCGACTTACGTAGAAGTAGACTGACTCATCTTACTGTCTAAGTTTTGAACCATTCCCGTGACACTAGTTATAGATTCCGATGCTTCACTTCAGGTTTACTGTATCCCTGGGACCTTCTTATTGACGACGAAACACAGAAATTGCAACGGAATTAAATAGAAAAGGCACAATGCCAACTTAAGTACAAGATGACCGACTCTTCCAGCTGTCTATGTTTTGAACCGTTCCTGTGACACTAGTTATAAATTCCGATGCTTCATTTCAGGTTTACTGTATCCCTCTGACCTTCTTATTCACGATGAAACACAGATATTGTATCGGAATTAAATACAAAAGGCACAATGCCGACTTAAGTACCAGAGGACTGACTCTTCTTACTGTCTATCTTTTGAACCATTCCTGTGTCACTAGTTATGGATTCCGATGCCTCACCTCAGGTTTACTGCATCCCATGACCCTTCTTATTGACGACGAAACACAGAAATTGCATCGGAATTAAATAGGAAAGGCACAATGCCGACTTAAGTACAAGAAGACTGACTCTTCTTACTGTCTATGTTTTGAACCATTCCTGTGACACTAGTTATAGATTCCGATGCTTCACTTCAGGTTTACTGTATCCCTCTGGCCTTCTTATTGACGATGTAACACAGAAATTGCATCGGAATTAAAAAGAAAAGGCACAATGCCGACTTAAGTACAAGAAGACTGACTCTTCTTACTGTCTATGTTTTGAACCATTCCTGTGACACTAGTTATAGATTCCGATGCCTCACTTCAGGTTTACTGTATCCCTCTGACCTTCTTATTGTCGATGAAACACAGAAATTGCATCGGAATTAAATACAAAAGGCACAATCCCGACTTAAGTACATGAGGACTGACTCTTCTTACTGTCTATGTTTTGAACCATTCCTGTGACACTAGTTATAGATTCCGATGCTTCACTTCAGGTTTACTGCATCCCTTGGACCTTCTTATTGACGACGAAACACAGAAATTGCATCGGAATTAAATAGGAAAGGCACAATGCCGACTTAAGTACAAGAGGACTGACCCTTCCTATTGTCTATGTTTTGAACGATTCCTGTGACACTAGTTATAGATTCTGATGCTTCACTTCAGGTTTACTGTAACCCCCAGACCCTCTTATTGACGATGAAACACAGAAATAGCATCGAAATTAAATAGAAAAGGCACAATGCCGACTTAAATACAAGAAGACAGACTCTTCTTACTGTCTATGTTTTGAACCATTACTGTGAAACTAGTTATAAATTCCGATGCTTCACTTCAGGTTTACTGTATCCCTTGGATCTACTTATTGACGACGAAACACAGAATTTGCATCGGAATTAAATAGAAAAGGCACAATGCCGAATTAAGTACAAGAAGACTGACTCTTCCTACTGTCTCTTTTTGAACCAGTCCTGTGACACTAGTTATAGATTCCGATGCTTCACTTCAGGTTTGCTGTATCCCTCTGACCTTCTTATTGACGATGAAACACAGAAATTGCATCGGAATTAAATAGAAAAGGCACAATGCCGACTTCAGTACAAGAAGACTGACTCTTCCTACTGTCTATGCTTTGAACCATTACTGTGACACTAGTTACAGATTCAGATGCTTCACTTCAGGTTTACTGTATCCCTCTGACCTTCTTATTGACGATGAAACACAGAAATTGCATCGGGATTAAATACAAAAGGCACAATTTCGACTTAAGTACAAGACGACAGACTCTTCTTACCGTATACGTTTTAACCTTTTCTGTGACACTAGTTACAGATTCCGATGATTCACTTCAGGTTTACTGCATCCCTCTGCCCTTCTTCTTGATGATGGAACACAGAAATTGCATCGGAACTAAATAGAAAAGGCACAATGCAGACTTCAGTACAAGAATACTGACTCTTCTTACTGTCTATGTTTTGAACCATTCCTGTGACACTAGTTATAGATTCCGATGCTTCACTTCAGGTTTACTGTATCCCTCTGACCTTCTTATTGACGATGAAACACAGAAATTACATCGGAATTAAATGCAAACGGCACATTGCCGACTTAAGTACAAGAAGACTGACTCTTCTTACTGACTATGTTTTGAACATTTCCTGTGAGACCAGTTTTAGATTACGATGCTTCACTATACGTTTACTGTATCCCTTGGACCTTCTTATTGACGATGAAATACAGAAATTGCTTCGGTATTAAATACAAAAGGCACAAAGCCGACTTAAGTATAAGAAGACTGACTCTTCTTACTGACTATGATTTGAACATTTCCTGTGAGACCAGTTTTAGATTCCGATGCCTCACTATATCTTTACCGTATCCTTTGGACCTTCTTATTGACGATGAAACACAGAAATTGCATCGGGATTTAATAAAGAGGCACAATGCCAAGTTAAGTACAAGAGGACTGACTCTTCTTACTGACTAAGTTTTGAACCATTACTGTGACACTACTTATAGATTCCGATGCTTCACTTCAGGTTTACTGTATCCCTCTGACCTTCTTATTGACGATGAAACACAGAAATATCTTCGGAATTACATAAAAAAGGCACAGTGCCGACTTAAGTATAAGAAGACTGACTCTTCCTACTCTCTATGTTTTGAACCATTCCCGTGACTCTAGTTATAGATTCCGATGCTTCACTTCAGGTTTACTGTATCCCTCTGACCTTCATATTGACGATGAAACACAGAAATTGCATCAGAATTAAATACAAAAGGCACAATGCCGACTTACGTAGAAGTAGACTGACTCATCTTACTGTCTAAGTTTTGAACCATTCCTGTGACACTAGTTATAGATTCCGATGCCTCACTTCAGGTTTACTGTATCCCTCTGACCTTCTTATTGTCGATGAAACACAGAAATTGCATCGGAATTAAATACAAAAGGCACAATGCCGACTTAAGTACATGAGGACTGACTCTTCTTACTGTCTATGTTTTGAACCATTCCTGTGACACTAGTTATAGATTCCGATGCTTCACTTCAGGTTTACTGCATCCCTTGCTCCTTCTTATTGACGACGAAACGCAGAAATTGCATCGGAATTAAATAGGAAAGGCACAATGCCGACTTAAGTAAAAGAAGACTGACCCTTCCTATTGTCTATGTTTTGAACGATTCCTGAGACACTAGTTATAGATTCTGATGCTTCACTTCAGGTTTACTGTAACCCTCTGACATTCTTATTGACGATGAAACACAGAAATAGCATCGGAATTAAATAGAAAAGGCACAATGCCGACTTAAGTACAAGAAGACAGACTCTGCTTACTGTCTATGTTTTGAACCAATACTGTGAAACTAGTTATAAATTCCGATGCTTCACTTCGGGTTTACTGTATCCCTTGGATCTTCTTATTGACGACGAAACACAGAATTTGCATCGGAATTAAATATAGAAGGCACAATGCCGACTTAAGTACAAGAAGACTGACTCTTCCTACTGTCTCTTTTTGAACCAGTCCTGTGACACTAGTTATAGATTCCGATGCTTCACTTCAGGTTTACTGTAACCCTCTGACATTCTTATTGACGATGAAACACAGAAATTGCATCGGAATTAAATAGAAAAGGCACAATGCCGACTTCAGTACAAGAAGACTAGCTCTTCCTACTGTCTATGCTTTGAACCATTACTGTGACACTAGTTATAGATTCAGATGCTTCACTTCAGTTTTACTGTATCCCTCTGACCTTCTTATTGACGATGAAACACAGAAATTGCATCGGAATTATATACAAAAGGCACAATTTCGACTTAAGTACAAGACGACAGACTCTTCTTACTGTATACGTTTTAACCTTTTCTGTGACACTAGTTACAGATTCCGATGATTCACTTCAGGTTTACTGCATCCCTCTGCCCTTCTTCTTGATGATGGAACACAGAAATTGCATCGGAACTAAATAGAAAAGGCACAATGCAGACTTAAGTACAAGAATACTGACTCTTCTTACTGTCTATGATTTGAACCATTCCTGTGACACTAGTTACGGATTCCGATGCATCACTTCAGGTGTACTGTATCCCTTGGACTTTCTAATTGACGATGAAACACAGAAATTGCATCGGGATTAAATACAAAATGCACAATGACGACTTAAGTACAAGTAGACTGACTCTTCTTACTGTCTATGTTTTGAACCATTCCTGTGACACTAGTTATAGATTCTGACGCTTCACTTCAGTTTTACTATATACCTCTTACCTTCTTATTGACGATGAAAAACAGAAATTGCATCGGAATTAATTGCAAAAGGCACAATGCCGACTTAAGTACAAGAAGACTGACTCTTCTTACTCTCTATGTTTTGAACAATTCCTGTGACACTAGTTATAGATTCCCATGCTTCGCCTCATGTTTACTGTATCCCTGTGACCTTCTTATTGACGACGAAACACAGAAATTGCATCGGAATTAAATAGAAAAAGCAAAATGCCAACTTAAGTACAAGAAGACTGACTCTTCCAACTGTCTATGTTTTGAAAAATTCCTGTGACACTAGTTATAGATTCCGATGCTTCACTTCAGGTTTACTGTATCCCTCTGACATTCTTATTGACGATGAAACACAGAAATTGCATCGGAATTAAATGCAAACGGCACAGTGCCGACTTAAGTACAAGAAGACTGACTCTTCTTACTGACTATGTTTTGAACATTTCCTGTGAGACCAGTTTTAGATTCCGATGCTTCACTATACGTTTACTTTATCCCTTGGACCTTCTTATTGACGATGAAACACAGAAATTGCTTCGGAATTAAATACAAAAGGCACAAAGCCGACTTAAGTATAAGAAGACTGACTCTTCCTACTGACTATGATTTGAACATTTCCTGTGAGACCAGTTTTAGATTCCGATGCCTCACTATATGTTTACCGTATCCCTTGGCCTTCTTATTGACGATGAAACACAGAAATTGCATCGGGATTTAATAAAAAGGCACAATGCCAACTTAAGTACAAGAAGACTGACTCTTCTTACTGACTAAGTTTTGAACCATTACTGTGACACTACTTATAGATTCCGATGCTTCACTTCAGGTTTACTGTATCCCTCTGACCTTCTTATTGACGATGAAACACAGAAATTTCTTCGGAATTACATAAAAAAGGCACAGTGCCGACTTAAGTATAAGAAGACTTACTCTTCCTACTCTCTATGTTTTGAACCATTCCCGAGACTCTAGTTATAGATTCCGATGCTTCACTTCAGGTTTACTGTATCCCTCTGACCATCATATTGACGATGAAACACAGAAATTGCATCGGAATTAAATACAAAAGGCACAATGCCGACTTACGTAGAAGTAGACTGACTCATCTTACTGTCTAAGTTTTGAACCATTCCCGTGACACTAGTTATAGATTCCGATGCTTCACTTCAGGTTTACTGTATCCCTGGGACCTTCTTATTGACGACGAAACACAGAAATTGCAACGGAATTAAATAGAAAAGGCACAATGCCAACTTAAGTACAAGATGACCGACTCTTCCCGCTGTCTATGTTTTGAACCGTTCCTGTGACACTAGTTATAAATTCCGATGCTTCATTTCAGGTTTACTGTATCCCTCTGACCTTCTTATTCACGATGAAACACAGATATTGTATCGGAATTAAATACAAAAGGCACAATGCCGACTTAAGTACCAGAGGACTGACTCTTCTTACTGTCTATCTTTTGAACCATTCCTGTGTCACTAGTTATGGATTCCGATGCCTCACCTCAGGTTTACTGCATCCCATGACCCTTCTTATTGACGACGAAACACAGAAATTGCATCGGAATTAAATAGGAAAGGCACAATGCCGACTTAAGTACAAGAAGACTGACTCTTCTTACTGTCTATGTTTTGAACCATTCCTGTGACACTAGTTATAGATTCCGATGCCTCACTTCAGGTTTACTGTATCCCTCTGACCTTCTTATTGTCGATGAAACACAGAAATTGCATCGGAATTAAATACAAAAGGCACAATGCCGACTTAAGTACATGAGGACTGACTCTTCTTACTGTCTATGTTTTGAACCAGTCCTGTGACACTAGTTATAGATTCCGATGCTTCACTTCAGGTTTACTGTATCCCTCTGACCTTCTTATTGACGATGAAACACAGAAATTGCATCGGAATTAAATAGAAAAGCACAATGCCGACTTCAGTACAAGAAGACTAGCTCTTCCTACTGTCTATGCTTTGAACCATTACTGTGACACTAGTTATAGATTCAGATGCTTCACTTCAGTTTTACTGTATCCCTCTGACCTTCTTATTGACGATGAAACACAGAAATTGCATCGGAATTAAATACAAAAGGCACAATTTCGACTTAAGTACAAGACGACAGACTCTCCTTACTGTATACGTTTTAACCTTTTCTGTGAGACTAGTTACAGATTCCGATGATTCACTTCAGGTTTACTGCATCCCTCTGCCCTTCTTCTTGATGATGGAACACAGAAATTGCATCGGAACTAAATAGAAAAGGCACAATGCAGACTTAAGTACAAGAATACTGACTCTTCTTACTGTCTATGATTTGAACCATTCCTGTGACACTAGTTACGGATTCCGATGCATCACTTCAGGTGTACTGTATCCCTTGGACTTTCTAATTGACGATGAAACACAGAAATTGCATCGGGATTAAATACAAAATGCACAATGACGACTTAAGTACAAGTAGACTGACTCTTCTTACTGTCTATGTTTTGAACCATTCCTGTGACACTAGTTATAGATTCTGACGCTTCACTTCAGTTTTACTATATACCTCTTACCTTCTTATTGACGATGAAAAACAGAAATTGCATCGGAATTAATTGCAAAAGGCACAATGCCGACTTAAGTACAAGAAGACTGACTCCTCTTACTCTCTATGTTTTGAACAATTCCTGTGACACTAGTTATAGATTCCCATGCTTCGCCTCATGTTTACTGTATCCCTGTGACCTTCTTATTGACGACGAAACACAGAAATTGCATCGGAATTAAATAGAAAAAGCAAAATGCCAACTTAAGTACAAGAAGACTGACTCTTCCAACTGTCTATGTTTTGAAAAATTCCTGTGACACTAGTTATAGATTCCGATGCTTCACTTCAGGTTTACTGTATCCCTCTGACATTCTTATTGACGATGAAACACAGAAATTGCATCGGAATTAAATGCAAACGGCACAGTGCCGACTTAAGTACAAGAAGACTGACTCTTCTTACTGACTATGTTTTGAACATTTCCTGTGAGACCAGTTTTAGATTCCGATGCTTCACTATACGTTTACTTTATCCCTTGGACCTTCTTATTGACGATGAAACACAGAAATTGCTTCGGAATTAAATACAAAAGGCACAAAGCCGACTTAAGTATAAGAAGACTGACTCTTCCTACTGACTATGATTTGAACATTTCCTGTGAGACCAGTTTTAGATTCCGATGCCTCACTATATGTTTACCGTATCCCTTGGCCTTCTTATTGACGATGAAACACAGAAATTGCATCGGGATTTAATAAAAAGGCACAATGCCAACTTAAGTACAAGAAGACTGACTCTTCTTACTGACTAAGTTTTGAACCATTACTGTGACACTACTTATAGATTCCGATGCTTCACTTCAGGTTTACTGTATCCCTCTGACCTTCTTATTGACGATGAAACACAGAAATTTCTTCGGAATTACATAAAAAAGGCACAGTGCCGACTTAAGTATAAGAAGACTTACTCTTCCTACTCTCTATGTTTTGAACCATTCCCGAGACTCTAGTTATAGATTCCGATGCTTCACTTCAGGTTTACTGTATGCCTCTGACCATCATATTGACGATGAAACACAGAAATTGCATCGGAATTAAATACAAAAGACACAATGCCGACTTACGTAGAAGTAGACTGACTCATCTTACTGTCTAAGTTTTGAACCATTCCCGTGACACTAGTTATAGATTCCGATGCTTCACTTCAGGTTTACTGTATCCCTGGGACCTTCTTATTGACGACGAAACACAGAAATTGCAACGGAATTAAATAGAAAAGGCACAATGCCAACTTAAGTACAAGATGACCGACTCTTCCCGCTGTCTATGTTTTGAACCGTTCCTGTGACACTAGTTATAAATTCCGATGCTTCATTTCAGGTTTACTGTATCCCTCTGACCTTCTTATTCACGATGAAACACAGATATTGTATCGGAATTAAATACAAAAGGCACAATGCCGACTTAAGTACCAGAGGACTGACTCTTCTTACTGTCTATCTTTTGAACCATTCCTGTGTCACTAGTTATGGATTCCGATGCCTCACCTCAGGTTTACTGCATCCCATGACCCTTCTTATTGACGACGAAACACAGAAATTGCATCGGAATTAAATAGGAAAGGCACAATGCCGACTTAAGTACAAGAAGACTGACTCTTCTTACTGTCTATGTTTTGAACCATTCCTGTGACACTAGTTATAGATTCCGATGCTTCACTTCAGGTTTACTGTATCCCTCTGGCCTTCTTATTGACGATGTAACACAGAAATTGCATCGGAATTAAAAAGAAAAGGCACAATGCCGACTTAAGTACAAGAAGACTGACTCTTCTTACTGTCTATGTTTTGAACCATTCCTGTGACACTAGTTATAGATTCCGATGCCTCACTTCAGGTTTACTGTAACCCTCTGACCTTCTTATTGTCGATGAAACACAGAAATTGCATCGGAATTAAATACAAAAGGCACAATCCCGACTTAAGTACATGAGGACTGACTCTTCTTACTGTCTATGTTTTGAACCATTCCTGTGACACTAGTTATAGATTCCGATGCTTCACTTCAGGTTTACTGCATCCCTTGGACCTTCTTATTGACGACGAAACACAGAAATTGCATCGGAATTAAATAGGAAAGGCACAATGCCGACTTAAGTAGAAGAGGACTGACCCTTCCTATTGTCTATGTTTTGAACGATTCCTGTGACACTAGTTATAGATTCTGATGCTTCACTTCAGGTTTACTGTAACCCTCTGACCCTCTTATTGACGATGAAACACAGAAATAGCATCGAAATTAAATAGAAAAGGCACAATGCCGACTTAAATACAAGAAGACAGACTCTTCTTACTGTCTATGTTTTGAACCATTACTGTGAAACTAGTTATAAATTCCGATGCTTCACTTCAGGTTTACTGTATCCCTTGGATCTACTTATTGACGACGAAACACAGAATTTGCATCGGAATTAAATAGAAAAGGCACAATGCCGACTTAAGTACAAGAAGACTGACTCTTCCTACTGTCTCTTTTTGAACCAGTCCTGTGACACTAGTTATAGATTCCGATGCTTCACTTCAGGTTTGCTGTATCCCTCTGACCTTCTTATTGACGATGAAACACAGAAATTGCATCGGAATTAAATAGAAAAGGCACAATGCCGACTTCAGTACAAGAAGACTGACTCTTCCTACTGTCTATGCTTTGAACCATTACTGTGACACTAGTTACAGATTCAGATGCTTCACTTCAGGCTTACTGTATCCCTCTGACCTTCTTATTGACGATGAAACACAGAAATTGCATCGGGATTAAATACAAAAGGCACAATTTCGACTTAAGTACAAGACGACAGACTCTTCTTACTGTATACGTTTTAACCTTTTCTGTGACACTAGTTACAGATTCCGATGATTCACTTCAGGTTTACTGCATCCCTCTGCCCTTCTTCTTGATGATGGAACACAGAAATTGCATCGGAACTAAATAGAAAAGGCACAATGCAGACTTAAGTACAAGAATACTGACTCTTCTTACTGTCTATGATTTGAACCATTCCTGTGACACTAGTTACGGATTCCGATGCATCACTTCAGGTGTACTGTATCCCTTGGACTTTCTAATTGACGATGAAACACAGAAATTGCATCGGGATTAGATACAAAAGGCACAATGACGACTTAAGTACAGGTAGACTGACTCTTCTTACTGTCTATGTTTTGAACCATTAATGTGACACTAGTTATTGATTCTGATGCTTCACTTCAGTTTTACTATATACCTCTTACCTTCTTATTGACGATGAAACACAGAAATTGCATCGGAATTAATTACAAAAGGCACAATGCCGACTTAAGTACAAGAAGACTGACTCTTCTTACTCTCTATGTTTTGAACCATTCCTGTGACACTAGTTATAGATTCCCTTGCTATACTTCAGGTTTCCTGTATCCCTGTGACCTTCTTATTGACGACGAAACACAGAAATTGCATCGGAATTAAATAGAAAAAGCAAAATGCCGACTTAAGTACAAGAAGACTGACTCTACCAACTGTCTATGCTTTGAAAAATTCCTGTGACACTAGTTATAGATTCCGATGCTCCACTTCAGGTTTACTGTATTCCTTGGACCTTCTTATCGACGATGAAACACAGAAATAGCATCGGAATTAAATTCAAAAGGCACAAATCCGATTTAGGTACAAGAAGACTGACTCTTCTTACTGTCTATGTTTTGAACCATTCCTGTGACACTAGTTATAGATTCCGATGCTTCACTTCAGGTTTACTGTATCCCTCTGACATTCTTATTGACGATGAAACACAGAAATTACATCGGAATTAAATGCAAACGGCACAGTGCCGACTTAAGTACAAGAAGACTGACTCTTCTTACTGACTATGTTTTGAACATTTCCTGTGAGACCAGTTTTAGATTACGATGCTTCACTATACGTTTACTGTATCCCTTGGACCTTCTTATTGACGATGAAATACAGAAATTGCTTCGGTATTAAATACAAAAGGCACAAAGCCGACTTAAGTATAAGAAGACTGACTCTTCTTACTGACTATGATTTGAACATTTCCTGTGAGACCAGTTTTAGATTCCGATGCCTCACTATATCTTTACCGTATCCCTTGGACCTTCTTATTGACGATGAAACACAGAAATTGCATCGGGATTTAATAAAGAGGCACAATGCCAAGTTAAGTACAAGAGGACTGACTCTTCTTACTGACTAAGTTTTGAACCATTACTGTGACACTACTTATAGATTCCGATGCTTCACTTCAGGTTTACTGTATCCCTCTGACCTTCTTATTGACGATGAAACACAGAAATATCTTCGGAATTACATAAAAAAGGCACAGTGCCGACTTAAGTATAAGAAGACTGACTCTTCCTACTCTCTATGTTTTGAACCATTCCCGTGACTCTAGTTATAGATTCCGATGCTTCACTTCAGGTTTACTGTATCCCTCTGACCTTCATATTGACGATGAAACACAGAAATTGCATCAGAATTAAATACAAAAGGCACAATGCCGACTTACGTAGAAGTAGACTGACTCATCTTACTGTCTAAGTTTTGAACCATTCCTGTGACACTAGTTATAGATTCCGATGCTTCACTTCAGGTTTACTGTATCCCTCTGGCCTTCTTATTGACGATGTAACACACAAATTGCATCGGAATTAAAAAGAAAAGGCACAATGCCGACTTAAGTACAAGAAGACTGACTCTTCTTACTGTCTATGTTTTGAACCATTCCTGTGACACTAGTTATAGATTCCGATGCCTCACTTCAGGTTTACTGTATCCCTCTGACCTTCTTATTGTCGATGAAACACAGAAATTGCATCGGAATTAAATACAAAAGGCACAATGCCGACTTAAGTACATGAGGACTGACTCTTCTTACTGTCTATGTTTTGAACCATTCCTGTGACACTAGTTATAGATTCCGATGCTTCACTTCAGGTTTACTGCATCCCTTGGTCCTTCTTATTGACGACGAAACGCAGAAATTGCATCGGAATTAAATAGGAAAGGCACAATGCCGACTTAAGTACAAGAAGACTGACCCTTCCTATTGTCTATGCTTTGAACGATTCCTGAGACACTAGTTATAGATTCTGATGCTTCACTTCAGGTTTACTGTAACCCTCTGACATTCTTATTGACGATGAAACACAGAAATAGCATCGAAATTAAATAGAAAAGGCACAATGCCGACTTAAGTACAAGGAGACAGACTCTTCTTACTGTCTATGTTTTGAACCAATACTGTGAAACTATTTATAAATTCCGATGCTTCACTTCGGGTTTACTGTATCCCTTGGATCTTCTTATTGACGACGAAACACAGAATTTGCATCGGAATTAAATAGAAAAGGCACAATGCCGACTTAAGTACGAGAAGACTGACTCTTCCTACTGTCTCTTTTTGAACCAGTCCTGTGACACTAGTTATAGATTCCGATGCTTCACTTCAGGTTTACTGTATCCCTCTGACCTTCTTATTGACGATGAAACACAGAAATTGCATCGGAATTAAATAGAAAAGGCACAATGCCGACTTCAGTACAAGAAGACTAGCTCTTCCTACTGTCTATGCTTTGAACCATTTCTGTGACACTAGTTATAGATTCCGATGCTCCACTTCAGGTTTACTGTATCCCTTGGACCTTCTTATCGACGATGAAACACAGAAATAGCATCGGAATTAAATTCAAAAGGCACAAATCCGATTCAGGTACAAGAAGACTGACTCTTCTTACTGTCTATATTTTGAATCATTCCTGTGACACTAGTTATAGATTCCGATGCTTCACTTCAGGTTTACTGTATCCCTCTGACATTCTTATTGACGATGAAACACAGAAATTGCATCGGAAATAAATGCAAACGGCACAGTGCCGACTTAAGTACAAGAAGACTGACTCTTCTTACTGACTATGTTTTGAACATTTCCTGTGAGACCAGTTTTAGATTCCGATGCTTCACTATACGTTTACTGTATCCCTTGGACCTTCTTTTGACGATGAAATACAGAAATTGCTTCGGAATTAAATACAAAAGGCACAAAGCCGACTTAAGTATAAGAAGACTGACTCTTCTTACTGACTATGATTTGAACATTTCCTGTGAGACCAGTTTTAGATTCCGATGCCTCACTATATCTTTACCGTATCCCTTGGACCTTCTTATTGACGATGAAACACAGAAATTGCATCGGGATTTAATAAAGAGGCACAATGCCAAGTTAAGTACAAGAAGACTGACTCTTCTTACTGACTAAGTTTTGAACCATTACTGTGACACTACTTATAGATTCCGATGCTTCACTTCTGGTTTACTGTATCCCTCTGATCTTCTTATTGACGATGAAACACAGAAATTTCTTCGGAATTACATAAAAAAGGCACAGTGCCGACTTAAGTATAAGAAGACTTACTCTTCCTACTCTCTATGTTTTGAACCATTCCCGTGACTCTAGTTATAGATTCCGATGCTTCACTTCAGGTTTACTGTATCCCTCTGACCTTCATATTGACGATGAAACACAGAAATTGCATTAGAATTAAATACAAAAGGCACAATGCCGACTTACGTAGAAGTAGACTGACTCATCTTACTGTCTAAGTTTTGAACCATTCCTGTGACACTAGTTATAGATTCCGATGCTTCACTTCATGTTTACTGTATCCCTGGGACCTTCTTATTGACGACGAAACACGGAAATTGCATCGGAATTAAATAGAAAAGGCACAATGCTAACTTAAGTACAAGATGACCGACTCTTCCCGCTGTCTATGTTTTGAACCGTTCCTGTGACACTAATTATAGATTCCGATGCTTCACTTCAGGTTTACTGTATCCCTCTGACCGTCTTATTGACGATGAAACACAGATATTGTATCGGAATTAAATACAAAAGGCACAACGCCGACTTAAGTACCAGAGGACTGACTCTTCTTACTGTCTATGTTTTGAACCATTCCTGTGTCACTAGTTATGGATTCCGATGCCTCACATCAGGTTTACTGCATCCCATGACCCTTCTTATTGACGACGAAACACAGAAATTGCATCGGAATTAAATAGGAAAGGCACAATGCCGACTTAAGTACAAGAAGACTGACTCTTCTTACTGTCTATGTTTTGAACCATTCCTGTGATGCTTCACTTCAGGGTTACTGTATCCCTCTGGACTTCTTATTGACGATGTTACACAGAAATTGCATCGGAATTAAAAAGAAAAGGCACAATGCCGACTTAAGTACATGAGGCCTGACTCTTCTTACTGTCTATGTTTTGAACCATTCCTGTGACACTAGTTATAGATTCCGATGCTTCACTTCAGGTTTACTGCATCCCTTGGACCTTCTTATTGACGACGAAACACAGAAATTGCATCGGGATTAAATAGGAAAGGCACAATGCCGACTTAAGTACAAGAAGACTGACCCTTCCTATTGTCTATGTTTTGAACGATTCCTGTGACACTAGTTATAGATTCCGATGCTTCACTTCAGGTTTACTGTAACCCTCTGACCCTCTTATTGACGATGAAACACAAAAATAGCATCGGAATTAAATAGAAAAGGCACAATGCCGACTTAACTACAAGACGACAGACTCTTCTTACTGTCTATGTTTTAACCTTTTCTGTGACACTAGTTACAGATTCCGATGATTCACTTCAGGTTTACTGCATCCCTCTGCCCATCTTCTTGATGATGGAACACAGAAATTGCATCGGAACTAAATAGAAAAGGCACAAAAGACTTAAGTACAAGAAGACTGACTCTTCTTACTGTCTATGATTTGAACCATTCCTGTGACACTAGTTACGGATTCCGATGCATCACTTCAGGTGTACTGTATCCCTTGGACTTTCTAATTGACGATGAAACACAGAAATTGCATCGGGATTAAATACAAAAGGCACAATGACGACTAAAGTACAAGAAGACTGACTCTTCTTACTAACTATGTTTTGAACCGTTCCTGTGACACTAGTTATAGATTCCGATGCTTTACTTCACGTTTACTGTTTCCCTTGGACCTTCTTTTGACGATGAAACACAGAAATTGCATCGGAAATAAATACATGAGGCACCTTGCCGACTGAAGTACAAGAAGAATGACTCTTACTACTGTCTATGTTTTGAACCATTCCTGTGAGACTAGTTATAGATTCCGATGCTTCACTTCAGGTTTACTGTATCCCTGGGACTTCTTATTGACGACGAAACACAGAAATTGCATCGGAATTAAATAGAAAAGGCACAATGCTAACTTAAGTACAAGATGATCGACTCTTCCCGCTGTCTATGTTTTGAACCGTTCCTGTGACACTAGTTATAGATTCCGATGCTTCACTTCAGGTTTACTGTATCCCTCTGACCTTCTTATTGACGATGAAACACAGATATTGCATCGGAATTAAATACAAAAGGCACAATGCCGACTTAAGTACAAGAGGACTGACTCTTCTTACTCTCTATGTTTTGAACCATTCCTGTGACACTAGTTATTGATTCCGTTTCCTCACTTCAGGTTTACTGCATCCCATGACCCTTCTTATTGACGATGAAACTTAGAAATTGCATCGAAATTAAATAGAAAAGGCACAATGCAGACTTAAGTACAAGAAGACTCACTCTTCTTACTGACTAGGTTT
This sequence comes from Schistocerca piceifrons, assembly GCF_021461385.2. Classification (NCBI taxonomy): domain Eukaryota; kingdom Metazoa; phylum Arthropoda; class Insecta; order Orthoptera; family Acrididae; genus Schistocerca; species Schistocerca piceifrons. The sequence continues at coordinate 4,582,014 of NW_025727396.1, read as the reverse complement.
GAACCATTCCTGTGACACTAGTTATAGATTCCGATGCTTCACTTCAGGTTTCCTGTATCCCTTGGACCTTCTTATTGACGATGAAACATAGAAATTGCATCGGGATTTAATAAAAAGGCACAATGCCAACTTAAGTACAAGAAGACTGACTCTTCTTACTGACTAAGTTTTGAACCATTACTGTGACACTACTTATAGATTCCGATGCTTCACTTCAGGTTTACTGTATCCCTCTGACCTTCTTATTGACGATGAAACACACAAATTTCTTCGGAATTACATAAAAAAGGCACAGTGCCGACTTAAGTATAACAAGACTGACTCTTCCTACTCTCTATGTTTTGAACCATTCCCGTGACTCTAGTTATAGATTTCGATGCTTCACTTCAGGTTTACTGTATCCCTCTGACCTTCTTATTGACGATGAAACACAGATATTGTATCGGAATTAAATACAAAAGGCACAATGCCGACTTAAGTACCAGAGGACTGACTCTTCTTACTGTCTATGTTTTGAACCATTCCTGTGTCACTAGTTATGGATTCCGATGCCTCACTTCAGGTTTACTGCATCCCATGACCCTTCTTATTGACGACGAAACACAGAAATTGCATCGGAATTAAATAGGAAAGGCACAATAACGACTTAAGTACAAGAAGACTGACCCTTCTTACTGTCTATGTTTCGAACCATTCCTGTGATGCTTCACTTCAGGTTTACTGTATCTCTCTGGCCTTCTTATTGACGATGTAACACAGAAATTGCATCGGAATTAAAAAGAAAAGGCACAAAGCCGACTTAAGTACAAGAAGACTGACTCTTATTACTGTCTATATTTTGAACCATTCCTGTGACACTAGTTATAGATTCCGATGCCTCACTTCAGGTTTACTGTATCCCTCTGACCTTATTATTGTCGATGAAACACAGAAATTGCATCGGAATTAAATACAAAAGGCACAATGCCGACTTAAGTACATGAGGCCTGACTCTTCTTACTGTCTATGTTTTGAACCATTCCTGTGACACTAGTTATAGATTCCGATGCTTCACTTCAGGTTTACTGCATCCCTTGGACCATCTTATTGACGACGAAACACAGAAATTGCATCGGAATTAAATAGGAAAGGCACAATGCCGACTTAAGTACAAGAAGACTGACCCTTCCTATTGTCTATGTTTTGAACGATTCCTGTGACACTAGTTATAGATTCCGATGCTTCACTTCAGGTTTACTGTAACCCTCTGACCCTCTTATTGACGATGAAACACAGAAATAGCATCGGAATTAAATAGAAAAGGCACAATGCCGACTTAAGTACAAGAAGACAGACTCTTCTTACTGTCTATGTTTTGAACCATTACTGTGACACTAGTTATAGATTCCGATGCTTCACTTCAGGTTTACTGTATCCCTCTGACCTTCTTATTGACGATGAAACACAGAAATTGCATCGGAATTAAATACAAAAGGCACTATTTCGACTTAAGTACAAGACGACAGACTCTTCTTACTGTCTATGTTTTAACCTTTTCTGTGACACTAGTTACAGATTCCGATGATTCACTTCAGGTTTACTGCATCCCTCTGCCCTTCTTCCTGATGATGGAACACAGAAATTGCATCGGAATTAAATACAAAAGGCACAATTTCGACTTAAGTACAAGACGACAGACTCTTCTTACTGTCTATGTTTTAACCTTTTCTGTGACACTAGTTACAGATTCCGATGTTTCACTTCAGGTTTACTGCATCCCTCTGCCCTTCTTCTTGATGATGGAACACAGAAATTGCATCGGAACTAAATAGAAAAGGCACAATGCAGACTTAAGTACAAGAAGACTGACTCCTCTTACTGTCTATGATTTGAACCATTCCTGTGACACTAGTTACGGATTCCGATGCATCACTTCAGGTGTACTGTATCCCTCGGACTTTCTTATTGACGATGAAACACAGAAATTGCATCGGGATTAAATACAAAATGCACATTGCTAACATAAGTACAAGATGACCGACTCTTCCCGCTGTCTATGTTTTGAACCGTTCCTGTGACACTAGTTATAGATTCCGATCCTTCACTTCAGGTTTACTGTATCCCTCTGACCTTCTTATTGACGATGAAACACAGATATTGCATCGGAATTAAATACAAAAGGCACAATGCCGACTTAAGTACAAGAGGACTGACTCTTCTTACTGTCTATGTTTTGAACCATTCCTGTGACACTAGTTATGGATTCCGATGCCTCACTTCAGGTTTACTGCATCCCATGACCCTTCTTATTGACGATGAAACTTAGAAATTGCATCGAAATTAAATAGAAAAGCCACAATGCAGACTTAAGTACAAGAAGACCCACTCTTCTTACTGACTATGTTTGAACCAATCCTGTGACACTAGTTATAGATTCCGATGCTTCACTTCAGGTTTACTGTATCCCTTGGACCTTCTTATTGACGATGAAACATGGAAATTGCATCGGGATTTAATAAAAGGGCACAATGCCAACTTAAGTACAAGAAGACTGACCCTTCTTACTGACTAAGTTTTGAACCATTACTGTGACACTACTTATTGATTCCGATGCTTCACTTCAGGTTTACTGTATCCCTCTGACCTTCTTATTGACGATGAAACATTCAAATTTCTTCGGAATTACATAAAAAAGGCACAGTGCCGACTTAAGTATAACAAGACTGACTCTTCCTACTCTCTATGCTTTGAACCATTCCCGTGACTCTAGTTATAGATTTCGATGCTTCACTTCAGGTTTACTGTATCCCTCTGACCTTCATATTGACGATGAAACACAGAAACTGCATCGGAATTAAATAGAAAAGGCACAATGCTAACTTAAGTACAAGATGACCGACTCTTCCTGCTGTCTATGTTCTGAATCGTTCCTGTGACACTAGTTATAGATTCCGATGTTTCACTTTAGGTTTACTGCATCCCTCTGCCCTTCGTCTTGATGATGGAACACAGAAATTGCATCGGAACTAAATACAAAAGGCACAATGCCGACTTAAGTACAAGAAGACGGACTCTTCCTACTGTCTATGTTTTGAATCGTCCCTGTGACACTAGTTAGAGATTCCGATGCTTCACTTCAGGTGTACTGTATCCTCTCTGACCTTCGTATTGACGATGAAACACAGGAATTGCATCGGAATTAAATAGAATAGGCACAATGCCGACTTAAGTACAAGAAGACTGAATCTTCTTACTAACTATGTTTTGAACGATTCCTGTGACACTAGTTATAGATTCCGATGCTTTACTTCACGTTTACTGTTTCCCTTGGACCTTCTTATTGACGATGTAACACAGAAATTGCATCGGAATTAAAAAGAAAAGGCACAAAGCCGACTTAAGTACAAGAAGACTGACTCTTATTACTGTCTATGTTTTGAACCATCCCTGTGACACTAGTTATAGATTCCGATGCCTCAATTCAGGTTTACTGTATCCCTCTGACCTTATTATTGTCGATGAAACACAGAAATTGCATCGGAATTAAATACAAAAGGCACAATGCCGACTTAAGTACATGAGGCCTGACTCTTCTTACTGTCTATGTTTTGAACCATTCCTGTGACACTAGTTATAGATTCCGATGCTTCACTTCAGGTTTACTGCATCCCTTGGACCATCTTATTGACGACGAAACACAGAAATTGCATCGGAATTAAATAGGAAAGGCACAATGCCGACATAAGTACAAGAAGACTGAGCCTTCCTATTGTCTATGTTTTGAACGATTCCTGTGACACTAGTTATAGATTCCGATGCTTCACTTCAGGTTTACTGTAACCCTCTGACCCTCTTATTGACGATGAAACACAGAAATAGCATCGGAATTAAATAGAAAAGGCACAATGCCGACTTAAGTACAAGAAGACAGACTCTTCTTACTGTCTATGCTTTGAACCATTACTGTGACAGTAGTTATAGATTCCGATGCTTCACTTCAGGTTTACTGTATCCCTCTGACCTTCTTATTGACGATGAAACACAGAAATTGCATCGGAATTAAATACAAAAGGCACAATTTCGACTTAAGTACAAGACGACAGACTCTTCTTACTGTCTATGTTTTAACCTTTTCTGTGACACTAGTTACAGATTCCGATGATTCACTTCAGGTTTACTGCATCCCTCTGCCCTTCTTCTTGATGATGGAACACAGAAATTGCATCGGAATTAAATACAAAAGGCACAATTTCGACTTAAGTACAAGACGACAGACTCTTCTTACTGTCTATGTTTTAACCTTTTCTGTGACACTAGTTACAGATTCCGATGTTTCACTTCAGGTTTACTGCATCCCTCTGCCCTTCTTCTTGATGATGGAACACAGAAATTGCATCGGAACTAAATAGAAAAGGCACAATGGAGACTTAAGTACAAGAAGACTGACTCCTCTTACTGTCTATGATTTGAACCATTCCTGTGACACTAGTTACGGATTCCGATGCATCACTTCAGGTGTACTGTATCCCTTGGACTTTCTTATTGACGATGAAACACAGAAATTGCATCGGGATTAAATACAAAAGGCACAATGCTAACTTAAGTACAAGATGACCGACTCTTCCCGCTGTCTATGTTTTGAACCGTTCCTGTGACACTAGTTATAGATTCCGATCCTTCATTTCAGGTTTACTGTATCCCTGTGACCTTCTTATTGACGATGAAACACAGATATTGCATCGGAATTAAATACAAAAGGCACAATGCCGACTTAAGTACAAGAGGACTGACTCTTCTTACTGTCTATGTTTTGAACCATTCCTGTGACACTAGTTATGGATTCCGATGCCTCACTTCAGGTTTACTGCATCCCATGACCCTTCTTATTGACGATGAAACTTAGAAATTGCATCGAAATTAAATAGAAAAGGCACAATGCAGACTTAAGTACAAGAAGACCCACTCTTCTTACTGACTATGTTTGAACCAATCCTGTGACACTCGTTATAGATTCCGATGCTTCACTTCAGGTTTACTGTATCCCTTGGACCTTCTTATTGACGATGAAACATGGAAATTGCATCGGGATTTAATAAAAGGGCACAATGCCAACTTAAGTACAAGAAGACTGACTCTTCTTACTGACTAAGTTTTGAACCATTACTGTGACACTACTTATAGATTCCGATGCTTCACTTCAGGTTTACTGTATCCCTCTGACCTTCTTATTGACGATGAAACATTCAAATTTCTTCGGAATTACATAAAAAAGGCACAGTGCCGACTTAAGTATAACAAGACTGACTCTTCCTACTCTCTATGCTTTGAACCATTCCCGTGACTCTAGTTATAGATTTCGATGCTTCACTTCAGGTTTACTGTATCCCTCTGACCTTCATATTGACGATGAAACACAGAAACTGCATCGGAATTAAATAGAAAAGGCACAATGCTAACTTAAGTACAAGATGACCGACTCTTCCTGCTGTCTATGTTCTGAATCGTTCCTGTGACACTAGTTATAGATTCCGATGTTTCACTTCAGGTTTACTGCATCCCTCTGCCCTTCTTCTTGATGATGGAACACAGAAATTGCATCGGAACTAAATAGAAAAGGCACAATGCAGACTTAAGTACAAGAAGACTGACTCTTCTTACTGTCAATGATTTGATCCATTCCTGTGACACTAGTTACGGATTCCGATGCAACACTTCAGGTGTACTGTATCCCTTGGACTTTCTTATTGACGATGAAACACAGAAATTGCATCGGGATTAAATACAAAAGGCACAATGACGACTTAAGTACAAGTAGACTGACTCTTCTTACTGTCTATGTTTTGAACCATTCCTGTGACACTAGTTATAGATTCTGATGCTTCGCTTCAGTTTTACTATATACCTCTTACCTTCTTATTGACGATGAAACTCAGAAATTGCATCGGAATTAATTGCAAAAGGCACAATGCCGACTTAAGTACAAGAAGACGGACTCTTCCTACTGTCTATGTTTTGAACCGTCCCTGTGACACTAGTTAGAGATTCCGATGCTTCACTTCAGGTGTACTGTATCCTCTCTGACCTTCGTATTGACGATGAAACACAGGAATTGCATCGGAATTAAGTAGAATAGGCACAATGCCGACTTAAGTACAAGAGGACTGACTCTTCTTACTAACTATGTTTTGAAACGTTCCTGTGACACTAGTTATAGATTCCGATGCTTTACTTCACGTTTACTGTTTCCCTTGGACCTTCTTATTGACGATGAAACACAGAAATTGCATCGGAATTAAATACATGAGGCACCTTGCCGACTTAAGTACAAGAAGAATGACTCTTACTACTGTCTATGTTTTGAACCATTCCTGTGACACTACTTATACATTCTGATGCTTCACTTCAGGTTTACTGTATCCCTCTGACCTTCTTATTGACGATGAAACACAGAAATTGCATCGGAATTAAATAGAAAAGGCACAATGCCGACTTAAGTACTAGAAGAATGACTCTTCCTACTGTCTATGTTTTGACCCATTCTTCTGACACTAGTTATAGATTCCGATGCTTCACTTCAGGTTTACTATATCCCTCTGAACATCTTATTGACGATGAAACACAGAAATTGCATCGGAAATAAATACAAAAGTCACAATGCCGACTTGAATACAAAAGACTGACTCTTCTTACTGACTATGTTTGAACCATTCCTGTGAGACTAGTTATAGATTCCGAAGCTTCACTTCAGGTTTACTGTATCCCTTGGACCTTCTTATTGACGATGAAACATTGAAATTGCATCGGGATTTAATAAAAAGGCACAATGCCAACTTAAGTACAAGAAGACTGACTCTTCTTACTGACTAAGTTTTGAACCATTACTGTGACACTACTTATAGATTCCGATGCTTCACTTCAGGTTTACTGTATCCCTCTGACCTTCTTATCGACGATGAAACACACAAATTTCTTCGGAATTACATAAAAAAGGCACAGTGCCGACTTAAGTATAACAAGACTGACTCTTCCTACTCTCTATGTTTGAACCATTCCCGTGACTCTAGTTATAGATTTCGATGCTTCACTTCAGTTTTACTGTATCCCTCTGACCTTCATATTGACGATGAAACACAGAAACTGCATCGGAATTAAATACAAAAGGCACAATGCCGACTTACGTACAAGAAGACTGACTCATCTTACTGTCTATGATTTGATCCATTCCTGTGACACTAGTTACTAATTCCGATGCATCACTTCAGGTGTACTGTATCAATAGGACTTTCTTATTGACGATGAAACACAGAAATTGCATCGGGATTAAATACAAAAGGCACAATGACGGCTTAAGTACAAGTAGACTGACTCTTCTTACTGTCTATGTTTTGAACCACTCCTGTGACACTAGTTATAGATTCTGATGCTTCACTTCAGTTTTACTATATACCTCTTACCTTCTTATTGACAATGAAACACAGAAATTGCATCGGAATTAATTACAAAAGGCACAATGCCAACTTAAGTACAAGAAGACGGACTCTTCCTACTGTCTATGTTTTGAACCGTCCCTGTGACACTAGTTAGAGATTCCGATGCTTCACTTCAGGTGTACTGTATCCTCTCTGACCTTCGTATTGACGATGAAACACAGAAATTGCATCAGAATTAAATAGAATAGGCACAATGCCGACTTAAGTACAAGAAGACTGACTCTTCTTACTAACTATGTTTTGATCCATTCCTATGACACTAGTTATAGATTCCGATGCTTTACTTCACGTTTACTGTTTCCCTTGGACCTTCTTATTGACGATGAAACACAGAAATAGCATCGGAATTAAATACATAAGGCACCTTGCCGACTTAAGTACAAGAAGAATGACTCTTACTACTGTCTATGTTTTGAACCATTCCTGTGACACTACTTATACATTCTGATGCTTCACTTCACGTTTACTGTTTCCCTTGGACCTTCTTATTGACGATGAAACACAGAAATAGCATCGGAATTAAATACATAAGGCACCTTGCCGACTTAAGTACAAGAAGAATGACTCTTACTACTGTCTATGCTTTGAACCATTCCTGTGACACTACTTATACATTCTGATACTTCACTTCAGGTTTACTGTATCCCTCTGACCTTCTTATTGACGATGAAACACAGAAATTGCATCGGAATTAAATAAAAAAGGCACAATACCGACTTAAGTACTAGAAGAATGACTCTTCCTACTGTCTATGTTTTGAACCATTCTTCTGACACTAGTTATAGATTCCGATTCTTCACTTCAGGTTTACTATATCCCTCTGAACATCTTATTGACGATGAAACACAGAAATTGCATCGGAAATAAATACAAAAGTCACAATGCCGACTTAAATACAAAAGACTGACTCTTCCAACTGTCTATGCTTTGAACCTTTCCTGTGACCCTAGTTATACATTCCGATGCCTCACCTCAGGTTTACTGTATCCCTCTGACCTTCTTATTGACGATGAAACTTAGAAATTGCATCGGAATTAAATAGAAAAGGCACAATGCATGCTTAAGTACAAGAAGACTCACTCTTCTTACTGACTATGTTTGAACCATTCCTGTGACACTAGTTATAGATTCCGATGCTTCACTTCAGGTTTACTGTATCCCTTGGACCTTCTTATTGACGATTAAACATAGAAATTGCATCGGGATTTAATAAAAAGGCACAATGCCAACTTAAGTACAAGAAGACTGACTCTTCTTACTGACTAAGGTTTGAACCATTACTGTGACACTAGTTATAGATTCCGATGCTTCACTTCAGGTTTACTGTATCCTCTCTGACCTTCGTATTGACGATGAAACACAGAAATTGCATCGGAATTAAATAGAATAGGCACAATGCCGACTTAAGTACAAGAAGACTGACTCTTCTTACTAACTATGTTTTGATCCATTCCTATGACACTAGTTATAGACTCCGATGCTTTACTTCACGTTCACTGTTTCCCTTGGACCTTCTTATTGACGATGAAACACAGAAATTGCATCGGAATTAAATATATAAGGCACCTTGCCGACTTAAGTACAAGAAGAATGACTCTTACTACTGTCAATTTTTTGAACCATTCCTGTGACACTACTTATACATTCTGATGCTTCACTTCAGGTTTACTGTATCCCTCTGACCTTCTTATTGACGATGAAACACAGAAATTGCATCGGAATTAAATAGAAAAGGCACAATGCCGACTTAAGTACTAGAAGAATGACTCTTCCTACTGTCTATGTTTTGAACCATTCTTCTGACACTAGTTATAGATTCCGATGCTTCACTTCAGGTTTACTATATCCCTCTGAACATCTTATTGACGATGAAACACAGAAATTGCATCGGAAATAAATACAAAAGTCACAATGCCGACTTAAATACAAAAGACTGACTCTTCCAACTGTCCATGTTTTGAACCTTTCCTGTGACCCTAGTTATACATTCCGATGCCTCACCTCAGGTTTACTGTATCCCTCTGACCTTCTTATTGACGATGAAACTTAGAAATTGCATCGGAATTAAATAGAAAAGGCACAATGCAGACTTAAGTACAAGAAGACTCACTCTTCTTACTGACTATGTTTGAACCATTCCTGTGACACTAGTTATAGATTCCGATGCTTCACTTCAGGTTTACTGTATCCCTTGGACCTTCTTATTGACGATGAAACATAGAAATTGCATCGGGATTTAATAAAAAGGCACAATGCCAACTTAAGTACAAGAAGACTGACTCTTCTTACTGACTAAGTTTTGAACCATTACTGTGACACTACTTATAGATTCCGATGCTTCACTTCAGGTTTACTGTATCCCTCTGACCTTCTTATTGACGATGAAACACAGTAATTTCTTCGAAATTACATAAAAAAGGCACAGTGCCGACTTAAGTATAACAAGACTGACTCTTCCTACTCTCTATGTTTTGAACCATTCCCGTGACTCTAGTTATAGATTCCGATGCTTCTCTTCTGGTTTACTGTATCCCTCTGACCTTCATATTGACGATGAAACACAGAAACTGCATCGGAATTAAATACAAAAGGCACAATGCCGACTTACGTACAAGAAGACTGACTCATCTTACTGTCTAAGTTTTGAACCATTCCTGTGAGACTAGTTATAGATTCCGATGCTTCACTTCAGGTTTACTGTATCCCTGGGACCTTCTTATTGACGACGAAACACAGAAATTACATCGGAATTAAATAGAAAAGGCACAATGCTAACTTAAGTACAAGATGACCGACTCTTCCCGCTGTCTATGTTTGAACCGTTCCTGTGACACTAGTTATAGATTCCGATGCTTCACTTCAGGTTTACTGTATCCCTCTGACCTTCTTATTGACGATGAAACACAGAAATTGCATCGGAATTAAATACAAAAGGCACAATTTCGACTTAAGTACAAGACGACAGACTCTTCTTACTGTCTATGTTTTAACCTTTTCTGTGACACTAGTTACAGATTCCGATGTTTCACTTCAGGTTTACTGCATCCCTCTGCGCTTCTTCTTGATGATGGAACACAGAAATTGCATCGGAACTAAATAGAAAAGGCACAATGCAGACTTAAGTACAAGAAGACTGACTCCTCTTACTGTCTATGATTTGAACCATTCCTGTGACACTAGTTACGGATTCCGATGCATCACTTCAGGTGTACTGTATCCCTTGGACTTTCTTATTGACGATGAAACACAGAAATTGCATCGGGATTAAATACAAAAGGCACAATGACGACTTAAGTACAAGTAGACTGACTCTTCTTACTGGCTATGTTTTGAACCATTCCTGTGACACTAGTTATAGATTCTGATGCTTCACTTCAGTTTTACTATATACCTCTTACCTTCTTATTGACGATGAAACACAGAAATTGCATCGGAATTAATTACAAAAGGCACAATGCCGTCTTAAGTACAAGAAGACGGACTCTTCCTACTGTCTATGCTTTGAACCATCCCTGTGACACTAGTTAGAGATTCCGATGCTTCACTTCAGGTGTACTGTATCCTCTCTGACCTTCTTATTGACGATGAAACACAGAAATTGCATCGGAATGAAATAGAATAGGCACAATGCCGACTTAAGTACAAGAAGACTGACTCTTCTTACTAACTATGTTTTGAACGATTCCTGTGACACTAGTTATAGATTCCGATGCTTTACTTCACGTTTACTGTTTCCTTTGGACCTTCTTATTGACGATCAAACACAGAAATTGCATCGGAATTAAATACATATGGCACCTCGCCGACTTAAGTACAAGAAGAATGACTCTTACTACTGTCTATGTTTTGAACCATTCGTGTGACACTACTTATACATTCCGATGCTTCACTTCAAGTTTACTGTATCCCTCTGACCTTCTTATTGACGATGAAACTTAGAAATTGCATCGGAATTAAGTAGAAAAGGCACAATGCCGACTTAAGTACTAGAAGAATGACTCTTCCTACTGTCTATGTTTTGAACCATTCTTCTGACAGTAGTTATAGATTCCGATGCATCACTTCAGGTTTACTATATCCCTCTGAACATCTTATTGACGATGAAACACAGAAATTGCATCGGAAATAAATACAAAAGCCACAATGCCGACTTCAATACAAAAGACTGACTCTTCCAACTGTCTATGTTTTGAACCTTTCCTGTGACCCTAGTTATACATTCCGATGCCTCACCTCAGGTTTACTGTATCCCTCTGACCTTCTTATTGACGATGAAACTTAGAAATTGCATCGGAATTAAATAGAAAAGGCACAATGCAGACTTAAGTACAAGAAGACTCACTCTTCTTACTGACTATGTTTGAACCATTCCTGTGACACTAGTTATAGATTCCGATGCTTCACTTCAGGTTTACTGTAACCCTTGGACCTTCTTATTGACGATGAAACATAGAAATTGCATCGGGATTTAATAAAAAGGCACAATGCCAACTTAAGTACAAGAAGACTGACTCTTCTTACTGACTAAGTTTTGAACCATTAGTGTGACACTACTTATAGATTCCGATGCTTCACTTCAGGTTTACTGTATCCCTCTGACCACCTTATTGACGATGAAACACAGAAATTTCTTCGGAATTACATAAAAAAGGCACAGTGCCGACTTAAGTATAACAAGACTGTCTCTTCCTACTCTCTATGTTTTGAACCATTCCCGTGACTCTAGTTATAGATTCCGATGCTTCACTTCAGGTTCACTGTATCCCTCTGACCTTCATATTGACGATGAAACACAGAAACTGCATCGGAATTAAATACAAAAGGCACAATGCCGACTTACGTACAAGAAGACTGACTCATCTTACTGTCTAAGTTTTGAACCACTCCTGTGAGACTAGTTATAGATTCCGATGCTTCACTTCAGGTTTACTGTATCCCTGGGACCTTCTTATTGACGACGAAACACAGAAATTGCATCGGAATTAAATAGAAAAGGCACAATGCTAACTTAAGTACAAGATGACCGACTCTTCCCGCTGTCTATGTTTTGAACCGTTCCTTTGACACTAGTTATAGATTCCGATGCTTCACTTCAGGTTTACTGTATCCCTCTGACCTTCTTATTGACGATGAAACACAGAAATTGCATCGGAACTAAATAGAAAAGGCACAATGCAGACTTAAGTACAAGAAGACTGACTCCTCTTACTGTCTATGATTTGAACCATTCCTGTGACACTAGTTACGGATTCCGAAGCATCACTTCAGGTGTACTGTATCCCTTGGACTTTCTTATTGACGATGAAACACAGAAATTGCATCGGGATTAAATACAAAAGGCACAATGACGACTTAAGTACAAGTAGACTGACGCTTCTTACTGGCTATGTTTTGAACCATTCCTGTGACACTAATTATAGATTCTGATGCTTCACTTCAGTTTTACTATATACCTCTTACCTTCTTATTGACGATGAAACACAGAAATTGCATCGGCATTAATTACAAAAGGCACAATGCCGTCTTAAGTACAAGAAGACGGACTCTTCCGACTGTCTATGCTTTGAACCATCCCTGTGACACTAGTTAGAGATTCCGATGCTTCACTTCAGGTGTACTGTATCCTCTCTGACCTTCTTATTGACGATGAAACACAGAAATTGCATCGGAATGAAATAGAATAGGCACAATGCCGACTTAAGTACAAGAAGACTGACTCTTCTTACTAACTATGTTTTGAACGATTCCTGTGACACTAGTTATAGATTCCGATGCTTTACTTCACGTTTACTGTTTCCCTTGGACCTTCTTATTGACGATCAAAAACAGAAATTGCATCGGAATTAAATACATAAGGCACCTCGCCGACTTAAGTACAAGAAGAATGACTCTTACTACTGTCTATGTTTTGAACCATTCGTGTGACACTACTTATACATTCCGATGCTTCACTTCAAGTTTACTGTATCCCTCTGACCTTCTTATTGACGATGAAACTTAGAAATTGCATCGGTATTAAGTAGAAAAGGCACAATGCCGACTTAAGTACTAGAAGAATGACTCTTCCTACTGTCTATGTTTTGAACCATTCTTCTGACAGTAGTTATAGATTCCGATGCATCACTTCAGGTTTACTATATCCCTCTGAACATCTTATTGACGATGAAACACAGAAATTGCATCGGAAATAAATACAAAAGCCACAATGCCGACTTCAATACAAAAGACTGACTCTTCCAACTGTCTATGTTTTGAACCTTTCCTGTGACCCTAGTTATACATTCCGATGCCTCACCTCAGGTTTACTGTATCCCTCTGACCTTCTTATTGACGATGAAACTTAGAAATTGCATCGGAATTAAATAGAAAAGGCACAATGCAGACTTAAGTACAAGAAGACTCACTCTTCTTACTGACTATGTTTGAACCATTCCTGTGACACTAGTTATAGATTCCGATGCTTCACTTCAGGTTTACTGTAACCCTTGGACCTTCTTATTGACGATGAAACATAGAAATTGCATCGGGATTTAATAAAAAGGCACAATGCCAACTTAAGTACAAGAAGACTGACTCTTCTTACTGACTAAGTTTTGAACCATTACTGTGACACTACTTATAGATTCCGATGCTTCACTTCAGGTTTACTGTATCCCTCTGACCACCTTATTGACGATGAAACACAGAAATTTCTTCGGAATTACATAAAAAAGCACAGTGCCGACTTAAGTATAACAAGACTGTCTCTTCCTACTCTCTATGTTTTGAACCATTCCCGTGACTCTAGTTATAGATTCCGATGCTTCACTTCAGGTTCACTGTATCCCTCTGACCTTCATATTGACGATGAAACACAGAAACTGCATCGGAATTAAATACAAAAGGCACAATGCCGACTTACGTACAAGAAGACTGACTCATCTTACTGTCTAAGTTTTGAACCACTCCTGTGAGACTAGTTATAGATTCCGATGCTTCACTTCAGGTTTACTGTATCCCTGGGACCTTCTTATTGACGACGAAACACAGAAATTGCATCGGAATTAAATAGAAAAGGCACAATGCTAACTTAAGTACAAGATGACCGACTCTTCCCGCTGTCTATGTTTTGAACCGTTCCTGTGACACTAACTATAGATTCCGATGCTTCACTTCAGGTTTACTGTATCCCTCTGACCTTCTTATTGACGATGAAACACAGAAATTGCATCGGAATTAAATACAAAAGGCACAATTTCGACTTAAGTACAAGACGACAGACTCGTCTTACTGTCTATGTTTTAACCTTTTCTGTGACACTAGTTACAGATTCCGATGTTTCACTTCAGGTTTACTGCATCCCTCTGCCCTTCTTCTTGATGATGGAACACAAAAATTGCATCGGAACTAAATAGAAAAGGCACAATGCAGACTTAAGTACAAGAAGACTGACTCTTCTTACTGTCTATGATTTTAACCATTCCTGTGACACTAGTTACGGATTCCGATGCATCACTTCAGGTGTACTGTATCCCTTGGACTTTCTTATTGACGATGTAACACAGAAATTGCATCGGGATTAAATACAAAAGGCACAATGACGACTTAAGTACAAGTAGACTGACTCTTCTTACTGTCTATGTTTTGAACCATTCCTGTGACACTAGTTATAGATTCTGATGCTTCTCTTCAGTTTTGCTATATACCTCTTACCTTCTTATTGACGATGAAACACAGAAATTGCATCGAAATTAATTACAAAAGGCACAATGCCGACTTAAGTACAAGAAGACGGACTCTTCCAACTGTCTATGTTTTGAACCATCCCTGTGACACTAGTTAGAGATTCCGATGCTTCACTTCAGGTGTACTGTATTCTCTCTGACCTTCTTATTGACGATGAAACACAGAAATTGCATCGGAATGAAATAGAATAGGCAAAATGCCGACTTTAGTACAAGAAGACTGACTCTTCATACTAACTATGTTTTGAACCATTCCTGTGACACTAGTTATAGATTCCGATGCTTTACTTCACGTTTACTGTTTCCCTTGGACCTTCTTATTGACGATGAAACACAGAAATTGCATCGGAATTAAATACATAAGGCACCTCGCCGACTTAAGTACAAGAAGAATGACTCTTACTACTGTCTATGTTTTGAACCATTCGTGTGACACTACTTATACATTCTGATGCTTCACTTCAAGTTTACTGTATCCCTCTGACCTTCTTGTTGACGATGAAACTTAGAAATTGCATCGGAATTAAATAGAAAAGGCACAATGCCGACTTAAGTACTAGAAGAATGACTCTTCCTACTGCCTATGTTTTGAACCATTCTTCTGACACTAGTTATAGATTCCGATGCTTCACTTCAGGTTTACTATATCCCTCTGAACATCTTATTGACGATAAAACACAGAAATTGCATCGGAAATAAATACAAAAGTCACAATGCCGACTTAAATACAAAAGACTGACTCTTCCAACTGTCTATGTTTTGAACCTTTCCTGTGACCCTAGTTATACATTCCGATGCCTCACCTCAGGTTTACTGTATCCCTCTGACCTTCTTATTGACAATGAAACTTAGAAATTGCATCGGAATTAAATAGAGAAGGCACAATGCAGACTTAAGTACAAGAAGACACACTCTTCTTACTGACTATGTTTGAACCATTCCTGTGACACTAGTTATAGATTCCGATGCTTCACTTAAGGTTTACTGTATCCCTTGGACCTTCTTATTGACTATGAAACATAGAAATTGCATCGGGATTTAATAAAAAGGCACAATGCCAACTTAAGTACAAGTAGACTGACTCTTCTTACTGACTAAGTTTTGAACCATTACTGTGACACTACTTATAGATTCCGATGCTTCACTTCAGGTTTACTGTATCCCTCTGACCACCTTATTGACTATAAAACACACAAATTTCTTCGGAATTACATAAAAAAGGCACAGTGCCGACTTAAGTATAACAAGACTGACTCTTCCTACTCTCTATCTTTTGAACCATTCCCGGGACTCTAGTTATAGATTCCGATGCTTCACTTCAGGTTTACTGTATCCCTCTGACCTTCATATTGACGATGAAACACAGAAACTGCATCGGATTAAATACAAAGGGCACAATGCCGACTTACGTACAAGAAGACTGACTCATCTTACTGTCTAAGTTTTGAACCATTCCTGTGAGACTAGTTATAGATTCCGATGCTTCACTTCAGGTTTACTGTATCCCTGGGACCTTCTTATTGACGACGAAACACAGAAATTGCATCGGAATTAAATAGAAAAGGCACAATGCTAACTTAAGTACAAGATGACCGACTCTTCCCGCTGTCTATGTTTTGAACCGTTCCTGTGACACTAGTTATAGATTCCGATGCTTTACTTCAGGTTTACTGTATCCCTTGGACCTTCTTATTGACGACGAAACACAGAATTGGCACCGGAATTAAATAGAAAAGCACAATGCCGACTTAAGTACAAGAGGACTGACTCTTCTTATTGTCTATGATTTGAACCATTCCGGTGACACTAGTTATAGTTTCCGATGCTTCACTTCAGGTTTACTGTATCTGTTGGACCTTCTTATTGACGATGAAACACAGAAATTGCATCGGAATTAAATACAAAAGGCACAATGCCGACTAAAGTGCAAGAAGACTGATTCTTCGTACTGTCTATGTTTTGAACCATTCCTGTGACACTACTTATAGATTCCGAAGCTTCACTTCAGGTTTACTGTATCCTTTGGAGCTTCTTTTTGACGATGAAACACAGAATTTGCATCGGAATAAAATACAAAAGGCACAATGCCGACATAAGTACAAAAAGACTGATTTGTCTTACTGTCTATGTTTTGAGCAATTCCTGTGACACTTGTTATAGATTCCGATGCTTCACTTCAGGTTTACTGTATCCCTCTGACCTTCTTATTGACGATTAAACACAGAAATTGCATCGGAATTAAATAGAAAAGGCACAATGCCGACTTAAGTACAAGAAGACTGACTCTTCCTACTGTCTATGCTTTGAACCATTCCTGTGACACTATTTATAGATTCCGATTCAGGTTTACTGTATCCCTCTGACCTTCTTATTGACGATGAAACACAGAAATTGCATCGGAATTAAATACAAAAGGCACAATTTCGACTTAAGTACAAGACAACAGACTCTTCTTACTGTCTATGCTTTGAGCAATTCCTGTGACACTAGTTATAGATTACGATGCTTCACTTTAGGTCTACTGTATCCCTTGGACCATCTTATCGACGACGAAACACAGAAATTGCATCGGAATTAAATACAAAAGGCACTATGCCGACTTAAGTACAAGAAGACTGACTCTTCTTACTGTCTATGATTTGAACCATTCCTGTGACACTAGTTATAGATTCCGATGCTTCACTTCAGGTTTACTGTATCCCTCTGACCTTCTTATTGACGATGAAACACTGAAATTGCATCGAAATTAAATACAAATGCACAATTTCGACTTAAGTACAAGACGACAGACTCTTCTTACTGTCTATGTTTTAACCTTTTCTGTGACACTAGTTACAGATTCCGATGTTTCACTTCAGGTTTACTGCATCCCTCTGCCCTTCGTCCTGATGATGGAACACAGAAATTGCATCGGAACTAAATAGAAAAGGCACAATGCAGACTTAAGTACAAGAAGACTGACTCTTCTTACTGTCTATGATTTGAACCATTCCTGTGACACTAGTTACGGATTCCGATGCATCACTTCAGGTGTACTGTATCCCTTGGACTTTCATATTGACGATGAAACACAGAAATTGCATCGGGATTAAATACAAAAGGCACAATGACGACTTAAGTACAAGTAGACTGACTCTTCTTACTGTCTATGTTTTGAACCATTCCTGTGACACTAGTTATAGATTTCGATGCTTCACTTCAGGTGTACTGTATCCTCTCTGACCTTCTTATTGACGATGAAACACAGAAATTGCATCGGAATTAAATAGAATAGGCACAATGCCGACTTAAGTACAAGAAGACTGACTCTTCTTACTAACTATGTTTTAAACCATTCCTGTGACACTAGTTATAGATTCTGATGCTTTACTTCACGTTTACTGTTTCCCTTGGACCTTCTTAATGACGATGAAACACAGAAATTGCATCGGAATTAAATACATATGGCACCTTGCCGACTTAAGTACAAGAAGAATGACTCTTACTACTGTCTATGTTTTGAACCATTCCTGTGACACTACTTATACATTCTGATGCTTCACTTCAGGTTTACTGTATCCCTCTGACCTTCTTATTGACGATGAAATACAGAAATTGCATCGGAATTACATAAAAAAGGCACAGTGCCGACTTAAGTATAACAAGACTGACTCTTCCTACTCTCTATGTTTTGAACCATTCGCGTGACTCTAGTTATAGATTCCGATGCTTCACTTCAGGTTTACTGTATCCCTCTGACCTACATATTGACGATGAAACACAGAAACAGCATCGGAATTAAATACAAAAGGCACAATGCCGACTTACGTACAAGAAGACTGACTCATCTTACTGTCTAAGTTTTGAACCATTCCTGTGAGACTAGTTATAGATTCCGATGCTTCACTTCAGGTTTACTGTATCCCTGGGACCTTCTTATTGACGACGAAACACAGAAATTGCATCGGAATTAAATAGAAAAGGCACAATGCTAACTTAAGCACTAGGTGACCGACTCTTCCCGCTGTCTATGTTTTGAACCGTTCCTGTGACACTAGTTATAGATTCCGATGCTTCACTTCAGGTTTACTGTATCCCTCTGACTTTCTTGTTGACGATGATACACAGAAATTTCTTCGGAATTACATAAAAAAGGCACAGTGCCGACTTAAGTATAACAAGACTGACTCTTCGTACTCTAAATGTTTTGAACCATTCCCGTGACTAGTTATAGATTCCGATGCTTTACTTCAGGTTTACTGTATCCCCCTGACCTTCATATTGACGATGAAACACAGAAACTGCATCGGAATTAAATACAAAAGGCACAATGCCGACTTACGTACAAGAAGACTGACTCATCTTTCTGTCTAAGTTTTGAACCATTCCTGCGAGACTAGTTATAGATTCCGATGCTTCACTTCAGGTTTACTGTATCCCTGGGACCCTCTTATTGACGACGAAACACCGAAATTGCATCGGAATTAAATAGAAAAGACACAATGCTAACTTAAGAACAAGACGACCGACTCTTCCCGCTGTCTAAGTTTTGAACCGTTCCTGTGACACTAGTTATAAATTTCGATGCTTCACTTCAGGTTTACTGTATCCCTCTGACCTTCTTATTGACGATGAAACACAGATATTGCATCGGAATTAAATACAAAAGGCACCATGCCGACTAAAGTACAAGAAGACTGATTCTTCGTACTGTCTATGTTTTGAACCACTCCTGTGACACTACTTATAGATTCCGAAGCTTCACTTCAGGTTTACTGTATCCTTTGGAGCTTCTTTTTGACGATAAAACACAGAATTTGCATCGGAATTAAATACAAAAGGCACAATGCCGACTTAGGTAAAAGAAGACTGATTCTTCTTACTGTCTATGTTTTGAGCAATTCCTGTGACACTTGTTATAGATTCCGATGCTTCACATCAGGTTTACTGTATCCCTTGGACCTTCTTATCGACGTTGAAACACAGAAATAGCATCGGAATTAAATACAAAAGGCACAATGCCGACTTAAGTACAAGAAGACTGACTCTTCTTACTGTCTATGATTTGAACCATTCCTGTGACACTAGTAATAGATTCCGATGCTTCACTTCAGGTTTACTGTACCCCTCTGACCATCTTATTGACGATGAAACACAGAAATTGCATTGGAATTAAATACAAAATGCACAATGTCGACTCAATTACAAGATGGCTGGCTCTTCATACTCTCTGTGTTTTGAACCATTCCTGTGAGACCGGTTTTAGATTCCGATGCTTCACTTCAGGTTTACTGCATCCCTTGGACCTTCTTATTGACGACGAAACCCAGAAATTGCATCGGAATTAAATACAAAAGGCACAATGCCGACTTAAGTACAAGAAGTCTGACTCTTCCAACTGTCTATGTTTGAACCATTCCTGTGATAGTTGTTATAGATTCCGATGCTTCACTTCAGGTTTACTGTATCCCTCTGACACTCTTATTGACGATGAAACACAGAAATTGCATCGGAATTAAATGGAAAAGGCACAATGCCGACTTAAGTACAAGAAGACTGACTCTTCCTAGTGTCTATGTTTGAACCGTTCCTGTGACACTAGTTATAGATTCCGATGCTTCACTCCAGGTTTACTGTATCCCTCTGAGTTTCTTATTGTCGATGAAACACAGAAATTGCATCGGAAATAAATAGAAAAGGCATAATGCCGTATTAAGCACAAGAAGACTGACTCTTCTTACAGTCTATCTTTTGAAAAATTCCTGTAACAATAGTTATAGATTGCGATGCTCCATTTCAAATTTACTGTATCCCTCTGACCTTCATGTTGACGATGAAACACAGTAATTGCATCGGAATTAAATACAAAAGGCACAATTCCCACTTAAGTACAAGAAGACTGACTCTTCTTACTGTCTATGTTTTGAACCATTCCTGTGACACTAGTTATAGATTCCGATGCTTCATTTCAGATTTACTGTATCCTTTGAACCTTCTTATTGACGATGAAACACAGAAGTTGCATCGGAATTAAATAGAAAAGGCGTATTGCCGACTTAAGTACAAGATGACTGGCTATTCTTCCTCTCTATGTTTTGAACCTTTCCTGTGAGACCGGTTTTAGATTCCGATGCTTCACTTCAGGTTTACTGTATCCCGTGGAACTTCTTATTGACGACGAAAAACAGAAATCGCATCGGAATTAAGTAGAAAAGGCACAATGTCGACTTTAGTATAAGAAGACTGACTCTTCTTACTGACAATGATTTGAACATTTTGTGTGAGACCAGTTTTAGATTCCGATGCTTCACTATATGTTTACTGTATCCCTTGGACCTTGTTATTGACGATGAATTACAGAAATTGCATCGGAATTAAATACAAAAGGCACAAGGCCGACATAAGTACAAGATTACTGACTCTTCTTACGGTCCATGTTTTGAACCATTCCTGTGACACTAGTTATAGATTCCGATGCTTCACTTCAGGTTTACTGTATCCCTTGGACCATCTTATTGACGATGACACACAGAAATTGCATCGGAATTAAGTGGAAAAGGCACAATGCCGACTTAAGTACAAGAAGACTGAGACTTCCTAGTGTCTATGTTTGAACCGTTCCTGTGACACTAGTTGTAGATTCCGATGCTTCACTCCAGGTTTACTGTATCCCTCTGACATTCTTATTGTCGATGAAACACAGAAATTGCATCGGAAATAAATAGAAAAGGCACAATGCCGTATTAAGCACAAGAAGACTGACTCTTCTTACAGTCTATGTTTTGAAAAATTCCTGTAACAATAGTTATAGATTCCGGTGCTCCACTTCAAATTTACTGTATCCCTCTGACCTTATTGACGATGAAACACAGGAATTGCATTGGAATTAAATACAAAAGGCTCAATTCCCACTTAAGTACAAGAAGATTGACTCTTCTTACTGCCTATGTTTCGAACCATTCCTGTGACACTACTTATAGATTCCGATGCTTCACTTCAGGTTTCCTGTATCCCTTGGACCTTCTTATCGACGATGAAACACAGAAATTGCATCGGAATAAAATACAAAAGGCACAATGCCGACTTAAGTACAAGAAGACTGACTCTTCTTAATGTCTATGATTTGAACCATTCCTGTGACACTAGTTATAGATTCCGATGCTTCACTTCAGGTTTACTGTATCCCTTGGACCTTGTTATTGACGATGAAACACAGAAATTGGATCGGACTTAAATACAAAATGCACAATGCCGACTTAAGTACGAGAAGACTGACTCTTCTTACTGACTATGTTGTGAACATTTCCTGTGAGACCAGTTTTAGATTCCGATGCTTCACTATATGTTTACTGTATCCCTCTGACACTCTTACTGACGATGAAACACAGAAATTGCATCGGAATTAAATACAAAAGACACAGTGCCGACTTACGTAAAAGAAGACTGACTCTTCTTACTGTCTATGTTTTGAACCATACGTGTGATGCTAGTTATAGATTCCGAAGCTTCACTTCAGGTTTACTGTGTCCTTTGGACCTTCTTATTGACGATGAAACACAGAAATTGCATCGGAATCACAAAGAAAAGGCACAATGCTGACATAAGTACAAGAAGACTGACTCTTCCTAGTGTCTATGTTTTGAACCGTGTCTGTGACACTAGTTATAGATTCCGATGCTTCACTTCAGGTTTACTGTATCCCTCTGACATTCATATTCTCGATGAAACACAGAAATAGCATCGGAATTAGATAGAAAAGGCACAATGCCGTATTAAGTACAAGAAGACTGACTCTTCTTACAGTCTATGATTTGATAAATTCCTGTAACAATAGTTACAGATTCCGATGCTTCACTTCAAATTTAGTGTATCCCTCTGACCTTCATATTGACGATGAAACACAGTAATTGCATCGGAATTAAATACAAAAGGCACAATGCCGACTTGAGTACAAGAAGACTGACTCCTCTTATTGTCTATGTTTCGAACCATTCCTGTGGCACTAGTTATAGATTCCGATGCTTCAGTTCAGGTTTCCTGTATCCCTTGGACCTTCTTGTCGACGATGAAACACAGAAATTGCCTCGGAATTAAATGCAAAAGGCACAATGCCGACTTATGTTCAAGAAGACTGACTCTTCTTACTGTCTATGTTTTGAACCATTTCTATAACACTAGTTATAGATTCCGATGCTTCACTTCACTTTTACTGTATCCCTTGGGCCTTGTTATTGACGATGAAACACAGAAATTGCATCTGACTTAAATACAAAATGCACAATGCCGACTTAAGTATAAGAAGTCTGACTCTTCTTACTGACTATGATTTGAACATATCCTGTGAGACCAGTTTTAGATTCCGATGCTTCACTATAAGTGTACTGTATCCCTTGTACCTTTCTATTGACAATGAAACACAGAAATTGCATCGGAATTAAATACAAAAGGCACAAGGCCGACTTAAGTACAAGAAGACTGACTCTTCTTACTGTCTATGTTTTGAACCATTCCTGTGACACTAGTTATAGATTCCGATGCTTCACTTAAGGTTTACTGTATCCCTCTGACATTCTTATTGACGATGAAACACAGAAATAGCATCGGAATTAAATGCAAACGGCACAGTGCCGACTTCAGTACAAGAAGACTGACTCTTCTTACTGACTATGATTTGATCATTTCCTGTGAGACCAGTTTTAGATTCCGATGCTTCACTATACGTTTACTGTATCCCTTGGACCTTCTTATTGACGATGAAACACAGAAATTGCTTCGGAATTAAATACAAAAGGCACAAAGCCGACTTAAGTATAAGAAGACTGACTCTTCTTACTGACTATGATTTGATCATTTCCTGTGAGACCAGTTTTAGATTCCGATGCCTCACTATATGTTTACCGTATCCCTTGGACCTTCTTATTGACGATGAAACACAGAAATTGCATCGCAATTAAATAGAAAAGGCACAATGCCGACTTAAGTACAAGAAGACTGACTCTTCCAAATGTCTATGTTTGATCCATTCCTGGGATCCTAGTTATAGATTCCGATGCTTCACTTCAGGTTTACTGAATCCCTCTGACACTCTTATTGACGATGAAACACACAAATTGCATCGGAATTAAATACAAAAGGTACAATGCCGACTTAAGTACAAGAAGACTGACTCTTCTTACTGTCAATGTTTTGAACCATTCCTGTGACACTAGTTATAGATTTCGATGCTTCACTTGACGTTTACTGAATCCCTTGGACCTTCTTATTGACGACATAACACAGAAATTGCATCGCCATTAAATAGAAAAGGCACAATGCTGACTTAAGTACAAGAAGACTGACTCATCCAACTGTCTATGTTTTGAAAAATGCCTGTGACACTAGTTATAGATTGCGATGATTCACTTCAGGTTTACTGTATCCCTCTGACACTCTTACTGACGATGAAACACAGAGATTGCATCGGAATTAAATACAAAAGGCACAGTGCCGACTTAAGTACAAGAAGACTGACTCTCCTTACAGTCTATGTTTTGAACCATTCCTGTGACACTAGTTATAGATTCCGAAGCTTCACTTCAGGTTTACTGTGTCCTTTGGACCTTCTGATTGACGATGAAACACAGAAATTGCATCAGAATCAAAAAGAAAAGGCACAATGCCGAAATAAGTACAATAAGACTGACTCTTCTTGCTGTGTATGTTTTGAACCATTCCTGTGACGCTAGTTATAGATTCCGATGCCTCACTTCAGGTTTACTGTATCCCTCTGACCTTCTTTTTGACGACGAAACACAGAAATTGCATCGGAATTAAATAGAAAAGGCACAATGCCGACTTAAGTACAAGAAGACTGACTCTGCCTACTGTCTATGTTTTGAACCATTCCTGTGACTCTAGTTATAGATTTCTATGCTTCACTTGACGTTTACTGTATCCCTCTGACCTTCTTATTGAGGATGAAATACAGAAATTACATCGGAATTAAATACAAAAGGCACAGTGCCGACTTAGGTACAAGAAGACTGACTCTTCTTACGGTGTATGTTTTGAACCATTCCTGTGACACTAGTTACAGATTCCGACGCTTTACTTCAGGTTTACTGTATCCTTTGGACCTTCTTATAGACGATGAAACACAGAATTTGCATCGGAATTAAATTCAAAATGCACAATGCCGACTTAAGTACAAGAAGAGTGAGTCTTCCAACTGTCTATGTTTTGAGCAATTCCTGTGTCACTAGTTATAGATTACGTTGTTTCACTTCAGGTTTACTGTATCCCTCGGACCTTCTTATCGGCGATGAAACAGAAATAGCATCGGAATTAAATGCGAACGGCACAGTGCCGACTTAAGTACAAGAAGACTGACTCTTCTTACTGTCTATGTTGTGAACATTTCCAGTGAGACCAGTTTTAGATTCCGATGCTTCACTACACGGTTACTGTATCCCATGGACCATCTTATTGTCGATGAAACACAGAAATTGCTTCGGAATTGAATACAAAAGGCACAATGCCGACTTATGTATAAGAAGACTGATTCTTCTTACTGACTATGATTTGAACATTTCCTGTGAGACCAGTTTTAGATTCCGATGCTTCACTATATGTTTACTGTATCCCTTGGACCTTCTTATTGACGATGAAACACAGAAATTCCATCGGAATTAAATACAAAATACACAAGGGCGACTTAGGTACAAGAAGACTGACTCTTCTTACTGTCTATGTTTTGAACCATTCCTGTGACACTAGTTATAGATTCCGATGCTTCACTTCAGGTTTACTGTATCCCTCTGACATTCGTATTGACGATGAAACACAGAAATTGCATCGGAATGTAATACAAAAGGCACAATGCCGACATAAGTACAAGAAGACTGACTCTTCTGACTGTCTATGTTTTGAACCATTCCTGTGACACTAGTTATAGATTCCGATGCATCACTTCAGGTATAGTGTATTCGTGTGACCTTCTTATTGACGATGAAACACAGAAATTGCATCGGAATTAAATACAAAGGGCACAATGCAGACTTAAGTACAAGAAGACTGACTCTTCTTACTGTCTATGTTTTCAACCTTTTCTGTGACACTAGCTATAGATTCCGATGCTTCACTTCAGGTTTACTGTATCCCTTGGACCTTCATATTGACGACTAAACACAGAAATTGCATCGGAATTAAATACAAATGCACAATGCCGACTTAAGCACAAGAAGACTGACTCTCCCGTGTCTATGTTTTCAACCATTCCTGTGACACTAGATATAGATTCCAATGCTTCACTTCAGGTTGGCTGTATCCCTTGTACCTCCGTATTCACGATGAAACACAGAAATTGCATCGGAATTAAATAGATAAGGCACAATGCCGACTTAAGTACAAGAAGACTGACTCTTCCAACTGTCTATGTTTTGAACCATTCTTGTGATACTAGTTATAGATTGCGATGCCTCACTTCAGGTTTACTGTATCCCTCTGACATTCTTATTGACGATGAAACACAGAAATTGGATCGGAATTAATACAAAAGGCACAATGCCGACTTAAGTACAAGAAGAATGACTCTTCTTGCTGTGTATGTTTTGAACCATTCCTGTGACACTAGTTATAGATTCCGATGCTTCACTTCAGATTTACTGTATCCTTTGGACCTTCTTATTGACGATGAATCACAGAAGTTGCATCGGAATTAAATAGAAAAGGCATAATGCCGATTTAAGTACAAGATGACTGGCTCTTCTTACACCATATGCTTTGAACCTTTCCTGTGAGACCAATTTTAGATTCCGATGCTTCACTTCAGGTTTTCTGTATCCCGTGGACCTTCTCATTGACGACGAAACACAGAAATGGCATCGGAATTAAATACAATTTCACAATGCCGACTTAAGCACAAGAAGACTGACTCTTACGTGTCTATATTTTCAACCATTCCTGTGACACAAGATATAGATTCCAATGCTTCACTTCAGGTTTGCTGTATCCCTTGGACCTTCGTATTGACGACGAAACACAGAAATTGCATCGGAATTAAATAGAAAAGGCACCATGCCGACCTAAGTACAAGATGACTGACTCTTCCAACTGTCTATGTTTTGAACCATTCCTGTGACACTAGTTATAGACTCCGAAGCTTCACTTCAGGTTTACCGTATCCTTTGCACCTTCTTATTGACGATGAAGCACAGAATTTGCATCGGAATTCAATACAAAAGGCACAATGCCAACTTAAGTACAAGAAGACTGACTCTTCTTACTGTCTATGTTTTGAGCAATTCCTGTGACACTAGTTATAGATTCCGATGCTTCACTTCAGGTTTACTGTATCCCATGAACCTTCTTATCGACGATGAAACACAGAAATAGCATCGGAATTAAATACAAAAGGCACAATGCCGACTTAAGTACAAGAAGACTGACTCTTCTTACTCTCTATGTTTTGACCCATTCCTGTGACACTAGTTACAGATTCCGATGCTTCACTTCAGGTTTACTGTATGCCTTGGACCTTCGTATTGACGACGAAACACAGAAATTGCATCGGGATTAAATACAAAAGGCACAATGCCGACTCAAATACAAGATGACTGGCTCTTCTTACTCTCTATGTTTTGAACCTTTCCTGTGAGACCGGTTTTAGATTCCGATGCTTCACTTCAGGCTTACTGTATCCCTTGGACCTTATTATTGACGACGAAACACAGAAATTGCATCGGAATTAAATACAAAAGGCGCATTGCCGACTTAAGTACAAGAAAACTGACTCTTCTTACTGTCTATGTTTTGAACCATTCATATGACACTAGTTATAGATTCCGATGCATCACTTCCGGTTTACTGTATCCCTCTGACACTCTTACTGACGATGAAACACAGAAATTGCATCGGAATTAAATACAAAAGGCACAGTGCCGACTTAAGTAAAAGAAGACTGACTCTTCTTACTGTCTATGTTTTGAACCATACGTGTGATACTAGTTATAGATTCCGAAGCTTCACTTCAGGTTTACTGTCTCCTTTGAACCTTCTTATTGACGATGAAACACAGAAATTGCATCGGAATCAAAAAGAAAAGGCATAATGCCGACATAAGTACAAGAAGACTGACTCTTCCTAGTGTCTATGCTTTGAACCGTTCCTGTGACACTAGTTATAGATTCCGATGCTTCACTTCAGGTTTACTGTATCCCTCTGACATTCTTATTCTCGATGAAACACAGAAATTGCATCGGAATTAGATAGAAAAGGCACAATACCGTATTAAGTACAAGAAGACTGACTCTTCTTACAGTCTATGCTTTGATAAATTCCTGTAACAATAGTTACAGATTCCGATGCTTCACTTCAAATTTAGTGTATCCCTCTGACCTTCATATTGACGATGAAACACAGTAATTGCATCGGAATTAAATACAAAAGGCACAATGCAGACTTAAGTACAAGACGACTGACTCTACTTACTGTCTGTGCTTTGAACCATTCCTGTGGCACTAGTTATAGATTCCGATGCTTCAGTTCAGGTTTCCTGTATCCCTTGGACCTTCTTATCGACGATGAAACACAGAATTTGCCTCGGAATTAAATGCAAAAGGCACAATGCCGACTTATGTACAAGAAGACTGACTCTTCTTACTGTCTATGTTTTGAACCATTTCTATAACACTAGTTATAGATTCCGATGCTTCACTTCACTTTTACTGTATACCTTGGGCCTTGTTATTGACGATGAAACACAGAAATTGCATCTGACTTAAATACAAAATGCACAATGCCGACTTAAGTATAAGAAGTCTGACTCTTCTTACTGACTATGATTTGAACATTTCCTGTGAGACCAGTTTTAGATTCCGATGCTTCACTATACGTGTACTGTATCCCTTGTACCTTCCTATTGACGACGAAACACAGAAATTGCATCGGAATGAAATACAAAAGGCACAAGGCAGACTTAAGTACAAGAAGACTGACTCTTCTTACTGTCTATGTTTTGAACCATTCCTGTGACACTAGTTATAGATTACGATGCTTCACTTCAGATTTACTGTATCCCTTGGACCTTCTTATCGACGATCAAACACAGAAATAGCATCGGAATTAAATACAAAAGGCACAATGCCGACTTAAGTACAAGAAGACTGACTCTTCTTACGGTCTATGCTTTGAACCATTCCTGTGACACTAGTTATGGATTGCGATGCTTCACTTCAGGTTTATTGTATCCCTCTGACATTCTTATTGACGATGATACACAGAAATTGCATCGGAATTAAATGCAAACGGCACAGTGCCGACTTAAGTACAAGAAGACTGACTCTTCTTACTGACTATGTTTTGAACATTTCCTATGAGACCAGTTTCAGATTCCGATGCTTCACTATACGTTTACTGTATCCCTTGGACCTTCTTATTGACGATGAAACAGAGAAAATGCATCCAAATTAAATATAAAAGGCACAATGCCGACTCAAATACAAGATGACTGGCTCTTCTTACTCTCTATGTTTTGAACCTTTCCTGTGAGACCGGTTTTAGATTCCGTTGCTTCACTTCAGGTTTACTGTATCCCCCTGACATTCTTATTGTCGATGAAACACAGAAATTGCATCTGAATTAGATAGAAAAGGCACAATGCCGTATTAAGTACAAGAAGACTGACTCTTCTTACTGTATATGTTTTGAACCATACCTATGACACTAGTTATAGATTCCGATGCTTCACTTCAGGTTTACTGTATCCCTTGGGCCTTGTTATTGACGATGAAACACAAAAATTGCATCGGACTTAATTTCAATATGCACAATGCCGACTTAAGTATAAGAAGTCTGACTCTTCATACTGACTATGATTTGAACATTTTCTGTGAGACCAGTTTTAGATTCCGATGCTTCACTATAAGTGTACTGTATACCTTGTACCTTCCTATCGACGATGAAACACAGAAATTGCATCGGAATTAAATACAAAAGGCACAAGGCCGACTTAAGTGCAAGAAGACTGACTCTTCTTACTGTCTATGTTTTGAACCATTCCTGTGACACTAGTTATAGATTACGATGCTTCACTTCAGATTTACTGTATCCCTTGGACCTTGTTATTGACGATGAAACACAGAAATTGCATCGGAATTTAATACAAAAGGCACAATGCCGACTTAAGTACAAGAAGGCTTACTCTTCCTACTGTCTATGTTTTGAACCATTTCTGTGACTCTAGTTATAGATTTCGATGCTTCACTTCACGTTTACTGTATCCCTCTGACCTTCTTATTGAGGATGAAACACAGAAATAGCATCGGAATTAAATACAAAAGCACAAATCCGACTTAAATACAAGAAGACTGACTCTTCTTACTGTCTATGTTTTGAACCATTCCTGTGACACTAGTTATAGATTCCGATGCTTCACTTAAAGTTTACTGTATCCCTCTGACATTCTTATTGACGATGAAACACAGAAATTGCATCGGAATTAAATGCAAACGGCACAGTCCCGACTTAAGTACAAGAAGACTGACTCTTCTTACTGACTATGATTTGAACATTTCCTGTGAGACCAGTATTAGAATCCGATGCTTCACTATACGTTTAGTGTATCCCTTGGACCTTCTTATTGACGATGAAACACAGAAATTGCTTCGGAATTAAATACAAAAGGCACAAAGCCGACTTAAGTATAAGAAGACTGACTCTTCTTACTGACTATGATTTGATCATTTCCTGTGAGACCAGTTTTAGATTCCGATGCCTCACTATATGTTTACCGTATCCCTTGGACCTTCATATTGACGACGAAACACAGAAATTGCATCGCCATTAAATAAAAAAGGCACAATGCTGACTTAAGTACAAGAAGACTGACTCATCCAACTGTCTATGTTTTGAAAAATTCCTGTGACACTAGTTATAGATTCCGATGATTCACTTCAGGTTTACTGTATCCCTCTGACACTCTTACTGACGATGAAACACAGAAATTGCATCGGAATTAAATACAACAGGCACAGTGCTGACTTAAGTACAAGAAGACTGACTCTTCTTACAGTCTATGTTTTGAACCATTCCTGTGACACTAGTTATAGATTCCGAAGCTTCACTTCAGGTTTACTGTGTCCTTTGGACCTTCTTATTGACGATGAAACAGAAATAGCATCGGAATTTAATACAAAAGCACAATGCCGACTTAAGTACAAGAAGACTGACTCTTCTTACTCTCTATGTTTTGACCCATTCCTGTGACACTAGTTATAGATTCCGATGCATCACTTCAGGTTTACTGTATCCCTTGGACCTTCGTATTGACGACGAAACACAGAAATTGCATCGGGATTAAATACAAAAGGCGCAATGCCGACTCAAATACAAGATGACTGGCTCTTCTTACTCTCTATGTTTTGAACCTTTCCTGTGACACCGGTTTTAGATTCCGATGCTTCACTTCAGGCTTACTGTATCCCTTGGACCTTCTTATTGACGACGAAACACAGAAATTGCATCGGAATTAAATACAAAAGGCGCATTGCCGACTTAAGTACAAGAAAACTGACTCTACTTACTGTCTATGTTTTGAACCATTCATATGACACTAGTTATAGATTCCGATGCATCACTTCCGGTTTACTGTATCCCTCTGACACTCTTACTGACGATGAAACACAGAAATTGCATCGGAATTAAATACAAAAGGCACAGTGGCGACTTAAGTAAAAGAAGACTGACTCTTCTTTCTGTCTATGTTTTGAACCATACGTGTGAAACTAGTTATAGATTCCGAAGCTTCACTTCAGGTTTACTGTGTCCTTTGGACCTTCTTATTGACGATGAAACACAGAAATTGCATCGGAATCAAAAAGAAAAGGCACAATGCCGACATAAGTACAAGAAGACTGACTCTTCCTAGTGTCTATGCTTTGAACCGTTCCTGTGACACTAGTTATAGATTCCGATGCTTCACTTCAGGTTTACTGTATCCCTCTGACATTCTTATTCTCGATGAAACACAGAAATTGCATCGGAATTAGATAGAAAAGGCACAATGCCGTATTAAGTACAAGAAGACTGACTCTTCTTACAGTCTATGTTTTGATAAATTCCTGTAACAATAGTTACAGATTCCGATGCTTCACTTCAAATTTAGTGTATCCCTCTGACCTTCATATTGACGATGAAAACAGTAATTGCATCGGAATTAAATACAAAAGGCACAATGCCGACTTAAGTACCAGAAGACTGACTCTTCTTATTGTCTATGTTTTGAACCATTCCTGTGGCACTAGTTATAGATTCCGATGCTTCAGTTCAGGTTTCCTGTATCCCTTGGACCTTCTTATCGACGATGAAACACAGAAATTGGCTCGGAATTAAATGCAAAAGGCACAATGCCGACTTATGTACAAGCAGACTGACTCTTCTTACTGTCTATGCTTTGAACCATTTCTATAACACTAGTTATAGATTCCGATGCTTCACTTCACTTTTACTGTATCCCTTGGGCCTTGTTATTGACGATGAAACACAGAAATTGCATCTGACTTAAATACAAAATGCACAATGCCGACTGAAGTATAAGAAGTCTGACTCTTCTGACTGACTATGATTTGAACATTTCCTGTGAGACCAGTTTTAGATTCCGATGCTTCACTATACGTGTACTGTATCCCTTGTACCTTCCTATTGACGACGAAACACAGAAAATGCATCGGAATTAAAAACAAAAGGCACAAGGCCGACTTAAGTACAAGAAGACTGACTCTTCTTACTGTCTATGTTTTGAACCATTCCTGTGACACTAGTTATAGAGTACGATGCTTCACTTCAGATTTACTGTATCCCTTGGACCTTCTTATCGACGATGAAACACAGAAATAGCGTCGGAATTAAATACAAAAGGCACAATGCCGACTTAAGTACAAGAAGACTGACTCTTCTTACGGTCTATGCTTTGAACCGTTCCTGTGACACTAGTTATGGATTGCGATGCTTCACTTCAGGTTTACTGTATCCCTCTGACATTCTTATTGACGATGATACACAGAAATTGCATCGGAATTAAATGCAAACGGCACAGTGCCGACTTAAGTACAAGAAGACTGACTCTTCTTACTGACTATGTTTTGAACATTTCCTATGAGACCAGTTTCAGATTCCGATGCTTCACTATACGTTTACTGTATCCCTTGGACCTTCTTATTGACGATGAAACAGAGAAATTACATCCAAATTAAATACAAAAGGCACAATGCCGACTCAAATACAAGATGACTGGCTCTTCTTACTCTCTATGATTTGAACCTTTCCTGTGAGACCGGTTTTAGATTCCGATGCTTCACTTCAGGTTTACTGTATCCCCCTGACATTCTTATTGCCGATGAAACACAGAAATTGCATCGGAATTAGATAGAAAAAGCACAATGAAGTATTAAGTACAAGAAGACTGACTCTTCTTACTGTATATGTTTTGAACAATACCTATGACACTAGTTATAGATTCCGATGCTTCACTTCAGGTTTACTGTATCCCTTGGGCCTTGTTATTGACGATGAAACACAGAAATTGGATCGGACTTAATTTCAATATGCACAATGCCGACTTAAGTATAAGAAGTCTGACTCTTCATACTGACTATGATTTGAACATTTTCTGTGAGACCAGTTTTAGATTCCGATGCTTCACTATAAGTGTACTGTATACCTTGTACCTTCCTATTGACGATGAAACACAGAAATTGCATCGGAATAAAATACAAAAGGCACAAGGCCGACTTAAGTGCAAGCAGACTGACTCTTCTTACTGTCTATGTTTTGAACCATTCCTGTGACACTAGTTATAGATTACGATGCTTCACTTCAGATTTACTGTATCCCTTGGACCTTGTTATTGACGATGAAACACAGAAATTGCATCGGAATTTAATACAAAAGGCACAATGCCGACTTAAGTACAAGAAGACTGACTCTTCTTACTCTCTATGTTTTGAACCATTCCTGTGACACTAGTTATAGATTCCCATGCTTCACTTCAGGTTTACTGTATAGCTGTGACCTTCTTATTGACGACGAAACACAGAAATTGAATCGGAATTAAATAGAAAAGGCAAAATGTCGACTTAAGTACAAGAAGACTGACTCTTCCAACTGTCTATGATTTGAAAAATTCCTGTGACACTAGTTACAGATTCCGATGCTCCACTTCAGGTTTACTGTATCCCTTGGACCTTCTTATCGACGATGAAACACAGAAATAGCATCGGAATTAAATACAAAAGGCACAAATCCGACTTAAATACAAGAAGACTGACTCTTCTTACGGTCTATGTTTTGAACCATTCCTGTGACACTACTTACAGATTCCGATGCTTCACTTAAGGTTTACTGTATCCCTCTGACATTCTTATTGACGATGAAACACAGAAATTGCATCGGAATTAAATGCAAACGGCACAGTGCCGACTTAAGTACAAGAAGACTGACTCTTCTTACTGACTATGATTTGAACATTTCCTGTGAGACCAGTATTAGATTCCGATGCTTCACTATACGTTTACTGTATCCCTTGGACCTTCTTATTGACGATGAAACACAGAAATTGCTTCGGAATTAAATACAAAATGCACAAAGCCGACTTAAGTATAAGAAGACTGACTTTTCTTA
The DNA here is from genome assembly GCF_021461385.2 of Schistocerca piceifrons. Lineage (NCBI taxonomy): Eukaryota > Metazoa > Arthropoda > Insecta > Orthoptera > Acrididae > Schistocerca > Schistocerca piceifrons. Next base: position 4,547,189 of record NW_025727396.1, on the reverse strand, counting down.
CTGACTATGATTTGATCACTTCCTGTGAGACCAGTTTTAGAATCCGATGCCTCACTATATGTTTACCGTATCCCTTGGACCTTCTTATTGACGATGAAACACAGAAATTGCATCGGAATTAAATACAAAGGGCACAATGCCAACTTAAGTACAAGAAGACTGACTCTTCTTACTGTCTATGCTTTGAACCTTTTCTGTGACACTAGTTATAGATTCCGATGCTTCACTACAGGTTTACTGTATACCTTGGACCTTCATATTGACGACGAAACACAGAAATTGCATCGGAATGAAATACAAATGCACAATGCCGACATAAGCACAAGTAGACTGACTCTTCCGTGTCTATGTTTTCAACCATTCCTGTGACACTAGATATTGATTCCAATGCTCCACTTCAGGTTTACTGTATCCCTTGGACCTTCTTATTGACGACGAAACTCAGAAATTGCATCGCAATTAAATAGAAAAGGCACAATGCCGACTTCAGTACAAGAAGACTGACTCTTCCAACTGTCTATGTTTTGATCCATTCCTGGGATACTAGTTATAGATTCCGATGCTTCACTTCAGGTTTACTGTATCCCTCTGACACTCTTATTGACGATGAAACACACAAATTGCATCGGAATTAAATACAAAAGGCACAAATCCGACTTAAATACAAGAAGACTGACTCTTCTTACTGTCTATGTTTTGAACCATTCCTGTGACACTAGTTATAGATTTCGATGCTTCACTTGACGTTTACTGTATCCCTTGGACCTTCTTATTGACGACAAAACACAGAAATTGCATCGCCATTAAATAGAAAAGGCACAATGCTGACATAAGTACAAGAAGACTGACTCATCCAACTGTCTATGTTTTGAAAAATTCCTGTGACACTAGTTATAGATTCCGATGATTCACTTCAGGTTTACTGTATCCCTCTGACACTCTTACTGACGATGAAACACAGAAATTGCATCGGAATTAAATACAACAGGCACAGTGCCGACTTAAGTACAAGAAGACTGACTCTTCTTACAGTCTATGTTTTGAACCATTCCTGTGACACTAGTTATAGATTCCGAAGCTTCACTTCAGGTTTACTGTGTCCTTTGGACCTTCTTATTGACGATGAAACACAGAAATTGCATCAGAATCAAAAAGAAAATTCACAATGCCGAAATAAGTACAGTAAGACTGACTCTTCTTGCTGTGTATGTTTTGAACCATTCCTGTGACGCTAGTTATAGATTCCGATGCTTCACTTCAGATTTACTGTATCCCTCTGACCTTCTTATTGACGACGAAACACAGAAATTGCATCGGAATTACATAGAAAAGGCACAATGCCGACTTAAGTACAAGAAGACTGACTCTGCCTACTGTCTATGTTTTGAACCATTCCTGTGACACTAGTCACAGATTCCGACGCTTTACTTCAGGTTTACTGTATCCTTTGGACCTTCTTATAGACGATGAAACACAGAATTTGCATCGGAATTAAATTCAAAAGGCACAATGCCAGCTTAAGTACAAGAAGAGTGAGTCTTCCAACTGTCTATGTTTTGAACCATTCCTGTGATACTAGTTATACGAGTAGATTCCGATGCTTCACTTCAGGTTTACTGTATCCCTCTGACACTCATATTGTCGATGAAACACAGAAATTGTTTCGGAATTGAATACAAAAGGCACGAAGCCGACTTATGTATAAGAAGACTGATTCTTCTTACTGACTATGATTTGAACATTTCCTGTGAGACCAGTTTTAGATTCCGATGCTTCACTATATGTTTACTGTATCCCTTGGACGTTCTTATTGACTATGAAACACAGAAATTCCATCGGAATTAAATACAAAATACACAAGGCCGACTTAGGAACAAGAAGACTGACTCTTCTTACTGTCTATGTTTTGAACCATTCCTGTGACACTAGTTATAGATTCCGATGCTTCACTTCAGGTTTACTGTATCCCTCTGACATTCGTATTGACGATGAAACACAGAAATTGCATCGCAATTTAATGCAAAAGGCACGATGCCGACTTAAGTACAAGAAGACTGACTCTTCTGACTGTCTATGATTTGAACCATTCCTGTGACACTAGTTATAGATTCCGATGCATCACTTCAGGTTTAGTGTATTCGTCTGACCTTCGTATTGACGATAAAACACAGAAATTGCATCGGAATTAAATACAAAGGGCACAATGCAGACTTAAGTACAAGAAGACTGACTCTTCTTACTGTCTATGTTTTGAACCTTTTCTGTGACACTAGTTCTAGTTTCCGATGCTTCACTTCAGGTTTACTGTATCCCTTGGACCTTCATATTGACGACTAATCACAGAAATTGCATCGGATTTAAATACAAATTCACAATGCCGACTTAAGCACAAGAAGACTGGCTCTCCCGTGTCTATGTTTTCAACCATTCCTGTGACACTAGATATAGATTCCAATGCTTCACTTCAGGTTTACCGTATCCCTTGTACCTCCGTATTGACGACGAAACACAGAAATTGCATCGGAATTAAATAGAAAAGGCACAATGCCGACTTAAGTACAAGAAGACTGACTCTTCCAACTGTCTATGTTTTGAACCATTCCTGTGATACTAGTTATAAATTCCGATGCTTCACTTCAGGTTTACTGTATCTCTCTGACATTCTTATTGACGATGAAACACAGAAATTGAATCGGAATTAAATACAAAAGGCACAATGCCGACTTAAGTACAAGAAGACTTACTTTTCTTACTGTCTATGCTTTGAACCATTCCTGTGACACTAGTTATAGATTCCGAAGCTTCACTTCAGGTTTACTGTATGCTTTGCACCTTCTTATTGAGGATGAAGCAGAGAATTTGCATCGGAATTAAATACAAAAGGCACTATGCCGACTTAAGTACAAGAAGACTGACTCTTCTTGCTGTGTGTGTTTTGAACCATTCCTGTGACACTAGTTATAAGTTCCGATGCTTCACTTCAGGTTTACTGTATCCGTCTAACCCTCTTATTGACGACGTAACACAGAAATTGCATCGGAATTAAATAGAAAAGGCACAATGCTGACTTAAGTACAAGAAGACTGACTCATACAACTGTCTATGTTTTGAAAAATTCCTGTGACACTAGTTATAGATTCCGATGATTCACTTCAGGTTTACTGTATCCCTCTGATACTCTTACTGACGATGAAACACAGAAATTGCATCGATATTAAATACAAAAGGCACAGTGCCGACTTAAGTACAAGAAGACTGACTCTTCTTACAGTCTATGTTTTGAACCATTCCTGTGACACTAGTTATAGATTCCGAAGCTTCACTTCAGGTTTACTGTGTCCTTTGGACCTTCTTATTGACGATGAAACACAGAAATTGCATCAGAATCAAAAAGAAAAGGCACAATGCCGAAATAAGTACAGTAAGTCTGACTCTTCTTGCTGTGTATGTTTTGAACCATTCCTGTGACGCTAGTTATAGATTCCGATGCTTCACTTCAGGTTTACTGTATCCCTCTGACCTTCTTATTGACGACGAAACACAGAAATTGCATCGGAATGAAATAGAAAAGGCACAATGCGTACTTAAGTACAAGAAGAATGACTCTTCTTACTGTCAATGTTTTGAGCAATTCCTGCGACACTGGTTATAGATTACGTTGCTTCACTTCAGGTTTACTGTATCCCTCGGACCTTTTTATCGGCGAAGAAACAGAAATAGCATCGGAATTAAATGCAAACGGCACAGTGCCGACTTAAGTACAAGAAGACTGACTCTTCTTACTGACTATGTTGTGAACATTTCCAGTGAGACCAGTTTTAGATTCCGATGCTTCACTACACGGTTACTGTATCCCTTGGACCATCTTATTGTCGATGAAACACAGAAATTGCTTCGGAATTGAATACAAAAGGCACAAAGCCGACTTATGTATAAGAAGACTGATTCTTCTTACTGACTATGATTTGAACATTTCCTGTGAGACCAGTTTTAGATTCCGATGCTTCACTATATGTTTACTGTATCCCTTGGACCTTCTTATTGACGATGAAACACAGATATTCCATCGGAATTAAATACAAAATACACAAGGCCGACTTAGGTACAAGAAGACTGACTCTTCTTACTGTCTATGTTTTGAACCATTCCTGTGACACTAGTTATAGATTCCGATGCTTCACTTCAGGTTTACTGTATCCCTCTGACATTCGTATTGAGGATGAAACACAGAAATTGCATCGGAATTTAATACAAAAGGCACAATGCCGACTTAAGTACAAGAAGACTGACTCTTCTGACTGTCTATGTTTTGAACCATTCCTGTGACACTAGTTATAGATTCCGATGCATCACTTCAGGTTTAGTGTATTCGTCTGACCTTCTTATTGACGATGAAACACAGAAATTGCATCGGAATTAAATACAAAGGGCACAATGCAGACTTAGGTACAAGAAGACTGACTCTTCTTACTGTCTATGTTTTGAACCTTTTCTGTGACACTAGTTATAGATTCCGATGCTTCACTTCATGTTTACTGTATCCCTTGGACCTTCATATTGACGACTAAACACAGAAATTTAATCGGAATTAAATACAAATTCACAATGCCGTCTTAAGCACAAGAAGACTGACTCTCCCGTGTCTATGTTTTCAACCATTCCTGTGACACTAGATAAAGATTCCAACGCTTCACTTCAGGTTTACTGTATCCCTTGTACCTCCGTATTGACGACGAAACACAGAAATTGCAGCGGAATTAAATAGAAAAGGCACAATGCCGACTTAAGTACAAGAAGACTGACTCTTCCAACTGTCTATGTTTTGAACCATTCCTGTGATACTAGTTATAGATTCCGATGCTTCACTTCAGCTTTACTGTATCCCTCTGACATTCGTATTGACGATGAAACACAGAAATTGCATCGGAATTAAATACAAATGCACAATGCCGACTTAAGTACAAGAAGACTGACTTTTCTTACTGTCTATGCTTTGAACCATTCCTGTGACACTAGTTATAGATTCCGAAGCTTCACTTCAGGTTTACTGTATCCTTTGCACCTTCTTATTGAGGATGAAGCACAGAATTTGCATCGGAATTAAATACAAAAGGCACAATGCCGACTTAAGTACAAGAAGACTGACTCTTCTTACTGTCTATGTTTTGAGCAATTCCTGTGACACTAGTTATAGAATCCAATGCATCACTTCAGGTTTACTGTATACCTTGGACCTTCTTATCGACGATGAAACACAGAAATTGCATCGCAATTAAATACAAAAGGCACAATGCCGACTTAAGTACAAGAAGACTGACTCTTCTTTGTCCCTATGTTTTTAACCATTCCTGTGACAGTAGTTATAGATTCCGATGCTTCAGTTCAGGTTTACTGTATCCCTTGGACCTTCTTATCGACGATGAAACACAGAAATAGCATCGGAATTAAATACAAAAGGCACAATGCCGACTTAAGTACAAGAAGAGTGACTCTTCTTTCTCTCTATGTGTTGAACCATTCCTGTGACACTAGTTAAAGATTCCGATGCTTCACTTCAGGCTTACTGTATCCCTCTGACATTCTTATTGACAATGAAATACAGAAATTGCATCGGAATTAAATACAAAAGGCACAATGCCGACTCTAATACAAGATGACTGGCTCTTCTTACTCTCTATGTTTTGAACTTTTCCTGTGAGACCGGTTTTAGATTCCGATGCTTCACTTCAGGTTTACTGTATCCCTTGGACCTTCTTATTGACGACGAAACACAGAAATTGCATCAGCATTAAATAGAAAAGGCACAATGCTGACTTAAGTACAAGAAGGCTGACTCATCCAACTGTCTATGTTTTGGAAAATTCCTGTGACACTAGTTATAGATTCCGATGCTTCACTTCAGGTTTAGTGTATCCCTCTGACACTCTTCCTGACGATGAAACACAGAAATTGCATCGGAATTAAATACAACAGGTACAGTGCCGACTTAAGTACAAGAAGACTGACTCTTCTTACTGTCTATGTTTTGAACCATTCCTGTGACACTAATTATAGATTCCGAAGCTTCACTTCAGGTTTACTGTGTCCTTTGGTCCTTCTTATTGACGACGAAACACAGAAATTGCATCGGAATCAAAAAGAAAAGGCACAATGCCGACATAAGTACAAGAAGACTGACTCTTCCTAGTGTCTATGTTTTGAACCGTTCTTGTGACACTAGTTATAGTTTCCGATGCTTCACTTCCGGTTTACTGTGTCCCTCTGACATTCTTATTGTCGATGAAACACAGAAGTTGCATCGGAATTAGATAGAAAAGGCACAATGCCGTTGTAAGTACAAGAAGACTGACTCTGCTTACAACTATGTTTTGAAAAATTCCTGTAACAATAGTTATAGATTGCGATGCTTCACTTCAAATTTACTGTATCCCTTGGACCTTCTTATTGACGATGAAACACAGAAATTTCTTCAGAATTAAATACAAAAGGCACAAAGCCTACATAAGTGTAACAAGAATGACTCTTCTTACTGACTATGATTTGGAAATTTCCTGTGAGCCCAGTTTTAGAGTCCGATGCTTCACTATAAGTGTACTGTATCCCTTGTACCTTCCTATTGACGATGAAACACAGAAATTGCATCGGAATTAAATACAAAAGGCACAAGGCCGACTGAAGTACAAGAAGACTGACTATTCTTACTGTCTATATTTTCAACCATTCCTGTGACACTAGTTATAGATTACGATGCATCACTTGAGATTTACTGTATCCCTTGGACCATGTTATTGACGATGAAACACAGAAATTGCATCGGAATTAAATACAAAAGGCACAATGTCGACTTAAGTACAAGAAGACTGACACTTCCGACTGTCTATGCTTTGAACCATTCCTGTGACACTAGTTATAGATTCCGATGCATCACTTCAGGTTTACTGTATCCGTTGGACCTTCGTATTGACGATGAAACACAGAAATTGCATCGGAATTAAATACAAAAGGCACAATGCCGACTTAAGTACAAGAGGACTGACTCTTCTTACTGTCTATGTTTTGAACCATTCCTGTGACACTAGTTATAGATTTCGAAGCTTCACTTCAGGTTTACTGTATCCTTTGGACCTTCTTATTGACGATGAAACACAGAATTTGCATCTGAATTATATAAAAAAAACACAATGCCGACTGAAGTACAAGAAGAATGACTCTTCTTACTGTCTATGTTTTGAGCAATTCCTGTGACACTAGTTATAGATTACGTTGCTTCACTTCAGGTTTACTGTATCCCTTGGACCTTCTTATCGACGATGAAACAGAAATAGCATCGGAATTTAATACAAAAGGCACAATGCCGACTTAAGTACAAGAAGGCTGACTCTTCCAACTGTCGATGCTTTAAAAAATTCGTGTGACACTAGTTATAGATTCCGATGCTCCACTTCAGGTTTACTGTATCCCTTGGACCTTCTTATCGACGATGAAACACAGAAATTGCATCGGAATTAAATACAAAAGGTACAAGCCGACTTAAGTACAAGAAGACTGACTCTTCTTACTGTCTATGTTTTGAACCATTCCTGTGACACTAGTTATAGATTCTGAAGCTTCACTTCAGGTTTACTGTATCCCTGTGACCTTCTTATTGTCGACGAAACACAGAAATTACATCGGAATTAATTAGAAAAGGCAATATGCCGACTTAAGTACAAGAAGACTGACTCTTCCAACTGTCTATGATTTGAGAAATTCCTGTGACACTAGTTATAGATTCCGACGCTCCACTTCATGTTTACTGTATCCCTTGGACCTTCTTATCGACGATGAAACACAGAAATAGCATCGGAATTAAATACATAAGGCACAATGCCGACTTAAGTACAAGAAGACTGACTCTTCTTACTGTCTATGTTTTGAACCATTCCTGTGACACTAGTTATCCATTCTGAAGCTTCACTTAAGGTTTACTGTATCCTTTGGACCTTCTTATTGACGATGAAACACAGAATTTGCATCTGAATTATATAAAATAGGCACAATGCCGACTTAAGTACAAGAAGAATGACTCTTCTTACTGTCTATATTTTTAGCAATTCCAGTGACACTAGTTATAGATTACGTTGCTTCACTTCAGGTTTACTCTATACCTTGGACCTTCTTATCGACGATGAAACACAGAAATAGCATCGCAATTAGATACAAAAGGCACAATGCCGACTTAAGTACAAGAAGAGTGACTCTTCTTTCTCCCTATGCTTTGAACCATTCCTGTGACAGTAGTTATAGATTCCGATGCTTCAGTTCAGGTTTACTGTATCCCTTGGACCTTCTAATCGACGATGAAGCACAGAAATAGCATCGGAATTAAATACAAAAGGCACAATGCCGACTCTAATTCAAGATGACTGGCTCTTCTTACTCTCTATGTTTTGAACCTTTCCTGTGAGACCGGTTTTAGATTCCCATGCTTCACTTCAGGTTTACTGTATCCCTTGGACCTTCTTATTGACGACGAAACACAGAAATTGCATCAGCATTAAATAGAAAAGGCACAATGCCGACTTAAGTACAAGAAGAATGACACTTCTTACTGTCTATGTTTTGAGCAATTCCAGTGACACTAGTTATAGATTACGTTGCTTCACTTCAGGTTTACTGTATCCTTTGGACCTTCTTATTGACGATGAAACACAGAATTTGCATCTGAATTATATAAAAAAGGCACAATGCCGACTTAAGTACAAGACGAATGACTCTTCTAACTGTCTATGTTTTGAGCAATTCCTGTGACACTAGTTATAGATTCTGAAGCTTCAGTTCAGGATTACTGTATCCCTCTGACATTCTCATTGACGATGAAACACAGAAATTGCATTGGAATTAAATGCAAACGGCACAGTGCCGGCTTAAGTACAAGAAGACTGACTCTTCTTACTTATTATGTTGTGAACATTTCCAGTGAGACCAGTTTTAGATTCCGATGCTTCACTATACGTTTACTGTATCCCTTGGACCTTCGTATTCACGATGAAACACAGAAATTCCATCGGAATTAAATACAAAAGGCACAATGCCGACTTAAGTACAAGAAGACTGACTCTTCTTGCTGTGTGTGTTTTGAACCATTCCTGTGACACTAGTTATAAGTTCCGATGCTTCACTTCAGGTTTACTGTATCCGTCTAACCCTCTTATTGACGACGTAACACAGAAATTGCATCGGAATTAAATAGAAAAGGCACAATGCTGACTTAAGTACAAGAAGACTGACTCATACAACTGTCTATGATTTGAAAAATTCCTGTGACACTAGTTATAGATTCCGATGATTCACTTCAGGTTTACTGTATCCCTCTGATACTCTTACTGACGATGAAACACAGAAATTGCATCGGAATTAAATACAAAAGGCACAGTGCCGACTTAAGTACAAGAAGACTGATTCTTCTTACAGTCTATGTTTTGAACCATTCCTGTGACACTAGTTATAGATTCCGAAGCTTCACTTCAGGTTTACTGTGTCCTTTGGACCTTCTTATTGACGATGAAACACAGAAATTGCATCAGAATCAAAAAGAAAAGGCACAATGCCGAAATAAGTACAGTAAGTCTGACTCTTCTTGCTGTGTATGTTTTGAACCATTCCTGTGACGCTAGTAATGGATTCCGATGCTTCACTTCAGGTTTACTGTATCCCTCTGACCTTCTTATTGACGACGAAACACAGAAATTGCATCGGAATGAAATAGAAAAGGCACAATGCGTACTTAAGTACAAGAAGAATGACTCTTCTTACTGTCAATGTTTTGAGCAATTCCTGCGACACTGGTTATAGATTACGTTGCTTCACTTCAGGTTTACTGTATCCCTCGGACCTTTTTATCGGCGATGAAACAGAAATAGCATCGGAATTAAATGCAAACGGCACAGTGCCGACTTAAGTACAAGAAGACTGACTCTTCTTACTGACTATGTTGTGAACATTTCCAGTGAGACCAGTTTTAGATTCCGATGCTTCACTACACGGTTACTGTATCCCTTGGACCATCTTATTGTCGATGAAACACAGAAATTGCTTCGGAATTGAATACAAAAGGCACAAAGCCGACTTATGTATAAGAAGACTGATTCTTCTTACTGACTATGATTTGAACATTTCCAGTGAGACCAGTTTTAGATTCCGATGCTTCACTATATGTTTACTGTATCCCTTGGACCTTCTTATTGACGATGAAACACAGATATTCCATCGGAATTAAGTACAAAATACACAAGGCCGACTTAGGTACAAGAAGACTGACTCTTCTTACTGTCTATGTTTTGAACCATTCCTGTGACACTAGTTATAGATTCCGATGATTCACTTCAGGTTTACTGTATCCCTCTGACATTCGTATTGACGATGAAACACAGAAATTGCATCGGAAATTAATACAAAAGGCACAATGCCGACTTAAGTACAAGAAGACTGACTCTTCTGACTGTCTATGTTTTGAACCATTCCTGTGACACTAGTTATAGATTCCGATGCTTCACTTCAGGTTTACTGTATCCCTCTGACATTCTTATTGACAATGAAATACAGAAATTGCATCGGAATTAAATACAAAAGGCACAATGCCGACTCTAATACAAGATGACTGGCTCTTCTTACTCTCTATGTTTTGAACCTTTCCTGTGAGACCGGTTTTAGATTCCGATGCTTCACTTCAGGTTTACTGTATCCCTTGGACCTTCTTATTGACGACGAAACACAGAAATTGCATGAGCATTAAATAGAAAAGGCACAATGCTGACTTAAGTACAAGAAGGCTGACTCATCCGACTGTCTATGTTTTGAAAAATTCCTGTGACACTAGTTATAGATTCCGATGCTTCACTTCAGGTTTACTGTATCCCTCTGACACTCTTCCTGACGATGAAACACAGAAATTGCATCGAAATTAAATACAACAGGTACAGTGAAGACTTAAGTACAAGAAGACTGACTCTTCTTACTGTCTATGTTTTGAACCATTCCTGTGACACTAATTATAGATTCCGAAGCTTCACTTCAGGTTTACTGTGTCCTTTGGTCCTTCTTATTGACGACGAAACACAGAAGATGCATCGGAATCAAAAAGAAAAGGCACAATGCCGACTTAAGTACAAGAAGACTGACTCTTCCTAGTGTCTATGTTTTGAACCGTTCTTGTGACACTAGTTATAGTTTCCGATGCTTCACTTCCGGTTTACTGTGTCCCTCTGACATTCTTATTGTCGATGAAACACAGAAGTTGCATCGGAATTAGATAGAAAAAGCACAATGCCGTTGTAAGTACAAGAAGACTGACTCTGCTTACAACTATGTTTTGAAAAATTCCTGTAACAATAGTTATAGATTGCGATGCTTCACTTCAAATTTACTGTATCCCTTGGACCTTCTTATTGACGATGAAACACAGAAATTGCTTCAGAATTAAATACAAAAGGCACAAAGCCTACATATGTGTAACAAGAATGACTCTTCTTACTGACTATGATTTGAAAATTTCCTGTGAGCCCAGTTTTAGAGTCCGATGCTTCACTATAAGTGTACTGTATCCCTTGTACCTTCCTATTGACGATGAAACACAGAAATTGCATCGGAATTAAATACAAAAGGCACAAGGCCGACTGAAGTACAAGAAGACTGACTATTCTTACTGTCTATATTTTCAACCATTCCTGTGACACTAGTTATAGATTACGATGCATCACTTGAGATTTACTGTATCCCTTGGACCTTGTTATTGACGATGAAACACAGAAATTGCATCGGAATTAAATACAAAAGGCACAATATCGACTTAAGTACAAGAAGACTGACACTTCCGACTGTCTATGATTTGAACCATTCCTGTGACACTAGTTATAGATTCCGATGCATCACTTCAGGTTTACTGTATCCGTTGGACCTTCGTATTGACGATGAAACACAGAAATTGCATCGGAATTAAATACAAAAGGCACAATGCCGACTTAAGTACAAGAGGACTGACTCTTCTTACTGTCTATGTTTTGAACCATTCCTGTGACACTAGTTATAGATTTCGAAGCTTCACTTCAGGTTTACTGTATCCTTTGGACCTTCCTATTGACGATGAAACACAGAATTTGCATCTGAATTATATAAAAAAAACACAATGCCGACTGAAGTACAAGAAGAATGACTCTTCTTACTGTCTATGTTTTGAGCAATTCCTGTGACACTAGTTATAGATTACGTTGCTTCACTTCAGGTTTACTGTATCCCTTGGACCTTCTTATCGACGATGAAACAGAAATAGCATCGGAATTTAATACAAAAGGCACAATGCCGACTTAAGTACAAGAAGGCTGACTCTTCCAACTGTCGATGTTTTGAAAAATTCGTGTGACACTAGTTATAGATTCCGATGCTCCACTTCAGGTTTACTGTATCCCTTGGACCTTCTTATCGACGATGAAACACAGAAATTGCATCGGAATTAAATACAAAAGGCACAATGCCGACTTAAGTACAAGAAGAGTGACTCTTCTTACTGTCTATGATTTGAACCATTCCTGTGACACTAGTTATAGATTCTGAAGCTTCACTTCAGGTTTACTGTATCCCTGTGACCTTCTTATTGTCGACGAAACACAGAAATTACATCGGAATTAATTAGAAAAGGCAATATGCCGACTTAAGTACAAGAAGACTGACTCTTCCAACTGTCTATGTTTTGAGAAATTCCTGTGACACTAGTTATAGATTCCGACGCTCCACTTCACGTTTACTGTATCCCTTGGACCTTCTTATCGACGATGAAACACAGAAATAGCATCGGAATTAAATACATAAGGCACAATGCCGACTTAAGTACAAGAAGACTGACTCTTCTTACTGTCTATGTTTTGAACCATTCCTGTGACACTAGTTATCCATTCTGAAGCTTCACTTAAGGTTTACTGTATCCTTTGGACCTTCTTATTGACGATGAAACGCAGAATTTGCATCTGAATTATATAAAATAGGCACAATGCCGACTTAAGTACAAGAAGAATGACTCTTCTTACTGTCTATGTTTTTAGCAATTCCAGTGACACTAGTTATAGATTACGTTGCTTCACTTCAGGTTTACTCTATACCTTGGACCTTCTTATCGACGATGAAACACAGAAATAGCATCGCAATTAGATACAAAAGGCACAATGCCGACTTAAGTACAAGAAGAGTGACTCTTCTTTCTCCCTATGTTTTGAACCATTCCTGTGACAGTAGTTATAGATTCCGATGCTTCAGTTCAGGTTTACTGTATCCCTTGGACCTTCTAATCGACGATGAAGCACAGAAATAGCATCGGAATTAAATACCAAAGGCACAATGCCGACTTAAGTACAAGAAGAGTGACTCTTCTTTCTCTCTATGTGTTGAACCATTCCTGTGACACTAGTTTAAGATTCCGATGCTTCACTTCAGGTTTACTGTATCCCTCTGACATTCTTATTGACAATGAAACACAGAAATTGCATCGGAATTAAATACAAAAAACACAATGCCGACTCTAATTCAAGATGACTGGCTCTTCTTACTCTCTATGTTTTGAACCTTTCCTGTGAGACCGGTTTTAGATTCCGATGCTTCACTTCAGGTTTACTGTATCCCTTGGACCTTCTTATTGACGACGAAACACAGAAATTGCATCAGCATTAAATAGAAAAGGCACAATGCCGACTTAAGTACAAGAAGAATGACTCTTCTTACTGTCTATGTTTTGAGCAATTCCAGTGACACTAGTTATAGATTACGTGGCTTCACTTCAGGTTTACTGTATCCTTTGGACCTTCTTATTGACGATGAAACACAGAATTTGCATCTGAATTATATAAAAAAGGCACAATGCCGACTTAAGTACAAGACGAATGACTCTTCTAACTGTCTATGTTTTGAGCAAATCCTGTGACACTAGTTATAGATTCTGAAGCTTCAGTTCAGGATTACTGTATCCCTCTGACATTCTCATTGACGATGAAACACAGAAATTGCATTGGAATTAAATGCAAACGGCACAGTGCCGGCTTAAGTACAAGAAGACTGACTCTTCTTACTTATTATGTTGTGAACATTTCCAGTGAGACCAGTTTTAGATTCCGATGCTTCACTATACGTTTACTGTATCCCTTGGACCTTCTTATTGACGATGAATCACAGAAATTGCATCGGAAGTAAATACAAAAGGCACAAGGCCGACTTAGGTACAAGAAGACTGACTCTCATTGCTGTGTATGTTTTGAACCATTCCTGTAGCACTAGTTATAGACTCCGATGCTTCACTTCAGGTTTACTGTATCCCTTGGACCTTGTTATTGACGATGAAACACAGAAATTGCATCTGAATTAAATACAAAACGCACAATGCCGACTTAAGTACAAGAAGACTGACTCTTCCGACTGTCTATGTTTTGAACCATTCCTGTGACACTAGTTATAGATTCCGATGCATTACTTCAGTTTTACTGTATTCCTTGGACCTTCTTATTGACGATGAAACACAGAAATTTCATCGGAATTAAATACGACATGCACAATGCCTACTTAAGTACAAGAAGACTGACTCTTCTAGCTGTGTATGTTTTGAACCATTCCTGTGAAACTAGTTAGAGATTCCGATGCTTCACTCCAGGTTTACTGTATCCCTCTGACCTTCTTATTGACGACGAAATGCAGAAATTGCATCGGAATAAAGTAGAAAAGGCACAATGCCAACTTAAGTACAAGAAGAGTGACTCTTGCTACTGTCTATGTTTTGAACCATTCCTATGACTCTAGTTACAGATTCCGATGCTTCACTTCACGTTTACTTTATTCCTCTTCCACTCTTATTGACTATGAAACACAGAAATCGCGTCGGAATTAAATACAAATGCACAATGCCGACCTAAGCACAGGAAGACTGACTCTTCCGTGTCTATGTTTTCAACCATTCCTGTGTCACTAGATATAGATTCCAATGCTTCACTTTAGGTTTACTGTATCCCTTGTACCTCCGTATTGACGACGAAACACAGAAATTGCATCGGAATTAAATAGAAAAGGCACAATGCCGACTTAAGTACAAGAAGACTGACTCTTCCAACTGTCTATGCTTTGAACTATTCCTGTGACACTAGTTATAGATTCCGATGCTTCAGTTCAGGTTTACTGTATCACTTGGACCTTCTTATCGACGATGAAACACAGAAATCGCATCGGAATTAAATACAAAAGGCACAAAGCTGATTTAAGTACAAGAAGACTGACTCTTCTTTCTCTCTATGTTTTGAACCATTCCTGTGACACTTGTTATAGATTCCGATGCTTCACTTCAGGTTTACTGTATCCCTCTGACATTCTTATTGACAACGAAACACAGAAATTGCATCGGAATTAAATACAAAAGGCACAATGCCGACTCAAATACAAGATGACTGGCTCTTCTTACTCTCTATGTTTTGAACCTTTCCTGTGAGACCGGTTTTAGATTCCGATGCTTCACTTTAGGTTAACTGTATCCCTTGGACCTTCTTATTGACGACGAAACACAGAAATTGCATCAGCATTAAATAGAAAAGGCACAATGCCGACTTAAGTACAAGAAGACTGACTCATCCAACTATCTATGTTTTGAAAAATTCCTGTGACACTAGTTATAGATTCCGATGCTTCACTTCAGGTTTACTGTATCCCTCTGACACTCTTCCTGACGATGAAACACAGAAATTGCATCGGAATTAAATACAAAAGGCACAGTGCCGTCTTAAGTACAAGAAGACTGACTCTTCTTACTGTCTATGTTTTGAACCATTCCTGTGACACTAGTTATAGATTCCGAAGCTTCACTTCAGGTTTACTGTGTCCTTTGGACCTTCTTATTGACGACGAAACAAAGAAATTGCATCGGAATCAAAACGAAATGGCACAATGCCGACATAAGTACAAGAAGACTGACTCTTCCTAGTGTCTATTATTTGAACCGTTCTTGTGACACTAGTTATAGATTCCGATGCTTCACTTCAGGTTTACTGTATCCCTCTGACATTCTTATTGTCGGTGAGACACAGAAACTGCATCGGAATTAGATAGAAAAGGCACAATGCCGTAGTAAGTACAGGAAGACTGACTCTTCTTACAGTCTATGATTTGAAAAATTCCTGTAACAATAGTTATAGATTGCGAGGCATCACTTCAAATTTACTGTATCCCTTGGACCTTCTTATTGACGATGAAACACAGAAATTGCTTCAGAATTAAATACAAAAGGCACAAAGCCTACATAAGTATAACAAGACTAACTCTTCTTACTGACTATGATTTGAACATTTCCTATGAGCCCAGTTTTAGAGTCCGATGCTTCACTATAAGTGTACTGTATCCCTTGTATCTTCCTATTGACGATGAAACACAGAAATTGCATCGGAATTAAATACAAAAGGCACAAGGCCGACTGAAGTACAAGAAGACTGACTATTCTTACTGGCTATGTTTTGAACCATTACTGTGACACTAGTTATAGATTACGATGCTTCACTTGAGATTTACTGTATCCCTTGGACGTTGTTATTGACGATGAAACACAGAAATTGCATCGGAATTAAATACAAAAGGCACAATGTCGAATTAAGTACAAGAAGACTGACACTTCCGTCTGTCTATGCTTTGAACCGTTCCTGTGACACTAGTTATAGATTCCGATGCATCACTTCAGGTTTACTGTATCCGTCTAACCCTCTTATTGACGACGAAACACAGAAATAGCATCGGAATTAAATAGAAAAGGCACAATGCCGACTTAAGTACAAGAAGACTGACTCTTCCTATTGTCTATGTTTTGAACCATTCCTGTGACTCTAGTTATAGATTCCGAAGCTTCACTTCACGTTTACTGTATCCCTCTGACCTTCTTATTGAGAATGAAACACAGAAATTGCATCGGAATGAAATACAAAGGGCACAATGCCGACTTAAGTACAAGAAGACTGACTCTTCTTACTGTCTATGATTTGAACCATTCCTGTGACACTAGTTACAGATTCCGAAGCTTTACTTCAGGTTTACTGTATCCTTTGGACCTTCTTATTGACGATGAAACACAGAATTTGCATCGGAATTAAATACAAAAGGAACAATGCCGACTTAAGTACAAGAAGAGTAAGTCTTCCAACTGTCTATGATTTGAACCATTCCTGTGATACTAGTTATAGATTCCAATGCTTCACTTCAGGTTTACTGTATCCCTCTGACACTCTTATTGACGATGAAACACAGAAATTGCATCGGAATTAAATACAAAAGGCACAATGCCGACTTAAGTACAAGAAGACTGACTCTTCTTACTGTCTATGTTTTGAACCATTCCTGTGACACTAGTTATAGATTCTGAAGCTTCACTTCAGGTTTACTGTATGCTTTGGACCTTCTTATTGAGGATAAAACACAGAATTTGCATCTGAATTATATAAAAAAGGCACAATGCCGACTTAAGTACAAGAAGAATGACTCTTCTTACTGTCTATGTTTTGAGCAATTCCTGTGACACTAGTTATAGATTACGTTGCTTCACTTCAGGTTTACTGTATCCCTTGGACCTTCTTCTCGACGATGAAACAGAAACAGCATCAGAATTTAATACAAAAGGCACAATGCCGGCTTAAGTACAAGAAGACTGACTCTTCTTACCTTCAATGATTTGAACCATTCCTGTGACACTAGTTACAGATTCCGAAGCTTTACTTCAGGTTTACTGTATCCTTTGGACCTTCTTATTGACGATGAAACACAGGATTTGCATCGGAATTAAATACAAAAGGCACAATGCCGACTTAAGTACAATAAGAATGAGTCTTCCAACTGTCTATGTTTTGAACCATTCCTGTGATACTAGTTATGGATTCCGAAGCTTCACTTCAGGTTTACTGTATCCCTCTGACACTCTTATTGACGATGAAACACAGAAATTGCATCAGAATTAAATACAAAAGCACAATGCCGACTTAAGTACAAGAAGACTGACTCTTCTTACTGTCTATGTTTTGAACCTTTCCTGTGACACTAGTTATAGATTCCGAAGCTTCACTTGAGGTTTACTGTATCCTTTGGACCTTCTTATTGACGATGAAACACAGAATTTGCATCTGAATTATATAAAAAAAGGCACAATGCCGACTTAAGTACAAGAAGAATGACTCTTCTTACTGTCTATGCTTTGAGCAATTCCTGTGACACTAGTTATAGATTACGTTGCTTCCCTTCAGGTTTACTGTATCCCTTGGACCTTCTTATCGACGATGAAACAGAAATAGCATCGGAATTTAATACAAAAGGCACAATGCCGACTTAAGCACAAGAAGACTGACTCTTCTTACTCTCTATGATTTGAACTATTCCTGTGACACTAGTTATAGATTCCGATGCTTCGCTTCCGGTTTACTGTATCCCTGTGACCTTCTTATTAACGACGAAACACAGAAATTGCATCGGAATTAAATAGAAAAGGCAAAATGCCGACTTAAGTACAAGAAGACTGACTCTTTCAACTGTCTATGATTTGAAAAATTCCTGTGACACTAGTTACAGATTCCGATGCTCCACTTCAGGTTAACTGTATCCCTTGGACCTTCTTATCGACGATGAAACACAAAAATAGCATCGGAATTAAATACAAAAGTCACAATGCCGACTTAAGTACAAGAAGACTGACTCTTCTTACTGTCAATGTTTTGAACCATTCCTGTGACACTAGTTATAGATTCTGAAGCTTCACTTCAGGTTTACTGTATCCCTTGGACCTTGTTATTGACGATGAAACACAGAAATTGCATCTGAATTAAATACAAAAGGCACAATGCCGACTTAAGTACAAGAAGACTGACTCTTCAGACTGTCTATGTTTTGAACCATTCCTGTGACACTAGTTATAGATTCCGATGCATTACTTCAGTTTTACTGTATCCCTCTGACATTCTCATTGACGATGAAACACAGCAATTGCATTGGAATTAAATGCAAACGGCACAGTGCCGGCTTAAGTACAAGAAGACTGACTCTTCTTACTGATTATGTTGTCAACATTTCCAGTGAGACCAGTTTTAGATTCCGATGCTTCACTATACGTTTACTGTAACCCTTGGACTTTCTTATTGACGATGAAACACAGCAATTGCATCGGAAGTAAATACAAAAGGCACAAGGCCGACTTAGGTACAAGAAGACTGACTCTTATTGCTCTGTATGTTCTGAACCATTCCTGTAACACTAGTTATAGATTCCGATGCTTCACTTCAGGTTTACTGTATCCCTTGGACCTTGTTATTGACGATGAAACACAGAAATTGCATCTGAATTAAATACAAAAGGCACAATGCCGACTTAAGTACAAGAAGACTGACTCTTCAGACTGTCTATGTTTTGAACCATTCCTGTGACACTAGTTATAGATTCCGATGCATTACTTCAGTTTTACTGTATCCCTTGGACCTTTTTACTGACGATGAAACACAGAAATTGCATCGGAATTAAATACAACATGCACAATGCCGACTTAAGTACGAGAAGACTGACTCTTCTAGCTGTGTATGTTTTGAACCACTCCTGTGAAACTAGTTATTGATTCCGATGCTTCACTCCGGGTTTACTGTATCCCTCTGACCTTCTTATTGACGACGAAATGCAGAAATTGCATCGGAATTAAATAGAGAAAGCACAATGCCAACTTAAGTACAAGAAGACTGACCCTTCCTACTGTCTATGTTTTGAACCATTCCTATGACTCTAGTTATAGATTCCGATGCTTCACTTCACGTTTACTTTATCCCTCTGCCACTCTTAATGACTATGAAACACAGAAATTGCATCGGAATTAAATACAAAAGGCACAATGCCGACTTAAGTACGAGAAGACTGACTCTTCTTACTGTCTATGTTTTGAACCATTCCTGTGACACTAGTTACAGATTCCGAAGCATCACTTCAGGTTTACTGTATCCTTTGGACCTTCTTATTGACGATGAAACACAAAATTTGCATCGGAATTAAATACAAAAGGCACAATGCCGACTTAAGTACAAGAAGACTGACTCTTCTTACTGTCTATGATTTGAACCATTCCTGTGACACTAGTTATAGATTCCGATGCTTCGCTTCTGGTTTACTGTATCCCTGTGACCTTCTTATTAACGACGAAACACAGAAATTGCATCGGAATTAAATAGAAAAGGCAAAATGCCGACTTAAGTACAAGAAGACCGACTCTTCCAACTGTCTATGTTTTGAAAAATTCCTGTGACACTAGTTATAGATTCCGATGCTCCACTTCATGTTAACTGTAACCCTTGGACCTTCTTATCGACGATGAAACACAGAAATTGCATCGGAATTAAATACAAAAGGCACAATGCCGACTTAAGTACAAGAAGACTGACTCTTCCGACTGTCTATGTTTTGAACCATTCCTGTGACACTAGTTATAGATTCCGATGCATTACTTCAGTTTTACTGTATCCCTTGGACCTTCTTATTGACGATGAAACACAGAAATTGCATCGGAATAAAATACAACATGCACAATGCCGACTTAAGTACAAGAAGACTGACTCTTCTAGCTGTGTATGTTTTGAACCAGTCCTGTGAAACTAGTTATAGATTCCGATGCTTCACTCCAGGTTTACTGTATCCCTCTGACCTTCTTATTGACGACGATATGCAGAAATTGCTTCGGAATTAAATAGAGAAAGCACAATGCCAACTTAAGTACAAGAAGACTGACCCTTCCTACTGTCTATGCTTTGAACCATTCCTATGACTCTAGTTATAGATTCCGATGCTTCACTTCACGTTTACTTTATCCCTCTGCCACTCTTATTGACTATGAAACACAGAAATTGCATCGGAATTAAATACAAAAGGCACAATGCCGACTTAAGTACAAGAAGACTGACTCATCTTACTGTCTATGTTTTGAACCATTCCTGTGACACTAGTTACAGATTCCGAAGCATCACTTCAGGTTTATTGTATCCTTTGGACCTTCTTATTGACGATGAAACACAAAATTTGCATCGGAATTAAATACAAAAGGCACAATGCCGACTTAAGTACAAGAAGACTGACTCTTCTTACTGTCTATGTTTGAGCAATTCCTGTGACACTAGTTATAGAATCCGATGCTTCGCTTCAGGTTTACTGTATCCCTTGGACCTTCTTATCGACGATGAAACACATAAATAGCATCGGAATTAAATACAAAAGGCACAATGCCGACTTAAGAACAAGAAGACTGTCTCTACTTACTGTCTATGTTTTGAACCATTCCTGTGACACTAGTTATAGATTCCGTTGCTTCACTTCAGGTTTACTGTATGCCTTAGACCATCCTATTGACGACTAAACACAGAAATTGAATAAGGATTAAATACAAAAGGCACAATGCCGACTTAAGTACAAGAAGAATGACCCTTCCTACTGTCTATGTTTTAACCATTCCTGTGACAGTAGTTATAGATTCCGATGCTTCACTACAGGTTTACTGTATCCCTCTGACCTTCTTATTGACGATGAAACACAGAAACTGCATCGGAATCAGATACAAAAGGCAAAATGCCGACTCAAATACAAGATGACTGGCTCTTCTTACGCTCTATGCTTTGAACTTTTCCTGTGAGACGGGTTTTAGATTCCGATGCTTCACTTCGGGTTTACTGTATCCCTTGGACCTTCTTATTGACGATGAAACACAGAAATTGCATCGGAATTAAATAGAAAAGGCCCAATGCAGACATAAGTACAAGAAGACTGACTCTTCTTACTGATTATGTTGTGAACATTTCCAGTGAGACCAGTTTTAGATTCCGATGCTTCACTATACGTTTACTGTTTCCCTTGGACCTTCTTATTGACGATGAAACACAGAAATTGCATCGGAAGTAAATACAAAATGCACAATGCCGACTTAAGTACAAGAAGACTGACTCTTATTGCTGTGTAGGTTTGGAACCGATCCTGTGAAACTAGTTATAAATTCCGATGCTTCACTTCAGGTTTACTGTATCCCTCTGACCTTCTTATTGACGACGAAACACAGAAAATGCATCGGAATTATGTAGAAAAGGCACAAAGCCAACTTAAGTATAAGAAGACTGACTCTTCTTACTGACTATGATTTGAACATTTCCTGGGAGACCAGTATTAGATGCCGATGCTTCACTATATGTTTACTGTATCCCTTGGACCTTCTTATTGTCGATGAAACACAGAAATTGCATCGGAATTAAATACAAAAGTCACAAGGCCGACTTAGGTACAAGAAGACTGACTCTTCTTCTGTCTATGTTTTGAACCATTCCTGTGACACTAGTTATAGATTCCGATGCTTCGCTTCCGGTTTACTGTATCCCTGTGACCTTCTTATTGACGACGAAACACAGGAATTGCATCGGAATTAAATAGAAAAGGCAAAATGCCGACTTAAGTACAAGAAGACTGACTCTTTCAACTGTCTAAGTTTTGAAGAATTCCTGTGACACTAGTTATAGATTCCGATGCTCCACTTCAGGTTTACTGTATCACTTGGACCTTCTTATCGACGATGAAACACAGAAATAGCATCGGAAATAAATACAAAAGGCACAATGCCGACTTAAGTACAAGAAGACTGACTCTTCTTACTGTCAATGTTTTGAACCATTCCTGTGACCCTAGTTATAGATTCTGAAGCTTCACTTCAGCTTTACTGTATATTTTTTACCTTCTTATTGACGATGAAACACAGAATTTGCATCTGAATTATATAAAAAAGGCACAATGCCGACTTAAGTACAAGAAGAATGACTCTTCTTACTGTCTATGTTTTGAACAATTCCTGTGACACTAGTTATAGATTACGTTGCTTCACTTCAGGTTTACTGTATCCCTCGGACCTTCTTTTCGACGATGAAACAGAAATAGCATCGGAATTAAATGCAAACGGCACAGTGCCGACTTAAGTACTAGAAAACTGACTCTTCTTACTGACTATGTTGTGAACATTTGCAGTGAGACCAGTTTTAGATTCCGATGCTTCACTATACGGTTACTGTATCCCTTGGACCATCTTATTGTCGATGAAACACAGATATTGCTTCGGAATTGAATACAAAAGGCACAAAGCCGACTTATGTATAAGAAGACTGACTCTTCTTACTGACTATGATTTGAACATTTCCTGTGAGACCAGTTTTAGATTCCGATGCTTCACTATATGTTTACTGTATCCCTTGGACCTTCTTATTGACGATGAAACACAGAAATTCCATCGGAATTAAATACAAAAGGCATAAGGCCGACTTAGGTACAAGAAGACTGACTCTTCTTACTGTCTATGTTTGAACCATTCCTGTGACACTAGTTATAGATTCCGATGCTTCACTTCAGGTTTACTGTATCCCTCTGACATTCTTATTGACGATGAAACACAGAAAATGCATCGGAATTTAATACAAAAGGCACAATGCTGACTTAAGTACAAGAAGACTGACTCTTCTGACTGTCTATGTTTTGAACCATTCCTGTGACACTAGTTATAGATTCCGATGCATCACTTCAGGTTTACTGTATTCATCTGACTTTCTTATTGACGATGAAACACAGAAATTGCATCGGAATTAAATACAAAGGGCACAATGCCGGCTTAAGTACAAGAAGACTGACTCTTCTTACTGTCTATGCTTTGAACCTTTTCTGTGACACTAGTTATAGATTCTGATGCTTCACTTCAGGTTTACTGTATCCCTTGGACCTTCATATTGACGATGAAACACAGAAATTGCATCGGAATTAAATACAAATGCACAATGCCGACTTAAGCAAAAGAAGACTGACTCTTCCGTGTCTATGTTTTCAACCATTCCTGTGACACTAGATATAGATTCCAATGCTTCACTTCAGGTTTACTGTATCCCTTGTACCTCCGTATTGACGACGAAGCACAGAAATTGCATCGGAATTAAATAGAAAAGGCACAAGCCGACTTAAGTACAAGAAGACTGACCCTTCCAACTGCCTATGTTTTGAACCATTCCTGTGATACTAGTTATAGATTCCGATGCTTCACTTCAGGTTTACTGTATCCCTCTGACACTCTTATTGACGATGAAACACAGAAATTGCATCGGAATTAAATACAAAAGGCACAATGCCGACTTAAGTACAAGAAGACTGACTTTTCATACTCTCTATGTTTTGAACCATTCCTGTGACACTAGTTATAGATTCCGAAGCTTCACTTCAGGTTTACTGTATCCTTTGCTCCTTCTTATTGAGGATGAAGCACAGAATTTGCATCGGAATTAAATACAAAAGGCACAATACCGACTTAAGTACAAGAAGACTGACTCTTGTTACTGTCTATGTTTTAAGCAATTCCTGTGACACTAGTTACAGATTCCGATGCTTCACTTCAGGTTTACTGTATCCCTTGGACCTTCTTATCGACGATGAAACACAGAAATAGCATCGGAATTAAATACAAAAGGCACAATGCCGACTTAAGTACAAGAAGACTGACTCATCTTTCTCCCTATGTTTTGAACCATTCCTGAGACACTAGTTATAGATTCCGATGCTTCAGTTCAGGTTTACTGTATCCCTTGGACATTCTTATCGACGATGAAACACAGAAATAGCATCGGAATTAAATACAAAAGGCACATTGCCGACTTAAGTACAAGAAGACTGACTCTTCTTTCTCTCTATGCTTTGAACCGTTCTTGTGACACTAGTTATAGATTCCGATGCTTCATTTCAGGTTTACTGTGTCCCTCTGACATTCTTATTGTCGATGAAACACAGAAATTCCATCGGAATTAGATTGAAAATGCTCAATGCCGTAGTAAGTACAGGAAGACTGACTATCTTACAGTCTATGTTTTGAAAAATTCCTGTAACAACAGTTATAGATTGCGATGCATCACTTCAAATTTACTGTATCCCTTGGACCTTCTTATTGACGATGAAACACGGAAATTGCTTCAGAATTAAATACAAAAGGCACAAAGCCGACATAAGTATAACAAGACTGACTCTTCTTACTGACTATGATTTGAACATTTCCTGTGAGCCCAGTTTTAGAGTCCGATGCTTCACTATAAGTTTACTGTATCCCTTGTACCTGCCTATTGACGATGAAACACAGAAATTGCATCGGAATTAAATACAAAAGGCACAAGGCCGACTGAAGTACAAGAAGACTGACTATTCTTACTGTCTATGTTTTGAACCATTCCTGTGACACTAGTTATAGATTACGATGCTTCACTTGAGATTTACTGTATCCCTTGGACCTTGTTATTGACGATGAAACACAGAAATTGCATCGGAATTAAATACAAAAGGCACAGTGTCGACTTAAGTACAAGAAGACTGACACTTCAGACTGTCTATGCTTTGAACCATTCCTGTGACACTAGTTAAAGATTCCGATGCATCACTTCAGGTTTACTGTATCCGTTGGACCTTCGTTTTGACGATGAAACACAGAAATTGCATCGGAATTGAATAGAAAATGCACTATTCCGACTTAAGTAAAAGAAGACTGACTCTTCTTACTGTCTATATTTTGAACCATTCCTGTCATACTAGTTATAGATTCCAATGCTTCACTTCAGGTTTACTGTATCCCTCTGACACTCTTATTGACGATGAATCACAGAAATTGCGTCGGAATTAAATACAAAAGGCACAATGCCGACTTACGTACAAGAAGACTGACTCTTCTTACTGTCTATGTTTTTAACCATTCCATTGACACTAGTTATGGATTCCGAAGCTTCACTTCAGGTTTACTGTATCCTTTGGACCTTCTTATTGACGATGAAACACAGAATTTGCATCTGATTTATATGAAAAAGGCACAACGCCGACTTAAGTACAAGAAGAATGACTCTTCTTACTGTCTATGTTTTGAGCAATTCCTGTGACACTAGTTATAGATTACGTTGCTTCACTTCAGGTTTACTGTATCCCTTGGACCTTCTTATCGACGATGAAACAGAAATAGCATCGGATTTTAATACAAAAGGCACAATGCCGACTTAAGTACAAGAAGACTGACTCTTCTTACTCTCTATGTTTTGAACCATTCCTGTGACACTAGTTATGGATTGCGATGCTTCGCTTCAGGTTTACTGTATCCCTGTGTCCTTCGTATTGACGACGAAACACAGAAATTGCATCGGAATTAAATACAAAAGGCACAATGCCGACTTAAGTACAAGAAGACTGCCTCTTCTTACTGTCTATGTTTTGAACCATTCCTGTGACACTAGTTATAGATTCCGAAGCTTCACTTCAGGTTTACTGTATCCTTTGGACCTTCTTATTGACGATGAAACACAGAATTTGCATCTGAATTATATAAAAAAGGCACAATGCCGACTTATGTACAAGAAGAATGACTCTTCTTACTGTCTATGCTTTGAGCAATTCCTGTGACACTAGTTATAGATTACGTTGCTTCACTTCAGGTTTACTCTATCCCTTGGACCTTCTTATCGACGATGAAACAGAAATAGCATCGGAATTTAATACAAAAGGCAGAATGCCGACTTAAGTGCAAGAAGACTGACTCTTCTTACTCTCTATGATTTGAACCATTCCTGTGACACTAGTTGTAGATTCCGATGCTTCGCTTCCGATTTACTGTATCCCTGTGACCTTTTTATTAACGACGAAACACAGAAATTGCAACGGAATTAAATAGAAAAGGCAAAATGCCGACTTAAGTACAAGAAGACTGACACTTCTTACTGTCAATGTTTTGAACCATTCCTGTGACACTAGTTATAGATTCTGAAGCTTCACTTCAGGTTTACTGTATCCCTGTGACATTCTCATTGACGATGAAACACAGATATTGCATTGCAATTAAATGCAAACGGCACAGTGCCGGCTTAAGTACAAGAAGACTGACTCTTCCTACTGATTATGTTGTGAACATTTCCAGTGAGACCAGTTTTAGATTCCAATGCTTCACTATACGTTTGCTGTATCCCTTGGACCTTCTTGTTGACGATGAAACACAGAAATTGCATCAGAAGTAAATACAAATGGCACAAGGCCGACTTAAGTACAAGAAGACTGACTCTTCTTACTGTCAATGTTTTGAACCATTCCTGTGACACTAGTTATAGATTCTGAAGCTTCACTTCAGGTTTCCTGTATCCCTCTGACATTCTCATTGACGATGAAGCACAGCAATTGCATTGGAATTAAATGCAAACGGCACAGTGCCGGCTTAAGTACAAGAAGACTGACTCTTCTTACTGATTATGTTGTCAACATTTCCAGTGAGACCAGTTTTAGATTCCGATGCTTCACTATACGTTTACTGTATCCCTTGGACCTTCTTATTGACGATGAAACACAGAAATTGCATCGGAAGTAAATACAAAAGGCACAAGGCCGACTTAGGTACAAGAAGACTGACTCTTATTGCTGTGTATGTTTTGAACCATTCCTGTAACACTAGTTATAGATTCCGATGCTTCACTTCAGGTTTACTGTATCCCTTGGACCTTGTTATTGACGATGAAACACAGAAATTGCATCTGAATTAAATACAAAAGGCACAATGCCGACTTAAGTACAAGAAGACTGACTCTTCCGACTGTCTATGTTTTGAACCATTCCTGTGACACTAGTTATAGATTCCGATGCATTACTTCAGTTTTACTGTATCCCTTGGACCTTCTTATTCACGATGAAACACAGAAATTGCATCGGAATTAAATACAACATGCACAATGCCGACTTAAGTACAAGAAGACTGACTCTTCTAGCTGTGTATGTTTTGAACCAGTCCTGTGAAATTAGTTATAGATTCCGATGCTTCACTCCAGGTTTACTGTATCCCTCTGACCTTCTTATTGACGACGAAATGCAGAAATTGCTTCGGAATTAAATAGAGAAAGCACAATGCCAACTTAAGTACAAGAAGACTGACTCTTCTTACTGTCTATGCTTTGAGCAATTCCTGTGACACTAGTTATAGATTCCGATGCTTCGCTTCAGGTTTACTGTATCCCTAGGACCTTCTTATCGACGATGAAACACATAAATAGCATCGGAATTAAATACAAAAGGCACAATGCCGACTTAAGTACAAGAAGACTGTCTCTTCTTACTGTCTATGTTTTGAACCATTCCTGTGACACTAGTTATAGATTCCGTTGCTTCCCTTCAGGTTTACTGTATGCCTTAGACCATCCTATTGACGACTAAACACAGAAATTGAATAAGGATTAAATACAAAAGGCACAATGCCGACTTAAGTACAAGAAGACTGACCCTTCCAACTCTCTATGTTTTAACCATTCCTGTGACAGTAGTTATAGATTCCGATGCTTCACTACAGGTTTACTGTATCCCTCTGACCTTCTTATTGACGATGAAACACAGAAACTGCATCGGAATCAAATACAAAAGGCAAAATGCCGACTCAAATACAAGATGACTGGCTCTTCCTACGCTCTATGCTTTGAACTTTTCCTGTGAGACGGGTTTTAGATTCCGATGCTTCACTTCAGGTTTACTGTATCCCTTGGACCTTCTTATTGACGATGAAACACAGAAATTGCATCGGAATTAAATAGAAAAGGCCCAATGCAGACATAAGTACAAGAAGACTGACTCTTCTTACTGATTATGTTGTGAACATTTCCAGTGAGACCAGTTTTAGATTCCGATGCTTCACTATACGTTTACTGTTTCCCTTGGACCTTCTTATTGACGATGAAACACAGAAATTGCATCGGAAGTAAATACAAAATGCACAATGCCGACTTAAGTACAAGAAGACTGACTCTTATTGCTGTGTAGGTTTGGAACCGATCCTGTGAAACTAGTTATAGATTCCGATGCTTCACTTCAGGTTTACTGTATCCCTCTGACCTTCTTATTGACGACGAAACACAGAAAATGCATCGGAATTATGTAGAAAAGGCACAAAGCCAACTTAAGTATAAGAAGACTGACTCTTCTTACTGACTATGATTTGAACATTTCCTGGGAGACCAGTATTAGATGCCGATGCTTCACTATATGTTTACTGTATCCCTTGGACCTTCTTATTGTCGATGAAACACAGAAATTGCATCGGAATTAAATACAAAAGGCACAAGGCCGACTTAGGTACAAGAAGACTGACTCTTCTTCTGTCTATGTTTTGAACCATTCCTGTGACACTAGTTATAGATTCCGATGCTTCGCTTCTGGTTTACTGTATCCCTGTGACCTTCTTATTGACGACGAAACACAGGAATTGCATCGGAATTAAATAGAAAAGGCAAAATGCCGACTTAAGTACAAGAAGACTGACTCTTCCAACTGTCTAAGTTTTGAAGAATTCCTGTGACACTAGTTATAGATTCCGATGCTCCACTTCAGGTTTACTGTATCACTTGGACCTTCTTATCGACGATGAAACACAGAAATAGCATCGGAAACAAATACAAAAGGCACAATGCCGACTTAAGTACAAGAAGACTGACTCTTCTTACTGTCAATGTTTTGAACCATTCCTGTGACCCTAGTTATAGATTCTGAAGCTTCACTTCAGCTTTACTGTATATTTTTTACCTTCATATTGACGATGAAACACAGAATTTGCATCTGAATTATATAAAAAAGGCACAATGCCGACTTAAGTACAAGAAGAATGACTCTTCTTACTGTCTATGTTTTGAACAATTCCTGTGACACTAGTTATAGATTACGTTGCTTCACTTCAGGTTTACTGTATCCCTCGGACCTTCATTTCGACGATGAAACAGAAATAGCATCGGAATTAAATGCAAACGGCACAGTGCCGACTTAAGTACTAGAAGACTGACTCTTCTTACTGACTATGTTGTGAACATTTGCAGTGAGACCAGTTTTAGATTCCGATGCTTCACTATATGTTTACTGTATCCCTTGGACCTTCTTATTGACGATGAAACACAGAAATTCCATCGGAATTAAATACAAAAGGCATAAGGCCGACTTAGGTACAAGAAGACTGCCTCTTCTTACTGTCTATGTTTGAACCATTCCTGTGACACTAGTTATAGATTCCGATGCTTTACTTCAGGTTTACTGTATCCCTCTGACACTCTTATTTACGATGAAACACAGAAATTGCATCGGAATTAAATACAAAAGGCACAATGCCGACTTACGTACAAGAAGACTGACTTTTCGTACTCTCTATGTTTTGAACCATTCCTGTGACACTAGTTATAGATTCCGAAGCTTCACTTCAGGTTTACTGTATCCTTTGCACCTTCTTATTGAGGATGAAGCACAGAAATTGCATCGGAATTAAATACAAAAGGCACAATGCCGACTTAAGTACAAGAAGACTGACTCTTGTTACTGTCTATGTTTTATGCAATTCCTGTGACACTAGTTATAGATTGCGATGCTTCACTTGAGGTTTACTGTATCCCTTGGACCTTCTTATCGACGATGAAACACAGAAATAGCATCGGAATTAAATACAAAAGGCACAATGCCGACTTAAGTACAAGAAGACTGACTCATCTTTCTCCCTATGTTTTGAACCATTCCTGTGACACTAGTTATAGATTCCGATGCTTCAGTTCAGGTTTACTGTATCCCTTGGACATTCTTATCGACGATGAAACACAGAAATAGCATCGGAATTAAATACAAAAGGCACATTGCCGACTTAAGTACAAGAAGACTGACTCTTCTTTCTCTCTATGTTTTGAACCGTTCTTGTGACACTAGTTATAGATTCCGATGCTTCACTTCAGGTTTACTGTGTCCCTCTGACATTCTTATTGTCGATGAAACACAGAAATTCCATCGGAATTAGATTGAAAATGCTCAATGCCGTAGTAAGTACAGGAAGACTGCCTATCTTACAGTCTATGTTTTGAAAAATTCCTGTAACAACAGTTATAGATAGCGATGCATCACTTCAAATTTACTGTATCCCTTGGACCTTCTTATTGACGATGAAACACGGAAATTGCTTCAGAATTAAATACAAAAGGCACAAAGCCGACATAAGTATAACAAGACTGTCTCTTCTTACTGACTATAATTTGAACATTTCCCGTGAGCCCAGTTTTAGAGTTCGATGCTTCACTATAAGTGTACTGTATCCCTTGTACCTTCCTATTGACGATGAAACACAGAAATTGCATCGGAATTAAATACAAAAGGCACAAGGCCGACTGAAGTACAAGAAGACTGACTATTCTTACTGTCTATGTTTTGAACCATTCATGTGACACTAGTTATAGATTACGATGCTTCACTTGAGATTTACTGTATCCCTTGGACCTTGTTATTGACGATGAAACACAGAAATTGCATCGGAATTAAATACAAAAGGCACAGTGTCGACTTAAGTACAAGAAGACTGACACTTCAGACTGTCTATGCTTTGAACCATTCCTGTGACACTAGTTATTGATTCCGATGCATCACTTCAGGTTTACTGTATCCGTTGGACCTTCTTATTGACGATGAAACACAGAATTTGCATCTGATTTATATGAAAAAGGCACAATGCCGACTTAAGTACAAGCAGAATGACTCTTCTTACTGGCTATGTTTTGAGCAATTCCTGTGACACTAGTTATAGATTACGTTGCTTCACTTCAGGTTTACTGTATCCCTTGGACCTTCTTAATGACGACAAAACAGAAATAGCATCGGATTTTAATACAAAAGGCACAATGCCGACTTAAGTACAAGAAGACTGACTCTTCTTACTCTCTATGATTTGAACCATTACTGTGACACTAGTTATGGATTGCGATGCTTCGCTTCAGGTTTACTGTATAACTGTGTCCTTCGTATTGACGACGAAACACAGAAATTGCATCGGAATTAAATAGAAAAGGCAAAATGCCGACTTAAGTACAGGAAGACTGACTCTTCCAACTGTCTATGTTTTGAGAAATTCCTGTGACACTAGTTATAGATTCCGATGCTCCACTTCATGTTTACTGTATCCCTTGGACCTTCTTATCGACGATGAAACACAGAAATTGCATCGGAATTAAATACAAAAGGCACAATGCCGACTTAAGTACAAGAAGACTGCCTCTTCTTACTGCCTATGTTTTGAACCATTCCTGTGACACTAGTTATAGATTCCGAAGCTTCACTTCAGGTTTACTGTATCCTTTGGACCTTCTTATTGACGATGAAACACAGAATTTGCATCTGAATTATATAAAAAAGGCACAATGCCGACTTATGTACAAGAAGAATGACTCTTCTTACTGTCTATGCTTTGAGCAATTCCTGTGACACTAGTTATAGATTACGTTGCTTCACTTCAGGTTTACTCTATCCCTTGGACCTTCTTATCGACGATGAAACAGAAATAGCATCGGAATTTAATACAAAAGGCAGAATGCCGACTTAAGTGCAAGAAGACTGACTCTTCTTACTCTCTATGATTTGAACCATTCCTGTGACACTATTTGTAGATTCCGATGCTTCGCTTCCGATTTACTGTATCCCTGTGACCTTTTTATTAACGACGAAACACAGAAATTGCACCGGAATTAAATAGAAAAGGCAAAATGCCGACTTAAGTACAAGAAGACTGACACTTCTTACTGTCAATGTTTTGAACCATTCCTGTGACACTAGTTATAGATTCTAAAGCTTCACTTCAGGTTTACTGTATCCCTGTGACATTCTCATTGACGATGAAACACAGAAATTGCATTGGAATTAAATGCAAACGGCACAGTGCCGGCTTAAGTACAAGAAGACTGACTCTTCTTACTGATTATGTTGTGAACATTTCCAGTGAGACCAGTTTTAGATTCCAATGCTTCACTATACGTTTGCTGTATCCCTTGGACCTTCTTGTTGACGATGAAACACAGTAATTGCATCGGAAGTAAATACAAATGGCACAAGGCCGACTTAGGTACAAGAAGACTGACTCTTATTGCTGTGTATGTTGTGAACCATTCCTGTAACACTAGTTATAGATTCCGATGCTTCACTACAGGTTTACTGTATCCCTTGGACTTTGATATTGACGATGAAACACAGAAATTGCATCTGAATTAAATACAAAAGGCACAATGCCGACTTAAGTACAAGAAGACTGACTCTTCCGACTGTCTATGTTTTGAACCATTCCTGTGACACTAGTTATAGATTCCGATGCATTACTTCAGTTTTACTGTATCCATTGGACCTTCTTATACGATGCAACACAGAAATTGCATCCGAATTAAATACAACATGCACAATGCTGACTTAAGTACAAGAAGACTGACTCTTCTAGCTGTGTAAGATTTGAACCATTCCTGTAAAACTAGTTATAGATTCCGATGCTTCACTCCAGGTTTACTGTATCCCTCTGACCTTCTTATTGACGACGAAATGCAGAAATTGCATCGGAATTAAATAGAAAAGGCACAATGCCAACTTAAGTACAAGAAGACTGACTATTCCTACTGTCTATGTTTTGAACCATTCCTATGACTCTAGTTATAGATTCCGATACTTCACTTCACGTTTACTTTATTCCTCTGCCACTCTTATTGACTATGAAACACAGAAATTGCATCGGAATTAAATACAAAAGGCACAATGCCTACTTAAGTACAAGAAGACTGACTCTTCTTACTGTCTATGTTTTGAACCACTCCTGTGACACTAGTTACAGATTCCGAAGCATCACTTCAGGTTTACTGTATCCTTTGGACCTTCTTATTGACGATGAAACACAAAAATTGCATCGGAATTAAATACAAAAGGCACAATGCCGACTTAAGTACAAGAAAACTGACTCTTCTTACTGTCTATGATTTGAGCAATTCCTGTGACACTAGTTATAGATTCCGGCGCTTCACTTCAGGTTTACTGTATCCCTCTGACATTCCTCTTGACGATGAAACACAGAAATTGCATCGGAATTAAATAGAAAAGGCACAAGGCCGACTTAAGTACAAGAAGACTGACTCTTCCAACTGTCTATGCTTTGAACCATTCCTGTGATACTAGTTATAGATTCCGATGCTTCACTTCAAGTTTACTGTATCCCTCTGTCACTCTTATTGACGATGAAACACAGAAATTGCATCGGAATTTAATACAAAAGGCACAATGCCGACTTAAGTGCAACAAGACTGACTCTTCTGACTGTCTATGTTTTGAACCATTTGTGTGACATTAGTTATAGATTCCGATGCATCACTTCAGGTCTACTGTATTCGTCTGACCTTCTTATTGACGTTGAAACACAGAAATTGCATCGGAATTAAATACAAAGGGCACAATGCCGACTTAAGTACAAGAAGACTGACTCTTCTTACCGTCTATGATTTGAACCTTTTCTGTGACACTAGTTATAGATTCCGATGCTTCACTTCAGGTTTACTGTATCCCTCTGACATTCTTATTGACGATGAAACACAGAAATTGCATCGGAATTTAATACAAAATGCACAATGCCGACTTAAGTGCAAGAAGACTGACTCTTCTGATTGTCTATGCTTTGAACCATTTGTGTGATACTAGATATAGATTCCGATGCATCACTTCAGGTTCACTGTATTCGTCTGACCTTCTTATTGACGTTGAAACACAGAAATTGCATCGGAATTAAATACAAAGGGCACAATGCCGACTTAAGTACAAGAAGACTGACCCTTTATACTGTCTATGTTTTGAACCTTTTCTGTGAAACTAGTTATAGATTCCGATGCTTCACTTCAGGTTTACTGTATCCCTTGGACCTTCTTATTGACGACGAAACACAGAAATTGCATCGGAATCAAAAAGAAAAGGCACAATGCCGACATAAGTACAAGAAGACTGACTCTTCCGTGTCTATGTTTTCAACCACTCCTGTGACACTAGATATAGATTCCAATGCTTCACTTGAGGTTTACTGTATCCCTTGTACCTTCGTATTGACGACGAAACACAGAAATTGCATCGGAATTATATAGAAAAGGCACAAAGCCGACTTAAGTACAAGAAGACTGACTCTTCCAACTGTCTATGCTTTGAACCATTCCTGTGATACTAGTTATAGATTCCGATGCTTCACTTCAAGTTTACTGAATCCCTCTGACACTCTTATTGACGATGAAACACAGAAATTGCATCGGAATTAAATCCAAAAGTACAATGCCGACTTAAGTACAAGAAGACTGACTTTTCTTACTGTCTATGTTTTGAACCATTCCTGTGACACTAGTTATAGATTCCGAAGCTTCACTTCAGGTTTACTGTATCCTTTGCACCTTCTTATTGAGGATGAAGCACAGAATTTGCATTGGAATTAAATACAAAAGGCTCAATGCCGACTTATGTAGAAAAAGACTGACTCTTCTTACTGTCTATGTTTTGAGCAATTCCTGTGACACTAGTTATAGATTCCGATTCTTCACTTCAGGTTTACTGTATCCCTTGGACCTTCTTATCGACGATGAAACACAGAAATAGCATCGGAATTAAATACAAAAGGCACTATGCCGACTTAAGTATAAGAAGACTGAGTCTTCTTTCTCTCTATGTTTTGAACCATTCCTGTGACACTAGTTATAGATTCCGATGCTGCACTTCAGGTTTACTGTATCCCTCTGACATTCTTATTGACAATGAAACACGGAAATTGCATCGGAATTAAATACAAAAGGCACAATGCCGACTCAAATACAAGATGACTGACTATTCTTACTGTCTATGTTTTGAACCATTCCTGTGACACTAGTTATAGATTACGATGCTTCACTTGAGATTTACTGTATCCCTTGGACCTTGTTATTGACAATGAAACATAGAAATTGCATCGGAGTTAAATACAAAAGGCACCATGTCGACTTAAGTACAAGAAGACTGATACTTCCGACTGTCTATGATTTGAACCATTCCTGTGACACTAGTTATAGATTCCGATGCATCACTTCAGGTTTACTGTATCCGTTGGACCTTCGTATTGACGATGAAACACAGGAGTTGCATCGAGATTAAATACAAAATGCACAATGCCGACTTAAGTACAACAAGACTGACTCTTCTTGCTGTGTATGTTTTGAACCATTCCTGTGACACTAGTTATAGGTTTCGATGCTTCACTTCAGGTTTACTGTATCCGTCTAACCCTCTTATTGACGACGAAACACAGAAACTGCATCGGAATTAAATAGAAAAGGCACAATGCCGACTTAAGTACAAGAAGACTGACTCTTCCTATTGTCTACGCTTTGAACCATTCCTGTGACTCTAGTTATAGATTCCGAAGCTTCACTTCACGTTTACTGTATCCCTTTGAGCTTCTTATTGAGGATGCAACACAGAAATTGCATCGGAATTAAATACAAAGGGCACAATGCCGTCTTAAGTACAAGAAGACTGACTCTTCTTACTGTCTATGATTTGAACCATTCCTGTGACACTAGTTACAGATTCCGAAGCTTTACTTCAGGTTTACTGTATCCTTTGGACCTTCTTATTGACGATGAAACACAGATTTTGCATCTGAATTAAATACAAAAGGCACAATGCCGACTTAAGTAATAGAAGAGTAAGCCTTCCAACTGTCTATGTTTTGAACCATTCCTGTGATACTAGTTATAGATTCCAATGCTTCACTTCAGGTTTACTGTATCCCTCTGACACTCTTACTGACGATGAAACACAGAAATTGCATCGGAATTAAATACAAAAGGCACAACGCCGACTTAAGTACAAGAAGACTGACTCTTCTTACTGTCTACGTATTCAACCATTCCTGTGACACTAATTACAGATTCCGGATCTTCACTTCAGGTTTACTGTATCCTTTGGACCTTCTTATTGGCGATGAAACACAGAATTTGCATCTGAATTATATAAAAAAGGCACAATGCCGACTTAAGTACAAGAAGAATGACTCTTCTTACTGTCTATGTTTGAGCAATTCCTGTGACACTAGTTATAGATTACGTTGCTTCACTTCAGGTTTACTGTATCCCTTGGACCTTCTTATCGACGATGAAACAGAAATAGCATCGGAAATTAATACAAAAGGCACAATGCCGACTTAAGTACAAGAAGGCTGACTCTTCTTACTCTCTATGTTTTGAACCATTCCTGTGACACTAGTTATGGATTGCGATGCTTCGCTTCAGGTTTACTGTATGCCTTTGTCCTTCTTATTGACGACGAAACACAGAAATTGCATCGGAATTAAATAGAAAAGGCAAAATGCCGACTGAAGTACAAGAAGACTGACTCCTCCAACTGTCTATGTTTTGAAAAAATCCTGTGAAACTAGTTATAGATTCCGATGCTCCACTTCAGGCTTACTGTATCCCTTGGACCTTCTTATCGACGATGAAACACAGAATTTGCATCTGAATTATATAAAAAAGGCACAATGCCGACTTAAGTACAAGAAGAATGACTTTTCTAACTGTCTATGTTTTGAGCAATTCCTGTGACACTAGTTATAGATTCCGATGCTTCACTTCACGTTTACTGTATCCCTCTGACCTTCTTATTGAGGATGAAACACGGAAATTGCATCGGAATAAAATACAAAGGGCACAATGCCGACTTTAGTACAAGAAGGCTGACTCTTCTTACCGTCAATGATTTGAACCATTCCTGTGACACTAGTTACAGATTCCGAAGCTTTATTTCAGGTTTACTGTTTATTTTGGACCTTCTTATCGACGATGAAACACAAATAGCATAGGAATTTAATACAAAAGGCACAATGCCGACTTAAGTACAAGAAGACTGACTCTTCCAACTGTCTATGTTTTGAAAAATTCCTGTGACACTAGTTATAGATTCCGATGCTCCACTTCAGGTTAACTGTATCCCTTGGTCCTTCTTATCGACGATGAAACACAGAAATAGCATCGGAATTAAATACAAGAGGCACAATGCCGACTTAAGTACAAGAAGACTGACTCTTCTTACTGTCAATGTTTTGAACCATTCCTGTGACACTAGTTATAGATTCTGAAGCTTCACTTCAGGTTTACTGTATCCCTCTGACATTCTCATTGACGATGAAACACAGAAATTGCATTGGAATTAAATGCAAACGGCACGGTGCCGGCTTAAGGACAAGAAGACTGACTCTTCTTACTGATTATGTTGTGAACATTTCCAATGAGACCAGTTTTAGATTCCGATGCTTCACTATACGTTTACTGTATCCCTTGGACCTTCTTATTGACGATGAAACACAGAAATTGCATCGGAAGTAAATACAAAAGGCACAAGGCCGACTTAAGTACAAGAAGACTGACTCTTCCGCCTGTCTATGTTTTGAACCATTCCTGTGACACTAGTTATAGATTCCGATGCATTACTTCAGTTTTACTGTATCCCTTGGACCTTCTTATTGACGATGAAACACAGAAATTGCATCGGAATTAAATACAACATGCACAATGCCAACTTAAGTACAAGAAGACTGACTCTTCCAGCTGTGTATGTTTTGAACCATTCCTGTGAAACTAGTTATAGATTCCGATGCTTCACCCCAGGTTTACTGTATCCCTTGGACCTTCTTATTGACGATGAAACACAGAATTTGCATCTGAATTATATAAAAATGGCACAATGCCGACTTAAGTACAAGAAGAATGACTCTTCTTACTGTCTATGTTTTGAGCAATTCCTGTCACACTAGTTATAGATTACGTTGCTTCACTTCTGGTTTACTGTATCCCTTGGACCTTATTATCGACGATGAAACAGAAATACCATCGGAATTTAATACAAAAGGCACAATGCCGACTTAAGTACAAGAGGGCTGACCCTTCTTACTCTCTATGTTTTGAACCATTCCTGTGACACTAGTTATGGATTACGATGCTTCGCTTCAGGTTTACTGTATCCCTTTGTCCTTCTTATTGACGACGAAACACAGAAATTGCATCGGAATTAAATAGAAAAGGCAAAAAACGCCTTAAGTACAAGAAGACTGACTCTTCCAACTGTCTATGTTTTGAAAAATTCCTGTGACACTAGTTATAGATTCCGATGCTCCACTTCAGGTTGACTGTATCCCTTGGACCTTTTATCGACGATGAAACACAGAATTTGCATCTGAATTATACAAAAAAGGCACAATGCCGACTTAAGTACAAGAAGAGTGAGGATTCTAACTGTCTATGTTTGAGCAATTCCTGTGACACTAGTTATAGATTCCGATGCTTCACTTCACGTTTACTGTATCCCTCTGACCTTCTTATTGAGGATGAAACACGGAAATTGCATCTAAATGAAATACAAAGGGCACAATGCCGACTTTAGTACAAGAAGGCTGACTCTACTAACCGTCAATGATTTGAACCATTCCTGTGACACTAGTTACAGATTCCGAAGCTTTACTTCAGGTTTACTGTATCCTTTGGACCTTCTTATTGACGATGAAACACAGAATTTGCATCTGAATTATATAAAAAAGGCACAATGCCGTCTTAAGTACAAGAAGAATGACTCTTCATACTGTCTATGCTTTGAGCAATTCCTGTGACACTTGTTATAGATTACGTTGCTTCACTTCCGGTTTACTGTATCCCTTGGACCTTCTTATCGAAGATGAAACACAAATAGCATCGGAATTTAATACAAAAGGCACAATGCCGACTTAAGTACAAGAAGACTGACTCTTCTTACTCTCTATGATTTGAATCATTCCTGTGACACTAGTTATAGATTCCGATGCTTCGCTTCCTGTTTACTGTATCCCTGTGACCTTCTTATTAACGACGAAACACAGAAATTGCATCGGAATTAAATAGAAAAGGCAAAATGCCGACTTAAGTACAAGAATACTGACTCTTCTTACTGTCAATGTTTTGAACCATTCCTGTGACACTAGTTATAGATTCCGATGCATTACTTCAGTTTTACTGTATCCCTTGGTCCTTCTTATTGACGATGAAACACAGAAATTGCATCGGAATTAAATACAAAATGCACAATGCCGACTTAAGTACAAGAAGACTGACTCTTCTAGCTGTGTATGTTTTGAACCATTCCTGTGAAACTAGTTATTGATTCCGATGCTTCACTCCAGGTTTACTGTATCCCTCTGACCTTCTTATTGACGATGAAATGCAGAAATTGCATCGGAATTAAATAGAAAAGGCACAATGCCAACTTAAGTACAAGAAGACTGACTCTTCCTACTGTCTATGTTTTGAACCATTCCTATGACTCTAGTTATAGATTCCGATGCTTCACTTCACGTTTACTTTATCCCTCTGCCACTCTTATTGACTATGAAACACAGAAATTGCATCGGAATTAAATACAAAAGGCACAATGCCGACTTAAGTACAAGAAGACTGACTCTTCCGACTGTCTATGTTTTGAACCATTCCTGTGACACTAGTTATAGATTCCGATGCTTCACTTCTGGTTTACTGTATTCCTTGGACCTTCTAATCGTCGATGAAACACAGAAATAGCATCGGAGTTAAATATAAAAGGCACAATGCCGACTTAAGTACAAGAAGACTGACTCTTCTTACTGTCTTATTTTTGAACCATTCCTGTGACACTAGTTATAGATTCCGATGCTTCACTTCAGGTTTACTGTATCCCTTGGGCCATCTTATTGACGACGAAACACAGAAATTGAATCAGGATTAAATACAAAAGGCACAATTCCGACTTAAGTACAAGAAGACTGACCCATCCTACTGTCTATGTTTTAACCATTCCTGTGACACTAGTTATAGATTCCGATGCTTCACTACAGGTTTACTGTATCCCTCTGACCTTCTTGTTGACGATGAAACACAGAAATTGCATCGGAATTAAATACAAAACGCACAATGCCGACTCAAATACAAGATGACTGGCTCTTCTTACTCTCTATGTTTTGAAATTTTCCTGTGTGACGGGTTTTAGATTCCGATGCTTCACTTCAGGTTTACTGCATCCCATGGACCTTCTTATTGACGACGAAACACAGATATTGCATCGGAATTAAATAGAAAAGGCACAATGCCGACATAAGTACAAGAAGACTGACTCTTCTTACTGACTATGATTTGAACATTTCCTGTGAGACCAGTTTTAAATTCCGATGCTTCACTATATGTTTACTGTATAGCTTTGACCTTCTTGTTGACGATGAAACACAGAAATCGCATCGGAATTAAATACAAAAGGCACAAAGCCGACTTAAGTACATGAAGACCGACTCTGTTTGCTGTGTATGTTTTGAACCATTCCTGTGACATTGGTTGTAGATTCCGATGCTTCACTTCAGGTTTACTGTTTCCCTCTGACCTTCTTATTGACGATGAAACACCGTAATTGCATCGGAATTAAAAACAAAAGGCACAATGCCAACTCATGTACAAGAAGACTGACTCTTCTTACTGTCTATGTTTTGAACCTTTCCTGTGACACTAGATATAGATTCCGATGCTTCACTTCAGGTTTACTGTATCCCTTGGACCTTCTTATTGACGACGAAACACAGAAATTGCATCGGAATTAAATAGAAAGGGCACAATGCACTCTTAAGTACAAGAAGACTGACTCTTCCTACTGCCTATGTTTTGAACCTTTCCTGTGACACTAGTCATAGATTCCGAAGCTCCACTTCAGGTTTTACTGTATCCCTCTGACATTCTTATTGACGATGAAACACATAAATTGCATCGGAATTAAATACAAACGGCACAGTGCCGACTTAAGTACAAGAAGACTGACTCTTCTTACTGACTATTTTGTGAACATTTCCTGTGAGACCACTTTTAGATTCTGATGCTTCACTATATGTTTACTGTATCCCTTGGACCTTCTTATTGAGGATGAAACACAGAAATTACATCGGAATTAAATACAAAAGGCACAAAGCCGACTTAAGTATAAGAAGACTGACTCTTCTTACTGATTATGTTGTGAACATTTCCAGTGAGACCAGTTTTAGATTCCGATGCTTCACTATACGTTTACTGTTTCCCTTGGACCTTCTTATTGACGATGAAACACAGAAATTGCATCGGAAGTAAATACAAAATGCACAATAACGACTTAAGTACAAGAAGACTGACTCTTATTGCTGTGTAGGTTTGGAACCGATCCTGTGAAACTAGTTATAGATTCCGATGCTTCACTTCAGGTTTACTGTATCCCTCTGACCTTCTTATTGACGACGAAACACAGAAAATGCATCGGAATTATGTAGAAAAGGCACAAAGCCAACTTAAGTATAAGAAGACTGACTCTTCTTACTGACTATGATTTGAACATTTCCTGGGAGACCAGTATTAGATGCCGATGCTTCACTATATGTTTACTGTATCCCTTGGACCTTCTTATTGTCGATGAAACACAGAAATTGCATCGGAATTAAATACAAAAGGCACAAGGCCGACTTAGGTACAAGAAGACTG
Organism: Schistocerca piceifrons; assembly: GCF_021461385.2. Classification (NCBI taxonomy): domain Eukaryota; kingdom Metazoa; phylum Arthropoda; class Insecta; order Orthoptera; family Acrididae; genus Schistocerca; species Schistocerca piceifrons. The sequence goes on along the minus strand of NW_025727396.1, from coordinate 4,504,779 downwards.
ACTCTTCTTCTGTCTATGTTTTGAACCATTCCTGTGACACTAGTTATAGATTCCGATGCTTCGCTTCTGGTTTACTGTATCCCTGTGACCTTCTTATTGACGACGAAACACAGGAATTGCATCGGAATTAAATAGAAAAGGCAAAATGCCGACTTAAGTACAAGAAGACTGACTCTTCCACCTGTCTAAGTTTTGAAGAATTCCTGTGACACTAGTTATAGATTCCGATGCTCCACTTCAGGTTTACTGTATCACTTGGACCTTCTTATCGACGATGAAACACAGAAATAGCATCGGAAATAAATACAAAAGGCACAATGCCGACTTAAGTACAAGAAGACTGACTCTTCTTACTGTCAATGTTTTGAACCATTCCTGTGACCCTAGTTATAGATTCTGAAGCTTCACTTCAGCTTTACTGTATATTTTTTACCTTCATATTGACGATGAAACACAGAATTTGCATCTGGATTATATAAAAAAGGCACAATGCCGACTTAAGTACAAGAAGAATGTCTCTTTTTACTGTCTATGTTTTGAACAATTCCTGTGACACTAGTTATAGATTACGTTGCTTCACTTCAGGTTTACTGTATCCCTCGGACCTTCATTTCGACGATGAAACAGAAATAGCATCGGAATTAAATGCAAACGGCACAGTGCCGACTTAAGTACTAGAAGACTGACTCTTCTTACTGACTATGTTGTGAACATTTGCAGTGAGACCAGTTTTAGATTCCGATGCTTCACTATACGGTTACTGTATCCCTTGGACCATCTTATTGTCGACGAAACACAGATATTGCTTCGGAATTGAATACAAAAGGCACAAAGCCGACTTATGTATAAGAAGACTGACTCTTCTTACTGACTATGATTTGAACATTTCCTGTGAGACCAGTTTTAGATTCCGATGCTTCACTATATGTTTACTGTATCCCTTGGACCTTCTTATTGACGATGAAACACAGAAATTCCATCGGAATTAAATACAAAAGGCATAAGGCCGACTTAGGTACAAGAAGACTGCCTCTTCTTACTGTCTATGTTTGAACCATTCCTGTGACACTAGTTATAGATTCCGATGCTTTACTTCAGGTTTACTGTATCCCTCTGACATTCTTATTGACGATGAAACACAGAAAATGCATCGGAATTTAATACAAAAGGCACAATGCCGACTTAAGTACAAGAAGACTGACTCTTCTGACTGTCTATGTTTTGAACCATTCCTGTGACACTAGTTATAGATTCCGATGCATCACTTCAGGTTTACTGTATTCATCTGACTTTCTTATTGACGATGAAACACAGAAATTGCATCGGAATTAAATACAAAGGGCACAATGCCGACTTAAGTACAAGAAGACTGACTCTTCTTACTGTCTATGCTTTGAACCTTTTCTGTGACACTAGTTATAGATTCCGATGCTTCACTTCAGGTTTACTGTATCCCTTGGACCTTCATATTGACGACGAAACACAGAAATTGCATCGGAATTAAATACAAATGCACAATGCCGACTTAAGCAAAAGAAGACTGACTCTTCCGAGTCTATGTTTTCAACCATTCCTGTGACACTAGATATAGATTCCAATGCTTCACTTTAGGTTTACTGTATCCCTTCTACCTCCGTATTGACGACGAAGCACAGAAATTGCATCGGAATTAAATAGAAAAGGCACAAGCCGACTTAAGTACAAGAAGACTGACCCTTCCAACTGCCTATGTTTTGAACCATTCCTGTGATACTAGTTATAGATTCCGATGCTTCACTTCAGGTTTACTGTATCCTTTGCACCTTCTTATTGAGGATGAAGCACAGAAATTGCATCGGAATTAAATACAAAAGGCACAATGCCGACTTAAGTACAAGAAGACTGACTCTTGTTACTGTCTATGTTTTATGCAATTCCTGTGACACTAGTTATAGATTCCGATGCTTCACTTGAGGTTTACTGTACCCCTTGGACCTTCTTATCGACGATGAAACACAGAAATAGCATCGGAATTAAATACAAAAGGCACAATGCCGAGTTAAGTACAAGAAGACTGACTCATCTTTCTCCCTATGTTTTGAACCATTCCTGTGACACTAGTTATAGATTCCGATGCTTCAGTTCAGGTTTACTGTATCCCTTGGACATTCTTATCGACGATGAAACACAGAAATAGCATCGGAATTAAATACAAAAGGCACATTGCCGACTTAAGTACAAGAAGACTGACTCTTCTTTCTCTCTATGTTTTGAACCGTTCTTGTGACACTAGTTATAGATTCCGATGCTTCACTTCAGGTTTACTGTGTCCCTCTGACATTCTTATTGTCGATGAAACACAGAAATTCCATCGGAATTAGATTGAAAATGCTCAATGCCGTAGTAAGTACAGGAAGACTGCCTATCTTACAGTCTATGTTTTGAAAAATTCCTGTAACAACAGTTATAGATAGCGATGCATCACTTCAAATTTACTGTATCCCTTGGACCTTCTTATTGACGATGAAACACGGAAATTGCTTCAGAATTAAATACAAAAGGCACAAAGCCGACATAAGTATAACAAGACTGTCTCTTCTTACTGACTATAATTTGAACATTTCCTGTGAGCCCAGTTTTAGAGTTCGATGCTTCACTATAAGTGTACTGTATCCCTTGTACCTTCCTATTGACGATGAAACACAGAAATTGCATCGGAATTAAATACAAAAGGCACAAGGCCGACTGAAGTACAAGAAGACTGACTATTCTTACTGTCTATGTTTTGAACCATTCATGTGACACTAGTTATAGATTACGATGCTTCACTTGAGATTTACTGTATCCTTTGGACCTTGTTATTGACGATGAAACACAGAAATTGCATCGGAATTAAATACAAAAGGCACAGTGTCGACTTAAGTACAAGAAGACTGACACTTCAGACTGTCTATGCTTTGAACCATTCCTGTGACACTAGTTATAGATTCCGATGCATCACTTCAGGTTTACTGTATCCGTTGGACCTTCTTATTGACGATGAAACACAGAATTTGCATCTGATTTATATGAAAAAGGCACAATGCCGACTTAAGTACAAGCAGAATGACTCTTCTTACTGTCTATGTTTTGAGCAATTCCTGTGACACTAGTTATAGATTACGTTGCTTCACTTCAGGTTTACTGTATCCCTTGGACCTTCTTAATGACGACAAAACAGAAATAGCATCGGATTTTAATACAAAAGGCACAATGCCGACTTAAGTACAAGAAGACTGACTCTTCTTACTCTCTATGTTTTGAACCATTCCTGTGACACTAGTTATGGATTGCGATGCTTCGCTTCAGGTTTACTGTATAACTGTGTCCTTCGTATTGACGACGAAACACAGAAATTGCATCGGAATTAAATAGAAAAGGCAAAATGCCGACTTAAGTACAGGAAGACTGACTCTTCCAACTGTCTATGTTTTGAGAAATTCCTGTGACACTAGTTATAGATTCCGATGCTCCACTTCATGTTTACTGTATCCCTTGGACCTTCTTATCGACGATGAAACACAGAAATTGCATCGGAATTAAATACAAAAGGCACAATGCCGACTTAAGTACAAGAAGACTGCCTTTTCTTACTGCCTATGTTTTGAACCATTCCTGTGACACTAGTTATAGATTCCGAAGCTTCACTTCAGGTTTACTGTATCCTTTGGACCTTCTTATTGACGATGAAACACAGAATTTGCATCTGAATTATATAAAAAAGGCACAATGCCGACTTATGTACAAGAAGAATGACTCTTCTTACTGTCTATGCTTTGAGCAATTCCTGTGACACTAGTTATAGATTACGTTGCTTCACTTCAGGTTTACTCTATCCCTTGGACCTTCTTATCGACGATGAAACAGAAATAGCATCGGAATTTAATACAAAAGGCAGAATGCCGACTTAAGTGCAAGAAGACTGACTCTTCTTACTCTCTATGATTTGAACCATTCCTGTGACACTATTTGTAGATTCCGATGCTTCGCTTCCGATTTACTGTATCCCTGTGACCTTTTTATTAACGACGAAACACAGAAATTGCACCGGAATTAAATAGAAAAGGCAAAATGCCGACTTAAGTACAAGAAGACTGACACTTCTTACTGTCAATGTTTTGAACCATTCCTGTGACACTAGTTATAGATTCTAAAGCTTCACTTCAGGTTTACTGTATCCCTGTGACATTCTCATTGACGATGAAACACAGAAATTGCATTGGAATTAAATGCAAACGGCACAGTGCCGGCTTAAGTACAAGAAGACTGACTCTTTTTACTGATTATGTTGTGAACATTTCCAGTGAGACCAGTTTTAGATTCCAATGCTTCACTATACGTTTGCTGTATCCCTTGGACCTTCTTGTTGACGATGAAACACAGAAATTGCATCGGAAGTAAATACAAATGGCACAAGGCCGACTTAGGTACAAGAAGACTGACTCTTATTGCTGTGTATGTTGTGAACCATTCCTGTAACACTAGTTATAGATTCCGATGCTTCACTACAGGTTTACTGTATCCCTTGGACTTTGATATTGACGATGAAACACAGAAATTGCATCTGAATTAAATACAAAAGGCACAATGCCGACTTAAGTACAAGAAGACTGACTCTTCCGACTGTCTATGTTTTGAACCATTCCTGTGACACTAGTTATAGATTCCGATGCATTACTTCAGTTTTACTGTATCCATTGGACCTTCTTATACGATGCAACACAGAAATTGCATCCGAATTAAATACAACATGCACAATGCTGACTTAAGTACAAGAAGACTGACTCTTCTAGCTGTGTAAGATTTGAACCATTCCTGTAAAACTAGTTATAGATTCCGATGCTTCACTCCAGGTTTACTGTATCCCTCTGACCTTCTTATTGACGACGAAATGCAGAAATTGCATCGGAATTAAATAGAAAAGGCACAATGCCAACTTAAGTACAAGAAGACTGACTATTCCTACTGTCTATGTTTTGAACCATTCCTATGACTCTAGTTATAGATTCCGATACTTCACTTCACGTTTACTTTATTCCTCTGCCACTCTTATTGACTATGAAACACAGAAATTGCATCGGAATTAAATACAAAAGGCACAATGCCTACTTAAGTACAAGAAGACTGACTCTTCTTACTGTCTATGTTTGAACCACTCCTGTGACACTAGTTACAGATTCCGAAGCATCACTTCAGGTTTACTGTATCCTTTGGACCTTCTTATTGACGATGAAACACAAAATTTGCATCGGAATTAAATACAAAAGGCACAATGCCGACTTAAGTACAAGAAAACTGACTCTTCTTACTGTCTATGATTTGAGCAATTCCTGTGACACTAGTTATAGATTCCGGCGCTTCACTTCAGGTTTACTGTATCCCTCTGACATTCCTCTTGACGATGAAACACAGAAATTGCATCGGAATTAAATAGAAAAGGCACAAGGCCGACTTAAGTACAAGAAGACTGACTCTTCCAACTGTCTATGCTTTGAACCATTCCTGTGATACTAGTTATAGATTCCGATGCTTCACTTCAAGTTTACTGTATCCCTCTGTCACTCTTATTGACGATGAAACACAGAAATTGCATCGGAATTTAATACAAAAGGCACAATGCCGACTTAAGTGCAACAAGACTGACTCTTCTGACTGTCTATGTTTTGAACCATTTGTGTGACATTAGTTATAGATTCCGATGCATCACTTCAGGTCTACAGTATTCGTCTGACCTTCTTATTGACGTTGAAACACAGAAATTGCATCGGAATTAAATACAAAGGGCACAATGCCGTCTTAAGTACAAGAAGACTGACTCTTCTTACCGTCTATGATTTGAACCTTTTCTGTGACACTAGTTATAGATTCCGATGCTTCACTTCAGGTTTACTGTATCCCTCTGACATTCTTATTGACGATGAAACACAGAAATTGCATCGGAATTTAATACAAAATGCACAATGCCGACTTAAGTGCAAGAAGACTGACTCTTCTGATTGTCTATGTTTTGAACCATTTGTGTGATACTAGTTATAGATTCCGATGCATCACTTCAGGTTCACTGTATTCGTCTGACCTTCTTATTGACGTTGAAACACAGAAATTGCATCGGAATTAAATACAAAGGGCACAATGCCGACTTAAGTACAAGAAGACTGACCCTTTATACTGTCTATGTTTTGAACCTTTTCTGTGAAACTAGTTATAGATTCCGATGCTTCACTTCAGGTTTACTGTATCCCTTGGACCTTCTTATTGACGACGAAACACAGAAATTGCATCGGAATCAAAAAGAAAAGGCACAATGCCGACATAAGTACAAGAAGACTGACTCTTCCGTGTCTATGTTTTCAACCATTCCTGTGACACTAGATATAGATTCCAATGCTTCACTTGAGGTTTACTGTATCCCTTGTACCTTCGTATTGACGACGAAACACAGAAATTACATCGGAATTAAATAGAAAAGGCACAAGGCCGACTTAAGTACAAGAAGACTGACTCTTCCAACTGTCTATGCTTTGAACCATTCCTGTGATACTAGTTATAGATTCCGATGCTTCACTTCAAGTTTACTGAATCCCTCTGACACTCTTATTGACGATGAAACACAGAAATTGCATCGGAATTAAATCCAAAAGTACAATGCCGACTTAAGTACAAGAAGACTGACTTTTCTTACTGTCTATGTTTTGAACCATTCCTGTGACACTAGTTATAGATTCCGAAGCTTCACTTCAGGTTTACTGTATCCTTTGCACCTTCTTATTGAGGATGAAGCACAGAATTTGCATTGGAATTAAATACAAAAGGCACAATGCCGACTTATGTAGAAAAAGACTGACTCTTCTTACTGTCTATGTTTTGAGCAATTCCTGTGACACTAGTTATAGATTCCGATTCTTCACTTCCGGTTTACTGTATCCCTTGGACCTTCTTATCGACGATGAAACACAGAAATAGCATCGGAATTAAATACAAAAGGCACTATGCCGACTTAAGTATAAGAAGACTGAGTCTTCTTTCTCTCTATGTTTTGAACCATTCCTGTGACACTAGTTATAGATTCCGATGCTGCACTTCAGGTTTACTGTATCCCTCTGACATTCTTATTGACAATGAAACACGGAAATTGCATCGGAATTAAATACAAAAGGCACAATGCCGACTCAAATACAAGATGACTGACTATTCTTACTGTCTATGTTTTGAACCATTCCTGTGACACTAGTTATAGATTACGATGCTTCACTTGAGATTTACTGTATCCCTTGGACCTTGTTATTGACAATGAAACACAGAAATTGCATCGGAGTTAAATACAAAAGGCACAATGTCGACTTAAGTACAAGAAGACTGACACTTCCGACTGTCTATGATTTGAACCATTCCTGTGACACTAGTTATAGATTCCGATGCATCACTTCAGGTTTACTGTATCCGTTGGACCTTCGTATTGACGATGAAACACAGGAGTTGCATCGAGATTAAATACAAAATGCACAATGCCGACTTAAGTACAACAAGACTGACTCTTCTTGCTGTGTATGTTTTGAACCATTCCTGTGACACTAGTTATAGGTTTCGATGCTTCACTTCAGGTTTACTGTATCCGTCTAACCCTCTTTTTGACGACGAAACACAGAAACTGCATCGGAATTAAATAGAAAAGGCACAATGCCGACTTAAGTACAAGAAGACTGACTCTTCCTATTGTCTACGCTTTGAACCATTCCTGTGACTCTAGTTATAGATTCCGAAGCTTCACTTCACGTTTACTGTATCCCTTTGAGCTACTTATTGAGGATGCAACACAGAAATTGCATCGGAATTAAATACAAAGGGCACAATGCCGTCTTAAGTACAAGAAGACTGACTCTTCTTACTGTCTATGATTTGAACCATTCCTGTGACACTAGTTACAGATTCCGAAGCTTTACTTCAGGTTTACTGTATCCTTTGGACCTTCTTATTGACGATGAAACACAGATTTTGCATCTGAATTAAATACAAAAGGCACAATGCCGACTTAAGTAATAGAAGAGTAAGCCTTCCAACTGTCTATGTTTTGAACCATTCCTGTGATACTAGTTATAGATTCCAATGCTTCACTTCAGGTTTACTGTATCCCTCTGACACTCTTACTGACGATGAAACACAGAAATTGCATCGGAATTAAATACAAAAGGCACAACGCCGACTTAAGTACAAGAAGACTGACTCTTCTTACTGTCTACGTATTCAACCATTCCTGTGACACTAATTACAGATTCCGGATCTTCACTTCAGGTTTACTGTATCCTTTGGACCTTCTTATTGGCGATGAAACACAGAATTTGCATCTGAATTATATAAAAAAGGCACAATGCCGACTTAAGTACAAGAAGAATGACTCTTCTTACTGTCTATGTTTGAGCAATTCCTGTGACACTAGTTATAGATTACGTTGCTTCACTTCAGGTTTACTGTATCCCTTGGACCTTCTTATCGACGATGAAACAGAAATAGCATCGGAAATTAATACAAAAGGCACAATGCCGACTTAAGTACAAGAAGGCTGACTCTTCTTACTCTCTATGTTTTGAACCATTCCTGTGACACTAGTTATGGATTGCGATGCTTCGCTTCAGGTTTACTGTATGCCTTTGTCCTTCTTATTGACGACGAAACACAGAAATTGCATCGGAATTAAATAGAAAAGGCAAAATGCCGACTGAAGTACAAGAAGACTGACTCCTCCAACTGTCTATGTTTTGAAAAATTCCTGTGAAACTAGTTATAGATTCCGATGCTCCACTTCAGGCTTACTGTATCCCTTGGACCTTCTTATCGACGATGAAACACAGAATTTGCATCTGAATTATATAAAAAAGGCACAATGCCGACTTAAGTACAAGAATGACTTTTCTAACTGTCTATGTTTTGAGCAATTCCTGTGACACTAGTTATAGATTCCGATGCTTCACTTCACGTTTACTGTATCCCTCTGACCTTCTTATTGAGGATGAAACACGGAAATTGCATCGGAATAAAATACAAAGGGCACAATGCCGACTTTAGTACAAGAAGGCTGACTCTTCTTACCGTCAATGATTTGAACCATTCCTGTGACACTAGTTACAGATTCCGAAGCTTTACTTCAGGTTTACTGTTTATTTTGGACCTTCTTATCGACGATGAAACACAAATAGCATAGGAATTTAATACAAAAGGCACAATGCCGACTTAAGTACAAGAAGACTGACTCTTCCAACTGTCTATGCTTTGAAAAATTCCTGTGACACTAGTTATAGATTCCGATGCTCCACTTCAGGTTAACTGTATCCCTTGGTCCTTCTTATCGACGATGAAACACAGAAATAGCATCGGAATTAAATACAAGAGGCACAATGCCGACTTAAGTACAAGAAGACTGACTCTTCTTACTGTCAATGTTTTGAACCATTCCTGTGACACTAGTTATAGATTCTGAAGCTTCACTTCAGGTTTACTGTATCCCTCTGACATTCTCATTGACGATGAAACACAGAAATTGCATTGGAATTAAATGCAAACGGCACGGTGCCGGCTTAAGGACAAGAAGACTGACTCTTCTTACTGATTATGTTGTGAACATTTCCAATGAGACCAGTTTTAGATTCCGATGCTTCACTATACGTTTACTGTATCCCTTGGACCTTCTTATTGACGATGAAACATAGAAATTGCATCGGAAGTAAATACAAAAGGCACAAGGCCGACTTAAGTACAAGAAGACTGACTCTTCCGCCTGTCTATGTTTTGAACCATTCCTGTGACACTAGTTATAGATTCCGATGCATTACTTCAGTTTTACTGTATCCCTTGGACCTTCTTATTGACGATGAAACACAGAAATTGCATCGGAATTAAATACAACATGCACAATGCCAACTTAAGTACAAGAAGACTGACTCTTCCAGCTGTGTATGTTTTGAACCATTCCTGTGAAACTAGTTATAGATTCCGATGCTTCACCCCAGGTTTACTGTATCCCTAGGACCTTCTTATTGACGATGAAACACAGAATTTGCATCTGAATTATATAAAAATGGCACAATGCCGACTTAAGTACAAGAAGAATGACTCTTCTTACTGTCTATGTTTTGAGCAATTCCTGTCACACTAGTTATAGATTACGTTGCTTCACTTCTGGTTTACTGTATCCCTTGGACCTTATTATCGACGATGAAACAGAAATACCATCGGAATTTAATACAAAATGCACAATGCCGACTTAAGTACAAGAGGGCTGACCCTTCTTACTCTCTATGTTTTGAACCATTCCTGTGACACTAGTTATGGATTACGATGCTTCGCTTCAGGTTTACTGTATCCCTTTGTCCTTCTTATTGACGACGAAACACAGAAATTGCATCGGAATTAAATAGAAAAGGCAAAAAACGACTTAAGTACAAGAAGACTGACTCTTCCAACTGTCTATGTTTTGAAAAATTCCTGTGACACTAGTTATAGATTCCGATGCTCCACTTCAGGTTGACTGTATCCCTTGGACCTTTTATCGACGATGAAACACAGAATTTGCATCTGAATTATACAAAAAAGGCACAATGCCGACTTAAGTACAAGAAGAGTGAGGATTCTAACTGTCTATGTTTGAGCAATTCCTGTGACACTAGTTATAGATTCCGATGCTTCACTTCACGTTTACTGTATCCCTCTGACCTTCTTATTGAGGATGAAACACGGAAATTGCATCTAAATGAAATACAAAGGGCACAATGCCGACTTTAGTACAAGAAGGCTGACTCTACTAACCGTCAATGATTTGAACCATTCCTGTGACACTAGTTACAGATTCCGAAGCTTTACTTCAGGTTTACTGTATCCTTTGGACCTTCTTATTGACGATGAAACACAGAATTTGCATCTGAATTATATAAAAAAGGCACAATGCCGTCTTAAGTACAAGAAGAATGACTCTTCATACTGTCTATGCTTTGAGCAATTCCTGTGACACTTGTTATAGATTACGTTGCTTCGGTTTACTGTATCCCTTGGAGCTTCTTATCGACGATGAAACACAAATAGCATCGGAATTTAATACAAAAGGCACAATGCCGACTTAAGTACAAGAAGACTGACTCTTCTTACTCTCTATGATTTGAATCATTCCTGTGACACTAGTTATAGATTCCGATGCTTCGCTTCCTGTTTACTGTATCCCTGTGACCTTCTTATTAACGACGAAACACAGAAATTGCATCGGAATTAAATAGAAAAGGCAAAATGCCGACTTAAGTACAAGAAGACTGACTCTTCCAACTGCCTATGTTTTGAAAAATTCCTGTGACACTAGTTATAGATTCCGATGCTCCACTTCAGGTTAACTGTATCCTTTGGTCCTTCTTATCGACGATGAAACACAGAAATAGCATCGGAATTAAATACAAAAGGCACATTGCCGACTTAAGTACAAGAATACTGACTCTTCTTACTGTCAATGTTTTGAACCATTCCTGTGACACTAGTTATAGATTCCGATGCATTACTTCAGTTTTACTGTATCCCTTGGTCCTTCTTATTGACGATGAAACACAGAAATTGCATCGGAATTAAATACAAAATGCACAATGCCGACTTAAGTACAAGAAGACTGACTCTTCTAGCTGTGTATGTTTTGAACCATTCCTGTGAAACTAGTTATTGATTCCGATGCTTCACTCCAGGTTTACTGTATCCCTCTGACCTTCTTATTGACGATGAAATGCAGAAATTGCATCGGAATTAAATAGAAAAGGCACAATGCCAACTTAAGTACAAGAAGACTGACTCTTCCTACTGTCTATGTTTTGAACCATTCCTATGACTCTAGTTATAGATTCCGATGCTTCACTTCACGTTTACTTTATCCCTCTGCCACTCTTATTGACTATGAAACACAGAAATTGCATCGGAATTAAATACAAAAGGCACAATGCCGACTTAAGTACAAGAAGACTGACTCTTCCGACTGTCTATGTTTTGAACCATTCCTGTGACACTAGTTATAGATTCCGATGCTTCACTTCTGGTTTACTGTATTCCTTGGACCTTCATATTGACGACGAAACACAGAAATTGAATCAGGATTAAATACAAAAGGCACAATACCGACTAAAGTACAAGAAGACTGACACTTCCTACTGTCTATGTTTTAACCATAACTGTGACACTAGTTATAGACTCCGAAGCTTCACTTCAGGTATACTGTATCCTTTGGACCTTGTTATTGACGATGAAACAAAGAATTTGCATCGGAATTAAATACGAAAGGCACAATGTCTAATTAAGTACAAGAAGACTGACTATTCTTACTGTCTATGTTTTGAGCGATTCCTGTGACAGTAGTTGCAGATTCCGATGCTTGACTTCAGGTTTACTGTATCCCTTGGACCTTCTAATCGTCGATGAAACACAGAAATAGCATCGGAGTTAAATACAAAAGGCACAATGCCGACTTAAGTACAAGAAGACTGACTCTTCTTACTGTCTTATTTTTGAACCATTCCTGTGACACTAGTTATAGATTCCGATGCTTCACTTCAGGTTTACTGTATCCCTTGGGCCATCTTATTGACGACGAAACACAGAAATTGAATCAGGATTAAATACAAAAGGCACAATTCCGACTTAAGTACAAGAAGACTGACCCATCCTACTTTCTATGTTTTAACCATTCCTGTGACACTAGTTATAGATTCCGATGCTTCACTACAGGTTTACTGTATCCCTCTGACCTTCTTGTTGACGATGAAACACAGAAATTGCATCGGAATTAAATACAAAACGCACAATGCCGACTCAAATACAAGATGACTGGCTCTTCTTACTCTCTATGTTTTGAAATTTTCCTGTGAGACGGGTTTTAGATTCCGATGCTTCACTTCAGGTTTACTGCATCCCATGGACCTTCTTATTGACGACGAAACACAGATATTGCATCGGAATTAAATAGAAAAGGCACAATGCCGACATAAGTACAAGAAGACTGACTCTTCTTACTGACTATGATTTGAACATTTCCTGTGAGACCAGTTTTAAATTCCGATGCTTCACAATATGTTTACTGTATCCCTTTGACCTTCTTGTTGACGATGAAACACAGAAATCGCATCGGAATTAAATACAAAAGGCACAAAGCCGACTTAAGTACATGAAGACCGACTCTGTTTGCTGTGTATGTTTTGAACCATTCCTGTGACATTGGTTGTAGATTCCGATGCTTCACTTCAGGTTTACTGTTTCCCTCTGACCTTCTTATTGACGATGAAACACAGTAATTGCATCGGAATTAAAAACAAAAGGCACAATGCCAACTCATGTACAAGAAGACTGACTCTTCTTACTGTCTATGTTTTGAACCTTTCCTGTGACACTAGATATAGATTCCGATGCTTCACTTCAGGTTTACTGTATCCCTTGGACCTTCTTATTGACGACGAAACACAGAAATTGCATCGGAATTAAATTGAAAGGGCACAATGCACTCTTAAGTACAAGAAGACTGACTCTTCCTACTGCCTATGTTTTGAACCTTTCCTGTGACACTAGTCATAGATTCCGAAGCTCCACTTCAGGTTTTACTGTATCCCTCTGACATTCTTATTGACGATGAAACACATAAATTGCATCGGAATTAAATACAAACGGCACAGTGCCGACTTAAGTACAAGAAGACTGACTCTTCTTACTGACTATTTTGTGAACATTTCCTGTGAGACCACTTTTAGATTCTGATGCTTCACTATATGTTTACTGTATCCCTTGGACCTTCTTATTGAGGATGAAACACAGAAATTACATCGGAATTAAATACAAAAGGCACAAAGCCGACTTAAGTATAAGAAGACTGACTCTTCTTACCGACTATGATTTGAACATTTCTTGTGAGACAAGTTTTAGATTCCGATGATTCACTATATGTTTACTGTATCCCTTGGTCCTTCTTATTGACGATGAAACACAGAAATTTCATCGGAATTAAATACAAAAGGCACAATGCCGACTTAAGTACAAGAAGACTGACTCTTCTTACTGTCTATGGTTTGACCCATTCCTGTGACACAAGTTATAGATTGCGAAGCTTCACTTCAGGTTTACTGTATCCTTTGGACCTTCTTATTGACGATGACACAAAGAATTTGCATCGGAATTAAATAGAAAAGGCACAATGTCTACTTAAGTACAAGAAGACTGACTCTTCTTACTGTCTATGTTTTGAGCAATTCCTGTGACACTAGTTGTAGATTCCGATGCTTCACTTCAGGTTTACTGTATCCCTTGGACCTTCTAATCGACGATGAAACACAGAATTAGCATCGGAATTAGAAACAAAAGGCACAATGCCGACTTAAGTACAAGAAGTCTGACTCTTCTTACTGTCTATGTTTTGAACCATTCCTGTTACACTAGTTATAGATTCCGATGCTTCACTTCAGGTTTACTGTATCCCCTGGACCATCTTATAGACGACGAAACACAAAAATTGCACCGGAATTAAAAACAAAAGGCACAAGGCCGACTTAAGTACAAGAAACTGACCCTTCTTAGTGACTATGTTTTGAACCATTCCTGTGACACTAGTTATAGATTCCGATGCTTCACTTCAGGTTTACTGTATCCCTTGGACCCTCGTATTGACGATGAAACACAGAAATTGCATCTGAATTAAATACAAAAGGCACAATGCCGACTTAAGTACAAGAAGACTGACTCTTCCGACTGTCTATGTTTTGAACCATTCCTGTGACTCTAGTTATAGATTCCGATGCTTTACTTCACGTTTACTGTATCCCTCTGACCTTCTTATTGACGATGAAACACTGAAACTGCATCGGAATTAAATACAAAAGGCAAAATGCCGACTCAAATACAAGATGACTGGCTCTTCTTACGCTCTATGCTTTGAACTTTTCCTGTGAGCCGGTTTTTAGATTCCGATGCTTCACTTCAGGTTTTCTGTATCCCTTGGACCTTCTTATTGACGACGAAGCACAGAAATTGCATCGGAATTAAATAGAAAAGGCACAATGCAGACATAAGTACAAGAAGACTGACTCTTCTTACTGACTATGATTTGAACATTTCCTGTGAGACCAGTTTTACATTCCGATGCTTCACTATATGTTTACTGTATCCCATTGACCTTCTTGTTGACGATGAAACACAGAAATTGCATCGGAATTAAATACAAAAGGCACAATGCCGACATAAGTACAAGAAGACTGACTCTTCTTGCTGTGTATGATTCTAACCATTCCTGTGACATTAGTTATAGATTCCGATGCTTCACTTCAGGTTTACTGTATCCCTCTGACCTTGTTATTGACGATGAAACACAGTAATTGCACCGGAATTAAATACAAAAGGCACAATGCCGGCTCATGTACAAGAAGACTGACTCTTCTTACTGTCTATGTTTTGCACCATTCCTGTGGCAGTAGTTATAGATTCCGATGCTTCACTTCAGGTTTTACTGTATCCTTCTGACATTCTTATTGACGATGAAACACAGACATTGCATCGGAATTAAATACAAACGGCACAGTGCCGACTTAAGTACAAGAAAACTGACTCTTCTTACTGACTATGTTGTGAACATATCCTGTGAGACCAGAAAAGATTCCGGTCCTTCACTATACGTTTACTGTATGCCTTGGACCTTGTTATTTACGATGAAACACAGAAATTGCCTCGGAATTAAATACAAAAGGCACAAAGCCGACTTAAGTATTAGAAGACTGACTCTTCTTACTGACTATGATTTGAACGTTTCCTGTGAGACCAGTTTTAGATTCCGATGCTTCACTATATGTTTACTGTATCCCTTGTACCTTCTTATTGACGATGAAACACAGAAATTGCATCGGAATTAAATACAAAAGGCACAAGGGCGACTTAAGTACAAGAAGACTGACTCTTCTTACTGACTATGATTTGAACCATTCCTGTGACACTAGTTATAGATTCCGATGCTTCACTTCAGGTTTACAGTATCCCTTGGACCTTCTTATTGACGACGAAACACAGAAATTGCATCGGAATTAAATAGAAAAGGCACAATGCTGACTTAAATACAAGAAGACTGACTCTTCCAACTGTCTATGTTTTGAACCATTCCTCTGACACTAGTTATAGATTCCGATGCTTCACTTCAGGTTTACTGTATCCCTGTGACACTCTTATTGACGATGATACACAGAAATTGCATCGGAATTAAATACAAGAGGCACAATGCCGACTTAAGTACAAGAAGACTGACTCTTCTTACTGTCTATGTTTTGAACCATTCCTGTGACACTAGTTATAGACTCCGAAGCTTCACTTCAGGTTTACTGTATCCTTTGGACCTTCTTATTGACGATGAAACAAAGAATTTGCATCGGAATTAAATACAAAAGGAACAATGTCTACTTAAGTACAAGAAGACTGACTCTTCTTACTGTCTATGTTTTGAGCAATTCCTGTGACACTAGTTGCAGATTCCGATGCTTGACTTCAGGTTTACTGTATCCCTTGGACCTTCTAATCGTCGATGAAACACAGAAATAGCATCGGAATTAAATACAAACTGCACAATGCCGACATAAGTACAAGAAGTTTGACTCTTCTTGCTGTGTATGATTCTAACCATTCCTGTGACACTAGTTATAGATTCCGATGCTCTACTTCAGGTTTTACTGTATCCCTCTGACATTCTTATTGACGATGAAACACAGAAATTGAATCGGAATTAAATACAAACGGCACAGTGCCGACTTAAGTACAAGAAGACTGACTCTTCTTACGGACTATTTTGTGAACATTTCCTGTGAGACCACTTTTAGATTCTGATGCTTCACTATATGTTTACTGTATCCCTTGGACCTTCTTATTGACGATGAAACACTGAAATTGCATCGGAATTAAATACAAAAGGCACAATGACGACTAAAGTACAAGAAGACTGACTCTTCCGACTGTCTATGTTTTGAACCATACCTGTGACACTAGTTATAGATTCCGATGCTACACTTCTGGTTTACTGTATTCCTTGGACCTTCATATTGACGACGAAACACAGAAATTGAATCAGGATTAAATACAAAAGGGACAATACCGACTAAAGTACAAGAAGACTGACACTTCCTACTGTCTATGTTTTAACCATTCCTGCGACACTAGTTATAGATTCCGATGCTGCACTTCCGGTTTTCCGTATCCCTCTGACCTTCTTATTGACGATGAAACACAGAAATTGCATCGGAATTAAATACAAAAGGCACAATGACGACTCAAATACAAAATGAAAGGCACTTCATACTCTCTATGTTTTGAACCTTTCCTGTGAGACCGGTTTTTGATTCCGATGCTTCACTACAGGTTTACTGTATCCCTGAGTCATTCTTATTGACGACGAAACACAGAAATTGCATCGGCATTACATTGAAAAGGCACAATGCCGACATAAGTACGAGAGAACTGACTCTTCTTACTGACTATGATTTGAACATTTCCTGTGAGACCAGATTTAGATTCCGATGCTTCACTATATGTGTACTGTATCCCTTGGACCTTATTGTTTACGATGAAACACAGAAATTTCATCGGAATTAAATACAAAAGGCACAATGCCGACTTAAGTACAAGAAGACTGACTCTTATTGCTGTGTATGTTTTGAACCATTCCTGTGACACTAGTTATAGATTCCGATGCTTCACTTCAGGTTTACTGTATCCCTCTGACCTTCTTATTGACGATGAAACACAGTAATTGCATCGGAATTAAATACAAAACGCACAATGCCGACTCATGTACAAGAAGACTGACTCTTCTAACTGTCTATGTTTTGAACCTTTCCTGTGACACTAGATATAGATTCCGACGCTTCACTTCAGGTTTACTGTATCCCTTAGACCTTCTTATTGAAGACGAAACACAGAAATTGCATCGCAATTAAATAGAAAAGGCACAATGCCGACTTAAGTACAAGAAGACTGACTCTTCCGACTGTCTATGCCTTGAACCATTTTTTGTGACACTAGTTATAGATTCCGATGCTTCACTTATGGTTTACTGTATCCCTCTGACATTCTTATTGACGATGAAACACAGAAATTGCGTCGGAATTAAATACAAACGGCACAGTGCCGACTTAAGTACAAGAAGACTGACTCTTCCTACTGTCTAAGTATTAACCAATCCTGTGACACTAGTTATAGATTCCGATGCTTCACTTCAGGTTTACTGTATCCCTCTGACCTTCTTATTGACGATGAAACACAGAAATTGCATCGGAATTAAATACAAAAGGCACAAAGCCGACTTAAGTATAAGAAGACTGCCTCTTCTTACTGACTATGATTTGAACATTTCCTGTGAGACCAGTTTTGGATTCCGGTGCTTCACTATATGTTTACTGTATCCCTTGGACCTTCTTATTGACGATGAAACACAGAAATTGTATCACAATTAAATACAAAAGGCACAATGCTGACTTAAGTACAAGAAGACTGACTCTTCTTACTGTCTATGTTTTGAACCATTCCTGTGACACTAGTTATAGATTCCGATGCTTCACTTTAGGTTTACTGTATCCCTTGGACCTTGTTATTGACGATGAAACACAGAAATTGCATCGGAAGTAAATACAAAAAAGTACAATGCCGACTTATGTACAAGAGGACTGACTCTTCCTACTGTCTACGTTTTGAGCAATTCGATTGACACTAGTTATAGATTCTGATGCTTCACTTCAGGTTTACTGTATCCTTTGGACCTTCTTATCGACGATGAAACACAGAAATAGCATCGGAATTAAATACAAAAGGCACAATGCCGACTTAAGTACAAGAAGACTGATTCTTCTTACTGTCTATGTTTTGAACCATTCCTGTGTCACTAGTTATAGGTTCCGATGCTTCACTTCAGGTTTACTGTATGCTTTGGACCTTCTTATTGACGACGAAACACAGAAATTAAATCAGGATTAAATACAAAAGGCACAATGCCGACTTAACTACAAGAAGACAGACACTTCCTACTGTCTATGTATTAACCGTTCCTGTGACACTAAGTATATATTCCGATGTTTCACTTCAGGTTTACTGTATCCCTCTGACCTTCTTATTGACGATGAAACACAGAAATTGCATCGGAATTAAATACAACAGGCACAAGGGCGACTTAAGTACAAGAAGACTGACTCTTCCAAATGTCTATGTTTTGAACCATTCCTGTGACACTAGTTATAGATTCCGATGCTTCACTTCAGGTTTACTGTATCCCTCTGACACTATTATTGACGATGAGGGACAGAAATTGCATCGGAATTAAATACAAGAGGCACAATGCCGACTTAAGTACAAGAAGACTGACTCTTGTTACTGTCTATGTTTTGAACCATTCCTGTGACACTAGTTATAGATTCCGATGCTTCACTTCAGGTTTACTGTATCCCTTGGACCTTGTTATTGACGATGAAACACAGAAATTGCATCGGAAGTAAATACAAAAAAGTACAATGCCGACTCAAGTACAAGAGGACTGACTCTTCCTACTGTCTACGTTTTGAGCAATTCGTTTGACACTAGTTATAGATTCTTATGCTTCACTTCAGGTGTACTGTATTCTTTGGACCTTCTTATCGACGATGAAACACAGAAATAGCATCGGAATTAAATACAAAAGGCACAATGCCGACTTAAGTACAAGAAGACTGATTCTTCTTACTGTCTATGCTTTGAACCATTCCTGTGTCACTAGTTATAAATTCCGATGCTTCACGTCAGGTTTACTGTATGCTTTGGACCTTCTTATTGACGACGAAACACAGAAATTGAATCGGGATTAAATACAAAAGGCACAATGCCGACTTAACTACAAGAAGACAGACTCTTCCTACTGTCTATGAATTAACCATTCCTGTGACACTAAGTATAGATTCCAATGCTTCACTTCAGGTTTACTGTATCCCTCTGACCTTCTTATTGACGATGAAACACAGAAATTGCATCGGAATTAAATACAACTGACACAATGCCGACTTAAGTACAAGAAGACTGACTCTTCCAAATGTGTATGTTTTGAACCATTCCTGTGACACTAGTTATAGATTCCGATGCTTCACTTCAGGTTTACTGTATCACTCTGACACTATTATTGACGATGAAACACAGAAATTGCATCGGAATTAAATACAAGAGGCACAATGCCGACTTAAGTACAAGAAGTCTGACTCTACTTACTGTCTATGTTTTGAACCATTCCTGTGACACTAGTTATAGATTCCGAAGCTTCACTTCAGGTTTACTGTATCCTGTGGACCTTCTTATTGACGATGAAACAAAAAATTTTCATCGGAATTAAATACAAAAGGCACAATGTCTACTTAAGTACAAGAAGACTGACTCTTCTTACTGTCTATGTATTGAGCAATTCCTGTGACACTAGTTGTAGATGCCGATGCTTCACTTCAGGTTTACAGTATCCCTTGGACCTTCTAATCGACGATGAAACACAGAATTAGCATCGGAATTAAATACAAAAGGCACAATGCCAAATTAAGTACAAGAAGACTGACTCTTCTTACTGTCTATGTTTTGAACCATTCCTGTTACACTAGTTATAGATTCCGATGCTTCACTTCAGGTTTACTGTATCCCCTGGACCATCTTATTGACGACGAAACACAGAAATTGCATCGGAATTAAATACAAAAGGCACAAGGCCGACTTAGGTACAAGAAGACTGACTCTTCTTACTGTCTATGCTTTGAACCATTCCTGTGACACTAGTTATAGATTCCGATGCTTCACTTCAGGTTTACTGTATCCCTTGGACCTTGTTATTGACGATGAAACACAGAAATTGCATCTGAATTAAATACAAAAGGCACAATGCCGACTTAAGTACAAGAAGACTGACTCTTCCGAGTGTCTATGTTTTGAACCATTCCTGTGACTCTAGTTATAGATTCCGATGCTTTACTTCACAATTGCTGTATCCCTCTGACCTTCTTATTGACGATGAAACACAGAAACTGCATCGGAATTAAATACAAAAGGCAGAATGCCGACTCAAATGCAAGATGACTGGCTCTTCTTACGCTCTATGCTTTGAACTTTTCCTGTGAGCCGGTTTTTAGATTCCGATGCTTCACTTCAGGTTTACTGTATCCCTTGGACCTTCTTATTGACGACGAACCACAGAAATTGCATAGGAATTAAATAGAAAAGGCACAATGCAGACATAAGTACAAGAAGACTGACTCTCCTTACTGACTATGATTTGAACATTTCCTGTGAGACCAGTTTTACATTCCGGTGCTTCACTATATGTTTACTGTATCCCATTGACCTTCTTGTTGACGATGAAACACAGAAATTGCATCGGAATCAAATACAAAAGGCACAATGCCGACATAAGTACAAGAAGACTGACTCTTCTTGCTGTGTATGGTTCTAACCATTCCTGTGACATTAGTTATAGATTCTGATGCTTCACTTCAGGTTTACTGTATCCTTTGGACCTTCTTATCGACGATGAAACACAGAAATAGCATCGGAATTAAATACAAAAGGCACAATGCCGACTTAAGTACAAGAAGACTGATTCTTCTTACTGTCTATGTTTTGAACCATTCCTGTGTCACTAGTTATAGGTTCCGATGCTTCACTTCAGGTTTACTGTATGCTTTGGACCTTCTTATTGACGACGAAACACAGAAATTAAATCAGGATTAAATACAAAAGGCACAATGCCGACTTAACTACAAGAAGACAGACACTTCCTACTGTCTATGTATTAACCGTTCCTGTGACACTAAGTATATATTCCGATGTTTCACTTCAGGTTTACTGTATCCCTCTGACCTTCTTATTGACGATGAAACACAGAAATTGCATCGGAATTAAATACAACAGGCACAAGGGCGACTTAAGTACAAGAAGACTGACTCTTCCAAATGTCTATGTTTTGAACCATTCCTGTGACACTAGTTATAGATTCCGATGCTTCACTTCAGGTTTACTGTATCCCTCTGACACTATTATTGACGATGAGGGACAGAAATTGCATCGGAATTAAATACAAGAGGCACAATGCCGACTTAAGTACAAGAAGACTGACTCTTGTTACTGTCTATGTTTTGAACCATTCCTGTGACACTAGTTATAGATTCCGATGCTTCACTTCAGGTTTACTGTATCCCTTGGACCTTGTTATTGACGATGAAACACAGAAATTGCATCGGAAGTAAATACAAAAAAGTACAATGCCGACTCAAGTACAAGAGGACTGACTCTTCCTACTGTCTACGTTTTGAGCAATTCGTTTGACACTAGTTATAGAATCTTATGCTTCACTTCAGGTGTACTGTATTCTTTGGACCTTCTTATCGACGATGAAACACAGAAATAGCATCGGAATTAAATACAAAAGGCACAATGCCGACTTAAGTACAAGAAGACTGATTCTTCTTACTGTCTATGCTTTGAACCATTCCTGTGTCACTAGTTATAAATTCCGATGCTTCACGTCAGGTTTACTGTATGCTTTGGACCTTCTTATTGACGACGAAACACAGAAATTGAATCGGGATTAAATACAAAAGGCACAATGCCGACTTAACTACAAGAAGACAGACTCTTCCTACTGTCTATGAATTAACCATTCCTGTGACACTAAGTATAGATTCCAATGCTTCACTTCAGGTTTACTGTATCCCTCTGACCTTCTTATTGACGATGAAACACAGAAATTGCATCGGAATTAAATACAACTGACACAATGCCGACTTAAGTACAAGAAGACTGACTCTTCCAAATGTGTATGTTTTGAACCATTCCTGTGACACTAGTTATAGATTCCGATGCTTCACTTCAGGTTTACTGTATCACTCTGACACTATTATTGACGATGAAACACAGAAATTGCATCGGAATTAAATACAAGAGGCACAATGCCGACTTAAGTACAAGAAGTCTGACTCTACTTACTGTCTATGTTTTGAACCATTCCTGTGACACTAGTTATAGATTCCGAAGCTTCACTTCAGGTTTACTGTATCCTGTGGACCTTCTTATTGACGATGAAACAAAAAATTTTCATCGGAATTAAATACAAAAGGCACAATGTCTACTTAAGTAAGAAGACTGACTCTTCTTACTGTCTATGTATTGAGCAATTCCTGTGACACTAGTTGTAGATTCCGATGCTTCACTTCAGGTTTACAGTATCCCTTGGACCTTCTAATCGACGATGAAACACAGAATTAGCATCGGAATTAAATACAAAAGGCACAATGCCGACTTAAGTACAAGAAGACTGACTCTTCTTACTGTCTATGTTTTGAACCATTCCTGTTACACTAGTTATAGATTCCGATGCTTCACTTCAGGTTTACTGTATCCCCTGGACCATCTTATTGACGACGAAACACAGAAATTGCATCGGAATTAAATACAAAAGGCACAAGGCCGACTTAGGTACAAGAAGACTGACTCTTCTTACTGTCTATGCTTTGAACCATTCCTGTGACACTAGTTATAGATTCCGATGCTTCACTTCAGGTTTACTGTATCCCTTGGACCTTGTTATTGACGATGAAACACAGAAATTGCATCTGAATTAAATACAAACGGCACAATGCCGACTTAAGTACAAGAAGACTGACTCTTCCGAGTGTCTATGTTTTGAACCATTCCTGTGACTCTAGTTAATGATTCCGATGCTTTACTTCACAATTGCTGTATCCCTCTGACCTTCTTATTGACGATGAAACACAGAAACTGCATCGGAATTAAATACAAAAGGCAGTATGCCGACTCAAATGCAAGATGACTGGCTCTTCTTACGCTCTATGCTTTGAACTTTTCCTGTGAGCCGGTTTTTAGATTCCGATGCTTCACTTCAGGTTTACTGTATCCCTTGGACCTTCTTATTGACGACGAACCACAGAAATTGCATAGGAATTAAATAGAAAAGGCACAATGCAGACATAAGTACAAGAAGACTGACTCTCCTTACTGACTATGATTTGAACATTTCCTGTGAGACCAGTTTTACATTCCGGTGCTTCACTATATGTTTACTGTATCCCATTGACCTTCTTGTTGACGATGAAACACAGAAATTGCATCGGAATCAAATACAAAAGGCACAATGCCGACATAAGTACAAGAAGACTGACTCTTCTTGCTGTGTATGGTTCTAACCATTCCTGTGACATTAGTTATAGATTCCGATGCTTCACTTCAGGTTTACTGTATCCCTCTGACCTTCTTATTGACGATGAAACACAGTAATTGCATCGGAATTAAATACAAAAGGCACAATGCCGGCTCATGTACAAGAAGACTGACTCTTCTTACTGTCTATGTTTTGCACCATTCCTGTGGCAGTAGTTATAGATTCCGATGCTTCACTTCAGGTTTTACTGTATCCTTCTGACATTCTTATAGACGATGAAACACAGACATTGCATCGGAATTAAATACAAAAGGCACAAAGCCGACTTAAGTACAAGAAGACTGACTCTTCTTACTGACTATGATTTGAACCATTCCTGTGACACTAGTTATAGATTCCGATGCTTCAGTTCAGGTTTACTGTATCCCTTGGACCTTCTTATTGACGACGAAACACAGAAATTGCATCTGAAATAAATACAAAATGCACAATGCCGACATAAGTACAAGAAGACTGACTCTTCCGTGTTTATGTTTTCAACCATTCCTGTGACACTAGATATTGATTCCGATGCTCCACTTCAGGTTTACTGTATCCCTTGGACCTTCTTATTGACGACGAAACACAGAAATTGCATCGGAATTTAATAGAAAAGGCACAATGCTGACTTAAGTACAAGAAGACTGACTCTTCCAACTGTCTATGTTTTGAACCATTCCTGTGACACTAGTTATAGATTCCGATGCTTCACTTCAGGTTTACTGTATCCCTCTGACACTCTTATTGACGATGAAAAACAGAAATTGCATCGGAATTAAATACAAGAGGCACAATGCCGACTTAAGTACAAGAAGACTGACTCTTCTTACTGTCTATGTTTTGAACCATTCCTGTGACACTAGTTATAGATTCCGAAGCTTCACTTCAGGTTTACTGTATCCTTTGGACCTTCTTATTGACGATGAAACAAAGAATTTGCATCCCAATTAAATACAAATGGCACAATGTCTACTTAAGTACAAGATGACTGGCTCTTCTTACTCTCTATGCTTTGAAACTTTCCTGTGAGACCGGTTTTAGATTTCGATGCTTCACTTCAGGTTTACTGTATCCCTTGGACCTTTTTATTAACGACGAAACACAGAAATTGCATCGGAATTAAATAGAAAAGGCACAATTCTGACTTAAGTACAAGAACACTGACTCTTCCAACAGTCTATGTTTTGAACCATTCCTGTGACACTAGTTATTGATTCCGATGCTTCACTGCAGGTTTACTGTATCCCTCTGACACTCTTATTGACGATGAAACACAGAAATTGCATCGGAATTAAATACAAGAGGCACAATGCCGACTTAAGTACAAGAAGACTGACTCTTGTTACTGTCCATGTTGTGAACCATTCCTGTGACACTAGTTATAGACTCCGAAGCTTCACTTCCGGTTTACTGTATCCTTTGGACCTTCTAATCGTCGATGAAACACAGAAATAGCATCGGAAATAAATACAAAAGGCACAATGCCGACTAAAGTACAAGAAGACTGACACTTCCTACTGTCTATGTTTTAACCATTCCTGCGACACTAGTTATAGATTCCGATGCTGCACTTCCGGTTTACTGTACACCTCTGACCTTCTTATTGACGATGAAACACAGAAATTGCATCCGAATTAAATACAAAAGGCACAATGACGACTCAAATACAAAATGACAGGCACTTCATACTCTCTATGTTTTGAACCTTTCCTGTGAGACCGGTTTTTGATTCTGATGCTTCACTACAGGTTTACTGTATCCCTTGGTCATTCTTATTGACGACGAAACACAGAAATTAAATCGGCATTAAATTGAAAAGGCACAATGCCGACTCATGTACAAGAAGACTGACTCTTCTAACTGTCTATGTTTTGAACCTTTCCTGTGACACTAGATATAGATTCCGACGCTTCACTTCAGGTTTACTGTATCCCTTGGACCTTCTTATTGAAGACGAAACACAGAAATTGCATAGCAATTAAATAGAAAAGGCACAATGCCGACTTAAGTACAAGAAGACTGACTCTTCCTACTGTCTATGTCTTGAACCATTTCTGTGACACTAGTTATAGATTCCGATGCTTCACTTCTGGTTTACTGTATCCATCTGACATTCTTATTGACGATGAAACACAGAAATTGCGTCGGAATTAAATACAAACGGCACAGTGCCGACTTAAGTACAAGAAGACTGACTCTTCCTACTGTCTATGTATTAACCATTCCTGTGACACTAGTTATAGATTCCGATGCTTCACTTCAGGTTTACTGTATCCCTTTGACCTTCTTATTGACGATGAAACACAGAAATTGCATCGGAATTAAATACAACAAGCACAATGGCGACTTAAGTACAAGAAGACTGACTCTTCCAAATGTCTATGTTTTGAACCATTCCTGTGACACTAGTTATAGATTCCGATGCTTCATTTCAGGTTTACTGTATCCCTCTGACACTATTATTGACGATGAAACACAGAAATTGCATCGGAATTAAATACAAGAGGCACAATGCTGACTTAAGTACAAGAAGACTGACTCTTCTTACTGTCTATGTTTTGAACCATTCCTGTGACACTAGTTATAGATTCCGATGCTTCACTTCAGTTTTACTGTATCCCTTGGACCTTGTTATTGACGATGAAACACAGAAATTGCATCGGAAGTAAATACAAAAAAGTACAATGCCGACTTAAGTACAAGAGGACTGATTCTTCCTACTGTCTACGTTTTGAGCAATTCGATTGACACTAGTTATAGATTCTGATGCTTCACTTCAGGATTACTGTATCCTTTGGACCTTCTTATCGACGATGAAGCACAGAAATAGCATCGGAATTAAATACAAAAGGCACAATGAAGACTTAAGTACAAGAAGACTGATTCTTCTTACTGTCTATGTTTTGAACCATTCCTGTGTCACTAGTTATAGATTCCGATGCTTCACTTCAGGTTTACTGTATCCCTCTGACACTATTATTGACGATGAAACACAGAAATTGCATCGGAATTAAATACAAGAGGCACAATGCCGACTTAAGTACAAGAAGACTGACTCTTCTTACTGTCTATGTTTTGAACCATTCCTGTGACACTAGTTATAGATTCCGAAGCTTCACTTCAGGTTTACTGTATCCTTTGGACCTTCTTATTGACGATGAAACAAAGAAATTGCATCGGAATTAAATACAAACGGCACAATGTCTACTTAAGTACAAGAAGACTGACTCTTCTTACTGTCTATGTTTTGAACCATTCCTGTGACACTAGTTGTAGATTCCGATGCTTCACTTCAGGTTTACTGTATCCCTTGGACCTTCTAATCGACGATGAAACACAGAATTAGCATCGGAATTAAATACAAAAGGCACAATGCCGACTTAAGTACAAGAAGACTGACTCTTCTTACTGTCTATGTTTTGAACCATTCCTGTTACACTAGTTATAGATTCCGATGCTTCACTTCAGGTTTACTGTATCCCCTGGACCCTCTTATTGACGACGAAACACAGAAATTGAATCAGGATTAAATACAAAAGGCACAATTCCGACTTAAGTAAAAGAAGACTGACCCTTCCTACTGTCTACGTTTTAACCATTCCTGTGACACTAGCTACAGATTCAGATGCTTCACTACAGGTTTCCTGTATCCCTCTGACCTTCTTGTTGACGATGAAACACAGAAATTGCATCGGAATTAAATACAAAAGGCACAATGCCGACTGAAATACAAGATGACTGGCTCTTCTTACTCTCTGTGTTTTGAACTTTTCCTGTGAGACGGGTTTTAGATTCCGATGCTTCACTTCAGGTTTACTGCATCCCATGGACCTTCTTATTGACGACGAAACACAGAAATTGCATCGGAATTAAATAGAAATGGCACAATGCCGACATAAGTACAAGAAGACTGACTCTTCTTACTGACTATGATTTGAACATTTCCTGTGAGACCAGTTTTACATTCCGATGCTTCACTATATGTTTACTGTATCCCTTTGACCTTCTTGTTGACGATGAAACACGGAAATCGCATCGGAATTAAATACAAAAGGCGCAATGCCGACTTAAGTACAAGAAGACCGACACTGTTTGCTGTGTATGTTTTGAACCATTCCTGTGAAATTGGTTGTAGATTCTGATGCTTCACATCAGGTTTACTGTATCATTCTGACCTTGGTATTGACGATGAAACACAGTAATTGCATCGGAATTAAATACAAAAGGCACAATGCCAACTCATGTACAAGAAGACTGACTGTTCTTACTGTCTATGTTTTGAACCTTTCCTGTGACACTAGATATGGATTCCGATTCTTCACTTCAGGTTTACTGTATCCCTTGGACCTTCTTATTGACGACGAAACACAGAAATTGCATCGGAATTTAATAGAAAGGGCACAACGCAGTCTTAAGTACAAGAAGACAGACTCTTCCTACTGCCTATGTTTTGAACCTTTCCTGTGACACTAGTTATAGATTCCGATGCTCCACTTCAGGTTTTACTGTATCCCTCTGACATTCTTATTGACGATGAAACACAGAAATTGCATCGGAATTAAATACAAACGGCACAGTGCCGACTTAAGTACAAGAAGACTGACTCTTCTTACTGACTATTTTGTGAACATTTCCTGTGAGACCACTTTTAGATTCCGATGCTTCACTATATGTTTACTGTATCCCTTGGACCTTCTTAATGAGGATGAAACACAGAAATTGCATCGGAATTACTTACAAAAGGCACAATGCCGACTCAAATACAAAATGACAGGCTCTTCTTACGCTCTATGTTTTGGACCTTTCCTGTGAGACCGGTTATTGATTCCGATGCTTCACTACAGGTTTACAGTATCCCTTGGTCATTCTTATTGACGACGAAACACAGAAATTGCATCGGCATTCAATTGAAAAGGCACAATGCCGACATAAGTACAAGAGGACTGACTCTTCTTACTGACTATGATTTGAACATTTCCTGTGAGACCAGATTTAGATTCCGAATCTTCACTATATGTTTACTGTATCCCTTGGACCTTCTTGTTTACGATGAGACACAGAAATTTCATCGGAATTAAATACAAAAGGCACAATGCCGACTTAAGTACAAGAAGACTGACTCTTCTTGCTGTGTATGTTTTGAACCATTCCTGTGACACTAGTTATGGATTCCGATGCTTCGCTTTAGGTTTACTGTATCCCTCTGACCATCTTATTGACGATGAAACACAGTAATTGCATCGGAATTAATACAAAAGGCACAATGCCGACTCATGTACAAGAAGACTGACTCTTCTAACTGTCTATGTTTTCATCCTTTCCTGTGACACTACATATAGATTCCGATGCTTCACTTCAGGTTTACTGTATCCCTTGGTCCTTCTTATTGAAGACGAAACACAGAAATTGCATCGCAACTAAATAGATAAGGCACAATGCCGACTTAAGTACAAGAATACTGACTCTTCCTACTGTCTATGTCTTGAACCATTTCTGTGACACTAGTTATAGATTCCGATGCTTCACTTCTGGTTTACTGTATCCCTCTGACATTCTTATAGACGATGAAACACAGAAATTGCGTCGGAATTAAATACAAACGGCACAGTGCCGACTTAAGTACAAGAAGACTGACTCTTCCTACTGTCGATGTATTAACCATTCCTGTGACACTAGTTATAGATTCCGAAGCCTCACTTCAGGTTTACTGTATCCCACTGACCTTCTTATTGACGATGAAACACAGAAATTGCATCGGAATTAAATACAAAAGGCACAAAGCTGACTTAAGTATAAGAAGACTGACTCTTCTTACTGCCTATGATTTGAACATTTCCTGTGAGACCAGTTTTAGATTCCGGTGCTTCAGTATATGTTTACTGTATCCCTTGGACCTTCTTATTGACGATGAAACACAGAAATTGTATCGGAATTAAATACAAAAGGCACAATGCCGACTTAAGTACAAGAAGACTGTCTCTTCTTACTGTCTATGTTTTGAACCATTCCTGTGACACTAGTTATAGATTCCGATGCTTCACTTCAGGTTTACTGTATCCCTCTGACACCCTTATTGGCGACGAAACACAGAAATTGCATCGGAATTAAATACAAAAGGCACAAAGCCGACATAAGTACAAGATGACTGACTCCTCCTACTGTCTATGTTTTGAACCATTCCTGTGACACTAGTTATAGATTCCGAAGCTTCACTTCAGGTTTACTGTATCCTTTGGACCTTCTTATTGACGATGAAACAAAGAATTTGCATAGGAATTAAATACAAAAGGCACAATGTCTACTTAAGTACAAGAAGACTGACTCTTCTTACTGTATATGTTTTGAGCAATTCCTGTGACACTAGTTGTAGATTCCGATGCTTCACTTCAGGTTTACTGTATCCCTTGGACCATCTTATTGACGACGAAACACAGAAATTGAATCAGGATTAAATACAAAAGGCACAGTTCCGACTTAAGTAAAAGAAGACTGACCCTTCCTACTGTCTACGTTTTAACCATTCCTGTGACACTAGTTATAGATTCCGATGCTTCACTACAGGTTTACTGTTTCCCTCTGACCTTCTTGTTGACGATGAAACACAGAAATTGCATCGGAATTAAATACAAAAGGCACAATGCCGACTCAAATACAAGATGACTGGCTCTTCTTACTCTCTATGTTTTGAACTTTTCCTGTGAGACGGGTTTTAGATTCCGATGCTTCACTTCAGGTTTACTGCATCCCATGGACCTTCTTATTGACGACGAAACACAGAAATTGCATCGGAATTAAATAGAAAAGGCACAATGCCGACACAAGTACAAGAAGACTGACTCTTCTTACTGACTATGATTTGAACATTTCCTGTGAGACCAGTTTTACATTCCGAGGCTTCACTATATGTTTACTGTATCCCTTTGACCTTCTTGTTGACGATGAAACACAGAAATCGCATCGCAATTAAATACAAAAGGCACAATGCCAACTCATGTACAAGAAGACTGACTCTTCTTACTGTCTATGTTTTGAACCTTTCCTGTGACACTAGATATAGATTCCGATGCTTCACTTCAGGTTTACTGTATCCCTTGGACCTTCTTATTGACGACGAAACACAGAAATTGCATCGGAATTAAATACAAACGGCACAGTGCCGACTTAAGTACAAGAAGACTGACTCTTCCTACTGTCTATGTGTTAACCATTCCTGTGACACTATTTATAGATTCCGATGCTTCACTTCAGGTTTACTGTATCCCTCTGACCTTCTTATTGACGATGAAACACAGTAATTGCATCGGAATTAAATACAAAAGGCACAATGCCAACTCATGTACAAGAAGACTGACTCTTCTTACTGTCTATGTTTTGAACCTTTCCTGTGACACTAGATATAGATTCCGATGCTTCACTTCAGGTTTACTGTATCCCTTGGACCTTCTTATTGACGACGAAACACAGAAATTGCATCGGAATTAGATAGAAAGGGCACAATGCAGTCTTAAGTACAAGAAGACAGACTCTTTTTACTGCCTATGTTTTGAACCATTCCTGTGACACTAGTTATAGATCCGATGCTCCACTTCAGGTTTTACTGTATCCCTCTGACATTCTTATTGACGATGAAACACAGAAATTGCATCGGAATTAAATACAAACGGCACAGTGCCGACTTAAGTACAAGAAGACTGAATCTTCTTACTGACCATTTTGTGAACATTTCCTGTGAGACCACTTTTAGATTCCGATGCTTCACTATATGTTTACTGTATCCCTTGGACCTTCTTATTGAAGATGAAACACAGAAATTGCATCGGAATTAAATACAAAAGGCACAAAGCCGACTTAAGTACAAGAAGACTGACTTCCGACAGTCTATGTTTTGAACCATTCCTGTGACACTAGTTATAGATTCCGATGCTGCACTTCCGGTTTACTGTATCCCTCTGACCTTCTTATTGACGATGAAACACAGAAATTGCATCGGAATTAAATACAAAAGGCACAATGCCGACTCAAATACAAAATGAAAGGCTCTTCTTACTCTCTATGTTTTGAACCTTTCCTGTGAGACCGGTTTTTGATTCCGATGCTTCACTACAGGTTTACAGTATCCCTTGGTCATTCTTATTGACGACGAAACACAGATATTGCGTCGGCATTAAACTGAAAAGGCACAATGCCGACATAAGTACGAGAGGACTGACTCTTCTTACTGACTATGATTTGAACATTTCCTGTGAGACCAGATTAAGATTCCGATGCTTCACTATATGTTTACTGTATCCCTTGGACCTTCTTGTTTACGATGAAACACAGAAATTTCATCGGAATTAAATACAAAAGGCACAATGCCAACTTAAGTACAAGAAGACTGACTCTTCTTGCTGTGTATGTTTTGAACCATTCCTGTGACACTAGTTATAGATTCCGATGCTTCACTTTAGGTTTACTGTATCCCTCTGACCTTCTTATTGACGATGAAACACAGTAATTGCATCGGAATTAATACAAAAGGCACAATGCCGACTCATGTACAAGAAGACTGACTCTTCTAACTGTCTATGTTTTGATCCTTTCCTGTGACACTAGATATAGATTCCGATGCTTCACTTCAGGTTCACTGTATCCCTTGGACCTTCTTATTGAAGACGAAACACAGAAATTGCATCGCAATTAAATAGATAAGGCACAATGCCGACTTAAGTACAAGAAGACTGACTCTTCCTACTGTCTATGTCGTGAACCATTTCTGTGACACTAGTTATAGATTCCGATGCTTCACTTCTGGTTTACTGTATCCCTCTGACATTCTTATTGACGATGAAACACAGAAATTGCGTCGGAATTAAATACAAACGGCACAGTGCCGACTTAAGTACAAGAAGACTGACTCTTCCTACTGTCTATGTATTAACCATTCCTGTGACACTAGTTATAGATTCCGATGCTTCACTTCAGGTTTACTGTATCCCTCTGACCTTCTTATTGACGATGAAACACAGAAATTGCATCGGAATTAAATACAAAAGGCACAAAGCCGACTTAAGTATAAGAAGACTGACTCTTCTTACTGCCTATGATTTGAACATTTCCTGTGAGACCAGTTTTAGATTCCGGTGCTTCACTATATGTTTACTGTATCCCTTGGACTTTCTTATTGACGATGAAACACAGAAATTGTATCGGAATTAAATACAAAAGGCACAATGCCGACTTAAGTTCAAGAAGACTGACTCTTCTTACTGTCTATGTTTTGAACCATTCCTGTGACACTAGTTATAGATTCCGATGCTTCACTTCAGGTTTACTGTATCCCTTGGACCTTGTTATTGACGATGAAACACAGAAATTGCATCGGAAGTAAATACAAAAAAGTACAATGCCGACTTAAGTACAAGAGGACTGACTCTCCCTACTGTCTACGTTTTGAGCAATTAGATTGACACTAGTTATAGATTCTGATGCTTCACTTCAGGTTTACTGTATCCTTTGGACCTTCTTATCGACGACGAAACACAGAAATTGAATCGGTATTAAATACAAAAGGCACAATGCCGACTTAACTACAAGAAGACAGACTCTTACTACTGTCTATGTATTAACCATTCCTGTGACACTAGTTATAGATTCCGATGCTTCACTTCAGGTTTACTGTATCCCTCTGACCTTCTTATTGACGATGAAACACAGAAATTGCATCGGAATTAAATACAACAGGCACAATGCCGACTTAAGTACAAGAAGACTGACTCTTCCAAATGTCTATGTCTTGAACCATTCCTGTGACACTAGTTATAGATTCCGATGCTTCACTTCAGGTTTACTGAATCCCTCTGACACTCTTATTGGCGACGAAACACAGAAATTGCATCGGAATTAAATACAAAAGGCACAAAGCCGACTTAAGTACAAGATGACTGACTCCTCCTACTGTCTATGTTTTGAACCATTCCTGTGACACTAGTTATAGATTCCGAAGCTTCACTTCAGGTTTACTGTATCCTTTGGACCTTCTTATTGACGATGAAACAAAGAATTTGCATCGGAATTAAATACAAAAGGCACAATGTCTACTTAAGTACAAGAAGACTGACTCTTCTTACTGTCTATGTTTTGAGCAATTCCTGTGACACTAGTTGTAGATTCCAATGCTTCACTTCAGGTTTACTGTATCCCTTGGACTTTCTAATCGACGATGAAACACAGAATTAGCATCGGAATTAAATACAAAAGGCACAATGCCGACTTAAGTACAAGAAGACTGACTCTTCTTACTGTCTATGATTGAACCATTCCTGTTACACTAGTTATAGATTCCGATGCTTCACTTCAGGTTTACTGTATCCCCTGGACCATCTTATTGATGACGAAACACAGAAATAGAATCAGGATTAAATACAAAAGGCACAATTCCGACTTAAGTAAAAGAAGACTGACCCTTCCTACTGTCTACGTTTTAACCATTCCTGTGACACTAGTTATAGATTCCGATGCTTCACTACAGGTTTACTGTTTCCCTCTGACCTTCTTGTTGACGATGAAACACAGAAATTGCATCGGAATTAAATACAAAAGGCACAATGCCGACTTAACTACAAGAAGACAGACTCTTCCTACTGTCTATGTATTAACCATTCCTGTGACACTAGTTATAGATTCCGAAGCTTCACTTCAGGTTTACTGTATCCCTCTGACATTCTTGTTGACGATGAAACACAGAAATCGCATCGCAATAAAATACAAAAGGCACAATGCCAACTCATGTACAAGAAGACTGACTCTTCTTACTGTCTATGCTTTGAACCTTTCCTGTGACACTAGATATAGATTCCGATGCTTCACTTCAGGTTTACTGTATCCCTTGGACCTTCTTATTGACAACGAAACACAGAAATTGCATCGGAATTAAATAGAAAGGGCACAATGCCGTCTTAAGTACAAGAAGACTGACTCTTCCTACTGCCTATGTTTTGAACCTTTCCTGTGACACTAGTTATAGATTCCAATGCTCCACTTCAGGTTTTACTGTATCCCTCTGACATTCTTATTGACGATGAAACACAGAAATTGCATCGGAATTAAATACAAAGGGCACAGTGCCGACTTAAGTACAAGAAGACTGACTCTTCTTACTGACTATTTTGTGAACATTTCCTGTGAGACCACTTTTAGATTCCGATGCTTCACTATATGTTTACTGTATCCATTGGTCCTTCTTATTGACGATGAAACACAGAAATTGCATCGGAATTAAATACAAAAGGCACAATGCCGACTTAAGTACAAGAAGACTGACTCTTCCGACTGTCTATGATTTGAACCATTCCTGTGACCCTAGTTACAGATTCCGATGCTTCACTTTAGGTTTACTCTATCCCTCTGACCATCTTATTGACGATGAAACACAGTAATTGCATCGGAATTAATACAAAAGGCACAATGCCGACTCATGACAAGAAGACTGACTCTTCTAACTGTCTATGTTTTGATCCTTTCCTGTGACACTAGATATAGATTCCGATGCTTCACTTCAGGTTTCCTGTATCCCTTGGACCTTCTTATTGAAGACGAAACACAGAAATTGCATCGCAATTAAATAGAAAATGCACAATGCCGACTTAAGTACAAGAAGACTGACTCTTCCTACTGTCTATATCTTGAACCATTCCTGTGTCACTAGTTATAGATTCCGATGCTTCACTTCAGGTTTACTGTATGCTTAGGACCTTCTTATTGACGACGAAACACAGAAATTGAATCGGGATTAAATACAAAAGGCACAATGCCGACTTAACTACAAGAAGACAGACTCTTCCTACTGTCTATGTATTAACCATTCCTGTGACACTAGTTATAGATTCCGATGTTTCACTTCAGGTTTACTGTATCCCTCTGACATTCTTATTGACGATGAAACACAGAAATTGCATCGGAATTAAATACAACAGTCACAATGCCGACTTAAGTACAAGAAGACTGACTCTTCCAAATGTCTATGTTTTGAACCATTCCTGTGACACTAGTAATAGATTCCGATGCTTCACTTCAGGTTTACTGTATCCCTCTGACACTCTTATTGGCGACGAAACACAGAAATTGCATCGGAATTAAATACAAAAGGCACAAAGCCGACTTAAGTACAAGATGACTGACTCCTCCTACTGTCTATGATTCGAACCATTCCTGTGACACTAGTTATAGTTTCCGAAGCTTCACTTCAGATTTACTGTATCCTTTGGACATTCTTATTGACGATGAAACAAAGAATTTGCATCGGAATTAAATACAAAAGGCACAATGTCTACTTAAGTACAAGAAGACTGACTCTTCTTACTGTCTATGTTTTGAGCAATTCCTGTGACACTAGTTGTAGATTCCGATGCTTCACTTCAGGTTTACTGTATCCCTTGGACCTTCTAATCGACGATGAAACACAGAATTAGCATCGGAATTAAATACAAAAGGCACAATCCCGACTTAAGTACAAGAAGACTGACTCTTATTACTATCTATGTTTTGAACCATTCCTGTTACACTAGTTATAGATTCCGATGCTTCACTTTAGGTTTACTGTATCCCCTGGACCATCTTATTGACGACGAAACACAGAAATTGAATCAGGATTAAATACAAAAGGCACAATTCCGACTTAAGTAAAAGAAGACTGACCCTTCCTACTGTCTACGTTTTAACCATTCCTGTGACACTAATTATAGATTCCGATGCTTCACTACAGGTTTACTGTTTCCCTCTGACCTTCTTGTTGACGATGAAACACAGAAATTGCATCGGAATTAAATACAAAAGGCACAATGCCGACTCAAATACAAGATGACTGGCTCTTCTTACTCTCTATGTTTTGAACTTTTCCTGTGAGACGGGTTTTAGATTCCGATGCTTCACTTCAGGTTTACTGCATCCCATGGACCTTCTTATTGACGACGAAACACAGAAATTGCATCGGAATTAAATAGAAAAGGCACAATGCCGACATAAGTACAAGAAGACTGACTCTTCTTACTGACTATGATTTGAACATTTTCTGTGAGACCAGTTTTACATTCCGAGGCTTCACTATATGTTTACTGAATCCCTTTGACCTTCTTGTTGACGATGAAACACAGAAATCGCATCGCAATTAAATACAAAAGGCACAATGCCAACTCATGTACAAGAAGACTGACTCTTCTTACTGTCTATGTTTTGAACCTTTCCTGTGACACTAGATATAGATTCCGATGCTTCACTTCAGGTTTACAGTATCCCTTGGACCTTCGTATTGACGACGAAACACAGAAATTGCATCGGAATTAAATAGAAAGGGCACAATGCAGTCTTAAGTACAAGAAGACTGACTCTTCCTACTGCCTATGTTTTGAACCTTTCCTGTGACACTAGTTATAGATTCCGATGCTCCACTTCAGGTTTTACTGTATCCCTCTGACATTCTTATTGACGATGAAACACAGAACTTGCATCGGAATTAAATACAAACGGCACAGTGCCGACTTAAGTACAAGAAGACCGACTCTTCTTACTGACTATTTTGTGAACATTTCCTGTGAGACCACTTTTAGATTCCGATGCTTCACTATATGTTTATTGTATCCCTTGGTCCTTCTTATTGACGATGAAACACAGCAATTGCATCGGAATTAAATACAAAAGGCACAATGCCGACTAAAGTAGAAGAAGACTGACTCTTCCGACTGTCTATGTTTTAACCATTCCTGCGACACTAGTTATAGATTCCGATGCTGCACTTCCGGTTTACTGTATCCCTCTGACCTTCTTATTGACGATGAAACACAGAAATTGCATCAGAATTAAATACAAAAGGCACAATGCCGACTCAAATACAAAATCACAGGCTCTTCTTACTCTCTATGTTTGAACCTTTCCTGTGAGACCGGTTTTTGATTCCGATGCATCACTACAGGTTTGCTGTATCCCTTGGTAATTCTTATTGACGACGAAACACAGAAATTGCATCGGCATTAAATTGAAAAGGCACAATGCCGACATAAGTACGAGAGGACTGACTCTTCTTACTGACTAAGATTTGAACATTTCCTGTGACACCACATTTAGATTCCGATGCTTCACTATATGTTTACTGTATTCTTGGACCTTCTTGTTTACGATGAAACACAGAAATTTCATCGGAATTAAATACAAAAGGCACAATGCCGACTTAAGTACAAGAAGAATGACTCTCCTTGCTGTGTATGTTTGAACCATTCCTGTGACACT
Source organism: Schistocerca piceifrons (assembly GCF_021461385.2). NCBI lineage: Eukaryota > Metazoa > Arthropoda > Insecta > Orthoptera > Acrididae > Schistocerca > Schistocerca piceifrons. The sequence continues at coordinate 4,466,273 of NW_025727396.1, read as the reverse complement.
AGTTACAGATTCCGATGCTTCACTTTAGGTTTACTCTATCCCTCTGACCGTCTTATTGACGATGAAACACAGTAATTGCATCGGAATTAAATACAAAAAGCACAATGCCGACTTAAGTACAAGAAGACTGACTCTTCTTACTGTCTATGTTTTGAACCATTCCTGTGTCACTAGTTATAGATTCCGATGCTTCACTTCAGGTTTACTGTATCCCTCTGACATTCTTATTGACGATGAAACACAGAAATTGCGTCGGAATTAAATACAAAAGGCACAAAGCCGACTTAAGTATAAGAAGACTACGTCTTCTTACTGACTATGATTTGAACATTTCCAGTGAGACCAGTTTTAGATTCCGGTGCTTCACTATATGTTTACTGTATCCCTTGGACCTTCGTATTGACGATGAGACACAGAAATTTCATCGGAATTAAATACAAAAAGCACAATGCCGACTTAAGTACAAGAGGACTGACTCTTCCTACTGTCTATGTTTTGAACCATTCCTGTGACACTAGTTATAGATTCCGATGCATCACTGCAGGTTTACTGTATCCCTGTGACACTCTTATTGACGATGAAACACAGAAATTGCATCGGAATTAAATACAAAAGGCACAATGCCGTCTTAAGTACAAGAAGACTCACTCATCTTACTGTCTATGTTTTGAACCATTCCTGTGACACTAGTTATAGATTCCGAAGCTTCACTTAAGGTTTACTGTATCCTTTGGACCTTCTTATTGACGATGAAACTCAGAATTTGCATCGGAAGTAAATACAAAAAACTACAATGCCGACTTAAGTACAAGAGGACTGACTCTTCCTACTGTCTATGTTTTAAGCAATTCGATTGACACTAGTTATAGATTCCGATGCTTCACTTCAGGTTTACTGTATCTTCTGGACCTTCTTATCGACGATGAAACACAGAAATAGCATCGGAATTAAATACAAAAGGCACAATGCCGACTTAAGTACAAGAAGACTGACTCTTCTTACTGTCTATGTTTTGAACCATTCCTGTGTCACTAGTTATAGATTCCGATGCTTCACTTCAGGTTTACTGTATGCCTTGGACTTTCTTATTGACGACGAAACACAGAAATTGAATCGGGATTAAATACAAAAGGCACAATGCCGACTTAACTACAAGAAGACAGACTCTTCCTACTGTCTATGTTTTAACCATTCCTGTGACACTAGTTATAGATTCCGATGCTTCACTTCAGGTTTACTGTATCCCTCTGACCTTCTTATTGACCATCAAACACAGAAACTGCATCGGAATTATATAGAAAAGGCACAATGCCGACTTAAGTACAAGAAGACTGACTCTTCCAAATGTCTATATCCTGTGACACTAGTTATAGATTCCGATGCTTCACTTCAGGTTTACTGTATCCCTCTGACACTTTTATTGACGATGAAAGACTGAAATTGCATCGGAATTAAATACAAAAGGCACAATGCCGCCTTAAGTACAAGATGACTGACTCTTCCTACTGTCTATGATTTGAACCATTCCTGTGACACTAGTTATAGATTCCAATGCTTCACTTTAGTTTTACTGTATCCCTCTGACACACTTATTGACGATGAAACACAGAAATTGCATCGGAATTAAATACAAAAGGCACAATGCCGACTTAAGTACAAGAAGACTGACTCTTCCAACTGTCTATGTTTTGAACCATTCCTGTGACACTAGTTATAGATTCCGATGCTTCACTCCAGGTTTTCTGTATCCCTCTGACACTCTTATTGACGATGAAACACAGAAATTGCATCGGAATTAAATACAAAACGAACAATGCCGACTTAAGTACAAGAAGACTCACTCATCTTACTGTCTATGTTTTGAACCATTCCTGTGACACTAGATATAGATTCCTAAGCTTCACTTCAGGTTTACTGTATCCTTTGGACCTTCTAATTGACGATGAAACACAGAATTTGCATCGGAATTAAATACAAAAAAGTACAATGCCGACTTTAGTACAAGAAGACTGACTCTTCCTACTGTCTATGTTTAAAGCAAATCGATTGACACTAGTTATGGATTCTGATGATTCACTTCTGGTTTACTGTATCCTTTGCACCTTCTTATCGACGATGAAACACAGAAATAGCATCGGAATTACATACAAAAGGCACAATGCCGACTTAAGTACAAGAAGACTGACTCTTCCTACTGTCTATGTATTAACCATTCCTCTGACACTAGTTATAGATTCCGATGCTTCACTTCAGGTTTACTGTATCCCTCTGACCTTCTTATTAACGATGAAACACAGAAATTGCATCGGAATTAAATACAAAATGTACAGTGCCGACTTACGTACAAGAAGACTGACTCTTCTTAATGACTATGTTGTAAACATTTCCTGTGAAACCAGTTTTTGATTCCGATGCTTCACTATATGTTTACTGTATTCCTTAGACCTTCTTATTGATGATGAAATACAGAAAGTGTATCGGAATTAAATACAAAAGGCACAATGCCGACTTCAGTGTAAGAAGACTGACTCTTCTTACTGACTATGATTTGAACATTTCCTGTGAGACCAGTTTTAGATTCCGATGTTTCACTATATGTTTACTGTATCCCTTGGACCTTCTTATTGACGAAGAAACTTAGAAATTGCATTGGAATTAAATACAAAAGGCACAATGCAGACTTAAGGACAAGAAGACTGACTCTTCTTACTGTCTATGTTTTGAACCATTCCTGTGACACTAGTTATAGATTCCGATGCTTCACTTCAGGTTTACTGTATCCCTTGGACATTGTTATTGACGATGAAACACAGAAATTGCATCGGAATTAAATACAAATGGCACAATGCCGACTTAAGTACAAGAAGACTGACTCTTCCTACTGTCTATGTTTTGAACCATTCCTGTGACACTTGATACAGATTCCGATGCTTCACGCCAGGTTTACTCTATCCCTTGGACCTTTTTATTGACGATGAAACACAGAAATTGCATCGGAATTAAATACAAAAGGCACAATTCCCACTTAAGTACAAGAAGACTCACTCATCTTACTGTCTATGTTTTGAACCATTCCTGTGACACTAGTTATAGATTCCGAAGCTTCACTTCAGGTTTACTGTATCCTTTGGACCTTCTTATTGACGATGAAACACAGAATTTGCATCGGAATTAAATACAAAAAAGTACAATGCCGACATTAGTACAAGAAGACTGACTCTTCCTACTGTCTATGTTTTGAGCAATTCGATTGACACTAGTTATAGATTCCGATGCTTCACTTCTGGTTTACTGTATCCTTTGGACCTTCTTACCGACGATGAAACACAGAAATAGCATCGGAATTAAATACAAAAGGCACAATGCCGACTTAAGTACAAGAAGACTGACTCTTCTTACTGTTCATGTTTTGAACCATTCCTGTGTCACTAGTTATAGGATCCGATGCTTCACTTCATGTTAACTGCATCCCTTGGACCTTCTTATTGACGACGAAACACAGAAATTGAATCGAGATTAAATACAAAAGGCACAATGCCGACTTAAGTACAAGAAGACTGACTCTTCCTACTGTCTATGTATTAACCATTCCTGTGACACTAGTTAAAGATTCCGATGCTTCACTTCAGGTTTACTGTATTCCTTGGACCTTCATATTGACGACGAAACACAGAAATTGGATCAGGATTAAATACAAATGGCAAAATACCGACTAAAGTACAAGAAGACTGACACTTCCTACTGTCTATGTTTTAACCATTCCTGCGACACTAGTTATAGATTCCGATGCTGCACTTCCGGTTTACTGTATCCCTCTGACCTTCTTATTGACGATGAAACACAGAAATTGCATCGGAATTAAATACAAAAGGCACAATGCCGACTCAAATACAAAATCACAGGCTCTTCTTACTCTCTATGTTTTGTTCCTTTCCTGTGAGACCGGTTTTTGATTCCGATGCTTCACTACAGGTTTACTGTATCCCTTGGTCTTTCTTATTGACGACGAAACACAGAAATTGCATCGGCATTAAATTGAAAAGGCACAATGGCGACATAAGTACGAGAGGACTGACTCTTCTTACTGACTAAGATTTGAACATTTCCTGTGAGACCACATTTAGATTCCGATGCTTCACTATATGTTTACTGTATCCCTTGGACCCTCTTGTTTACGATGAAACACAGAAATTTCAGCGGAATTAAATAAAAAAGGCACAATGCCGACTTAAGTACAAGAAGACTGACTCTTCTTGCTGTGTATGTTTTGAACCATTCCTGTGACACTAGTTATAGATACCGATGCTTCACTTTAGGTTTACTGTATCCATCTGTCCTTCTTATTGACGACGAAACACAGTAATTGCATCGGAATTAATACAAAAGGCACAATGCCGACTCATGTACAAGAAAACTGACTCTTCTAACTGTCTATGTTTTGATCCTTTCCTGTGACACTAGATATAGATTCCGATGCTTCACTTCAGGTTTACTGTATTTCTTGGACCTTCTTATTGAAGAAGAAAACACAGAAATTGCATCGCAATTAAATAGAAAAGGCACAATGCCGACTTAAGTACAAGAAGACTGACTCTTCCTACTGTCTATTTCTTGAACCATTTCTGTGACACTAGTTATAGATTCCGATGCTTCACTTCTGGTTTACTGTATCCCTCTGACATTCTTATTGACGATGAAACACAGAAATTGGATCGGAATTAAATACAAACGGCACAGTGCCGACTTAAGTACAAGAAGACTGACTCTTCCTACTGTCTATGTATTAACCATTCCTGTGACACTAGTTATAGATTCCGATGCTTCACTTCAGGTTTACTGTATCCCTCTGAGCTTCTTATTGACGATGAAACACAGAAATTGCATCGGAATTAAATACCTAAGGCACAAAGCCGACTTAAGTATAAGAAGACTGCCTCTTCTTACTGACTATGGTTTGAACATTTCCTGTGAGACCAGTTTTAGATTCCGGTGCTTCACTATATGTTTACTGTATCCCTTGGACCTTCTTATTAACATTGAAACACAGAAATTGTATCGGAATTAAATACAAAAGGCACAATGCCGACTTAAGTACAAGAAGACTGACTCTTCTTACTGTCTATGTTTTGAACCATTCCTGTGTCACTAGTTATAGATTCCGATGCTTCACTTCAGGTTTACTGTATGCCTTGGACGTTCTTATTGACGATGAAACACAGAAATTGCATCGGAAGTAAATACAAAAAAGTACAATGCCGACTTATGTACAAGAGGACTGACTCTTCCTACTGTCTATGTTTTGAGCAATTCGATTGACACTAGTTATAGATTCCGATGCTTCACTTCAGGTTTACTGTATCCTTAGGACCTTCTTATCAACGATGAAACACAGAAATAGCATCAGAATTAAATACAAAAGGCACAATGCCGACTTAAGTACAAGAAGACTGACTCTTCTTACTGTCTATGTTTTGAACCATTTCTGTGTCACTAGTTATAGATTCTGATGCTTCACTTCAGGTTTACTGTATGCCTTGGACCTTCTTATTGACGACGAAGCACAGAAATTGAATCGGGATTAAATACAAAAGGCACAATGCCGATTTAACTACAAGAAGACAGACTTTTCCTACTGTCTATGTATTAACCATTCCTGTGACACTAGTTATAGATTCCAATGCTTCACTTCAGGTTTACTGTATCCCTCTGACCTTCTTATTGACGATGAAACACAGAAATTGCATCGGAATTAAATAAAACAGGCACAATGCCGACTTAAGTACAAGATGACTGACTCTTCCAAATGTCTATGTTTTGAACCATTCCTGTGACACTAGTTATAGATTCCGATGCTTCACTTCAGGTTTACTGTATCCCTCTGAAACTCTTATTGAAGACGAAACACAGAAATTGCATCGGAATTAAATGCAAAATGCACAATGCCGACTTAAGTACAAGATGACTGACTCTTCCTACTGTCTATGCTTTGAACCATTCCTGTGACACTAGTTATAGATTCCGATGCTTCACTTCAGGTGTACTGTATCACTCTGACCTTCTTATTGACGATGAAACACAGAAATTGCATCGGAATTAAATACAAAAGGCACAAAGCCGACTTAAGTATAAGAAGACTGCCTCTTCTTACTGACTATGATTTGAACATTTCCTGTGAGACCAGTTTTAGATTCCGGTGCTTCGCTATATGTTTACTGTATCCCTTGGACCTTCGTATTGACGATGAAACACAGAAATTGTATTGGAATTAAATACAAAAGGCACAATGCCGACTTAAGTACAAGAAGACTGACTCTTCTTACTGTCTATGATTTGAACCATTCCTGAGACACTAGTTATAGATTCCGATGCTTCACTTCAGGTTTACTGTATCCCTTGGACTTTGTTATTAACGATGAAACACCGAAATTGCATCGGAATTAAATACAAAAGGCACAATGCCGACTTAAGTGCAAGAGGACTGACTCTTCCTACTGTCTATGTTTTGACCCATTCCTGTGACACTAGTTATAGATTCCGATGCATCACTGCAGGTTTACTGTATCCCTCTGACACTCTTATTGACGATGAAACACAGAAATTGCATCGGAATTAAATACAAAAGGCACAATGCCGACTTAAGTACAAGAAGACTCACTCATCTTACTGTCTATGTTTTGAACCATTCCTGTGACACTAGTTATAGATTCCGAAGCTTCACTTCAGGTTTACTGTATCCTTTGGAACTTCTTATTGACGATGAAACACAAAATTTGCATCGGATGTAAATACAAAAAAGTACAATGCCGTCTTAAGTACAAGAGGGCTGACTCTTCCTTCTGTCTATGTTTTGATCAATTCGATTGACACTAGTTATAGATTCCGATGCATCACTTCAGGTTTACTGTATCCTCTGGACCTTATCGACGATGAAACACAGAAATAGCATCGGAATAAAATAAAAAATTCACAATGCCGACTTAAGTACAAGAAGACTGACTCTTCTTACTGTCTATGTTTTGAACCATTCCTGTGTCACTAGTTATAGATTCCGATGCTTCACTTCAGGTTTACTGTAATCCTTGGACCTTCTTATTGACGACGAAACACAGAAATTGAATCGGGATTAAATACAAAAGGCACAATGCCGACTTAACTACAAGTAGACAGACTCTTCCTACTGTCTATGTATTAACCATACCTGTGACACTAGTTATAGATTCCGATGCTTCACTTCAGGTTTACTGTATCCCTCTGACCTTCTTATTGACGATGAAACACAGAAATTGCATCGGAAATAAATAGAAAAGGCACAATGCCGACTTAAGTACAAGAAGACTGACTCTTCCAAATGTCTATGTTTTGAACCATTCCTGTGACACTAGTTATAGATTCCGATGCTTCACTTCAGGTTTACTGTATCCCTCTGACACTCTTATTGACGATGAAACACAGAAATTGCATCGAAATTAAATACAAAAGGCACAATGCCGACTTAAGTACAAGATGACTGACTCTTCCTACTGTCTATGCTTTGAAACATTCCTGTGACACTAGTTATAGATTCCGATGCTTCACTTTAGTTTTACTGTATCCCTCTGACACACTTATTGACGATGAAACACAGAAATTGCATCGGAATTAAATACAAAAGGCACAATGCCGACTTAAGTACAAGAAGACTGACTCTTCCAACTGTCTATGTTTTGAACCATTCCTGTGACACTAGTTATAGATTCCGATGCTTCACTTCAGGTTTACTGTATCCCTCTGACACTCTTATTGACGATGAAACACAGAAATTGCATCGGAATTAAATACAAAAGGCACAATGCCGACTTAAGTACAAGAAGACTCACTCATCTTACTGTCTATGTTTCGAACCATTCCTGTGACACTAGTTATAGATTCCTAAGCTTCACTTCAGGTTTACTGTATGCTTTGGACCTTCTAATTGACGATGAAACACAGAATTTGCATTGGAATTAAATACAAAAAAGTACAATGCCGACTTTAGTACAAGAAGACTGACTCTTCCCACTGTCTACGTTTTGAGCAATTCGATTGACACTAGTTATAGATTCCGGTGCTTCACTTCTGGTTTACTGTATCCTTTGCACCTTCTTATCGACGATGAAACACAGAAATAGCATCGGAATAAAATAAAAAATTCACAATGCCGACTTAAGTACAAGAAGACTGACTCTTCTTACTGTCTATGTTTTGAACCATTCCTGTGTCACTAGTTATAGATTCCGATGCTTCACTTCAGGTTTACTGTATGCCTTGGACCTTCTTATTGACGACGAAACACAGAAATTGAATCGGGATTAAATACAAAAGGCACAATGCCGACTTAACTACAAGTAGACAGACTCTTCCTACTGTCTATGTATTAACCATACCTGTGACACTAGTTATAGATTCCGATGCTTCACTTCAGGTTTACTGTATCCCTCTGACCTTCTTATTGACGATGAAACACAGAAATTGCATCGGAAATAAATAGAAAAGGCACAATGCCGACTTAAGTACAAGAAGACTGACTCTTCCAAATGTCTATGTTTTGAACCATTCCTGTGACACTAGTTATAGATTCCGATGCTTCACTTCAGGTTTACTGTATCCCTCTGACACTCTTATTGACGATGAAACACAGAAATTGCATCGAAATTAAATACAAAAGGCACAATGCCGACTTAAGTACAAGATGACTGACTCTTCCTACTGTCTATGCTTTGAAACATTCCTGTGACACTAATTATAGATTCCGATACTTCGCTTTAGTTTTACTGTATCCCTCTGACACACTTATTGACGATGAAACACAGAAATTGCATCGGAATTAAATACAAAAGGCACAATGCCGACTTAAGTACAAGAAGACTGACTCTTCTAACTGTCTATGTTTTGAACCATTCCTGTGACACTAGTTATAGATTCCGATGCTTCACTTCAGGTTTACTGTATCCCTCTGACACTCTTATTGACGATGAAACACAGAAATTGCATCGGAATTAAATACAAAAGGCACAATGCCGACTTAAGTACAAGAAGACTCACTCATCTTACTGTCTATGTTTCGAACCATTCCTGTGACACTAGTTATAGATTCCTAAGCTTCACTTCAGGTATACTGTATCCTTTGGACCTTCTAATTGACGATGAAACACAGAATTTGCATTGGAATTAAATACAAAAAAGTACAATGCCGACTTTAGTACAAGAAGACTGACTCTTCCCACTGTCTACGTTTTGAGCAATTCGATTGACACTAGTTATAGATTCCGATGCTTCACTTCAGGTTTACTGTATCCCTTGCATCTTCTTATTGACGACGAAACACAGAAATTGAATCGGGATTAAATACAAAAGGCACAATGCCCACTTAAGTACAAGAAGGCTGACTCTTCCTACTGTCTATGTATTAACCATTCCTGTGACACTAGTTATAGATTCCGATGCTTCACTTCAGCTTTACTATATCCCTCTGACCTTCTTATTGACGATGAAACACAGAAATTGCATCGGAATTAAATACAAAATGTACAGTGCCGACTTAACTACAAGAAGACTGACTCTTCTTACTGACTATGTTGTAAACATTTCCTGTAACACCAGTTTTAGATTCCGATGCTTCACTATAAGTTTACTGTATCCCTTGGACCTTCTTACTGATGATGAAACACAGAAAGTGTATCGGAATTAAATACAAAAGGAACAATGCCGACTTAAGTATAAGAAGACTGACTCTTCTTACTGACTATGATTTGAACATTTCCTGTGAGACCAGTTTTAGATTCCGATGTTTCACTATATGCTTACAGTATCCCTTGGACCTTCTTATTGACGAAGAAACTTAGAAATTGCATCGGAATTAAATACAAAAGGCACAATGCAGACTTAAGTACATGAAGACTGACTCTTCTTACTGTCTATGTTTTGAACCATTCCTGTGACACTAGTTATAGATTCCGATGCTTCACTTCAGGATTACTGTATCCCTTGGACCTTGTTATTGACGATGAAACACAGAAATTGCATCGGAATTAAATACAAATGGCACAATGCCGACTTAAGTACAAGAAGACTGACTCTTCCTACTGTCATTGCTTTGAACCATTCCTGTGACACTTGATACAGATTCCGATGCTTCACTTCAGGTTTACTGTATCCCTTGGACCTTTTTATTGACGATGAAACACAGAAATTGCATCGGAATTAAATTCAAAAGGCACAATGCCGACTTAAGTACAAGAAGACACACTCATCTTACTGTCTATGTTTTGAACCATTCCTGTGACACTAGTTATAGATTCCGAAGTTTCACTTCAGGTTTACTGTATCCTTTGGACCTTCTAATTGACGATGAAACACAGAATTTGCATCGGAATTAAATACAAAAAAGTACAATGCCGACTTTAATACAAGAAGACTGACTCTTCCTACTGTCTATGTTTTGAGCAATTCGATTGACACTAGTTATAGATTCCGATGCTTCACTTCTGGTTTACTGTATCCTTTGGACTTTCTTATCGACGATGAAACACAGAAATAGCATCGGAATTAAATACAAAAGGCACAATGCCGACTTAAGTACAGGAAGACTGACTCTTCCTACTGTCATGTTTTGAACAATTCCTGTGACTCTAGTTATAGATTCGATGCTTCACTTCAGGTTTACTGTAACCCTTGGACCTTCTTATTGACGACGAAACAAAGAAATACCATCGGAATTAAATAGAAAAGGCACAATGCCGACTTAAGTACAAGAAGACTGACTCTTCCGTGTCTATGTTTAGAACCATTCCTGTGACACTTGGTATAGTTTCCGATGCTTCACTTCAGGTTTACTGTATCCCTTGGACCTTCTTATTGACGACGAAATACAGAAATTGCATCGGAATTTAATACAAAAGGCAAAATGCTGACTCAAATCCAAGATGACTGGCTCTTCTTACTCGCTATGTTTTGAACCTTTCCTGTGAGACCAGTTTTAGATTCCGATGCTTCACTTCAGGTTTACTGTATCCCTTGGACCTTCGTATTGACGACGAAACACAGAAATTGCATCTGAATTAAATAGAAAAGGCACAATGCCGACATAAGTACAAGAATACTGACTCTTCTTACTGACTATGATTTGAACATTTCCTGTGAGACCAGTTTTAGATTCCGATGCTTCACTATATGTTTACTGTATCCCTTGGATCTTGTTTTTGACGATGAAACACAGAAATTGCATCGGAATTAAATACAAAAGGCACAATGCCGACTCATGTACAAGAAGACTGACTCTTCTTACTGTCTATGGTTTGAACCCTTCGTGTGACAATAGATATAGATACCGATGCTTCACTTCAGATTTATTGTATCCCTCTTACCTTCTTATTGACGACGAAACACTGAAATAGCATCGGAAATAAATAGAAAAGACACAATGCCGACTTAAGTACAAGAGGACTGACTCTTCCAACTGTCTATGTTTTGAAACATTCCTGTGACACTAGTTATAGATTTCGATGCTTCACTTCAGGTTTACTGTATCCATCTGACACTCTTATTGACGATCAAACACAGAAATTGCATCGGAATTAAATACAAGAGGCACAATGCCGACTTAAGTACAAGAAGACTCACTCTTCTTACTGTCTATGTTTTGAACCATTCCTGTGACGCTAGTTATAGATTCCGAAGCTTCACTTCAGGTTTACTGTATCCTTTGTACCTTCTTATTGACGATGAAACTCAGAATTTGCATCGGAATTAAATACAAAAGGTACAATGCCGACTTAAGTACAAGAAGACTGACTCTTCCTACTGTCTATGTTGTGAGCAATTCCATTGACACTAGTTATAGATTCCGATGCTTCACTTCAGGTCTACTGTTTCCTTTGGACCTTCATATTGACGATGAAACACAGAAATAGCATCGCAATTAAATACAAAAGGCACAATGCCGACTTAAGTACAAGTAGACTGACTCTTCTTACTGTCTATGTTTTGAACCATTCCTGTGACACTAGTTATAGATTCCGATGCTTCACTTCAGGTTTACTGTATCCCTATGACCTTGTTATTGACGATGAAACACAGAAATTGCATCGGAATTAAATACAAAAGGCACAATGCCGACTCAAATACAAGATGACTGGCTCTTCTTACTCTCTATGCTTTAAAACTTTCCTGTGAGACCGGTTTTAGATTCCGATGCTTCACTTCAGGTTTGCTGTATCCCTTGGACCTTCTTATTGACGACGAAACACAGAAATTGCATCGGAATTAAATAGAAAAGGCACAATGCTGACTTAAGTAAAAGAAGACTGACCCCTCTTACTGTCTATGTTTTGAGCAATTCCTGTGACACTAGTTGCGGACTCCGAAACTTCACTTCAGGTTTACTGTATCCCTTGGACCTTCTTATCGACGATGAAACACAGAAATAGCATCGGAATTAAATACAAAAGGCCCAATGCCGACTTAAGTACAAGAAGCCTGACTCTTCTTACTGTCTATGTTTGAACCATTCCTGTGACACTTGTTATAGATTCCGATGCTTCACTTCAGGTTTACTGTATCCCTTGGACCATCTTATTGACGACGAAACACAGAAATCTAATCAGGATTAAATACATAAGGCACAATTCCGACTTAAGTACAAGAAGACTGACCCTTCCTACTGTCTATGTTTCAACCATTCCTGTGACACTAGTTATTGATTCCAATGCTTCACTACAGGTTTACTGTATCCCTCTGACCTTCTTGTTGACGATGAAACACAGAAATTGCATCGGAATTAAATACAAAAGGCACAATGCCGACTCAAATACAAGATGACTGGCCCTTGTTACTCTCTATGTTTTTGAACTTTTCCTGTGAGACGGGTTTTAGATTCCGATGCTTCACTTCAGGTTTACTGTATCCCATGGACCTTCTTATTGACGACGAAACAGAGAAATTGCATCGGAATTAAATACAAAAGGCACAATGACGACTTAAGTACAAGAAGACTGACTCTGTTTGCTGTGTAAGCTTTGAACCATTCCTGTGACATTGGTTATAGATTCCGATGCTTCACTAGAGGTTTACTGTATCCCTCTGACCTTCTTATTGACGATGAAACACAGTAACTGCATCTGAATTAAATACAAAACTCACAATGCCGACTTATGTACAAGAAGACTGACTCTTCTTACTGACTATGTTGTGAACATTTCCTGTGAGACCACTTTTAGATTCCGATGCTTCACTATATGTTTACTGTATCCCTTGGACCTTCTTATTGAGGATGAAACACAGAAATTGCATCGGAATTAAATACAAAAGGCACAATGCCGACTTAAGTATAAGAAGATTGACTCTTCTTACTGACTATGATTTGAACATTTCCTGTGAAACCTGTTTTAGATTCCGATGATTCACTATTTGTTTACTGTATCCCTTGGACCTTCTTATTGACGATGAAACACAGAAATTGCATCGGAATTAAATACAAAGGGGACAATGCCGACTTAAGTACAAGAAGACTGACTCTTCTTACTGTCTATGCTTTGAACCATTCCTGTGTCACTTGTTATAGATTCCGAAGCTTCACTTCAGGTTTACTGTATCCCTTGGACCTTGTTATTGAAGATGAAACACAGAAAATGAATCGGAATTAAATACAAAAGGCACAATGCCAACTCATATACATGATGACTGGCTCTTCTTACTCTCTATGTTTTGAACCTTTCCTGTGAGACCGGTTTCAGTGTCCGATGCTTCACTTTAGGTTTACTGTATCCCGTGGACCTTCTTATTGACGATGAAACACAGAAATTGCATCGGAATTAAATACAAAAGGCACAATGCAGACTTAAGTACAAGAAGACTGACTCTTCCTACTGTCTATGTTTTGAACCATTCCTGTGACTCTAGTTATAGATTCCGATGCGTCACTTTAGGTTTACTGTATCCCTCTGAACTTCTTATTGACGATGAAACACAGAAATTGCATCGGAATTAAATACAAAAGGCACAATGCCGACTTAAGTACGAGAAGACTGACTCTTCTTACTGTCTATGTTCTGAACCTTTTCTGTGACACTAGTTATAGATTCCGATGCTTCACTTCAGGTTTACTGCATCCCTCTGACACTCTTATTGACTATGAAACACAGAAATTGCATCGGAATTAAATACAACAGGCACAATGCCGACTTAAGTACAAGAAGTCTTACTCTTGCAAATGTCTATGTCTTGAACCATTCCTGTGACACTAGTTATAGATTCCGATACTTCACTTCAGGTTTACTGTATCCCTCTGACCTTCTTATTGACGACGAAACACAGAAATAGCACCGGAACTAAATAGGAAATTCACAATGCCAACTTAAGTACAGGAAGACTGACTCTTCCTACTGTCATGTTTTGAACCATTCCTGTGACTCTAGTTATAGATTTCGATGCTTCACTTCAGGATTACTGTATCCCTTGGACCCTCTTATTGACGATGAAACAAAGAATTTGCATCGGAATTAAATACAAAAGGCACAATGCCGACTTAAGAACAAGAAGACTGACTCTTCTTACTGTGTATGTTTTGAACCTTTTCTCTGATACTAGTTACAGATTCCGATGCTTCACTTCAGGTTTACTGTATCCCTTGGACCTTCTTATTGACGACGAAACACAGAAATTGCATCGGGATTAAATACAAAAGGCACAATGCCGACTTAAGTACAAGAAGACTGACTCTTCCTACTGTCTATGTTTTAACCATTCCTGTGATACATGTTATAGATTCCGATGCTTTATTTCAGGTTTACTATATCCCTCTGACCTTCTTATTGACGATCAAACACAGAAATTGCATCGGAATTAAATACAAAGGGCACAATGCTGACTCAAATACAAGATGACTGGCTCTTCTTACTCGCTATGCTTTGAACCTTTCCTGTGAGACCGGTTTTAGTTTCCGATGCTTCACTTCAGGTTTACTGTATCCCTTGGACCTTCGTATTGACGACGAAACACAGAAATTGCATCGGAATTAAATAGAAAAGGCACAATGCCGACATAAGTACAAGAATACTGACACTTCTTACTGACTATGATTTGAAAATTTCCCGTGAGACGATCTTTAGATTCCGATGCTTCACTATATGTTTACTGTATCCCTTGGACCTTCTTTTTGACGATGAAACACAGAAATTGCATCAGAATTAAATACAAAAGGCACAATGCCAACTTAAGTACAAGAAGACTGACTCTTCTTGCTGTGTATGTTTTGAACCATTCCTGTGACACTAGTTATAGATTCCGATGCTTCGCTTCAGGTTTACTGTATCCCTTGGACCTTCTTATTGACGACGAAACACAGAAATTGCATCGGAATTAAATAGAAAGGGCACAATGCAGACTTAAGTACAAGAAGACTGACTCTTCCTACTGTCCTTGTTTCGAACCATTCATGTGACACTAGTGATAGGTTCCGATGCTCCACTTCAGGTTTTACTGTATCCCTCCGGCATTCTTATTGACGATGAAACACAGAAATTGCATCGGAATTAAATACAAACGGCACAGTGCCGACTTAAGTTCAAGAAGAATGACTCTTCTTACTGACTATGTTGTGAACATTTCCTGTGAGACCACTTTTAGATTCCGATGCTTCAATATATGTTTACTGTATCCCTTGGACCTTCTTATTGAGGATGAAACACAGAAATTACATCGGAATTAAATACAAAAGGCACAAAGCCGACTTAAGTATAAGAAGACTGACTCTTCTTACTGACTATGATTTGAACATTTCCTGTGAAACCTGTTTTAGATTCCGATGATTCACTATTTGTTTACTGCATCCCTTGGACCTTCTTATTGACGATGAAACACAGAAATTGCATCGGAATTAAATACAAAGGGGACAATGCCGACTTAAGTACAAGAAGACTGACTCTTCTTACTGTCTATGCTTTGAACCATTCCTGTGTCACTTGTTATAGATTCCGATGCTTCACTTCAGGTTTACTGTATCCCTTGGACCTTGTTATTGAGGATGAAACACAGAAATTGAATCGGAATTAAATACAAAAGGCACAATGCCAACTCATATACATGATGACTGGCTCTTCTTACTCTCTATGTTTTGAACCTTTCCTGTGAGACCGGTTTCAGATTCCGATGCTTCACTTTAGGTTTACTGTATCCCGTGGACCTTCTTATTGACGCCGAAACACAGAAATTGCATCGGAATTAAGTAGAAAAGGCACATTGCCGACTTAAGTATAAGAAGCCTGACTCTTCTTACCGAGTATGATTTGAACATTTCCTGTGAGACCAGTTTTAGATTCCGATGCTTCACTATATGTTTACTGTATCCCTTGGACGTTCTTATTGACGATGAAACACAGAAATTGCATCGGATTTAAATACAAAAGGTACAATGCCGACTTAAGTACAAGAAGACTGACTCTTCCGACTGTCTATCTTTGAACCATTCCTGTGACACTAGTTATAGATTCCGATGCTTCACTTCAGGTTTACTGTATCCCTTGGACCTTCTTATTGACGATGAAACACAGAGATTTCATCGGAATTAAATACAAAATGCACAATGCCGACTTAAGTACAAGAAGACTGACTCTTCTTGCTGTGTATGTTTTAAACCATTCCTGTGAGACTAGTTATAGATTCCGATGCTTCACTTCAGGTTTACTGTATCCCTCTGACCTTCTTGTTGACGACGAAACTCATAAATTGCATCGGAATTAAATAGAAAAGGCACAATACCGACTAAAGTACATGAAGACTCACCATTCCTACTGTCTATGTTTTAACCATTCCTGTGACACTAGTTATTGATTCCAATGCTTCACTACAGGTTTACTGTATCCCTCTGACCTTCTTGTTGACGATGAAACACAGAAATTGCATCGGAATTAAATACAAAAGGCACAATGCCGACTCAAATACAAGATGACTGGCCCTTGTTACTCTCTATGTTTTTGAACTTTTCCTGTGAGACGGGTTTTAGATTCCGATGCTTCACTTCAGGTTTACTGTATCCCATGGACCTTCTTATTGACGACGAAACAGAGAAATTGCATCGGAATTAAATACAAAAGGCACAATGACGACTTAAGTACAAGAAGACTGACTCTGTTTGCTGTGTAAGCTTTGAACCATTCCTGTGACATTGGTTATAGATTCCGATGCTTCACTAGAGGTTTACTGTATCCCTCTGACCTTCTTATTGACGATGAAACACAGTAACTGCATCGGAATTAAATACAAAACTCACAATGCCGACTTATGTACAAGAAGACTGACTTTTCTTACTGTCTATGTTTTGAACATTTCCTGTGACACTAGATATAGATTCCGATGCTTCACTTCAGGTTTACTGTATCCCTTGGACCTCCTTATTGGCGACGAAACACAGAAATTGCATCGGAATTAAATAGAAAGGGCACAATGCAGACTTAAGTACAAGAAGACTGACTCTTCCTACTGTCCTTGTTTCGAACCATTCATGTGACACTAGTTATAGGTTCCGATGCTCCACTTCAGGTCTTACTGTATCCCTCCGACATTCTTATTGACGATGAAACACAGAAATTGCATCGGAATTAAATACAAACGGCACAGTGCCGACTGAAGTTCAAGAAGACTGACTCTTCTTACTGACTATGTTGTGAACATTTCCTGTGAGACCACTTTTAGATTCCGATGCTTCACTATATGTTTACTGTATCCCTTGGACCTTCTTATTGAGGATGAAACACAGAAATTGCATCGGAATTAAATACAAAAGGCACAATGCCGACTTAAGTATAAGAAGATTGACTCTTCTTACTGACTATGATTTGAACATTTCCTGTGAAACCTGTTTTAGATTCCGATGATTCACTATTTGTTTACTGTATCCCTTGGACCTTCTTATTGACGATGAAACACAGAAATTGCATCGGAATTAAATACAAAGGGGACAATGCCGACTTAAGTACAAGAAGACTGACTCTTCTTACTGTCTATGCTTTGAACCATTCCTGTGTCACTTGTTATAGATTCCGAAGCTTCACTTCAGGTTTACTGTATCCCTTGGACCTTGTTATTGAAGATGAAACACAGAAAATGAATCGGAATTAAATACAAAAGGCACAATGCCAACTCATATACATGATGACTGGCTCTTCTTACTCTCTATGTTTTGAACCTTTCCTGTGAGACCGGTTTCAGTGTCCGATGCTTCACTTTAGGTTTACTGTATCCTGTGGACCTTCTTATTGACGATGAAACACAGAAATTGCATCGGAATTAAATACAAAAGGCACAATGCAGACTTAAGTACAAGAAGACTGACTCTTCCTACTGTCTATGTTTTGAACCATTCCTGTGACTCTAGTTATAGATTCCGATGCGTCACTTTAGGTTTACTGTATCCCTCTGAACTTCTTATTGACGATGAAACACAGAAATTGCATCGGAATTAAATACAAAAGGCACAATGCCGACTTAAGTACGAGAAGACTGACTCTTCTTACTGTCTATGTTCTGAACCTTTTCTGTGACACTAGTTATAGATTCCGATGCTTCACTTCAGGTTTACTGCATCCCTCTGACACTCTTATTGACTATGAAACACAGAAATTGCATCGGAATTAAATACAACAGGCACAATGCCGACTTAAGTACAAGAAGTCTTACTCTTGCAAATGTCTATGTCTTGAACCATTCCTGTGACACTAGTTATAGATTCCGATACTTCACTTCAGGTTTACTGTATCCCTCTGACCTTCTTATTGACGACGAAACACAGAAATAGCACCGGAACTAAATAGGAAATTCACAATGCCGACTTAAGTACAGGAAGACTGACTCTTCCTACTGTCATGTTTTGAACCATTCCTGTGACTCTAGTTATAGATTTCGATGCTTCACTTCAGGATTACTGTATCCCTTGGACCCTCTTATTGACGATGAAACAAAGAATTTGCATCGGAATTAAATACAAAAGGCACAATGCCGACTTAAGAACAAGAAGACTGACTCTTCTTACTGTGTATGTTTTGAACCTTTTCTCTGATACTAGTTACAGATTCCGATGCTTCACTTCAGGTTTACTGTATCCCTTGGACCTTCTTATTGACGACGAAACACAGAAATTGCATCGGGATTAAATACAAAAGGCACAATGCCGACTTAAGTACAAGAAGACTGACTCTTCCTACTGTCTATGTTTTAACCATTCCTGTGATACATGTTATAGATTCCGATGCTTTATTTCAGGTTTACTATATCCCTCTGACCTTCTTATTGACGATCAAACACAGAAATTGCATCGGAATTAAATACAAAGGGCACAATGCTGACTCAAATACAAGATGACTGGCTCTTCTTACTCGCTATGCTTTGAACCTTTCCTGTGAGACCGGTTTTAGTTTCCGATGCTTCACTTCAGGTTTACTGTATCCCTTGGACCTTCGTATTGACGACGAAACACAGAAATTGCATCGGAATTAAATAGAAAAGGCACAATGCCGACATAAGTACAAGAATACTGACACTTCTTACTGACTATGATTTGAAAATTTCCCGTGAGACGATCTTTAGATTCCGATGCTTCACTATATGTTTACTGTATCCCTTGGACCTTCTTTTTGACGATGAAACACAGAAATTGCATCAGAATTAAATACAAAAGGCACAATGCCAACTTAAGTACAAGAAGACTGACTCTTCTTGCTGTGTATGTTTTGAACCATTCCTGTGACACTAGTTATAGATTCCGATGCTTCACTTCAGGTTTACTGTATCCCTTGGACCTTCTTATTGACGACGAAACACAGAAATTGCATCGGAATTAAATAGAAAGGGCACAATGCAGACTTAAGTACAAGAAGACTGACTCTTCCTACTGTCCTTGTTTCGAACCATTCATGTGACACTAGTGATAGGTTCCGATGCTCCACTTCAGGTTTTACTGTATCCCTCCGACATTCTTATTGACGATGAAACACAGAAATTGCATCGGAATTAAATACAAACGGCACAGTGCCGACTTAAGTTCAAGAAGAATGACTCTTCTTACTGACTATGTTGTGAACATTTCCTGTGAGACCACTTTTAGATTCCGATGCTTCAATATATGTTTACTGTATCCCTTGGACCTTCTTATTGAGGATGAAACACAGAAATTACATCGGAATTAAATACAAAAGGCACAAAGCCGACTTAAGTATAAGAAGACTGACTCTTCTTACTGACTATGATTTGAACATTTCCTGTGAAACCTGTTTTAGATTCCGATGATTCACTATTTGTTTACTGCATCCCTTGGACCTTCTTATTGACGATGAAACACAGAAATTGCATCGGAATTAAATACAAAGGGGACAATGCCGACTTAAGTACAAGAAGACTGACTCTTCTTACTGTCTATGCTTTGAACCATTCCTGTGTCACTTGTTATAGATTCCGATGCTTCACTTCAGGTTTACTGTATCCCTTGGACCTTGTTATTGAGGATGAAACACAGAAATTGAATCGGAATTAAATACAAAAGGCACAATGCCAACTCATATACATGATGACTGGCTCTTCTTACTCTCTATGTTTTGAACCTTTCCTGTGAGACCGGTTTCAGATTCCGATGCTTCACTTTAGGTTTACTGTATCCCGTGGACCTTCTTATTGACGCCGAAACACAGAAATTGCATCGGAATTAAGTAGAAAAGGCACATTGCCGACTTAAGTATAAGAAGCCTGACTCTTCTTACCGAGTATGATTTGAACATTTCCTGTGAGACCAGTTTTAGATTCCGATGCTTCACTATATGTTTACTGTATCCCTTGGACGTTCTTATTGACGATGAAACACAGAAATTGCTTCGGATTTAAATACAAAAGGTACAATGCCGACTTAAGTACAAGAAGACTGACTCTTCCGACTGTCTATCTTTGAACCATTCCTGTGACACTAGTTATAGATTCCGATGCTTCACTTCAGGTTTACTGTATCCCTTGGACCTTCTTATTGACGATGAAACACAGAGATTTCATCGGAATTAAATACAAAATGCACAATGCCGACTTAAGTACAAGAAGACTGACTCTTCTTGCTGTGTATGTTTTAAACCATTCCTGTGAGACTAGTTATAGATTCCGATGCTTCACTTCAGGTTTACTGTATCCCTCTGACCTTCTTGTTGACGACGAAACTCATAAATTGCATCGGAATTAAATAGAAAAGGCACAATACCGACTAAAGTACATGAGGACTCACCATTCCTACTGTCTATGTTTTAACCATTCCTGTGACACTAGTTATAGTTTCCGATGCTTCACTTCCGGTTTACCGTATCCCCCTGACCTTCTTATTGACGATGAAACACAGAAATTGCATCGGAATTAAATACAAAAGGCACAATGCCGACTCAAATACAAAATGACAGGCTCTTCTTACTCTCCATGTTTTGAACCTTTCCTGTGAGACCGGGTTTTGATTCCGATGCTTCACTTCAGGTTTACTGTATCCCTTGGACCTTCTTATTGAAGACGAAACACAGAAATTGCATCGGAATTAAATAGAAAAGGCACAATGCCGACTTAAGTACAAGAAGACTGACTCTTCCTACTGTCTATGTTTTGAACCATCTCTGTGACACTAGTTATAGATTCCGATGCTTCACCTCTGTTTTACTGTATCCCTCTGACATTCTTATTGACGATGAAACACAGAAACTGCATCGGAATTAAATAGAAGCGGCACAGTGCCGACTTATGTACAAGAAGACTGACTTTTCTTACTGACTATGTTGTGAACATTTCCTGTGAGACCAGTTTTAGATTCCGATGCTTCACTATATGTTTACTGTATCCCTTGGACCTTCATATTGACGATGAAACACAGAAATTGCATCGGAATTAAATACAAAAGGCACAAAGCCGACTTAAGTATACGAAGACTGTCTCTTCTTACTGACTATGATTGGAACATTTCCTGTGAGACCAGTTTTAGATTCCGATGCTTCACTATATGTTTACTGTATCCCTTGGACCTTCTTATTGACGATGAAACACAGAAATTGTATCGGAATTAAATACAAAAGGCACAATGCCGACTTAAGTACAAGAAGACTGACTCTTCTTACTGTCTATGTTTTGAACCATTCCTGTGACACTAGTTATAGATTCCGATGTTTCACTTCAGCTTTACTGTATCCCTTGGACCGTGTTATTGACGATGAAACACAGGAATTGCATCGGAATTAAATACAAAATGCACAATGCCGACTTAAGTACAAGTAGAATGACTCTTCCTACTGTCTATGTTTTGAACCATTCCAGTTACACTAGTTGTAGATTCCGATGCTTTACTACAGGTTTACTGTATCCCTTGGACCTTCTTATTGACGATGAAACACAGAAATTGCATCGGAATTAAATACAAAAGGCACAATGCAGACTTAAGTACAAGAAGACTGACTCTTCCTACTGTCTATGTTTTGAACCATTCCTGTGACTCTAGTTATAGATTCCGATGCGTCACTTTAGGTTTACTGTATCCCTCTGAACTTCTTATTGACGATGAAACACAGAAATTGCATCGGAATTAAATTCAAAAGGCACAATGCCGACTTATGTACGAGAAGACTGACTCTTCTTACTGTCTATGTTTTGAACCTTTTCTGTGACACTAGTTATAGATTCCGATGCTTCACTTCAGGTTTACTGCATCCCTCTGACACTCTTATTGACTATGAACCACAGAAATTGCATCGGAATTAAATACAACAGGCACAATGCCGACTTAAGTACAAGAAGTCTTACTCTTGCAAATGTCTATGCCTTGAACCATTCCTGTGACACTAGTTATAGATTCCGATACTTCACTTCAGGTTTACTGTATCCCTCTGACCTTCTTATTGACGACGAAACACAAATATAGCACCGGAACTAAATAGGAAATTCACAATGCCGACTTAAGTACAGGAAGACTGACTCTTCCTACTGTCATGTTTTGAACCATTCCTGTGACTCTAGTTATAGATTTCGATGCTTCACTTCAGGATTACTGTATCCCTTGGACCCTCTTATTGACGATGAAACACAGAAATTGCATCGGAATTAAATACAAAAGGCACAATGCCGACTTAAGAACAAGAAGACTGACTCTTCTTACTGTGTATGTTTTGAACCTTTTCTCTGATACTAGTTACAGATTCCGATGCTTCACTTCAGGTTTACTGTATCCCTTGGACCTTCTTATTGACGACGAAACACAGAAATTGCATCAGGATTAAATACAAAAGGCACAATGCCGACTTAAGTACAAGAAGACTGACTCTTCCTACTGTCTATGTTTTAACCATTCCTGTGATACATGTTATAGATTCCGATGCTTTATTTCAGGTTTACTATATCCCTCTGACCTTCTTATTGACGATGAAACACAGAAATTGCATCGGAATTAAATACAAAGGGCACAATGCTGACTCAAATACAAGATGACTGGCTCTTCTTACTAGCTATGCTTTGAACCTTTCCTGTGAGACCGGTTTTAGTTTCCGATGCTTCACTTCAGGTTTACTGTATCCCTTGGACCTTCGTATTGACGACGAAACACAGAAATTGCATCGGACGTAAATACAAAAGGCACAATGCCGACTTAAGTACAAGAAGACTGACTCTTCCGACTGTCTATCTTTGAACCATTCCTGTGACACTAGTTATAGATTCCGATGCTTCACTTCAGGTTTACTGTATCCCTTGGACCTTCTTATTGACGATGAAACACAGAGATTTCATCGGAATTAAATACAAAATGCACAATGCCGACTTAAGTACAAGAAGACTGACTCTTCTTGCTGTGTATGTTTTGAACCATTCCTGTGAAACTAGTTATAGATTCCGATGCTTCACTTCAGGTTTACTGTATCCCTCTGACCTTCTTATTGACGACGAAACTCATAAATTGCATCGGAATTAAATAGAAAAGGCACATTACCGACTAAAGTACAAGAAGACTGACCATTCTTACTGTCTATGTTTTAACCATTCCTGTGACACTAGTTATAGTTTCCGATGCTTCACTTCCGGTTTACCGTATCCCCCTGACCTCCTTATTGACGATGAAACACAGAAATTGCATCGGAATTAAATGCAAAAGGCACAATGCCGATTCAAATACAAAATGACAGGCTCTTCTTACTCTCTATATTTTGAAACTTTCCTGTGAGACCGGGTTTTGATTCCGGTGCTTCACTACAGGTTAACTGTTTCCCTTGGTCATTCTTATTGACGACGAAACACAGATATGGCATCGGAATTAAATAGAAAAGGCACAATGCCGACATAAGTACAAGAAGACTGACTCTTTTTACTGACTATGATTTGAACATTTCCTGTGAGACCAGTTTTAGATTCCGATGCTTCACTATATGTTTACTGTATCCCTTGGACCTTCTTGTTAACGATGAAACACAGAAATTTCATCGGAATTAAATACAAAAGGCACAATGCCGACTTAAGTACAAGAAGACTGACACTTCTTGCTGTGTATGTTTTGAACCATTCCTGTGACACTAGTTATAGATTCCGATGCTTCACTTCAGGTTTACTGAATCCCTCTGACCTTCTTATTGACGATGAACACAGTAATTGCATCGGAATTAAATACAAAAGGCACAATGCCGACCCATGTACAAGAAGACTGACTCTTCTAACTGTCTACGTTTTGAAAATTTCCTGTGACACTAGATATAGATTCCGATGCTTCACTTCAGGTTTACTGTATCCCTTGGTCCTTCTAATTGAAGACGAAACACAGAAATTGCATCGGAATTAAATAGGAAAGGCACAATGCCGACTTAAGTACAAGAAGACTGACCCTTCCTACTGTCTATGTTTTGAACCATTTCTGTGACACTAGTTATAGATTCCGATGCTTCACTTCTGTTTTACTGTATCCCTCTGACATTCTTATTGACGATGAAACACAGAAACTGCATCGGAATTAAATAGAAACGGCACAGTGCCGACTTAAGTACAAGAAGACTGACTTTTCTTACTGACTATGTTGTGAACATTTCCTGTGAGACCAGTTTTAGATTCCGATGCTTCACTATAAGTTTACTGTATCCCTTGGACCTTCATCTTGACGATGAAACACAGAAATTGCATCGGAATTAAATACAAAAGGCACAAAGCCGACTTAAGTATACGAAGGCTGTCTCTTCTTACTGACTATGATTGGAACATTTCCTGTGAGACCAGTTTTAGATTCCGATGCTTCACTATATGTTTACTGTATCCCTTGGACCTTCTTATTGACGATGAAGCAGAGAAATTGTATCGGAATTAAATACAAAAGGCACAATGCCGACTTAAGTACAAGAAGACTGACTCTTCTTACTGTCTATGTTTTGAACCATTCCTGTGACACTAGTTGTAGATTCCGATGTTTCACTTCAGCTTTACTGTATCCCTTGGACCTTGTTATTGACGATGAAACACAGGAATTGCATCGGAATTAAATACAAAAGGCACTATGCCGACTTAAGTACAAGTAGAATGACTCTTCCTACTGTCTATGTTTTGAACCATTCCAGTTACACTAGTTATAGATTCCGATGCTTCACTACAGGTTTACTGTATCCCTTGGACCTTCGTATTGACGATGAAACACAGAAATTGCATCGGAATTAAATACAAAAGGCACAATGCAGACTTAAGTACAAGAAGACTGACTCTTCCTACTGTCTATGCTTTGAACCATACCTGTGACTCTAGTTATAGATTCCGATGCTTCACTTTAGGTTTACTGTATCCCTCTGAACTTCTTATTGACGATGAAACACAGAAATTGCATCGGAATTCAATACAAAAGGCACAATGCCGACTTAAGTACGAGAAGACTGACTCTTCTTACTGTCTATGTTTTGAACCTTTTCTGTGACACTAGTTATAGATTCCGATGCTTCACTTCAGGTTTACTGCATCCCTCTGACACTCTTATTGGCTATGAAACACAGATATTGCATCGGAATTAAATACAACAGGCACAATGCCGCCTTAAGTACAAGAAGACTGACTCTTGCAAATGTCTATGTTTTGAACCATTCATGTGACACTAGTTATAGATTCCAATGCTTCACTTCAGGTTTACTGTATCCCTCTGACCTTCATATTGACGACGAAACTTAGAAATAGCACCGGAACTAAATAGGAAATTCACAATGCCGACTTAAGTACAGGAAGACTGACTCTTCCTACTGTCATGTTTTGAACCATTCCTGTGACTCTAGTTATAGATTTCGATGCTTCACTTCAGGATTACTGTATCCCTTGGACCCTCTTATTGACGATGAAACACAGAAATTGCATCGGAATTAAATACAAAAGGCACAATGCCGACTTAAGAACAAGAAGACTGACTCTTCTTACTGTCTTTGTTTTGAACCTTTTCTCTGATACTAGTTACAGATTCCGATGCTTCACTTCAGGTTTACTGTATCCCTTGGACCTTATTATTGACGACGAAACAAGGAAATAGCATCGGAATTAAATCGAAAAGGCACAATGCCGACTTAAGTACAAGAAGACTGACTCTTCCGTGTCTTTGTTTAGAACCATTCCTGTGACACTTGATATCGATTCCGATGCTTCACTTCAGGTTAACTGTATCCTTTGGACCTTCTTATTGACGACGAAACACAGAAATTGCATCGGGATTAAATACAAAAGGCACAATGCCGACTTAAGTACAAGAAGACTGACTCTTCCTACTGTCTATGTTTTAACCATTCCTGTGATACATGTTATAGATTCCGATGCTTTATTTCAGGTTTACTATATCCCTCTGACCTTCTTATTGACGATGAAACACAGAAATTGCATCGGAATTAAATACAAAGGGCACAATGCTGACTCAAATACAAGATGACTGGCTCTTCTTACTCGCTATGCTTTGAACCTTTCCTGTGAGACCGGTTTTAGTTTCCGATGCTTCACTTCAGGTTTACTGTATCCCTTGGACCTTCGTATTGACGACGAAACACAGAAATTGCATCGGAATTAAATAGAAAAGGCACAATGCCGACATAAGTACAAGAATACTGACACTTCTTACTGACTATGATTTGAAAATTTCCCGTGAGACGAGTTTTAGATTCCGATGCTTCACTATATGTTTACTGTATCCCTTGGACCTTCTTTTTGACGATGAAACACAGAAATTGCATCAGAATTAAATACAAAAGGCACAATGCCAACTTAAGTACAAGAAGACTGACTCTTCTTGCTGTGTATGTTTTGAACCATTCCTGTGACACTAGTTATAGATTCCGATGCTTCACTTGAGGATTACTGTATCCCTCTGACCTTATTATTGACGATGAAACACAGTAATTGTATAGGAATTAAATGCAAAGGGCACAATGCCGACTCATGTACAAGAAGACTGACTCTTCTTACTGTCTATGTTTTCAACCTTTCCTGTGAAACTACATATAGATTCCGATGCTTCACTTCAGGTTTATTGTATAACTCTTACCTTCTTATTGACGACGAAACACTGAAATAGCATCGGAATTAAATACAAAAGGCACAATGCCGACTTAAGTACAAGATGACTGACTCTTCCAACTGTCTATGATTTGAACCATTCCTGTGACACTAGTTATCGATTTCGATGCTTCACTTCAGGTTTACTGTATCCCTCTGACACTCTCAATGACGATGAACCACAGAAATTGCATCGGAATTAAATACAAAAGGCACAATGCCGACTTAAGTACAAGAAGATTCACTCTTCTTACTGTCTATGTTTTGAACCATTACTGTGACACTAGTTATAGATTCCGATGCTTCTCTTCAGGTTTACTGTATCCCTTGGACCTTGTTATTGACGATGAAACACAGAAATTGCATCGGAATTAAATACAAAGGCACAATGCCGACTTATGTACAACAAGACTGACTCTTCTTGATGTGTATGTTTTGAACCATTCCTGTGACACTAGTATTAGATTCCGATGCTTCACATCAGGTTTACTGTATCCCTCTGACCTTCTTATTGACGATGAAACACAGTAATGGCATCGGAATTAAATACAAAAAGCACAATGCCGACTCATGTACAAGAAGACTGACTCTTCGTACTGTCTATGATTTGAACCTTTCCTGTGACACTAGATACAGATTCCGATGCTTCACTTCAGGTTTACTGTATCCCTCTTACCTTCTTATTGACGACGAAACACTGAAATAGCATCGGAATTAAATAGAAAAGGCACAAAGCCGACTTAAGTACAAGAACACTGACTCTTCTTACCGTCTATGATTTGAACCATTACTGTGACACTAGTTACAGATTCCGATGCTTCACTTCAGGTTTACTGTATCCCTTGGACCTTCTAATTGACGACGAAACACAGAAATTGAATCGGGATTATATACAAAAGGCACAATGCCGACTTAAGTACATGAAGACTCACTCTTCTTACTGTCTATGTTTTAAACCATTCCTGTGACACTAGTTATAGATTCCTAAGCTTCACTTCAGGTTTACTGTATCCGTCTGACCTTCTTATTGACGATGAAACACAGAAATTGCATCGGAATTAAATACAAAATGCTCAACGCCGACTTAAGTACAAGAAGACTGACTCATCTTACAGTCTATGTTTTGAACCTTTACTGTGACACTAGTTATAGATTCCGATGCTTCACTTCAGGTTTACTGTATCCCTTGGACCATCTTATTGACGACGAAACACTGAAATAGCATCGGAATTAAATAGAAAAGGCACAAAGCCGACTTAAGTACAAGAACACTGACTCTTCTTACCGTCTATGATTTGAACCATTACTGTGACACTAGTTACAGATTCCGATGCTTCACTTCAGGTTTACTGTATCCCTTGGACCTTCTAATTGACGACGAAACACAGAAATTGAATCGGGATTATATACAAAAGGCACAATGCCGACTTAAGTACAAGAAGATTCACTCTTCTTACTGTCTATGTTTTGAACCATTACTGTGACACTAGTTATAGATTCCGATGCTTCTCTTCAGGTTTACTGTATCCCTTGGACCTTGTTATTGACGATGAAACACAGAAATTGCATCGGAATTAAATACAAAAGGCACAATGCCGACTTAAGTACAAGAAGACTGACTCTTCCTAATGTCTATGTTTTGAACCATTCCTGTGACACTAGTTATAGATTCCGATGCTTCACTTCAGATTTACTGTATCCCTCTGACACTCTTATTGACGATGAAACACAGATATTGCATTGGAATTAAATACAAAAGGCACAATGCCGACTTAAGTACAAGAAGACTGACTCTTCCAACTGTCTATGTTTTGAACCATTCCTGTGACACTAGTTATCGATTTCGATGCTTCACTTCAGGTTTACTGTATCCCTCTGACACTCTTATTGACGATGAACCACAGAAATTGCATCGGAATTAAATACAAAAGGCACAATGCCGACTTATGTACAAGAAGACTCACTCTTCTTACTGTCTATGTTTTGAACCACTACTGTGCCACTAGTTATAGATTCCGATGCTTCACTTCAGGTTTACTGTATCCCTTGGACCTTGTTATTGACGATGAAACACAGAAATTGCATCGGAATTAAATACATAGTCACAATGCCGACTTATGTACAACAAGACTGACTCTTCTTGCTGTGTATGTTTTGAACCATTCCTGTGACACTAGTTTTAGATTCCGATGCTTCACTTCAGGTTTACTGTATCCCTCTGACCTTCTTATTGACGATGAAACACAGTAATGGCATCGGAATTAAATACAAAATGCACAATGCCGACTCATGTGCAAGAAGACTGACTCTTCTTACTGTCTATGTTTTGGACCTTTCCTGTGACACTAGATACAGATTCCGATGCTTCACTTCAGGTTTACTGTATCCCTCTGACACTCTTATTGACGATGAAACACAGAAATTGCATCGGAATTAAATACAAAAGGACAATGCCGACTTAAGTACAAGAAGTCTCACTCTACTTACTGTCTATATTTTGAACCATTCCTGTGACACTAGTTATGGATTCCGAAGCTTCGCTTCAGGTTTACTGTATCCTTTGGACCTTCTTATTGACGATGAAACACAGAATTTGCATCGGAATTAAATAAAAATGTACAATGCCGACTAAAGTACAAGAAGACTGACTCTTCCTAATGTCTATGTTTTGAGCAATTCCATTGACACTAGTCATTGATTCCGATGCTTCACTTCAGGTTTACTGTATCCTTTGGACCTTCTTATCGACGATGAAACACAGAAATAGCATCGCAATTAAATACAAAAGGCACAATGCCGACTTAAGTACAAGAAGACTGACTCTTGCAAATGTCTATGTTTAGAACCATTCCTGTTGCACTAGTTATAGATTCCGATGCTTCACTTCAGGTTTACTGTATCCCTCTGACATTCTTATTGACGATGAAATACAGAAATTGCATCGGAATTAAATACAAACAGCACAGTGCCGACTTAAGTACAAGAAGACTGACTCTTCTTACTGACTATGTTGTGAACATTTTCTATGAGACCAGTTTTAGATTCCGATGCTTCACTATATGTTTACTATATCCCTTGGACCTTCTTATTGATGATGAAACACAGAAATTGCATCGGAATTAAATATAAAAGGCGCAATGCCGACTTACGTACAAGAACACTGACTCTTCTTACCGTCTATGATTTGAACCATTACTGTGACACTAGTTATGGATTCCGATGCTTCACTTCAGGTTTACTGTATCCCTTGGACCTTGTTATTGACGATGAAACACAGAAATTGCATCGGAATTAAATATAAAAGGCACAATGCCGACTTAAGTACAACAAGACTAACTCTTCTCGCTGTGTATGTTTTGAATCATTCCTGTGACACTAGTTCTAGATTCCGATGCTTCACTTCAGGTTTACTGTATCCCTCTGACCATCTTATTGACGACGAAACACAGAAATTGCATCGTAATGAAATAGAAAAGGCACAATGCCGACTTAAGTACAAGAAGACTGACTCTTCTTACTGACTATGTTGTGAACATTTCCTATGAGACCAGTTTTAGAATCCGATGCTTCACTATATGTTTACTATATCCCTTGGACC
Source organism: Schistocerca piceifrons (assembly GCF_021461385.2). Classification (NCBI taxonomy): domain Eukaryota; kingdom Metazoa; phylum Arthropoda; class Insecta; order Orthoptera; family Acrididae; genus Schistocerca; species Schistocerca piceifrons. The sequence goes on along the minus strand of NW_025727396.1, from coordinate 4,435,129 downwards.
TTCTTATAGATGATGTAACACAGAAAGTGCATCGGAAATAAATAAAAAGGGCACAATGCCGACTTAAATATAAGAAGACTGACTCTTCTTACTGACTATGATTTGAACATTTCCTGTGAGACCTGATTTAGATTCCAATGCTTCACTATTTGTTTGCTGTATCCCTAGGACCTTGTTATTGGCGAGGAAACACAGAAATTGCATCGGAATTAAATACAAAAGGCACAATGCCGACTTAAGTACTACAAGACTGACAGTTCTTACTGTCTATGATTTGAACTTTTCTCTGACACTAGTTACAGATTCCGATGCTTCACGTCAGGTCTACTGTATCTCTTGGACCTTCTTATTGACGACGAAACACAGAAATTGCATCGGAATTAAATGGAAAAGGCACAATTCCGACTTAAGTACAAGAAGACTGACTCTTCCGTGTCTATGTTGAGAACCATTCCTGTGACACTTGATATAGAATCCGATGCTTCACTTCAGGTTTACTGTATCCCTTGGACCTTCTTATTGACGCCGAACACAGAAGTTGAATCTGTATTAAATACAAAAGGCACAATGCCGACTTAAGTACAAGAAGACTCACTCTTCTCACTGTCTATGTTTTAAACCATTCCTGTGACACTAGTTATCGATTCCGAAGCTTCACTTCAGGTTTGCTGTATCCCTCTGACCTTCTTATTGACGATGAAACACAGAAATTGCATCGGAATAAAATACAAAAGGAACAACGCCGACTTAAGTACAAGAAGACTGATTCTTCTTACTGTCTATGTTTTGAACCTTTTCTGTGACACTAGTTATAGATTCCGATGCTTCGCTTCAGGTTTACTGTATCCCTTGGACCATCTTATTGACGACGAAACACAGAAAATGCAACGGAATTAAATAGAAGAGGCACATTGCCGACTTAAGTACAAGAAGACTGACTCGTCCGTGCCTATGTTTTGAACCATTCCTGTGACACTAGTTATAGATTCCGATGCTTCACTTCAGGTTTACTGTATCCCTCTTACACTCTTATTGACGATGAAACACAGAAATTGCATCGGAATTAAATACAAAAGGCACAATGCCGACTTAAGTACAAGAAGACTGACTCTTCCTAATGTCTATGTTTTGAACCATTCCTGTGACACTAGTTATAGATTCCGATGCTTCACTTCAGGTTTACTGTATCCCTCTGACACTCTTATTGACGATGAAACACAGAAATTGCATTGGAATTAAATACAAAAGGCACAATGCCGACTTAAGTACAAGAAGACTGACTCTTCCAACTGTCTATGTTTTGAACCATTCCTGTGACACTAGTTATCGATTTCGATGCTTCACTTCAGGTTTACTGTATCCCTCTGACACTCTTATTGACGATGAACCACAGAAATTGCATCGGAATTAAATACAAAAGGCACAATGCCGACTTAAATACAAGAAGACTCACTCTTCTGACTGTCTATGTTTTGAACCATTACTGTGACACTAGTTATAGATTACGATGCTTCACTTCAGGTTTACTGTATCCCTTGGACCTTGTTATTGACGCTGAAACACAGAAATTGCATCGGAATTAAATACAAAGGCACAATGCCGACTTATGTACAACAAGACTGACTCTTCTTGCTGTGTATGTTTTGAACCATTCCTGTGACACTAGTTTTAGATTCCGATGCTTCACTTCAGGTTTACTGTATCCTTTGGACCTTCTTATTGACGATGAAACACTAAATTTTCATCGGAATTAAATAAAAATGTACAATGCCGACTAAAGTACAAGAAGACTGACTCTTCCTAATGTCTATGTTTTGAGCAATTCCATTGACACTAGTCATTGATTCCGATGCTTCACTTCAGGTTTACTGTATCCTTTGGACCTTCTTATCGACGATGAAACACAGAAATAGCATCGCAATTAAATACAAAAGGCACAATGCCGACTTAAGTACAAGAAGACTGACTCTTCCAAATGTCTATGTTTAGAACCATTCCTGTGGCACTAGTTATAGATTCCGATGCTTCACTTCAGGTTTACTGTATCCCTCTGACATTCTTATTGACGATGAAATACAGAAATTGCATCGGAATTAAATACAAACGGCACAGTGCCGACATAAGTACAAGAAGACTGACTCTTCTTACTTACTATGTTGTGAACATTTTCAATGAGACCAGTTTTAGATTCCGATGCTTCACTATATGTTTACTATATCCCTTGGACCTTCTTATTGATGATGAAACACAGAAATTGCATCGGAATTAAATATAAAAGGCGCAATGCCGACTTATGTACAAGAACACTGACTCTTCTTACCGTCTATGATTTGAACCATTACTGTGACACTAGTTATGGATTCCGATGCTTCACTTCAGGTTTACTGTATCCCTTGGACCTTGTTATTGATGATGAAACACAGAAATTGCATCGGTATTAAATACAAAAGGCACAATGCCGACTTAAGTACAAGAAGACTGACAGTTCTTACTGTCTATGTTTCGAACCTTTTCTCTGACACTAGTTACAGATTCCGACGCTTCACTTCAGGTTTACTGTATCCCTTGGACCTTCTTTTTGACGACGAAACACAGAAATTGCATCGGAATTAAATAGAAAAGGCACAATGCCGACTTAAGTACAAGAAGACTGACTCTTCTTACTGACTATGTTGTGAACATTTCCTATGAGACCAGTTTTAGAATCCGATGCTTCACTATATGTTGACTATATCCCTTGGACCTTCTTATTGATGATGAAACACAGAAAGTGCATCGGAAATAAATAAAAAGGGCACAATGCCGACTTAAGTATAAGAAGTTCAGGTTTACTGAATGCCTCTGACACTCTTATTGACGATGAAACACAGAAATTGCATCGTAATTAAATACAAATGGCACAATGCCGACTTAAGTACAAGAAGACTGACTCTTCTTATAGTTTATGTTTTGAACCTTTCCTGTGACACTAGTTATAGATTCCGAAGCTTCACTTCGGGTGTACTGTATCCCTTGGACCTTCTTGTTGACGTTGAAACACAGAATTTGCATCGGAATTAAATCCAAAAGTACAATGAAGACTTAAGTACAAGAAGACTGACTCTTCTTACTGTTTATGTTTTGAGCAATTCCATTGTCACTAGTTATAGATTCCGATGCTTCACTTCAGGTTTACTGTATCCCTTGGACCTTCTTATCGACGATGATACACAGACATAACATCAGATTTAAATACAAAAGGCACAATGCCGACTTAAGTACAAGAGGACTGACTCTTATTACTGTCTATGATTTGAACCATTCCTGTGATACTAGTTATAGATTCTGATGCTTCACTTCAGGTTTACTGTATCCCTTGGACCTTGTTATTGACGATGAAACACAGAAATTGCATCGGAATTAAATACAAAAATCACAATGCCGACTTAAGTACAACAAGACTGACTCTTCTTGCTGTGTATGTTTTGAACCAATCCTGTGACGCTAGTTATAGATTCCGATGCTTCACTTCAGGTTGACTGTATCCCTTGGACCTTCTTATTGACGATGAAACACAGAAATTGCATCGGAATTCAATAGAAAAGGCACAATGCCGACTTAAGTACAAGGAAACTGACTCTTCTTACTGTCTATGTTTTGAACCATTCCTGTGACACTAGCTATAGATTCCGATGCTTCACTTCAGGTTTACTGTATCTCTCTGACCTTCTTATTGACGATGAAACACAGAAATTGCTTCGGAATTCAATAGAAAAGGCAAAATGTCCACTTAAGTACAAGAAAACTGACACTTCTCACTGTCCATGTTTTGAGCAATTCCATTGACACTAGTTATAGATTCCGATGCTTCACTTCCGGTTTACTGTATCCCTTGGACCTTCTTATCGACGATGAAACACAGAAATAGCATCGCAATTAAATACAAAAGGCACAATGCCTCTTCTTACTGACAATGATTTGAACATTTCCTGTGAGACCTGATTTAGATTCCGATGCTTCACTATTTGTTTACTGTATCCCTTGGACCTTCTTATTGACGAAGAAACACAGAAATTGCATCGGAATTAAATACAAAAGGCACAATGCCGAGTTAAGTACAAGAAGACTGACCCTTCTTACTGTCTATGTTTTGAACCATAACTGTGAAACTAGTTATACATTCCGATGCTTCACTTCAGGTTTACTGTATCCCTTGGACCTTGTTATTGGCGAGGAAACACAGAAATTGCATCGGAATTAAATGCAAAACGCACAATGCCGACTTAAGTACAACAAGACTGACTCTTATTGCTGTGTATGCTATGAAATATTCCTGTGACACTAGTTTTAGATTCCGATGCATCACTTCAGGTTTACTGTATCCCTCTGACCTTCTTATTGACGACGAAACACAGAAATTGAATCGTAATTAAATAGAAAAAGGCACAATGCCGACTTAAGTACAGGAAGACTGACTCTTCCTACTGTCTATGTTATGAACCATTCCTGTGACTCTAGTTATAGATTCCGATGCTACACTTCAGGTTTACTGTATCCCTTGGACCTTCTTATTGACGATGAAACACAGAAATTGAATCGGAATTAAATACAAAAGGCACAATACCGACTTAAGTACAAGAAGACTGACTCTTCCTACTGTCTATGATTTAAACCATTCCTGTGACACTAGTTTTCGATTCCAATGCTTCACTTCAGGTTTTGCTGTATCCCTCTGACCGTCTTATTGACGACGAAACACAGAAATTGCAATAGAATTAAATTGAAAAGGCACAATGCGACTTAAGTAGAAGAAGACTGAATCTTCCTACTGTCTAAGATTTGAACCATTCCTGTGACACTAGTTATAGATTCCGATGCTGCACTTCAGGTTTACTGTATCCCTGTGACCTTCTTATTGACGATGAAACACAGAAATTGCATCGGAATTAAATACAAACGCACAATGCCGACACAAATACAAGATGACTGGTTCTTCTTACTCTCTATGATTTGAGCCTTTCCTGTGAGACCGGTTTTAGATTCCGTTGCTTCACTTCAGGTTTACTGTATCCCAAGGGCCTTCGTATTGACGATGAAACGCAGTAATTGCATCGAAATTAAATACAAAATGTACAATGCCGACTCATGTACAAGAATACTGACTCTTCTTACTGTCTATGTTTTGAATCTTTGCTGTGACACTAGATATAGATTCCGATGCTTCACTTCAGGTTTACTGTATCTCTTGGACATTCTTAATGACGACGAAACACAGTAATTGCATCGGAATTAAAAGGAAAAGGCACAATGCCGACTTAAGTACAAGAAGACTGACTCTTCCTACTGACTATGTTGGGAACATTACCTATCGGACCAGTTTTAGATTCCGATGCTTCACTATATGTTTACTGTATCCCTTGGACCTTCTTATTGATGATGAAACACAGAAAGTGCATCGGAATTAAATAGAGAAGGCACAATGCCGACTTAAGTACAAGAAGACTGACTCTTCCAAATGTTTATGTTATGAACCATTCCTGTGACACCAGTTATAGATTCCGATGCTTCAACTCAGTTTTACTGTATCCCAAGGACCTTCTTATTGACGACGAAACACAGAAATTGCATCGGAATTAAATAGAAAAGGCACATTGCCGACTTAAGTACAAGAAGACCGACTCTTCTTACTGACTATGTTTTGAACATTCCCTGTGAGACCAGTTTTAGATTCCGATGCTTCACTATATGTTTACTGTTTCCCTTGGACCTTCTTATTGACGATGAAGCACAGAAATTGCATCGGAATTAAATACAAAAGGGACAATGCCGACTTAAGTACAAGAATACTGACGCTTCATACGGACTATGTTGTGAACAATTCCTGTGAGACCAGTTTTAGATTCCGATGCTTCACTATATGTTTACTGTATTCCTTGGACCTTCTTATTGATGATGAAACACAGAAAGTGCGTCGGAATTAAATACAAAAGGGACAATGCCGACTTAAGTATAAGAAGACTGACTCTTCTTACTGACTATGATTTGAACATTTCCTGTGAGACCAGTTTTAGATTCCGATGCTTCACTATATGTTTACTGTATCCCTGGCACCTTCTTATTGACGAAGAAACGAAGATATTGCATCGGAAGTAATTAGAAAAGGCACAATGCCGACTTAAGTACAAGAAGACTAACTCTTCTTACTGTCTATGTTTTGAACCATTACTGTGACACTAGTTATAGATTCCGATGCTTCACTTCAGGTTTACTGTATCAATTGGAACTTGTTAATGACGATGAAACACAGAAATTGCATCTGAATTAAATACAAAAGGCACAATGCCGACTTAAGTACAAGAAGACTCACTCTTCTCACTGTCTATGTTTTAAACCATTCCTGTGACACTAGTTATAGATTCCGAAGCTTCACTTCAGGTTTGCTGTATCCCTCTGACCTTCTTATTGACGATGAAACACAGAAATTGCATCGGAATAAAATACAAAAGGCACAACGCCGACTTAAGTACAAGAAGACTGACTCTTCTTACTGTCTATGTTAAGAACCTTATCTGTGACACTAGTTATAGATTCCGATGCTTCACTTCAGGTTTACTGTATCCCTCTGACATTCTTATTGACGATGAAACACAGAAATTGCATCCGAGTTAAATACAAACGGCACAATGCCGACTTAAGTACAAGAAGACTGACTCTTCCTACTGTCCATGTTTTAACCATTACTGTGACACTAGTTATAGACTCCGATGCTTCACTTCAGGTTTACTGTATCCCTGTGACCTTCTTATTGACGATGAAACACAGAAATTGCATCGGAATTAAATACAAACGCACAATGCCGACACAAATACAAGATGACTGGCTCTTCTTACTGACTATGTTTTGAACATTCCCTGTGAGACCAGTTCTAGATTCCGATGCATCACTATATGTTTACTGTTTCCCTTGGACCTTCTTATTGACGATGAAACACACAAATTGCATCGGAATTAAATACAAAAGGCACAATGCCGACTTAAGTACAAGAAGACTGACTCTTCTTACTGCCTGTGTTTTGAACCATTCCTGTGACACTAGTTATAGATTTCGATGCTTCACTTCAGGTTTACTGTATCCCTCTGACCTTCTTATTGACGACGAAACACAGAAATTGCAACGGAATTAAGTAGAAAAGGCACAATGCCGAATTAAGTACAATAAGACTGACTCCTCCTACAGTCTATGATTTGAACCATTCCTGTGACACTAGTTATAAACTCCGATGCTACACTTCAGGTTTACTATATCCCTCTGACCTTCTTATTGACGATGAAACACAGAAATTGCATCGGAATTAAATAGAGAAGGCACAATGCCGACTTAAGTACAAGAAGACTGACTCTTCCAAATGTTTATGTTATGAACCATTCCTGTGACACCAAATATAGATTCCGATGCTTCACTTCAGGTTTACTGTATGCCTCTGACACTCCTATTGACGATGAAACACTGAAATTGCATCGGAATTAAACAGAAAAGGCACAATGCCGACTTAAGTAAAGAAGACTGACTCTCCCTACTGTATACGATTTAAACCATTCCTGAGACACTAGTTATAGATTCCGATGCTTCACTTCAGGTTTACTGTATCCCAAGGACCTTCTTATTGACGACGAAACACAGAAATTGCATCGGAATTAAATAGAAAAGGCACATTGCCGACTTAAGTACAAGAAGACCGACTCTTCTTACTGACTATGTTTTGAACATTCCCTGTGAGACCAGTTTTAGATTCCGATGCTTCACTATATGTTTACTGTTTCCCTTGGACCTTCTTATTGACGATGAAACACAGAAATTGCATCGGAATTAAATACAAAAGGGGCAATGCCGACTTAAGTACAAGAAGACTGACTCTTCTTACTGACTATGTTTTGAACCATTCCTGTGACACTAGTTATAGATTCCGATGCTTCACTTCAGGTTCACTGTATCCCCTGGACCTTCTTATTGACGTCGAAACACAGAAATTGCATCGAAATTAAATAGAAAAGGCACAATGCCGACTTAAGTACAAGAAGACTGACTCTTCTTACTGAATATGTTTTGAACATTTCCTGTGAGACCCGTTTTAGGTTCTGATGCTTCACTATATGTTTACTGTATCCCTTGGACCTTCTTATTGACGACGAAACACAGAAATTGCATCGGAATCAAATGGAAAAGGCACAATGCCGACTTAAGTTTAAGAAGACTAACTCTTCCTACTCTCTAGGTTTTGAACCATTCCTGTGACACTAGTTATAGATTCCGATGCTTCACTTCAGGTTTACTGTATCCCTTGGTCCTTCTTATTGACGACGAAACACAGAAATTGCAACGGAATTAAATAGAAAAGGCACAATGCCAACTTAAGTACAAGAAGACTGACTGTTCTTACTGACTATATTTTGAACATATCCTGTGAGACCAGTTTTAGATTCCGATGCTTCACTGTATGTTTACTGTATCCCTTGGACCTTCTTGTTGACGACGAAACACAGAAATTGCATCGGATTTAAATAAAAGAGGCACAATGCCGACTTAAGTTCAAGAAGACTGACTCTTCCTTCTGCTATGTTTTGAAAGATTCCTTATACACTAGTTATAGATTCCGATGCTTCACTTCAGGTTTACAGTATCCCTTGGACCTTCTTAATGACGATGAAACACAGAAATTGCATCGGAATTATGTAGAAAAGGCACAATGCCGACTTAAGTACAAGAAGACTGACTCTTCCTACTGTCTAAGTTTTGGCCATTCCTGTGACACTAGTTATAGACTCCGATGCTTCACTTCAGGTTTACTGTATCCCTGTGACCATCTTATTGACGATGAAACACAGAAATTGCATCAGAATTAAATACAAAAGGCACAATGCCGACTTAAGTACATGAAGACTGACTCCTCCTACTGAGTATGATTTCAACATTTCCTGTGAGACCAGTTTTACATTCCGATGCTTCACTATATGTTTACTGTATCCCTTGGACCTTCTTATCGACGATGAAACACAGAAATTGCATCGGAATTCAATAGAAAAGGCACAATGCCGACTTAAGTACAAGGAAACTGACTCTTCTTACTGTCTATGTTTTGAACCATTCCTGTGACACTAGCTATAGATTCCGATGCTTCACTTCAGGTTTACTGTATCTCTCTGACCTTCTTATTGACGATGAAACACAGAAATTGCTTCGGAATTCAATAGAAAAGGCAAAATGTCCACTTAAGTACAAGAAGACTGACTCTTCCTACTGACTATGTTTTCAACCTTTCCTGTGGCACTAGATATAGATTCCGATTCTTCACTTCAGGTTTACTGTATCCCTCTGACCTTCTTATTGACGACGAAACACAGAAATTGCATTTGAATTAAGTAGAAAAGGCACAATGCCGAGTTAAGTACAAGAAGACTGAATCTTCCTACTGTCTATGTTTTGAACCAATTGTGACACTAGTTATAGATTCCGATGCTTTACTTCAGGTTTACTGTATCCCTCTGACATTTTTATTGACAATGAAACACAGAAATTGCATCGGAAATAAATACAAACGGCACAATGCCGACTTAAGTACAAGAAGACTGACTCTTCTTACTGACTATGTTGTGAACATTTCCTGTGATACCAGTTTTAGATTCCGATGCTTCACTATATGTTTACTGTATCCCTTGGACCTTCTTATTGACGATGAAACACAGAAATTGCATCGGAATTAAATAAAAAAGGCACAATGCCGACTTAAGTACAAGAAGACTGACTCTTTCTACTGTCTATGTTTTGAACCATTCCTGCGACTCTAGTTATAGATTCCGATGCTTCACTTCAGGTTTACTGCATCCCCTGGACCTTGTTATTGACGATGAAACCCAGAGATTGCTTCGGAATTAAATACAAAATTCACAATGCCGAATCAAATACAAGACGACTGACTCTTCTTACTCTCTATGATGTGAACCTTTTCTGTGAGACCGGTTTTAGATTCCGATGCTTCACTTTAGGTTTACTGTATCCCTTGGACCTTCTTATTGACGATGAAACATAGAAATTGCATCGGAATCAAATACAAAAGGCACAATGCCGACTTAAGTACAAGAAGACTGACTCTTCTTACTGACTATGATTTGAACATTTCCTGTGAGACCAGTTTTAGATTCCGATGCTTCACTATATGTTTACTGCATCCCTTGGACCTTGTTGTTGACGATGAAACACAGAAATTGCATCGCAATTAACTACAAAAGGCACAATGCCGACTTAAGTACAAGAAGACTGACTCTTCTTGCTGTGTATGATTTGAACCATTCCTGTGACACTCGTTATAGATTCCGATGCTTCACTTCAAGTTTACTGTATCCCTCTGACCTTCTTATTGACGATGAAGCACAGTAATTGCATCGGAATTGAATACAAATGGTACAATGCTGACTCATGTCCAAGAAGACTGACACTTCTTACTGTCTATGTTTTGAACCTTTCCTGTGACACTAGATATAGATTCCGATGCTTCACTTCAGGTTTACTGTATCCCTCTGACCTTCTTATTGACGACGAAACACAGAAATTGCATTTGAATTAAATAGAAGGGGCACAATGCCGACTTAAGTACAAGGAGACTGAATCTTCCTAGTGTCTATGATTTGAACCATTCCTGTGACACTAGTTATAGATTCCGATGCTTCACTTCAGGTTTACTGAATCCCTCTGACCTTCTTATTGACGAAGAAAGACAGAAATTACATCGGAATTAAATAGAAAAGGCACAATGCCTACTCAAGTACAAGTAGACTGTCTCTTCTTACTGTCTATGTTATAAAGCTTTCCTGTGAGACCGGTTTCAGATTCCGATGCTTCACTTTAGGTTTACTGTATCCCTTGGACCTTCTTACTGACGACGAAACACAGAAATTGGATCGGAATTAAATAGAAAATACACAATGCTGACTTAAGTACAAGAAACTTAACTCTTTTTACTGTCTATGTTTTAAACCTTTCCTGTGAGACCAGTTTTAGATTCCGATGCTTCATTTCGGTTTTACTGTATCCCTTGCACCTTCCATATTGACGATGAAACACAGAAATTGCATCGGAATTAAATACAAAAGGCACAATACCGACTTAAATACAAGAAGACTGACTCTCCTTACTGACTATGCTTTGAACATTTCCTGTGAGACCCGTTTTAGATTCTGATGCTTCACTATATGTTTACTGTATCCCTTGGACCTTCTTATTGACGATGAAACACAGAAATTGCATCGGAATTAAATACAAAAGGCACAACGCCGACTTACGTACAACAAGACTGACTCTTCTTACTGACTATCTTTTGAACACTTCCTGTGAGACCAGTTTTAGTTTCCGATGCTTCACTATATGTATACTGTAACCCTTGGAGCTTCTTATTGACGATGAATCACAGAAATTGCATCGGAATTAAATACAAAACGTACAATGCCGACTTAAGTACAAGAAGACTGAGTCTTCTTACTGATTATGTTTTGAACATTTTCTGTGAGACCAGTTTTAGATTCCGATGCTTCACTATATGTATACTGTATCACTTGGACCTTCTTATTGACGACGAAACACGGAAATTCCATCGGAAATAAATAGAAAAGGCGAATTGCAGACTTAAGTACAAGAAGACTGACTCTTCCGTGTCTTTGTTTGAACCATTCCTGTGACACTAGATTTAGATTCCGATGCTTCACTTCAGGTTTACTGTATCCCTTGGACCTTCTTATTGACAACGATACACAGAAATTGCATCGGGATTAAATACAAAAGACACAATGCCGACTTAAGTACAAAACGACTGACTCTTCCTACTGTCTATGTTTTAACCATTCCTGAGACACTAGCTATAGACTCCGATGCTTCACTTCACGTTTACTGTATCCCTTGGACCTTCTTATTGACGATGAAACACAGAAATTGCATCGGAATTAAATAGAAAAGGCACAATGCCGACTTATGTACAAGAAGACTGACTCTTCTTACTGCCTATGTTTTGAACCATACCTGTGACACTAGTTATAGATTTCGATGCTTCACTTCAGGTTTTCTGTATCCCTCTGACCCTCTTATTGACAACAAAACACAGAAATAACTTCGGAATTCAATACAAAAGGCACAATGCATATTAAGTACAATAACACTGACTCTTCCTACTGTCTATGTTTTGAACCATTCCTGTGACACTAGTTATAAATTCCGATCCTTCACTATATGTTTACTGTATCCCTTGGACCTTCCTATTGACGACGAAACACAGAAATTGCATCGCGATTAAATAGAAAAGGCACAATTCCGACTTAAGTTCAAGAAGACTAACTCTTCCTACTCTCTATGTTTTGAACCATTCCTGTGACACTAGTTATAGATTCCGATGCTTCACTTCTGGTTTACTGTATCCCTTGGACCTTCTTATTGACGACGAAACACAGAAATTGCATCGGAATTAAATGGAAAAGGCACAATTCCGACTTAAGTTCAAGAAGACTAACTCTTCCTACTCTCTATGTTTTAAACCATTCCTGCGATACTAGTTATAGATTCCGATGCATCACTTCTGGTTTACTGTATCCCTTGGACCTTCTTATTGACGACGAAACACAGAAATTGCATCGGTATTAAATAGAAAAGGCACAATACCGACTTAAGTACAAGGAGACCGACTCTTCCTACTGTCTATGTTTTGAACCATTCCTGTGACACTAGTTATAGATTCCGATGCTTCACTTCAGGTTTACTGTATCCCTCTGACATTCTTATTGACGATGAAACACAGAAATTGCAAAGGAATTAAATAGAAAAGGCATAATGTTGACTTAAGTACAAAAAGACTGACTCTTCTTACTGTCTATATTTTGAACCATTCCTGTGACACTTGTTATCGATTCCTATGCTTGACTTCAGGTTTTCTGTATCCCCTGGACCTTCTTACTGACGAGGAAACACAGAAATTGCATCGGAATTAAATAAAAAAGGCACAATACCGACTTAGGTACAAGAAGACTGACTCTTCTTACTGACTATGTTTTGAACCTTTCCTGTGAGACCGGTTTTAGATTCCGATGATTCACTTCAGGTTTACTGTATCCCTTGGACCTTCACATTGACGACGAAACACGGAAATTGCATCGGAATTAAATAGAAAAGGCACAATAACCACATAAGTACAAGAAGACTGACTCTTCTTACTGACTATGATTTGAACATTTCCTGTGAGACCAGTTTTAGATTCCAATGCTTCACTATATGTTTACTGTATCCCTTGGACCTTCTTGTTGACGATGAAACACAGAAATTGCATCGGAATTAAATACAAAAGGCACAATGCCGACTTAAGTACAAGAAGACTGACTCTTCTTGCTGTGTATGATTTGAACCATTCCTGTGACACTAATTATAGATTCCGATGCTTCACTTCAGGTTTACTGTATCCCTCTGACCTTCTTATTGACGATGAAGCACAGTAATTGCATCGGAATTAAATACAAATGGCACAATGCTGACTCATGTCCAAGAAGACTGACTCTTCTTACTGTCTATGTTTTAAACCTTTCCTGTGATACTAGATATAGATTCCGATGCTTCACTTCAGGTTTACTGTATCCCTCTGACCTTCTTATTGACGACGAAACACAGAAATTGCATTTGAATTAAATTGAAAAGGCACAATGCCGTCATAAGTACAAGAGGACTGAATCTTCCTACTGTCTATGTTTTGAACCATTCCTGTGACACTAGTTATAGATTCCGATGCTTCACTTCAGGTTTACTGAATCCCTCTGACATTCTTATTGACGATGAAACACAGACATTGCATCGGAATTAAATACAAACGGCACAATGCCGACTGATGTACAAGAAGACTGACTCTTCCTACTGTCTATGTTTTAACCATTCCTGTGACACTAGTTATAGACTCCGATGCTTCACTTCTGGTTTACTGTATCCTTGTAACCTTCTTATTGACGATGAAACACAGAAGTTGCATCGGAATTAAGTAGAAAGGGCACAATGCCGACATAAGTACAATAAGACTGACTCTTCTTACTGACTATGTTTTGAACCTTTCATGTGAGACCGGTTTTAGATTCCGATGCTTCACTTCAGGTTTACTGTATCCCATGGACCTTCTTACTGACGTCGAAACAAAGAAATTACATCGGAATTAAATAGAAAAGGCACAATGCCTACTCAAGTACAAATAGACTGTCTCTTCTTACTGTCTATGTTATAAAGCTTTCCTATGAGACCGGTTTCAGATTCCGATGCTTCACTTTAGGTTTACTGAATCCCTTGGACCTTCTTACTGACGACGAAACACAGAAATTGGATCAGAATTAAATAGAAAATACACAATGCTGACTTAAGTACAAGAAACTTAACTCTTTTTACTGTCTATGTTTTAAACCTTTCCTGTGAGACCAGTTTTAGATTCCGATGCTTCATTTCTGTTTTACTGTATCCCTTGCACCTTCCATATTGACGATGAAACACAGAAATTGCATCGGAATTAAATACAAAAGGGCACAATACCGACTTAAGAACAAGAAGACTGACTCTCCTTACTGATTATGTTTTGAACATTTCTTGTGAGACCAGTTTTAGATTCTGATGCTTCACTATATGTTTACTGTATCCCTTGGACCTTCTTATTGTCGATGAAACACAGAAATTGCATCGGAATTAAATACAAAAGGCACAACGCCGACTTACGTACAACAAGACTGACTCTTCTTACTGTCTATGTTTTGAACACTTCCTGTGAGACCAGTTTTAGATTCCGATGCTTCACTATATGTATACTGTATCCCTTGGAGCTTCTTATTGACGATGAATCACAGAAATTGCATCGGAATTAAATACAAAACGTACAATGCCGACTTAAGTACAAGAAGACTGAGTCTTCTTACTGATTATGTTTTGAACATTTTCTGTGAGACCAGTTTTAGATTCGGATGCTTCACTATATGTTTACTGCATCACTTGGACCTTCTTATTAACGTTGAAACACAGAAATTGCATCAGAATTGAATACAAAAGGCACAACGCCGACTTACGTACAACAAGACTGACTCTTCTTACTGACTATGTTTTGAACACTTCCTGTGAGACCAGTTTTAGATTCCGATGCTTCACTATATGTATACTGTATCCCTTGGAGCTTCTTATTGACGACGAATCACAGAAATTGCATCGGAATTAAATACAAAACGTACAATGCCGACTTAAGTACAAGAAGACTGAGTCTTCTTACTGATTATGTTTTGAACATTTTCTGTGAGACCAGTTTTAGATTCCGGTGCTTCACTATATGTTTACTGTATCCCTTGGACCTTCTTATTAACGTTGAAACACAGAAATTGCATCAGAATTGAATACAAAAGGCGCAATGCCGACTTAAGTACATAAAGACTGACTCCTCCTACCGAGTATGATTTCAACATTTCCTGTGAGACCAGTTTTACATTCCGATGCTTCACTATATGTTTACTGTATCCCTTGGACCTTCTTATCGACGATGAAACACAGAAATTGCATCGGAATTAAATAGAAAAGGCACAATGCCGACTTAAGTACAAGAAAACTGACTCTTCTTACTGTCTATGTTTTTAACCATTCCTGTGACACTAGTTATAGATTCCGATGCTTCACGTCAGGTGTACTGTATCTCTCTGACCTTCTAATTGACGATGAAACACAGAAATTGCAACGGAATTAAATACAAGAGGCACAATGCCAACTGAAGTACAAGAAGACTGACTCTTGTTACGGTCTATGTTTTGAACCATTCCTGTGCCACTAATTATAGATTCCGATGCTTCACGTCAGGTTTACTGTATCTCTCTGACCTTCTTATTGACGATGAAACACAGAAATTGCTTCGGAATTAAATACAAAAGGCACAATGCCGACTTAAGTACAAGAAGACTGACTCTTGTTACTGGCTATGCTTTAAACCATTCCTGTGACACTAATTATAGATTCCGATGCTTCACTATATGTTTACTGTATCCCTTGGACCTTCTTATTGACGATGAAACACAGAAATTGCATCGGAATTAAATAAAAAAGGCACAATGCCGACTTAAATACAAGAAGACTGACTCTTTCTACTGTCTATGTTTTGAACCATTCCTGTGACTCTAGTTATAGATTCCGATGCTTCACTTCAGGTTTACTGTTTCCCTTGGATCTTCTTATTGACGATGAAACACAGAAATTGCATCGGAATTAAATACAAAAGGCACAATGCCGACTTAAGTACAGTAAGACTGACTCTTCTTACTGTCTATGTTTTGAACCTTTTCTGTGACACTACTTATAGATTCCGGTGCTTCACTTCAGGTTTAATGTATCCCTTGGACCTTTTTAATGACGACGAAACACAGAAATTACATTGGAATTAAAGAGAAAAGGCACAATGCCGACTTAAGTACAAGAAGACTGACTCTTCCGTGTTTATGTTTTAAACCATTCCTGTGACACTAGGTATAGATTCCGATGCTTCACTTCAGGTTTACTGTATCCCTTGGACCTTCTTATTGACGACGAAACACAGAAATTGCATCGGGATTAAATACAAAAGACACAATGCCGACTTAAGTACAAGAAGACTGACTCTTCTTGCTGTGTATGATTTGAACCATTCCTGTGACATTATATATAGATTCCGAAGCTTCACTTCAGGTTTACTGTACCCTCCTGACCTTCTTGATGACGATGAAGCACAGTAATTGCATCGGAATTAAATACAAATGGCACAATGCTGAATCATGTCCAAGATGACTGACTCTTCTTACTGTCTATGATTTGAACCTTTCCTGTGACACTAGTTATAGATTCCGATGCTTCACTTCAGGTTTACTGTATCCCTCTGACCTTTTTATTGACGACGAAACACAGAAATTGCATTTGAATTAAATAGAAAATTCACAATGCCAACTTAAGTACAAGAAGACTCAATCTTCCTACTGTCTATGTTTTGAACCATTCCTGTGACACTAGTTATAGATTCCGGTGCTTCACTTCAGGTTTACTGAATCCCTCTGACATTCTTATTGACGATAAAACACAGAAATTGCATCGGAATTAAATACAAACAGCACAATGCAGACTTAAGTACAAGTTGACTGACTCTTCCTACTGTCTATGTTTTAACCATTCCTGAGACACTAGTTATAGACTCCGATGCTTCACTTCAGGTTTACTGTATCCTTGTAAGATTCTTATTGACGATGAAACACAGAAATTTCATCGGAATTAAATACAAAAAGCACAATGCCGATTCAAATCCAAGTTGACTCTCTCTTCTTACTCTCTATGTTTTGAGCCTTCCCTGTGAGACCGGTTTTAGTTTCCGTTGCTTCACTTCAGGTTTACTGTATCCTTTGGACCATCTTATTGACGACGAAACACAGAAATTGCATCGGAATTAAATAGAAAAGGCACATTGCCGACTTAAGTACAAGAAGACTGACTCCTCTTACTGACTATGTTTTGAACATTTCCTGTGAGACCAGTTTTAGATTCCGACGCTTCACTATATTTTTACTGTATCCCTTGGACCATCTTATTGACGAGAAACACAGAAATTGCATCGGAATTAAATACAAAAGGCACAATGCCGACTTAAGTAAAGAAGACTGACTCTTCTTACTGTCTATGTTTTGAACCATTCCTGTGACACTAGCAACAGATTCCGATCCTTCAATTCAGATTTACTGCATCCCTTTGACCTTCTTATTGACGACGAAACACAGAAATTCCATCGGAAATAAATAGAAAAGGCAAACTGCAGACTTAAGTACAAGAAGACTGACTCTTCCGTGTCTATGCTTTGAACCATTCCTGTGACACTAGATTTAGATTCCGATGCTTCACTTCAGGTTTCCTGTATCCCTTGGACCTTCTTATTGACAACGAAACACAGAAATTGCATCGGGATTAAATACAAAAGACACAATGCCGACTTAAGTACAAAACGACTGACTCTTCCTACTGTCTATGTTTTAACCATTCCTGAGACACTAGCTATAGACTCCGATGCTTCACTTCAGGTTTACTGTATCCCTTGGACCTTCTTATTGACGATGAAACACAGAAATTGCATCGGAATTAAATAGAAAAGGCACAATGCCGACTTATGTACAAGAAGACTGACTCTTCTTACTGCCTATGTTTTGAACCATATCTGTGACACTAGTTATAGATTTCGATGCTTCACTTCAGGTTTTCTGTATCCCTCTGACCCTCTTATTGACAACAAAACACAGAAATAACTTCGGAATTAAATAGAAAAGGCACAATGCATATTAAGTACAATAAGACTGACTCTTCCTACTGTCTATGCTTTGAACCATTCCAGTGACACTAGTTATAAATTCCGATGCTACACTTCAAGTTTGCTGTATCCCTCTGACAATCTTATTGACGATGAAACACAGAACTTGCATCGGAATTAAATAGAAAAGGCACAATGCCGACTTAAGTACAAGAAGACTGACTCTTCTTACTGTCTATATTTTGAACCATTCCTGTGACACTAGTTATAGAATCCGATGCTTCACTTCAGGTATACTGCATCCCCTGGACCTTCTTATTGACGTCGAAACACAGATATTGCATCGGAATTAAATAGAAAAGGCACAATGCCGACTTAAGTACAAGAAGACTGACTCTTCTTACTGACTATGTTTTGAACATTTACTGTGACACCCGTTTTAGGTTCCCATGCTTCACTATATGTTTACTGTATCCCTTGGACCTTCTTATTGACGACGAAACACAGAAATTGCATCGCGATTAAATAGAAAAGGCACAATTCCGACTTACGTTCAAGAAGACTAAGTCTTCCTACTCTCTATGTTTTGAACCATTCCTGTGACACTAGTTATAGATTCCGATGCATCACTTCTGGTTTACTGTATCCCTTGGACCTTCTTATTGACGACGAAACACAGAAATTGCATCGGAATTAAATGGAAAATTCACAATGCCGACTTAAGTACAAGAAGACCGACTCTTCCTACTGTCTATGTTTTGAAACATTCCTGTGACACTAGTTATAGATTCCGATGCTTCACTTCAGGTTTACTGTATCCCTCTGACATTCTTATTGACGATGAAACACAGAAATTGCATAGGAATTAAATAGAAAAGGCACAATGTAGACTTAAGTACAAAAAGACTGACTCTTCTTACTGTCTATATTTTGAACCATTCCTGTGACACTAGTTATCGATCCTATGCTTGACTTGAGGTTTACTGTATCCCCTGGACCTTCTTATTGACGAATAAGCACAGAAATTGCATCGGAATTACATAGAAAAGGCGCAATGCCAACTTAAGTGCAAGAAGACTTACTCTTCTTATTGACTATGCTTTGAACATTTCCTGTGAGACCAGTTTTAGATTCCGATGCTTCACTGTATGTTTACTGTATCCCTTGGACCTTCTACTTGACGACGAAACACAGAAATTGCATCGGATTCAAATAGAAGAGGCACAATGCCGACTTAAGTTCAAGAAGACTGACTCTTCCTTCTGTCTATGTTTTGAACCTTTCCTTTGACACTAGTTATAGATTCCGATGCTTCACTTCAGGTTTACTGTATCCCTTGGACCTTCTTATTGACGATGAAACACAGAAATTGCATCGGAATTAAGTAGAAAATTCCCATATCGACTTAAGTACAAGAAGACTGCCCCTTCTTATTGTCTATGATTTGAACCTTTCATGTGACACTAGTTATAGATTCCGATGCTTCACTTCAGGTTTACTGTATCCCTTGGACCTTCTTATTGAGGACGAAGCACAGAAATTGCATCGGAATTAAATAGAAAAGGCACAATGCCGACTTAAGTAAAGAAGACTGACTCTTCTTACTGTCTATGTTTTGAACCATTCCTGTGACACTAGCAACAGATTCCGATCCTTCAATTCAGATTTACTGCATCCCTTGGACGTTCTTATTGACGATGAAACACAGAAATTGCATCGGAATTAAATAGAAAAGGCACAATGCCGACTTATGTACAAGAAGACTGACTCTTCTTACTGCCTATGTTTTGAACCATACCTGTGACACTAGTTATAGATTTCGATGCTTCACTTCAGGTTTTCTGTATCCCTCTGACCCTCTTATTGACAACAAAATACAGAAATAAATTCGGAATTAAATAGAAAAGGCACAATGAATATTAAGTACAATAAGACTGACTCTTCCTACTGTCTATGTTTTGAACCATTCCTGTGACACTAGTTATAAATTCCGATGCTACACTTCAAGTTTGCTGTATCCCTCTGACAATCGTATTGACGATGAAACACAGAAGTTGCATCGGAATTAAATAGAAAAGGCACAATGCCGACTTAAGTACAAGAAGACTGACTCTTCTTACTGTCTATATTTTGAACCATTCCTGTGACACTAGTTATAGAATCCAATGCTTCACTTCAGGTATACTGCATCCCCTGGACTTTCTTATTGACGTCGAAACACAGATATTGCATCGGAATTAAATATAAAAGGCACAATGCCGACTTAAGTACAAGAAGACTGACTCTTCTTACTGACTATGTTTTGAACATTTCCTGTGACACCCGTTTTAGGTTCCCATGCTTCACTATATGTTTACTGTATCCCTTGGACCTTCTTATTGACGACGAAACACAGAAATTGCATCGCGATTAAATAGAAAAGGCACAATTCCGACTTAAGTTCAAGAAGACTAACTCTTCCTACTCTCTATGTTTTGAACCATTCCTGTGACACTAGTTATAGATTCCGATGCATCACTTCTGGTTTACTGTATCCCTTGGACCTTCTTATTGACGACGAAACACAGAAATTGCATCGGAATTAAATGGAAAATTCACAATGCCGACTTAAGTACAAGAAGACCGACTCTTCCTACTGTCTATGTTTTGAAACATTCCTGTGACACTAGTTATAAATTCCGATGCTACACTTCAAGTTTGCTGTATCCCTCTGACAATCTTATTGACGATGAAACACAGAAGTTGCATCGGAATTAAATAGAAAAGGCACAATGCCGACTTAAGTACAAGAAGACTGACTCTTCTTACTGACTATGTTTTGAACATATCCTGTGACACCCGTTTTAGGTTCCCATGCTTCACTATATGTTTACTGTATCCCTTGGACCTTCTTATTGACGACGAAACACAGAAATTGCATCGCGATTAAATAGAAAAGGCACAATTCCGACTTAAGTTCAAGAAGACTAACTCTTCCTACTCTCTATCTTTTGAACCATTCCTGTGACACTAGTTATAGATTCCGATGCATCACTTCTGGTTTACTGTATCCCTTGGACCTTCTTATTGACGACGAAACACAGAAATTGCATCGGAATTAAATGGAAAATTCACAATGGGGACTTTAGTACAAGAAGACCGACTCTTCCTACTGTCTATGTTTTGAAACATTCCTGTGACACTAGTTATCGATCCTATGCTTGACTTCAGGTTTACTGTATCCCCTGGACCTTCTTATTGACGAGTAAGCACAGAAATTGCATCGGAATTACATAGAAAAGGCACAATGCCAACTTAAGTGCAAGAAGACTTACTCTTCTTACTGACTATGCTTTGAACATTTCCTGTGAGACCAGTTTTAGATTCCGATGCTTCACTGTATGTTTACTGTATCCCTTGGACCTTCTACTTGACGACGAAACACAGAAATTGCATCGGATTCAAATAGAAGAGGCACAATGCCGACTTAAGTTCAAGAAGACTGACTCTTCCTTCTGTCTATGTTTTGAACCTTTCCTTTGACACTAGTTATAGATTCCGATGCTTCACTTCAGGTTTACTGTATCCCTTGGACCTTCTTATTGACGATGAAACACAGAAATTGCATCGCAATTAAGTAGAAAATTCCCATATCGACTTAAGTACAAGAAGACTGCCCCTTCTTATTGTCTATGATTTGAACCTTTCATGTGACACTAGTTATAGATTCCGATGCTTCACTTCAGGTTAACTGTATACCTTGGACCTTCTTATTGAGGACGAAGCACAGAAATTGCATCGGAATTAAATAGAAAAGGCACAATGCCGACTTAAGTACAAGAAGACCGACTCTTCCTACTGTCTATGTTTCGAACCATTCCTGTGACACTAGTTATAGATTCCGTTGCTTCACTTCAGGTTTACTGTATCCCTCTGACCTTGTTATTGACGATGAAACACAGATATTGCATCGGAATGAAATACAAAAGGCACAATGACGACTTAAGTACAAGAAGACTGACTCTTCTTATTGTCTATGTTTTGAACTTTTCCTGTGACACTAGCTATAGATTCCGATGCTTTAATTTAGATTTACTGCATCCCTTGGACCTTCTTATTGACGACGAAACACAGAAATTGCATCGGAATTAAATAGACAAGGCACAATACCGACTTAAGTACAAGAAGGCTGAATCTTCTTACTGACTATGTTTTGAACCTTTCCTGTGAGACCAATTTTAGATTCAGATGATTCACTTCAGGTTTACTATATCCCTTGGACATTCACATTGACGACGAAACACAGAAATTGCATCGGAATTAAATAGAAAAGGGACAATAACCACATAAGTACAAGAAGACTGACTCTTCTTACTGACTATGATTTGAACATTTCCTGTGACACCAGTTTTAGATTCCGATGCTTCACTATATGTTTACTGTATCCCTTGGACTTTCTTGTTGACGATGACACACAGATATTGCATCGGAATTAAATACAAAAGGCACAATGCCGACTTAAGTACAAGAAGACTGACTCTTCTTGCTGTGTTTGTTTTGAACCTTTCCTGTGACACTAGTTATAGATTCCGATGCTTCACTTCAGGTTTACTGTATCCCTCGGGCCTTCTTATTGACGATGAAGCACAGTAATTGCATCGGAATTAAATACAAATGGCACAATTCCGACTCATGTCCAAGAAGACTGACTCTTCTTACTGTCTATGCTTTGAACCTTTCCTGTGACACTAGATATATATTCCGATGCTTCACTTCAGGTTTACTGTATCCCTCTGACCTTCTTATTGACGACGAAACACAGAAATTGCATTTGAATTCAATAGAAAAGGCACAATGCCGACTTAAGTACAAGAGGACTGAATCTTCCTAATGTCTATGTTTGAACCATTCCTGTGACACTAGTTATAAATTCCGATGCTTCACTTAACGTTTACTGTATCTCTCTGACACTCTTATTGACGATGAAACACAGAAATTGCATCGGAATTAAAAGGAAAAGGCACAATGCCGACTTCAGTAAACAAGACTGACTCTTCCTTCTGTCTATGTTTTGAACCTTTCCTGTGACACTAGTTATAGATTCCGATGCTTCACTTCAGGTTTACTGTATCCCTTGGACCTTCTTATTGACGACGAAGCACAGAAATTGCATCGGAATTAAATAGAAAAGGCACAATGCCGTCTTAAGTACAAGAAGACCGACTCTTCCTACTGTCTATGTTTTGAACCATTCCTGTGACACTAGTTATAGATTCCGATGCTTCACTTCAGGTTTACTGTATCCCTCTGACCTTCTTATTGACGATGAAACACAGATATTGCATCGGAGTGAAATACAAAAGGCACAATGCCGACATAAGTACAAGAAGACTGACTCTTCTTATTGTCTATGTTTTGAACTTTTCCTGTGACACTAGCTATTGATTCCGATGCTTTAATTCAGATTTACTGCATCCCTTGGACCTTCTTATCGACGACGAAACATAGAAATTGCATCGGAATTAAGTAGAAAAGGCACAATGCCGACTTAAGTACAAGAAGACTGACTCTTCTTACTGACTATGTTTTGAACATTTCCTGTGAGACCCGTTTTAGGTTCCCATGCTTCACTATATGTTTACTGTATCCCTTGGACCTTCTTATTGACGACGCAACACCGAAATTGCATCGGAATTAAATAGAAAAGGCACAATGCCGACATGAGTTCAAGGAGACTAACTCTTCCTACTCTCTATGTTTTGAACCTTTCCTGTGACACTAGTAATATATTCCTATGTTTCACTTCAGGTTTGCTGTATCCCTTGGACCTTCTTATTGACGACGAAATACAGAAATTGCATCGGAATTAAATAGTAAAGGCACAATGCCAACTTAAGTACAAGGAGACTTACTCTTCTTACTGACTATGTTTTGATCATTTCCTGTGTGACCAGTTTTAGATTCCGATGCTTCACTGTATATTTACTGTATCCCTTGGACCTTCCTCTTGACGACGATACACAGAAATTGCATCGGATTTAAATAGAAGAGTCACAATGCTGAGTTAAGTTCAAGAATACTGACTCTTCCTTCTGTCTATGTTTTGAACCTTTCCTTTGACACTAGTTATAGATTCCGATGCTTCACTTCAGGTTTACTGTATCCGTTGGACCTTCTTATTGACGAGGAAACACAGAAATGGCATCGGAATTAAATAGAAAAGGCACAATACCGACTTAAGTACAAGAAGGCTGACTCTTCTTACTGACTATGTTTTGAACCTTTCCTGTGAGACCAATTTTAGATTCAGATGATTCACTTCAGGCTTACTGTATCTCTTGGACCTTCACATTGACGACGAAACACAGAAATTGCATCGGAATTAAATAGAAAAGGGACAATAACCACATAAGTACTAGAAGACTGACTCTTCTTACTGACTATGATTTGAACATTTCCTGTGAGACCAGTTTTAGATTCCGATGCCTCACTATATGTTTACTGTATCCCTTGGACTTTCTTGTTGACGATGACACACAGAAATTGCATCGGAATTAAATACAAAAGGCACAATGCCGACTTAAGTACAAGAAGACTGACTCTTCTTGCTGTGTATGTTTTGAACCTTTCCTGTGACACTAGTTATAGATTCCGATGCTTCACTTCAGGTTTACTGTATCCCTCTGGCCTTCTTATTGACGATGAAGCACAGTAATTGCATCGGAATTAAATACAAATGGCACAATTCCGACTCATGTCCAAGAAGACTGACTCTTCTTACTCTCTATGCTTTGAACCTTTCCTGTGACACTAGATATATATACCGATGCTTCACTTCAGGTTTACTGTATCCCTCTGACCTTCTTATTGACGACGAAACACAGAAATTGCATTTGAATTCAATAGAAATGGCACAATGCCGACTTAAGTACACGAAGACTGAATCTTCCTACTGTCTATGTTATGAACCATTCGTGTGACACTAGTTATAGATTCCGATGCTTCACTTCACGTTTACTGTATCCCTCTGACACTCTTATTGACGATGAAACACAGATATTGCATCGGAATTAAATAGAAAAGGCACAATGCCGACTTAAGTAAACAAGACTGACTCTTCCTACTGTATATGTTTTGAACCATTCCTGAGACACTAGTTATAGATTCCGATGCTTCACTTCAGGTATACTGTATCCAATGGACCTTCTTATTGACGTCGAAACACAGAAATTGCATCGGAATTAAATAGAAAAGGCACAATGCCGACTTAAGTACAAGAAGACTGACTCTTCTTACTGACTATGTTTTGAACAATTCCTGTGAGACCCGCTTTAGGTTCCCATGCTTCACTATATGTTTACTGTATCCCTTGGACCTTCTTATTGACGACGAAACACAGATATTGCATCGCAATTAAATAGTTAAGGCATAATGCCGACTTAAGTTCAAGAAGACTAACTCTTCCTACTCTCCATGTTTTGAACCATTCCTGTGACACTAGTTATAGATTCCGATGCTTCACTTCAGGTTTAGTGTATCCCTTGGACCTTCTTATTGACAACCAAACAGAGAAATTGCATCGGAATTAAATAGAAAAAGCACAATGTCGACTTAAGTACATGAAGACTTACTCATCTTACAGACTGTGTTTTGAACCATTCCTGTGACACTAGTTATCGATTCCGATGCTTCACTTTAGGTTTACTGTATCCCTTGGACCTTCGTATTGACGATGTAACGCAGTAATTCCATCGGAATTAAATACAAAAGGCACAATTGCGACTTAAATACAAGAAGACTGACACTTCTTACTGTCTATGTTTTGAACCATTCCTGTGACACTAGTTATATATTCCTATGTTTCACTTCAGGTTTGCTGTATCCCTTGGACCTTCTTATTGACGACGAAACACAGAAATTGCATCGGAATTAAATAGAAAAGGCACAATGCCAACTTAAGTGCAAGAAGACTTACTCTTCTTACTGACTATGTTTTGAACATTTCCTGTGAGACCAGTTTTAGATTCCGATGCTTCACTGTATGTTTGCTGTATCCCTTGGACCTTCTACTTCACGACGAAACACAGAAATTGCAACGGATTTAAATAGAAGAGGCGCAATGCCGACTAAAGTTCAAGAAGACTGCCTCTTCTTACTGTCTAAGTTTTGAACCTTTCCTGTGACACTAGTTATAGATTCCGATGCTTCACTTCAGGTTTACTGTATCCCTTGGACCTTCTTATTGACGACGAAGCACAGAAATTGCATCGGAATTAAATAGAAAAGGCACAATGCCGACTTAAGTACAAGAAGACCGACTCTTCCTACTGTCTATGTTTTGAACCATTCATGTGACACTAGTTATAGATTCCGATGCTTCACTTCAGGTTTACTGTATCCCTCAGACCTTCTTATTGACGATGAAACACAGATATTGCATCGGAGTGAAATACAAAAGGCACAATGCCGACATAAGTACAAGAAGACTGACTCTTCTTATTGTCTATGTTTTCAACTTTTCCTGTGACACTAGCTATAGATTCCGATGCTTTAATTCAGATTTACTGCATCCCTTGGACCTTCTTATTGACGACGAAACACAGAAATTGCATCGGAATTAAATAGAAAAGGCACAATGCCGACTAAAGTAAAGTAGACTGACTCTTCCTACTGTATATGTTTTGAACCATTCCTGAGACACTAGTTATAGATTCCGATGCTTCACTTCAGGTTTACTGTTTCCCTTGGACCTTCTTATTGACGATGAAACACAGAGGTTGCATAGGAATTAAATAGAAAAGGCACAATGCCGACTTAAGTCCAAGAAGACTGACTCCTCTTACTGACTATATTTTGAACCATTCCTGTGACACTAGTTATGGATTCCGATGCTTCACTTCAGGTATACTGTATCCCATGGACCTTCTTATTGACGTCGAAACACAGAAATTGCATCGGAATTAAATAGAAAAGGCACAATGCCGACTTAAGTACAAGAAGACTGACTCTTCTTACTGACTATGTTTTGAACATTTCCTGTGAGACCCGTTTTAGGTTCCCATGCTTCACTATATGTTTACTGTATCCCTTGGACCTTCTTATTAACGACGAAACACAGAAATTGCATCGGAATTAAATAGAAAAGGCCCAATGCCGACTTCAGTTCAAGAAGACTAACTCTTCCTACTCTCTATGTTTTGAACCATTCCTGTGACACTAGTTATTGATTCCGATGCTTCACTTCAGGTTTACTGTATCCCTTGGACCTTCTTATTGACGACGAAACACAGAAATTGCATCGGAATTAAATAGAAAAAGCACAATGCCGACCTAAGTACATGAAGGCTGACTCATCTTACAGACTGTGTTTTGAACCATTCCTGTGACACTAGTTATATATTCCTATGTTTCACTTCAGGTTTGCTGTATCCCTTGGACCTTCTTATTGACGACGAAACACAGAAATTGCATCGGAATTATATAGAAAAGGCACAATGCCAACTTAAGTGCAAGAAGACTTACTCTTCTTACTGACTATGCTTTGAACATTTCCTGTGAGACCAGTTTTTGATTCCGATGCTTCACTGTATGTTTACTATATCCCTTGGACCTTCTACTTGACGACGAAACACAGAAATTGCATCGGATTCAAATAGAAGAGGCACAATGCCGAGTTAAGTTCAAGAATACTGACTCTTCCTTCTGTCTATGTTTTGAACCTTTCCTTTGACACTAGTTATAGATTCCGATGCCTCACTTCAGGTTTACTGTATCCCTTGGACCTTCTTATTGACGATGAAACACAGAAATTGCATCGGAATTGAGTAGAAAATTCCCATATCGACTTAAGTACAAGAAGACTGCCCCTTCTTATTGTCTATGATTTGAACCTTTCATGTGACACTAGTTATAGATTCCGATGCTTCACTTCAGGTTTACTGTATCCCTTGGACCTTCTTATTGACGATGAAACACAGATATTGCATCGGAATGAAATACAAAAGGCACAATGACGACTTAAGTACAAGAAGACTGACTCTACTTATTGTCAATGATTTGAACTTTTCCTGTGACACTAGCTATAGATTCCGATGCTTTAATTCAGATTTACTGCATCCCTTGGACCTTCTTATTGACGACGAAACACAGAAATTGCATCGGAATTAAATAGAAAAGGCACAATGCCGACTTAAGTAAAGAAGACTGACTCTTCCTACTGTATATGTTTTGAACCATTCCTGTGACACTAGTTATAGATTCCGATGCTTCACTTCTGGTATACTGTATCCCCTGGCCCTTCGTATTGACGTCGAAACACAGAAATTGCATCGGAATTAAATAGAAAAGGCACAATGCCGACTTAAGTACAAGAAGACTGACTCTCCTTACTGACTATGTTTTGAACATTTCCTGTGACACCCGTTTTAGGTTCCCATGCTTCACTATATGTTTACTGTATCCCTTGGACCTTCTTATTGACGACGAAACACAGAAATTGCATCGCGATTAAATAGAAAAGGCACAATTCCGACTTAAGTTCAAGAAGACTAACTCTTCCTACTCTCTATGTTTTGAACCATTCCTGTGACACTAGTTATAGATTCCGATGCATCACTTCTGGTTTACTGTATCCCTTGGACCTTCTTATTGACGACGAAACACAGAAATTGCATCGGAATTAAATGGAAAATTCACAATGCCGACTTAAGTACAAGAAGACCGACTCTTCCTACTGTCTATGTTTTGAAACATTCCTGTGACACTAGTTATAAATTCCGATGCTACACTTCAAGTTTGCTGTATCCCTCTGACAATCTTATTGACGATGAAACACAGAAGTTGCATCGGAATTAAATAGAAAAGGCACAATGCCGACTTAAGTACAAGAAGACTGACTCTTCTTACTGACTATGTTTTGAACATATCCTGTGACACCCGTTTTAGGTTCCCATGCTTCACTATATGTTTACTGTATCCCTTGGACCTTCTTATTGACGACGAAACACAGAAATTGCATCGCGATTAAATAGAAAAGGCACAATTCCGACTTAAGTTCAAGAAGACTAACTCTTCCTACTCTCTATGTTTTGAACCATTCCTGTGACACTAGTTATAGATTCCGATGCATCACTTCTGGTTTACTGTATCCCTTGGACCTTCTTATTGACGACGAAACACAGAAATTGCATCGGAATTAAATGGAAAATTCACAATGGGGACTTAAGTACAAGAAGACCGACTCTTCCTACTGTCTATGTTTTGAAACATTCCTGTGACACTAGTTATCGATCCTATGCTTGACTTCAGGTTTACTGTATCCCCTGGACCTTCTTATTGACGAGTAAGCACAGAAATTGCATCGGAATTACATAGAAAAGGCACAATGCCAACTTAAGTGCAAGAAGACTTACTCTTCTTACTGACTATGCTTTGAACATTTCCTGTGAGACCAGTTTTAGATTCCGATGCTTCACTGTATGTTTACTGTATCCCTTGGACCTTCTACTTGACGACGAAACACAGAAATTGCATCGGATTCAAATAGAAGAGGCACAATGCCGACTTAAGTTCAAGAAGACTGACTCTTCCTTCTGTCTATGTTTTGAACCTTTCCTTTGACACCAGTTATAGATTCCGATGCTTCACTTCAGGTTTACTGTATCCCTTGGACCTTCTTATTGACGATGAAACACAGAAATTGCATCGCAATTAAGTAGAAAATTCCCATATCGACTTAAGTACAAGAAGACTGCCCCTTCTTATTGTCTATGATTTGAACCTTTCATGTGACACTAGTTATAGATTCCGATGCTTCACTTCAGGTTAACTGTATACCTTGGACCTTCTTATTGAGGACGAAGCACAGAAATTGCATCGGAATTAAATAGAAAAGGCACAATGCCGACTTAAGTACAAGAAGACCGACTCTTCCTACTGTCTATGTTTCGAACCATTCCTGTGACACTAGTTATAGATTCCGTTGCTTCACTTCAGGTTTACTGTATCCCTCTGACCTTGTTATTGACGATGAAACACAGATATTGCATCGGAATGAAATACAAAAGGCACAATGACGACTTAAGTACAAGAAGACTGACTCTTCTTATTGTCTATGTTTTGAACTTTTCCTGTGACACTAGCTATAGATTCCGATGCTTTAATTTAGATTTACTGCATCCCTTGGACCTTCTTATTGACGACGAAACACAGAAATTGCATCGGAATTAAATAGACAAGGCACAATACCGACTTAAGTACAAGAAGGCTGAATCTTCTTACTGACTATGTTTTGAACCTTTCCTGTGAGACCAATTTTAGATTCAGATGATTCACTTCAGGTTTACTATATCCCTTGGACATTCACATTGACGACGAAACACAGAAATTGCATCGGAATTAAATAGAAAAGGGACAATAACCACATAAGTACAAGAAGACTGACTCTTCTTACTGACTATGATTTGAACATTTCCTGTGACACCAGTTTTAGATTCCGATGCTTCACTATATGTTTACTGTATCCCTTGGACTTTCTTGTTGACGATGACACACAGAAATTGCATCGGAATTAAATACAAAAGGCACAATGCCGACTTAAGTACAAGAAGACTGACTCTTCTTGCTGTGTTTGTTTTGAACCTTTCCTGTGACACTAGTTATAGATTCCGATGCTTCACTTCAGGTTTACTGTATCCCTCGGGCCTTCTTATTGACGATGAAGCACAGTAATTGCATCGGAATTAAATACAAATGGCACAATTCCGACTCATGTCCAAGAAGACTGACTCTTCTTACTGTCTATGCTTTGAACCTTTCCTGTGACACTAGATATATATTCCGATGCTTCACTTCTGGTTTACTGTATCCCTCTGACCTTCTTATTGACGACGAAACACAGAAATTGCATTTGAATTCAATAGAAAAGGCACAATGCCGACTTAAGTACAAGAGGACTGAATCTTCCTAATGTCTATGTTTGAACCATTCCTGTGACACTAGTTATAAATTCCGATGCTTCACTTAACGTTTACTGTATCTCTCTGACACTCTTATTGACGATGAAACACAGAAATTGCATCGGAATTAAAAAGAAAAGGCACAATGCCGACTTAAGTAAACAAGACTGACTCTTCCTTCTGTCTATGTTTTGAACCTTTCCTGTGACACTAGTTATAGATTCCGATGCTTCACTTCAGGTTTACTGTATCCCTTGGACCTTCTTATTGACGACGAAGCACAGAAATTGCATCGGAATTAAATAGAAAAGGCACAATGCCGTCTTAAGTACAAGAAGACCGACTCTTCCTACTGTCTATGTTTTGAACCATTCCTGTGACACTAGTTATAGATTCCGATGCTTCACTTCAGGTTTACTGTATCCCTCTGACCTTCTTATTGACGATGAAACACAGATATTGCATCGGAGTGAAATACAAAAGGCACAATGCCGACATAAGTACAAGAAGACTGACTCTTCTTATTGTCTATGTTTTGAACTTTTCCTGTGACACTAGCTATTGATTCCGATGCTTTAATTCAGATTTACTGCATCCCTTGGACCTTCTTATCGACGACGAAACATAGAAATTGCATCGGAATTAAGTAGAAAAGGCACAATGCCGACTTAAGTACAAGAAGACTGACTCTTCTTACTGACTATGTTTTGAACATTTCCTGTGAGACCCGTTTTAGGTTCCCATGCTTCACTATATGTTTACTGTATCCCTTGGACCTTCTTATTGACGACGCAACACCGAAATTGCATCGGAATTAAATAGAAAAGGCACAATGCCGACATGAGTTCAAGGAGACTAACTCTTCCTACTCTCTATGTTTTGAACCTTTCCTGTGACACTAGTAATATATTCCTATGTTTCACTTCAGGTTTGCTGTATCCCTTGGACCTTCTTATTGACGACGAAATACAGAAATTGCATCGGAATTAAATAGTAAAGGCACAATGCCAACTTAAGTACAAGGAGACTTACTCTTCTTACTGACTATGTTTTGATCATTTCCTGTGTGACCAGTTTTAGATTCCGATGCTTCACTGTATATTTACTGTATCCCTTGGACCTTCCTCTTGACGACGATACACAGAAATTGCATCGGATTTAAATAGAAGAGTCACAATGCTGAGTTAAGTTCAAGAATACTGACTCTTCCTTCTGTCTATGTTTTGAACCTTTCCTTTGACACTAGTTATAGATTCCGATGCTTCACTTCAGGTTTACTGTATCCGTTGGACCTTCTTATTGACGAGGAAACACAGAAATGGCATCGGAATTAAATAGAAAAGGCACAATACCGACTTAAGTACAAGAAGGCTGACTCTTCTTACTGACTATGTTTTGAACCTTTCCTGTGAGACCAATTTTAGATTCAGATGATTCACTTCAGGCTTACTGTATCTCTTGGACCTTCACATTGACGACGAAACACAGAAATTGCATCGGAATTAAATAGAAAAGGGACAATAACCACATAAGTACTAGAAGACTGACTCTTCTTACTGACTATGATTTGAACATTTCCTGTGAGACCAGTTTTAGATTCCGATGCCTCACTATATGTTTACTGTATCCCTTGGACTTTCTTGTTGACGATGACACACAGAAATTGCATCGGAATTAAATACAAAAGGCACAATGCCGACTTAAGTACAAGAAGACTGACTCTTCTTGCTGTGTATGTTTTGAACCTTTCCTGTGACACTAGTTATAGATTCCGATGCTTCACTTCAGGTTTACTGTATCCCTCTGGCCTTCTTATTGACGATGAAGCACAGTAATTGCATCGGAATTAAATACAAATGGCACAATTCCGACTCATGTCCAAGAAGACTGACTCTTCTTACTCTCTATGCTTTGAACCTTTCCTGTGACACTAGATATATATACCGATGCTTCACTTCAGGTTTACTGTATCCCTCTGACCTTCTTATTGACGACGAAACACAGAAATTGCATTTGAATTCAATAGAAATGGCACAATGCCGACTTAAGTACACGAAGACTGAATCTTCCTACTGTCTATGTTATGAACCATTCGTGTGACACTAGTTATAGATTCCGATGCTTCACTTCACGTTTACTGTATCCCTCTGACACTCTTATTGACGATGAAACACAGATATTGCATCGGAATTAAATAGAAAAGGCACAATGCCGACTTAAGTAAACAAGACTGACTCTTCCTACTGTATATGTTTTGAACCATTCCTGAGACACTAGTTATAGATTCCGATGCTTCACTTCAGGTATACTGTATCCAATGGACCTTCTTATTGACGTCGAAACACAGAAATTGCATCGGAATTAAATAGAAAAGGCACAATGCCGACTTAAGTACAAGAAGACTGACTCTTCTTACTGACTATGTTTTGAACAATTCCTGTGAGACCCGCTTTAGGTTCCCATGCTTCACTATATGTTTACTGTATCCCTTGGACCTTCTTATTGACGACGAAACACAGATATTGCATCGCAATTAAATAGTTAAGGCATAATGCCGACTTAAGTTCAAGAAGACTAACTCTTCCTACTCTCCATGTTTTGAACCATTCCTGTGACACTAGTTATAGATTCCGATGCTTCACTTCAGGTTTAGTGTATCCCTTGGACCTTCTTATTGACAACCAAACAGAGAAATTGCATCGGAATTAAATAGAAAAAGCACAATGTCGACTTAAGTACATGAAGACTTACTCATCTTACAGACTGTGTTTTGAACCATTCCTGTGACACTAGTTATCGATTCCGATGCTTCACTTTAGGTTTACTGTATCCCTTGGACCTTCGTATTGACGATGTAACGCAGTAATTCCATCGGAATTAAATACAAAAGGCACAATTGCGACTTAAATACAAGAAGACTGACACTTCTTACTGTCTATGTTTTGAACCATTCCTGTGACACTAGTTATATATTCCTATGTTTCACTTCAGGTTTGCTGTATCCCTTGGACCTTCTTATTGACGACGAAACACAGAAATTTCATCGGAATTAAATAGAAAAGGCACAATGCCAACTTAAGTGCAAGAAGACTTACTCTTCTTACTGACTATGTTTTGAACATTTCCTGTGAGACCAGTTTTAGATTCCGATGCTTCACTGTATGTTTGCTGTATCCCTTGGACCTTCTACTTCACGACGAAACACAGAAATTGCAACGGATTTAAATAGAAGAGGCGCAATGCCGACTAAAGTTCAAGAAGACTGCCTCTTCTTACTGTCTAAGATTTGAACCTTTCCTGTGACACTAGTTATAGATTCCGATGCTTCACTTCAGGTTTACTGTATCCCTTGGACCTTCTTATTGACGACGAAGCACAGAAATTGCATCGGAATTAAATAGAAAAGGCACAATGCCGACTTAAGTACAAGAAGACCGACTCTTCCTACTGTCTATGTTTTGAACCATTCATGTGACACTAGTTATAGATTCCGATGCTTCACTTCAGGTTTACTGTATCCCTCAGACCTTCTTATTGACGATGAAACACAGATATTGCATCGGAGTGAAATACAAAAGGCACAATGCCGACATAAGTACAAGAAGACTGACTCTTCTTATTGTCTATGTTTTCAACTTTTCCTGTGACACTAGCTATAGATTCCGATGCTTTAATTCAGATTTACTGCATCCCTTGGACCTTCTTATTGACGACGAAACACAGAAATTGCATCGGAATTAAATAGAAAAGGCACAATGCCGACTAAAGTAAAGTAGACTGACTCTTCCTACTGTATATGTTTTGAACCATTCCTGAGACACTAGTTATAGATTCCGATGCTTCACTTCAGGTTTACTGTTTCCCTTGGACCTTCTTATTGACGATGAAACACAGAGGTTGCATAGGAATTAAATAGAAAAGGCACAATGCCGACTTAAGTCCAAGAAGACTGACTCCTCTTACTGACTATATTTTGAACCATTCCTGTGACACTAGTTATGGATTCCGATGCTTCACTTCAGGTATACTGTATCCCCTGGACCTTCTTATTGACGTCGAAACACAGAAATTGCATCGGAATTAAATAGAAAAGGCACAATGCCGACTTAAGTACAAGAAGACTGACTCTTCTTACTGACTATGTTTTGAACATTTCCTGTGAGACCCGTTTTAGGTTCCCATGCTTCACTATATGTTTACTGTATCCCTTGGACCTTCTTATTAACGACGAAACACAGAAATTGCATCGGAATTAAATAGAAAAGGCCCAATGCCGACTTCAGTTCAAGAAGACTAACTCTTCCTACTCTCTATGTTTTGAACCATTCCTGTGACACTAGTTATTGATTCCGATGCTTCACTTCAGGTTTACTGTATCCCTTGGACCTTCTTATTGACGACGAAACACAGAAATTGCATCGGAATTAAATAGAAAAAGCACAATGCCGACCTAAGTACATGAAGGCTGACTCATCTTACAGACTGTGTTTTGAACCATTCCTGTGACACTAGTTATATATTCCTATGTTTCACTTCAGGTTTGCTGTATCCCTTGGACCTTCTTATTGACGACGAAACACAGAAATTGCATCGGAATTATATAGAAAAGGCACAATGCCAACTTAAGTGCAAGAAGACTTACTCTTCTTACTGACTATGCTTTGAACATTTCCTGTGAGACCAGTTTTAGATTCCGATGCTTCACTGTATGTTTACTATATCCCTTGGACCTTCTACTTGACGACGAAACACAGAAATTGCATCGGATTCAAATAGAAGAGGCACAATGCCGAGTTAAGTTCAAGAATACTGACTCTTCCTTCTGTCTATGTTTTGAACCTTTCCTTTGACACTAGTTATAGATTCCGATGCCTCACTTCAGGTTTACTGTATCCCTTGGACCTTCTTATTGACGATGAAACACAGAAATTGCATCGGAATTGAGTAGAAAATTCCCATATCGACTTAAGTACAAGAAGACTGCCCCTTCTTATTGTCTATGATTTGAACCTTTCATGTGACACTAGTTATAGATTCCGATGCTTCACTTCAGGTTTACTGTATCCCTTGGACCTTCTTATTGACGATGAAACACAGATATTGCATCGGAATGAAATACAAAAGGCACAATGACGACTTAAGTACAAGAAGACTGACTCTTCTTATTGTCAATGATTTGAACTTTTCCTGTGACACTAGCTATAGATTCCGATGCTTTAATTCAGATTTACTGCATCCCTTGGACCTTCTTATTGACGACGAAACACAGAAATTGCATCGGAATTAAATAGAAAAGGCACAATGCCGACTTAAGTAAAGAAGACTGACTCTTCCTACTGTATATGTTTTGAACCATTCCTGTGACACTAGTTATAGATTCCGATGCTTCACTTCAGGTATACTGTATCCCCTGGCCCTTCGTATTGACGTCGAAACACAGAAATTGCATCGGAATTAAATAGAAAAGGCACAATGCCGACTTAAGTACAAGAAGACTGACTCTCCTTACTGACTATGTTTGATCATTTCCTGTGAGACCCGTTTTAGGTTCCCATGCTTCACTATATGTTTACTGTATCCCTTGGACTTTCTTATTGACGACGCAACACAGAAATTGCATCGGAATTAAATAGAAAAGGCACAATGCCGACATGAGTTCAAGAAGACTAACTCTTCCTACTCTCTATGTTTTGAACCTTTCCTGTGACACAATAATATATTCCTATTTTTCACTTCAGGTTTGCTGTATCCCTTGGACCTTCTTATTGACGACGAAATACAGAAATTGCATCGGAATTAAATAGAAAAGGCACAATGCCAACTTAAGTACAAGGAGACTTACTCTTCTTACTGACTATGTTTTGATCATTTCCTGTGTGACCAGTTTTAGATTCCGATGCTTCACTGTATATTTACTGTATCCCTTGGACCTTCCTCTTGACGACGATACACAGAAATTGCATCGGATTTAAATAGAAGAGTCACAATGCTGAGTTAAGTTCAAGAATACTGACTCTTCCTTCTGTCTATGTTTTGAACCTTTCCTTTGACACTAGTTATAGATTCCGATGCTTCACTTCAGGTTTACTGTATCCGTTGGACCTTCTTATTGACGATGAAACACAGAAATTGCATCGGAATTAAGTAGAAAAGGCACAATGCCGACTTAAGTACAAGAAGACTGCCTCTTCTTACTGTCTATGCTTTGAACCTTTCCTGTGACACTAGTTATAGATTCCGATGCTTCACTTCAGGTTTACTGTATCCCTTGGACCTTCTTATTGACGACGAAGCACAGAAATTGCATCGGAATTAAATAGAAAAGCCACAATGCCGACTTAAGTACAAGAAGACCGACTCTTCCTATTGTCTATATTTTGAACCATTCCTGTGACACTAGTTATCGATCCTATGCTTGACTTCAGGTTTACTGTATCCCCTGGACCTTCTTATTGACGAGGAAACACAGAAATGGCATCGGAATTAAATAGAAAAGGCACAATACCGACTTAAGTACAAGAAGGCTGACTCTTCTTACTGACTATGTTTTGAACCTTTCCTGTGAGACCAATTTTAGATTCAGATGATTCACTTCAGGCTTACTGTATCTCTTGGACCTTCACATTGACGACGAAACACAGAAATTGCATCGGAATTAAATAGAAAAGGGACAATAACCACATAAGTACTAGAAGACTGACTCTTCTTACTGACTATGATTTGAACATTTCCTGTGAGACCAGTTTTAGATTCCGATGCCTCACTATATGTTTACTGTATCCCATGGACTTTCTTGTTGACGATGACACACAGAAATTGCATCGGAATTAAATACAAAAGGCACAATGCCGACTTAAGTACAAGAAGACTGACTCTTCTTGCTGTGTATGTTTTGAACCTTTCCTGTGACACTAGTTATAGATTCCGATGCTTCACTTCAGGTTTAGTGTATCCCTTGGACCTTCTTATTGACAACCAAACAGAGAAATTGCATCGGAATTAAATAGAAAAAGCACAATGTCGACTTAAGTACATGAAGACTTACTCATCTTACAGACTGTGTTTTGAACCATTCCTGTGACACTAGTTATCGATTCCGATGCTTCACTTTAGGTTTACTGTATCGCTTGGACCTTCGTATTGACGATGTAACGCAGTAATTCCATCGGAATTAAATACAAAAGGCACAATTGCGACTTAAATACAAGAAGACTGACACTTCTTACTGTCTATGTTTTGAACCATTCCTGTGACACTAGTTATATATTCCTATGTTTCACTTCAGGTTTGCTGTATCCCTTGGACCTTCTTATTGACGACGAAACACAGAAATTGCATCGGAATTAAATAGAAAAGGCACAATGCCAACTTATGTGCAAGAAGACTTACTCTTCTTACTGACTATGTTTTGAACATTTCCTGTGAGACCAGTTTTAGATTCCGATGCTTCACTGTATGTTTACTGTATCCCTTGGACCTTCTACTTCACGACGAAACACAGAAATTGCAACGGATTTAAATAGAAGAGGCGCAATGCCGACTAAAGTTCAAGAAGACTGCCACTTCTTACGGTCTAAGTTTTGAACCTTTCCTGTGACACTAGTTATAGATTCCGATGCTTCACTTCAGGTTTACTGTATCCCTTGGACCTTCTTATTGACGACGAAGCACAGAAATTGCATCGGAATTAAATAGAAAAGGCACAATGCCGACTTAAGTACAAGAAGACCGACTCTTCCTACTGTCTATGTTTTGAACCATTCCTGTGACACTAGTTATAGATTCCGATGCTTCACTTCAGGTTTACTGTATCCCTCTGACCTTCTTATTGACGATGAAACACAGATATTGCATCGGAGTGAAATACAAAAGGCACAATGCCGACATAAGTACAAGAAGACTGACTCTTCTTATTGTCTATGTTTTCAACTTTTCCTGTGACACTAGCTATAGATTCCGATGCTTTAATTAAGATTTACTGCATCCCTTGGACCTTCTTATTGACGACGAAACACAGAAATTGCATCGGAATTAAATAGAAAAGGCACAATGCCGACTAAAGTAAAGTAGACTGACTCTTCCTACTGTATATGTTTTGAACCATCCCTGAGACACTAGTTATAGATTCCGATGCTTCACTTCAGGTTTACTGTTTCCCTTGGACCTTCTTATTGACGATGAAACACAGAGGTTGCATAGGAATTAAATAGAAAAGGCACAATGCCGACTTAAGTACAAGAAGACTGACTCCTCTTACTGTCTATATTTTGAACCATTCCTGTGACACTAGTTATGGATTCCGATGCTTCACTTCAGGTATACTGTATCCCCTGGACCTTCTTATTGACGTCGAAACACAGAAATTGCATCGGAATTAAATAGAAAAGGCACAATGCCGACTTAAGTACAAGAAGACTGACTCTTCTTACTGACTATGTTTTGAACATTTCCTGTGAGACCCGTTTTAGGTTCCCATGCTTCACTATATGTTTACTGTATCCCTTGGACCTTCTTATTAACGACGAAACACAGAAATTGCATCGGAATTAAATAGAAAAGGCCCAATGCCGACTTCAGTTCAAGAAGACTAACTCTTCCTACTCTCTATGTTTTGAACGATTCCTGTGACACTAGTTATAGATTCCGATGCTTCACTTCTGGTTTACTCTATCACTTGGACCTTCTCATTGACGACGAAACACAGAAATTGCATCGGAATTAAATAGAAAAAACACAATGCCGACTCAAGTACATGAAGACTGACTCATCTTACAGACTGTGTTTTGAACCATTCCTGTGACACTAGTTATCGATTCCGATGCTTCACTTTAGGTTTAATGTATCCCTCTGACCTGCTTATTGACGATGTAACGCAGTAATTGGATCGGAATTAAATACAAAAGGCACAATGGCGACTTAAGTACAAGAAGACTGACACTTCTTACTGTCTAAGTTTTGAACCTTTCCTGTGACACTAGTTATATATTCCTATGTTTCACTTCAGGTTTGCTGTATTCCTTGGACCTTCTTATTGACGACGAAACACAGAAATTGCATCGGAATTAAATAGAAAGGGCACAATGCCAACTTAAGTACAAGAAGATTTACTCTTCTTACTGACTATGTTTTGAACATTTCCTGTGAGGCCAGTTTTAGATTCCGATGCTTCACTGTATGTTTACTGTATCCCTTG
Source organism: Schistocerca piceifrons (assembly GCF_021461385.2). Classification (NCBI taxonomy): domain Eukaryota; kingdom Metazoa; phylum Arthropoda; class Insecta; order Orthoptera; family Acrididae; genus Schistocerca; species Schistocerca piceifrons. The sequence continues at coordinate 4,394,685 of NW_025727396.1, read as the reverse complement.
GACCTTCTTCTTGACGACGAAACATAGAAATTGCATCGGATTTAAATAGAAGAGGCACAATGCCGACTTAAGTTCAAGAAGACTGACTCTTCTTACTGTCTATGCTTTGAACCTTTCCTGTGACACTAGTTATAGATTCCGATGCTTCACTTCAGGTTTACTGTATCCCTTGGACCTTCTTATTGACGACGAAGCACAGAAATTGCATCGGAATTAAATAGAAAAGCCACAATGCCGACTTAAGTACAAGAAGACCGACTCTTCCTATTGTCTATATTTTGAACCATTCCTGTGACACTAGTTATCGATCCTATGCTTGACTTCAGGTTTACTGTATCCCCTGGACCTTCTTATTGACGAGGAAACACAGAAATGGCATCGGAATTAAATAGAAAAGGCACAATACCGACTTAAGTACAAGAAGGCTGACTCTTCTTACTGACTATGTTTTGAACCTTTCCTGTGAGACCAATTTTAGATTCAGATGATTCACTTCAGGCTTACTGTATCTCTTGGACCTTCACATTGACGACGAAACACAGAAATTGCATCGGAATTAAATAGAAAAGGGGCAATAACCACATAAGTACTAGAAGACTGACTCTTCTTACTGACTATGATTTGAACATTTCCTGTGAGACCAGTTTTAGATTCCGATGCCTCACTATATGTTTACTGTATCCCATGGACTTTCTTGTTGACGATGACACACAGAAATTGCATCGGAATTAAATACAAAAGGCACAATGCCGACTTAAGTACAAGAAGACTGACTCTTCTTGCTGTGTATGTTTTGAACCTTTCCTGTGACACTAGTTATAGATTCCGATGCTTCACTTCAGGTTTAGTGTATCCCTTGGACCTTCTTATTGACAACCAAACAGAGAAATTGCATCGGAATTAAATAGAAAAAGCACAATGTCGACTTAAGTACATGAAGACTTACTCATCTTACAGACTGTGTTTTGAACCATTCCTGTGACACTAGTTATCGATTCCGATGCTTCACTTTAGGTTTACTGTATCGCTTGGACCTTCGTATTGACGATGTAACGCAGTAATTCCATCGGAATTAAATACAAAAGGCACAATTGCGACTTAAATACAAGAAGACTGACACTTCTTACTGTCTATGCTTTGAACCATTCCTGTGACACTAGTTATATATTCCTATGTTTCACTTCAGGTTTGCTGTATCCCTTGGACCTTCTTATTGACGACGAAACACAGAAATTGCATCGGAATTAAATAGAAAAGGCACAATGCCAACTTATGTGCAAGAAGACTTACTCTTCTTACTGACTATGTTTTGAACATTTCCTGTGAGACCAGTTTTAGATTCCGATGCTTCACTGTATGTTTACTGTATCCCTTGGACCTTCTACTTCACGACGAAACACAGAAATTGCAACGGATTTAAATAGAAGAGGCGCAATGCCGACTAAAGTTCAAGAAGACTGCCACTTCTTACGGTCTAAGTTTTGAACCTTTCCTGTGACACTAGTTATAGATTCCGATGCTTCACTTCAGGTTTACTGTATCCCTTGGACCTTCTTATTGACGACGAAGCACAGAAATTGCATCGGAATTAAATAGAAAAGGCACAATGCCGACTTAAGTACAAGAAGACCGACTCTTCCTACTGTCTATGTTTTGAACCATTCCTGTGACACTAGTTATAGATTCCGATGCTTCACTTCAGGTTTACTGTATCCCTCTGACCTTCTTATTGACGATGAAACACAGATATTGCATCGGAGTGAAATACAAAAGGCACAATGCCGACATAAGTACAAGAAGACTGACTCTTCTTATTGTCTATGTTTCAACTTTTCCTGTGACACTAGCTATAGATTCCGATGCTTTAATTAAGATTTACTGCATCCCTTGGACCTTCTTATTGATGACGAAACACACAAATTGCATCGGAATTAAATAGAAAAGGCACAATGCCGACTAAAGTAAAGTAGACTGACTCTTCCTACTGTATATGTTTTGAACCATCCCTGAGACACTAGTTATAGATTCCGATGCTTCACTTCAGGTTTACTGTTTCCCTTGGACCTTCTTATTGACGATGAAACACAGAGGTTGCATAGGAATTAAATAGAAAAGGCACAATGCCGACTTAAGTACAAGAAGACTGACTCCTCTTACTGTCTATATTTTGAACCATTCCTGTGACACTAGTTATGGATTCCGATGCTTCACTTCAGGTATACTGTATCCCCTGGACCTTCTTATTGACGTCGAAACACAGAAATTGCATCGGAATTAAATAGAAAAGGCACAATGCCGACTTAAGTACAAGAAGACTGACTCTTCTTACTGACTATGTTTTGAACATTTCCGGTGAGACCCGTTTTAGGTTCCCATGCTTCACTATATGTTTACTGTATCCCTTGGACCTTCTTATTAACGACGAAACACAGAAATTGCATCGGAATTAAATAGAAAAGGCCCAATGCCGACTTCAGTTCAAGAAGACTAACTCTTCCTACTCTCTATGTTTTGAACGATTCCTGTGACACTAGTTATAGATTCCGATGCTTCACTTCTGGTTTACTCTATCACTTGGACCTTCTCATTGACGACGAAACACAGAAATTGCATCGGAATTAAATAGAAAAAACACAATGCCGACTCAAGTACATGAAGACTGACTCATCTTACAGACTGTGTTTTGAACCATTCCTGTGACACTAGTTATCGATTCCGATGCTTCACTTTAGGTTTAATGTATCCCTCTGACCTGCTTATTGACGATGTAACGCAGTAATTGGATCGGAATTAAATACAAAAGGCACAATGGCGACTTAAGTACAAGAAGACTGACACTTCTTACTGTCTAAGTTTTGAACCTTTCCTGTGACACTAGTTATATATTCCTATGTTTCACTTCAGGTTTGCTGTATTCCTTGGACCTTCTTATTGACGACGAAACACAGAAATTGCATCGGAATTAAATAGAAAGGGCACAATGCCAACTTAAGTACAAGAAGACTTACTCTTCTTACTGACTATGTTTTGAACATTTCCTGTGAGACCAGTTTTAGATTCCGATGCTTCACTGTATGTTTACTGTATCCCTTGGACCTTCTTCTTGACGACGAAACATAGAAATTGCATCGGATTTAAATAGAAGAGGCACAATGCCGACTTAAGTTCAAGAAGACTGACTCTTCCTTCTGTCTATGTTTTGAACCTTTCCTTTGACACTAGTTATAGATTCCGATGCGTCACTTCAGGTTTACTGTATCCCTCTGACATTCTTACTGACGACGAAACACAGAAATTGCATTTGATTTCAATAGAAAAGGCACAATGCCGACTTAAGTACAAGAAGCCTGACTCTTCTTACTGACTATGTTGTGAACATTTCCTGTGAGACCAGTTTTACATTCCGATGCTTCACTATATGTTTACTGTATCCCTTGGACCTTCATTTTGACGATGAAACACAGTAATTGTATCAAAATTAAATAGAAAAGGCACAATAAACACATAAGTACACGAAGACTGACTCTTCTTACTGAGTATGATTTGAACATTTCCTGTGAGAACAGTTTTAGATTCCTATGCTTCACTATATGTTTACTGTATCCCTTGGACTTTCTTGTTGACGATGAAACACAGAAATTGCATCGGAATTAAATACAAAAGGCACAATGCCGACTTAAGTACAAGAAGACTGACTCTTCTTGCTGTGTATGTTTTGAACCTTTCCTGTGACACTAGTTATAGATTCTGATGCTTCACTTCAGGTTTACTGTATCCCTCTGGCCTTCTTATTGACGATGAAGCACAGTAATTGCATCGGAATTAAATACAAATGGCACAATGCCGACTCATGTCCAAGAAGACTGACCTTTCTTACTGTCTATGCTTTGAACCTTTCCTGTGACACTAGATATATATTCCGATGCTTCACTTCAGGTTTACTGTATCCCTCTGACCTTCGTATTGACGACGAGACACAGAAATTGCGTTTGAATTCAACAGAAAAGGCACAATTCCGACTTAAGTACAAGAAGACTGAATCTTCCTACTATCTATGTTTTGAACCATTCCTGTGACACTAGTTATAGATTCCGATGCTTCAATTCACGTTTACTGTATCCCTCTGACACTCTTACTGACGATGAAACACAGAAATTGCATCGGAATTAAATGGAAAAGGCACAATGCCGACTAAAGTAAACAAGACTGACTCTTCCTACTGTATATGTTTTGAACCATTCCTGAGACACTAGTTATAGATTCCGATGCTTCACTTCAGGTATACTGTATCCAATGGACCTTCTTATTGACGTCGAAACACAGAAATTGCATCGGAATTAAATAGAAAAGGCAGAATGCCGACTTAAGTACAAGAAGACTGACTCTTCTTACTGACTATGTTTTGAACATTTCCTGTGAGACCCGCTTTAGGTTCCCATGCTTCACTATATGTTTACTGTATCCCTTGGACCTTCTACTTGACGACGAAACACAAAAATTGCATCGGATTTAAATAGAAGAGGCGCAATGCCGACTAAAGTTCAAGAAGACTGACTCTTCCTTCTGTCTATGTTTTGAACCTTTCCTTTGACACTACTTATAGATTCCGATGCTTCACTTCAGGTTTACTGTATCCCTTGGACCTTCTTATTGACGATGAAACACAGCAATTGCATTGGAATTAAGTAGAAAAGGCACATATCGACTTAAGTACAAGGAGACCGCCTCTTCTTACTGTCTACGTTTTGAACCTCTCCTGTGACACTAGTTATAGATTCCGATGCTTCACTTCAGGATTACTGTATCCCTTGGACCTTCTTATTGACGATGAAACACAGAAATTGCATCGGAATTAAGTAGAAAAGGCACATATCGACTTAAGTACAAGAAGACTACCTCTGCTTACTATCTATGCTTTGAACCTTTCCTGTGACACTAGTTATAGATTCCGATGCATCACTTCAGGTTTACTGTATCCCTTGGACCTTCTTATTGACGACGAAGCACAGAAATTGCATCGGAATTATATAGAAAAGGCACAATGCCGACTTAAGTACAAGAAGACCGACTCTTCCTACTGTCTATGTTTTGAAACATTCCTGTGACACTAGTTATAGATTCCGATGCTTCACTTCTGGTTTACTGTATCCCTCTGACATTCTTATTGACGACGAAACACAGAAATTGCATAGGAAGTAAATAGAAAAGGCATAATGCAGACATAAGTACAAAAAGACTCACTCGTCTTACTGTCTATATTTTGAACCATTCCTGTGACACTAGTTATCGATTCCGATGCTTGACTTCAGGTTTACTGTATCCCCTGGACCTTCTTATTGACAAGGAAACACTGAAATTGCATCGGAATTAAATAGAAAAGGCACAATACCGACTTAAGTACTAGAAGACTGACTCTTCTTACTGACTATGTTTTGAACCTTTCCTGTGAGACCGGTTTTAGATTCCAATGCTCCACTTCAGGTTTACTGTATCACTTGGACCTTCACATTGACGACGAAACACAGAAATTGCATCGGAATTAAATAGAAAAGGCACAATAACCACATAAGTACAAGAAGACTGACTCTTCTTACTGACTATGATTTGAACATTTCCTGTGAGACCAGTTTTAGATTTCGATGCTTCACTATACGTTTACAGTATCCCTTGGACCTTCTTATTGACGATGAAACACAGAAATTGCATCGAAATTAAATACAAAAGGCACAATGCCGACATAAGTACAAGAAGACTGACTCTTCCTACTGCCTATGTTTTAAACCATTCCTGTGACACTAGGTATAGATTTCGATGCCTCACCTCAGGTTTACTGTATCCCTCTGACCTTCTTATTGACGACGAAACACAGAAATTGCATCGGAATTAAATAGAAAAGGCACAATGCCGAAGTAAGTACAATACGACTGACTCTTCCTGCGGTCTATGTTTTGAACCATTCCTGTGACACTATTTATAAATTCCGATGCTACACTTCAGGTTTACTGCATCCCTCTGACCTTCTTATTGACGATGAAACACAGAAATTGCATCGGAATTAAATACAAAAGGCACAATGCCGAATTAAGTTCAAGAACACTGACTCTTGTTACTGTCTATGTTTTGAACTTTTCCTGTGACACTAGTTATAGATTCCGATGCTTCAATTCAGTTTTACTGCATCCCTTAGACCTTGTTATTGACGACGAAACACAGAAATTGCATCGGAATTTAAATAGAAAAGGCACAATGCCGACTTAAGTACAAGAAGACTGACTCATCTTACAGACTGTGTATTGAACCATTCCTGTGACACTAGTTACAGTTTCCGATGCTTCACTTCAGGTTTACTGTATCCCTTGGACCTTCTTATTGACGACGAAACACAGAAATTGCATCGGAATTAAATAGAAAAAGCACAATGCCGACTTAAGTACAAGAAGACTGACTCATCTTACAGACTGTGTATTGAACCATTCCTGTGACACTAGTTATGGATTCCGATGCTTCACTTTAGGTTTACTGTATCCCTCTGACTTTTTATTGACGATGTAACACAGAAATTGCATCGGAATTTAAATAGAAAAGGCACAATGGCGACTTAGGTACAAAAAGACTGACTCTTCTTAATGTCTATGTTTTGAACCTTTCTTGTGACACTAGTTATATATTCCTATGTTTCACTTCAGTTTTGCTGTATTCCTTGGACCTTCTTATTGACGACGAAACACAGAAATTGCATCGGAATTAAATAGAAAAGGCACAATGCCGACATAAGTAAAAGAAGACTGACTCTTCCTACTGTCTATGTTTTGAACCATTCCTGTGACACTAGTTGTAGATTCCGATGCTTCACTTCAGGTTTACTGTATCCCTCTGACATTCTTATTGACGATGAAAAACAGAAATTGTATCGGAGATAAATAGAAAAGGCACAATGCCGACTTATGTACAAAAAGACTGACTCTTCTTACTGTCTATAATTTGAACCATTCCTGTGACCCTAGTTATCGATTCCGATGCTTGACTTCAGGTTAACTGTATCCCCTGGACCTTCTTATTGACGAGGAAACACAGAAATTGCATCGGAATTAAATAGAAAAGGCACAATGCCGACTTAAGTACAAGAAGACTGACTCTTCTTACTGACTATGTTTTGAACCTTTCCTGTGAGACCGGTTTTAGATTCCGATGCTTCACTTCAGGTTTACTGTATCCCATGGACCTTATGATTGACGTCGAAACAAAGAAATTGCATCGGAATTAAATAGAAAAGGCACAATGCCGACTTAAGTACAAGAAACTGTCTCTTCTTACTGTCTATGCTTTGAACCATTACTGTCACACTAGTTATGGATTCCGATGCTTCACTTCAGGTTTTCTGTATCCTTCTGACCTTCGTATTGACGATGAAAGACAGAAATTGCATCGGAATTAAATAGTAAAGGCACAATGCCGACTCAAGTACAAGTAGCCTGGCTCTTCTTACTGTCTATGTTATGAAGGTTTCCTGTGAGACCGGTTTTAGTTTCCGATGGTTCACTTTAGGCTTACTGTATTCCTTGGACCTGCTTACTGACGACGAAACACAGAAATTGAATCAGAATTAAATAGTAAAGGCACAATGCTGACTTAAGTACAAGAAAACTAACTCATCTTACTGTCTACGTTTTGAACCTTTCCTGTGAGACCAGTTTTAGATTCCGATGCTTCACTTCAGTTTTACTGTATCCCTTGGACCTTCCATATTGACGATTAAACACAGAAATTGCACGGAATTAAATACAAAAGGCACAATGCCGACTTCAATACAAGAATGCTGACTCTTCTTACTGACTATGTTTTGAACATTTCCTGTGAGACCAGTTTTAGTTTCTGATGCTTCACTATATGCTTACTGTATCCCCTGGACCTTCTTATTGACGTCGAAACACAGAAATTGCAACGGAATTAAATAGAAAAGGCACAATGCCGACATAAGTACAAGAAGACAAACTCTTCCTACTCTCTATGTTTTGAACCATTCCTGTGACACTAGTTATAAATTCCGATGCTTCACATCAGGTTTACTGTATCCCTTGGTCCTTCTTATTGACGACGAAACACAGAAATTGCATCGGAATTAAATAGAAAAGGCACAATGCCGACTTAAGTTCAAGAAGACTAACTCTTCCTACTCTCTATGTTTAAAACCATTCCTGTGACTCTAGTTATAGATTCCGATGCTTCACTTCAGGTTTACTGTATCCCTCTGACCTTCTTATTGCCGATGAAACACAGGAATTGCATCGGAATTAAATAGAAAAGGCACAATGCTGACTTAAGTACATGAAGACTGACTCTTATTACCGTCTATGTTTTGAACCATTCCTTTGACACAAGTTATAGATTCCGATGCTTCACCTCAGGTTTACTGTATCCCTCTGACATTCTTATTGACTATGAAACACAGAAATTGCATTGCAATTAAATACAAAAGGCACAATGCCGACTCAAGTACAAGAAGACTGACTCTTCCCACTGTCTATGTTTTGAACCATTCCTGTGACACTAGTTATAGATTCCGATGTTTCACTTTGGGGTTACTGTATCCCTTGTACCTTCTCATTGACGATGAAACACGGAAATTGCATCGGTATTAAATATAAAAGTCACATTGCGACTTAAGTACAAGAAGACTGACACTTCTTACTGTCTATGCTTTGAACCATTCCTGTGACACTAGTTATAGATTGCGATGCTTCACCTCAGGTTTACAGTATCCTTCTGACCTTCTTATTGATGATGAAACACAGAAATTGCATCGGAATTAATTACAAAAGGCACAATGACGATTCAAGTTCAAGAAGACTGGCTCTTCTTCCTGTCTATGTTTGAACCTTTCCTGTGAGACCGGTTTTAGATTCCGATGCTTCACTTCGGGTTTGCTGTATCCCTTGAACCTTCCTATTGACGAGAAAACACAGAAATTGCATCGTAATTAAATAGAAAAGGCACAATGCCGACGTAAGTACAAGAAGACTGACTCTTCTTACTGACTATGTTTTCAACATTATCTGTGAGACCAGTTTTTGATTCCGGTGCTTGACTATATGTTTACTGTATCACTCTGACCTCCTTATTGACGATTAAACACTGAAATTGCATCGGAATTAAATACAAAAGGCACAATGCCGACTCAAGTACAAGAAGACTGGCTCTTCTTACTGCCTGTGTTTTGAACCTTTCCTGTGATACCGGTTTTAGATTCCGATGCTTCACTTCAGGTTTACTGTATCCCATGGACCTTCTTATTATCGTCGAAACACAGAAATTGCATCGTAATTAAAGAGAAAAGGTACAATGTCGACTTAAGTACAAGAAAACAGACTCTTTTACTGTCTATGTTTGAACCATTTCTGTGACACTAGTTATAGATTAAGATGCTTCACTTCAGGTTTACTGTATCCCTCTGACCTTCTTATTGACAATGAAACACAGAAATTGCATCGGAATTAAATACAAAAGGCACATAGCCGACTCAAGTACAAGAAGACTGGCTCTTCTTACTGTCTATGTTTTGAAACTTTCCTGTGAGACCGGTTTTAGATTCCGATGCTTCACTTCAGGTTTACTGTATCCCTTGAATCTTCTCATTGACGACGAAACACAGAAATTGCATCGGAATTTAACAGAAAATTCACAATACCGACTTAAGTACAGGAAAACTGACTTTTCTTACTGTCTATGTTTTGAACCATTCCCGTGACACTAGTTAAACATTTCGATGCTTCACTTCAGGTTTACTCTATTCCTCTGACCTTCTTATTGACGATGAAACATAAATTGCATCGGAATTAAATACAAAAGGCACAATGGCGACTTGAGTACAAGAAGACTGACTCTTCTTACTGTCTGTGTTTTGAACAATTCCTGTGACACTAGTTATAGATTCCGATGCTTCACTTCAGGTTTATTGTATCCCTCTGACCTTCTTATTGACGATGAAACACAGAAATTGCATCGGAATTAAATACAAACGGCACAATGCCGAATCAAGTACAAGAAGACTGGCTCTTCCTACTGTCTATGTTGTGAACCATTCCTGTGACAATTTATAGATTCCGATGCTTCACTTCAGATTATAGTATCCCTCTGACCGTCTTATGGACGATGAAACACAGAAATTGCATCGGAATTAAATACATAGGCACAATGACGACTCAAGTACAAGAAGACTGGCTCTTCTTACTGTCTATGTTTTGAACCATTCCTGTGACACTAGTTATAGATTCCGATGCTTCACTTCAGGTTTACTGTATCCCTCTGACCTTCTTATTGACGATGAAACACAGAAATTGCATGTGAATTGAATAGAAAAGGCACAATGCCGACTTAAGTACAATAAAACTGACTCTTCTTACTGCCTACGTTTCGAAGCATTCCCGTGACACTACTTATAGTTCCCGATGCTTCACTTCAGGTTTACTGAATCCCTCTGACCTTCTTATTGACGATGAAACACAGAAATTGCATCGGAATTAAATACAAAAGCACAATGCCGACTTAAGTACAAGAAAACTGACTCTTCTTACTGTCTATGTTTGAACCATTGCTGTGACACTAGTTATAGATTCCGATGCTTCACTTAAGGTTTACTGTATCCCTCTGAGCTTCTTATTGACGATGAAACACAGAAATTGAATCAGAATTAAATAGAAAAGGCACAATGCTGACTTAAGTACAAGAAAACTAACTCTTCTTACTGTCTATGCTTTGAACATTTCCTGTGAGACCAGTTTTCGATTCTGATGCTTCACTATATGTTTACTGTATCCCTTGGACCTTCTTATTGACAATGAAACACAGAAATTGCATCGGAATTAAATACAAAAGGCACAATGCTGACTTAAGTACAAGAAGACTGACTATTCCTACTGACTATGATTTCAACATTTCCTGTGAGACCAGTTTTAGATTCCGATGCTTCACTATATGTTTACTGTATCCCTTGGACCTTCTATTTGAAGATGGAATACAGAAATTGCATCGGAATTAAATAGAAAAGGCACAATGCGGACTTAAGTACAAGAAAACTGACTCTTCTTACAGTCTTTGTTTTGAACCATACCTGTGACACTAGTTATAGATTCCGATGTTTCACTTCAGGTTTACTGTATACCTCTGACGTTCTTATTGACGATGAAACACAGAAATTGCATCGGAATTAAATACAAAGGCACAATGCTGACTTAAGTACAAGAAAACTGACTCTTCTTACTGTCTATGTTTGAACCATTCATGTGACACTAGTTATAGATTCCGATGCTTCACTTCAGGTTTACTGTATCCCTAGGATCTTCTTATCGTCGACGAAACACAGAAATTGCATCGGAATTAAATAGAAATGGCACAATGCAGACTTAAGTACAAGAAATCTGACTCTTCTTACTGTCTATGTTTTGAACTATTCCTGTGTCACTAGTTACACATTCCGATGCTTCACTTCATGTTTACTGTATCCCTCTGACCTTCTTATTGACGATGAAACACAGAAATTAAAGAGGAATTAAATACAAAAGGCAAAATGCCGACTTAAGTACAAGAAAACTGACTCTTCTTACAGTCTTTGTTTTGAACCATACCTGTGACACTAGTCATAGATTCCGATGTTTCACTTCAGGTTTACTGTATACCTCTGACGTTCTTATTGGCGATGAAACACAGAAATTGCATCGGAATTAAATACAAAGGCACAATGCTGACTTAAGTACAAGAAAACTGACTCTTCTTACTGTCTATGTTTGAACCATTCATGTGACACTAGTTATAGATTCCGATGCTTCACTTCAGGTTTACTGTATCCCTCTGACCTTCTTATTGACGATGAAACACAGAAATTGCATCGGAGTTAAATACAAATGGCACAATGCCGACTTAAGTACAGGAAAACTCACTCTTCTGACTGTCTATGTTTTGAACCATTATGTGACACTAGTTATAGATTCCGATGCTTCACTTCAGGTTTACTGTATCCCTCTGACCTTCTTATTGACGATGAAACACAGAAATTGCATCGGAGTTAAATACAAAATGCACAATGCCAACTTAAGTACAAGAACACTGACTCTTCTTACTGTCTAAGATTTGAACCATTCCTGTGACACTAGTTATAGATTCCGATGCTTCACTTCAGGATCACTGTATCCCTCTGACCTTCTTATTGACGATGAAGCACTGAAATTCCTTCGGAATTAAATATAAAAGGCACAGTGCCGACTTAAGTACTAGAAAACTGACTCTTCTTACTGTCTATGTTTTGAACCATTCCTGTGACACTAGTTACAGATTCCGATGCTTCACTTCAGGTATACTATATCTCTATGACTTTCTTATTGACGATGAAACACAGATATTGCATCGGAATTAAATACAAAAGGCACAATGCCGACTCAAGTACAAGAAGACTGGCTCTTCTTACTGTCTATGTTTTGAAACTTTCCTGTGAGACCGGTTTTAGATTCCGATGCTTCACTTCAGGTTTACTGTATCCCTTGGATCTTCTTATTGACGACGAAACACAGAAATTGCATCGGAATTAAATAGAATTGGCAAAGTGCCGACGTAAGTACAAGAAAACTGACTCTTCTTACTGTCTATATTTTGAACCATTCCTGTGACACTAGTTACACATTCCGATGCTTCACTTCAGGTTTAATGTATCACTCTGACCTTCTTATTGATCTTGAAACACAGAAATTGCAGCGGAATTAAATACAAAAGGCAAAATGCCGACTTAAGTACAAGAAATCCGACTCTTCTTACTGTCTTTGTTTTGAACCATTCCTGTGACACTAGTTATAGATTTAGATGCTTCACTTCCGGTTTACTGTATCCCCCTGACCTTGTTATTGACGATGAAACACAGAAATTGCATCGGAATTAAATACAAAAGGCACAATGCCGACTTAAGTACAAGTAATCTGACTCTTCTTACTGTCCATGTTTTGAACCATTCCTGTGACTCTAGTTATAGATTCCGATGCTTCACTTCAGGTTTACTGCATCCCTCAGACCTTCTTATTGACGATGAAACACACATATTGCATCGGAATTAAATACAAAAGGCACAATGCCGACTCAAGTACAAGAAGACTGGTTCTTACGACTGTCTATGTTTTGAACCATTCCTGTGACACTAGTTATAGTTTACGATGCTTCACTTCAGGTTTACTGTATCCCTCTGACCGTCTTATTGACGATGAAACACAGAAATTGCATCGGAATTAATTACATAGGCACAATGCCGACTCAAGTACAAGATGACTGGGTCTTCTTACTCTCTATGTTTTGAACCAATCCTGTTACACTAGTTATAGATTCCGATGCTTCTCTTCTGGTTTACTGTATCCCTCTGACCTTCTTATTGACGATGAAACTGCAAAAATTGCATCAGAATTAAATAGAAAAGACACAATGCCGACTTATATACAAGAGAACTGACTCTTCTTACTGTCTATGTTTTGGAGCATTCCTGTGACACTAGTTACAGATTCCGATGCTTCACTTCAGGTTTACTGATTGCCTCTGACCTTCTTATTGACGATGAAACAAAGAATTTGCATCGGAATTAAATACAAAAGGCACAGTGCCGACTTAAGTACAAGAAGACTGACTCTTATTACTGTCTATGTTTTGAACCATTCCTGTGACACTAGTTATAGATTCCGATGGTTCACTTCTGGTTCACTGTATCCCTCTGACCTTCTTATTGACGATGTAACACTGAAATTCCATCGGAATTAAATCCAATGGCACAATGCCGACTTAAGTAAAATCAAACTGACTCTTCTTTCGTTCTATGGCTTGAACCATTCCTGTGACACTAGTTATAGATTCCGATGCTTCACTTCAGGTTTACTGTATCCCTCTGACCTACTTATTGACGATGAAACACAGAAATTTAATCAGAATTAAATAGAATAGGCACAATGCTGATTTAAGTACAAGAAAACTAACTCTTCTTACTGTCTATGTTTTGAACCTTTCCTGTGAGACCAGTTTTAGGGTCCGATGCTTCACATCAGGTTTACTGTATCCCTTGGACCTTCTTATTGACGATGGAACACAGAAATTGCATCCGAATTAAATACAAAAGGCACAATGCCGACTTAAGTACAAGAAGACTGACTCTGCTTACTGACTATGTTTTGAACATTTCCTGTGAGAGCAGTTTTAGATTCTGATGCTTCACTATATGTTTACTGTATCCCTTGGACTTTTTTTTGACAATAAAACACAGAAATTGCATCGGAATTAAATACAAAAGGCACAACGCCGACTTAAGTACAAGAAGACTGACTCTTCTTACTGACTATCTTTTGAACATTTCCTGTTGTACCAGTTTTAGATTCCGATGCATCACTATATATTTACTGTATCCCTCGGACCTTCTTACTGACGATTAAACACAGAAATTGCATCGGAATTATATACAAAAGGCACAATGCCTAATTAAGTACAAGAAGACTAACTCTTCTTACTGACTATCTTTTGAACATTTGCTGTGAGACCAGCTTTAGATTCCGATGCTTCACTATATGTTTACTGTATCCCTTGGACCTTCTTATTGACGATGAAACACAGAAATTGCATCAGAATTAAATACAAAAGGCACAATGCTCACTTAAGTACAAGAAGATTGACTATTCCTACTGACTATGATTTTAACATTTCCTGTGAGACCAGTTTTATACTCCGTTGCTTCACAATATGTTTACTGTATCCCTTGGACCTTCTTATTGACGATGGAACACAGAAATTGCATCGGAAATAAATAGAAAAGGCAACATGCGGACTTAAGTACAAAAAAACTGACTCTTCGTACTGCGTATGTTTTGAACCATTCCTGTGACACTAGTTATAGATTCCGATGCTTCACTTCAGGTATACTATATCTCTCTGACCTTCTTATTGACGATGAAACACAGAAATTGCATCGGAATTAAATACAAAAGGCACAATGCCGATTCAAGTACAAGAAGACTGGCTCTTCTTACTGTCTATGATTTGAAACTTTCCTGTGAGACCGGTTTTAAATTCCGATGCTTCACTTCAGGTTTACTGTATCCCTTGGATCTTCTTATTGACGACGAAACACAGAAATTGCATCGGAATTAAATAGAGTAGGCACAATGCTGACTTAAGTACAAGAAAACTGTCTCTTCTTACTGTCTATGTCTTGAACCATTCCTGTGACCCTAGTTACACATTCCGATGCTTCAATTCAGGTTTACTGCATCCCTCTGACCTTCTTATTGACGATGAAACACAGAGATTGCAGCGGAATTAAATGCAAAAGGCAAAATGCCGACTTAAGTACAAGAAATCCGACTCATATTACTGTCTTTGTTTTGAACCATTCCTGTGACACTAGTTATAGATTTCGATGCGTCACTTCAGGTTTACTTTATCCCTCTGACCTTCTTATTGACGATGAAACACAGAAATTGCATCGGAATTAAATACAAAAGGCACAATGCTGACTTAAGTTCAAGAAAACTGGCTCTTCTTACTGTCTATGTTTGAACCATTCCTGTTACACTAGTTACAGATTACGATGCTTCACTTCCGGTTTACTGTATCCCTCTGACCTTATAATTGACGATGAAACACAGAAATTGCATCGGAATAAAATACAAAAGGCACAATGCCGACTTAAGTACAAGACGACTGACTCTTCTTACTGTCTGTGTTTTGAACTATTCCTGTGACACTAATTATAGATTACGATGCTTCACTTCAGGTTTACTGTATCCCTCTGACCTTCTTATTGACGATGAAACACACATATTGCATCGGAATTAAATACAAAAGGCACAATGCCGATTCAAGTACAAGAAGACTGGCTCTTACTAATGTCTATGTTTTGAACCATTCCTGTGACACTAGTTATAGATTCCGATGCTTCACTTCTGGTTTACTGTATCCCTCTGACCTTCTTATTGACGATGAAAGACAGAAATTGCACCGGAATTAAATACAAAAGTCACAATGCCGACTCAAGTACAAGAAGACTGGCTCTTCTTACTGTCTATGCTTTGAAAATTTCCTGTGAGACCGGTTTTAGATTCCGATGCTTCACTTCCGGTTTACTGTATCCCTCTGACCTTATTATTGACGATGAAACAAAGAAATTGCATCGGAATAAAATACAAAAGGTACAATGCCGACTTAAGTACAAGAAAACTGACTCTTCTTACTCTCTATGTTTGAACCATTCCTGTGACACTAGTTATAGATTCCGATGCTTCACTTCCGGTTTACTGTATCCCTCTGACCTTACTATTGACGATGAAAAAAAGAAATTGCATCGGAATAAAATACAAAAGGCACAATGCCGACTTAAGTACAAGAAAACTGACTCTTCTCACTGTCTATGTTTTGACCCATTCCTGTGACACTAGTTATAGATCCCGAAGCTTCACTTCAGGTTTACTGTATCCCTCTGACCTTCTTATTGACGATGAAACACAGAAATTGTATCGGAATTAAATACAAAAGGCACAATGCCGACTTAAGTTCAAGAAAACTGGCTCTTCTTACTGTCTATGTTTGAACCATTCCTGTTACACTAGTTACAGATTACGATGCTTCACTTCCGGTTTACTGTACCCCTCTGACCTTATAATTGACGATGAAACACAGAAATTGCATCGGAATAAAATACAAAAGGCACAATGCCGACTTAAGTACTAGAAAACTGACTCTTCTTACTGTCTATCTTTTGAACCATTCCTGTGACACTAGTTATAGATTCCGATGCTTCACTTCAGGTATACTGTATCCCTCTGACCTTGTTATTGACGATGAAACACAGAAATTGCAACGGAATTAAATCTTAAAGGTACAATGCCGACTTAAGTACAAGAAGACTGGTTCTTCTTACTGTCTATGCTTTGCAACTCTCCTGTGAGACCGGTTTTAGATTCCGATCCTTCACTTCAGGTTTACTGTATCCCTTGGATCTTCTTATTGTCGACGAAACACAGAAATTGCATCGGAATTAAATAGAAATGGCACAATGCAGACTTAAGTACAAGAAAACTGACTCTTCTTACTGTCTATGTTTTGAACTATTCCTGTGTCACTAGTTACACATTCCGATGCTTCACTTCATGTTTACTGTATCCCTCTGACCTTCTTATTGACGATGAAACACAGAAATTGCAGAGGAATTAAGTACAAAAGGCAAAATGCCGACTTAAGTACAAGAAATCTGACTCTTCTTACAGTCTTTGTTTTGAACCATACCTGTGAAACTAGTTATAGATTCCGATGTTTCACTTCAGGTTTACTGTATACCTCTGACGTTCTTATTGACGATGAAACACAGAAATTGCATCAGAATTAAATACAAAGGCACAATGCTGACTTAAGTACAAGAAAACAGACTCTTCTTACTGTCTATATTTGAACCATTCATGTGACACTAGTTATAGATTCCGATGCTTCACTTCAGGTTTACTGTATCCCTCTGACCTTCTTATTGACGATGAAACACAGAAATTGCATCGGAGTTAAATACAAAAGGCACAATGCCAACTTAAGTACAAGAAAACTGACTCTTCTTACTGTCTAAGATTTGAACCATTCCTGTGACACTAGTTATAGATTCCGATGCTTCACTTCAGGATCACTGTATCCCTCTAACCTTCTTATTGACGATGAAGCACTGAAATTCCCTCGGAATTAAATACAAAAGGCACAGTGCCGACTTAAGTACTAGAAAACTGACTCTTCTTACTGTCTATGTTTTGAACCATTCCTGTGACACTAGTTACAGATTCCGATGCACTTCAGGTATACTATATCCCTCTGACCTTCTTATTGACGATGAAACACAGAAATTGAATCAGAATTAAATAGAAAAGGCACAATGCTGATTTAAGTACAAGAAAACTAACTCTTCTTACTGTCTATGTTTTGAACCTTTCCTGTGAGACCGGTTTTAGATTCCGATGCTTCACTTCAGGTTTACTGTATCCCTTGGATCTTCTTATTGACGACGAAACACAGAAATTGCATCGGAATTAAATAGAATTGGCAAAGTGCCGACGTAAGTACAAGAAAACTGACTCTTCTTACTGTCTATATTTTGAACCATTCCTGTGACACTAGTTACACATTCCGATGCTTCACTTCAGGTTTAATGTATCACTCTGACCTTCTTATTGATCTTGAAACACAGAAATTGCAGCGGAATTAAATACAAAAGGCAAAATGCCGACTTAAGTACAAGAAATCCGACTCTTCTTACTGTCTTTGTTTTGAACCATTCCTGTGACACTAGTTATAGATTTAGATGCTTCACTTCAGGTTTACTGTATCCTCCTGACCTTCTTATTGACGATGAAACACAGAAATTGCATCGGAATTAAATACAAAAGGCACAATGCCGACTTAAGTACAAGTAATCTGACTCTTCTTACTGTCCATGTTTTGAACCATTCCTGTGACTCTAGTTATAGATTCCGATGCTTCACTTCAGGTTTACTGCATCCCTCTGACCTTCTTATTGACGATGAAACACACATATTGCATCGGAATTAAATACAAAAGGCACAATGCCGACTCAAGTACAAGAAGACTGGCTCTTACGACTGTCTATGTTTTGAACCATTCCTGTGACACTAGTTATAGTTTACGATGCTTCACTTCAGGTTTACTGTATCCCTCTGACCGTCTTATTGACGATGAAACACAGAAATTGCATCGGAATTAATTACATAGGCACAATGCCGACTCAAGTCCAAGAAGACTGGGTCTTCTTACTCTCTATGTTTTGAACCAATCCTGTTACACTAGTTATAGATTCCGATGCTTCTCTTCTGGTTTACTGTATCCCTCTGACCTTCTTATTGACGATGAAACTGCAAAAATTGCATCAGAATTGAATAGAAAAGACACAAAGCCGACTTATATACAAGAGAACTGACTCTTCTTACTGTCTATGTTTTGGACCATTCCTGTGACACTAGTTACAGATTCCGATGCTTCACTTCAGTTTTACTGAATGCCTCTGACCTTCTTATTGACGATGAAACAAAGAATTTGCATCGGAATTAAATACAAAAGGCACAGTGCCGACTTAAGTACAAGAAGACTGACTCTTATTACTGTCTATGTTTTGAACCATTCCTGTGACACTAGTTATAGATTCCGATGCTTCACTTCAGGTTCACTGTATCCCTCTGACCTTCTTATTGACGATGTAACACTGAAATTCCATCGGAATTAAATACAATGGCACAATGCCGACTTAAGTGAAATCAAACTGACTCTTCTTACGTTCAATGGCTTGAATCATTCCTGTGACACTAGTTATAGATTCCGATGCTTCCCTTCAGGATTACTGTATCCCTCTGACCTTCTTATTGACGATGAAACACAGAAATTGAATCAGAATTAAATAGAAAAGGCACAATGCTGATTCAAGTACAAGAAAACTAACTCTTCTTACTGTCTATGTTTTGAACCTTTCCTGTGAGACCAGTTTTAGGGTCCGATGCTTCACATCAGGTTTACTGTATCCCTTGGACCTTCTTATTGACGATGGAACACAGAAATTGCATCCGAATTAAATACAAAAGGCACAATGCCGACTTAAGTACAAGAAGACTGACTCTGCTTACTGACTATGTTTTGAACATTTCCTGTGAGAGCAGTTTTAGATTCTGATGCTTCACTATATGTTTACTGTATCCCTTGGACCTTTTTTTGACAATAAAACACAGAAATTGCATCGGAATTAAATACAAAAGGCACAACGCCGACTTAAGTACAAGAAGACTGACTCTTCTTACTGACTATCTTTTGAACATTTCCTGTTGTACCAGTTTTAGATTCCGATGCATCACTATATATTTACTGTATCCCTTGGACCTTCTTACTGACAATTAAACACAGAAATTGCATCGGAATTATATACAAAAGGCACAATGCCTAATTAAGTACAAGAAGACTGACTCTTCTTACTGACTATCTTTTGAATATTTGCTGTGAGACCAGCTTTAGATTCCGATGCTTCACTATATGTTTACTGTATCCCTTGGACCTTCTTATTGACGACGAAACACAGAAATTGCATCGGAATTAAATAGAGTAGGCACAATGCTGACTTAAGTACAAGACTACTGACTCTTCTTACTGTCTATGTCTTGAACCATTCCTGTGACCCTAGTTACACATTCCGATGCTTCAGTTCAGGTTTACTGCATCCCTCTGACCTTCTTATTGACGATGAAACACAGAGATTGCAGCGGAATTAAATGCAAAAGGCAAAATGCCGACTTAAGTACAAGAAATCCGACTCTTTTTACTGTCTTTGTTTTGAACCATTCCTGTGACACTAGTTATAGATTTCGATGCTTCACTTCAGGTTTACTTTATCCCTCTGACCTTCTTATTGACGATGAAACACAGAAATTGCATCGGAATTAAATACAAAAGGCACAATGCTGACTTAAGTACAAGAAAACTGACTCTTCTTACTGTCTATCTTTTGAACCATTCCTGTGACAGTAGTTATAGATTCCGTTGCATCACTTCAGGTTTACTGCATCCCTCTGACCTTCTTATTGACGATGAAACACAGAAATTGCATCGGAATTAAATACAAAAGGCACAATGCCGACTTAAGTACAAGACGACTGACTCTTCTTACTGTCTGTGTTTTGAACTATTCCTGTGACACTAATTATAGATTACGATGCTTCACTTCTGGTTTACTGTATCCCTCTGACCTTCTTATTGACGATGAAACACACATATTGCACCGGAATTAAATACAAAAGACACAATGCCGATTCAAGTACAAGAAGACTGGCTCTTACTACTGTCTATGTTTTGAACCATTCCTGTGACACTAGTTATAGATTCCGATGCTTCACTTCTGGTTTACTGTATCACTCTGACCTTCTTATTGACGATGAAAGACAGAAATTGCATCGGAATTAAATACAAAAGTCACAATGCCGACTCAAGTACAAGAAGACTGGCTCTTCTTACTGTCTATGCTTTGAAAATTTCCTGTGAGACCGGTTTTAGATTCCCATGCTTCACTTCCGGTTTACTGTATCCCTCTGACCTTATTATTGACGATGAAACAAAGAAATTGCATCGGAATAAAATACAAAAGGCACAATGCCGACTTGAGTACAAGAAAACTGACTCTTCTTACTCTCTATGTTTGAACCATTCCTGTGACACTAGTTATAGATTCCGATGCTTCACTTCCGGTTTTCTGTATCCCTCTGACCTTACTATTGACGATGAGAAAAAGAAATTGCATCGGAATAAAATACAAAAGGCACAATGCCGACTTAAGTACAAGAAAACTGACTCTTCTTACTGTCTATGTTTTGACCCAATCCTGTGACACTAGTTATAGATCCCGAAGCTTCACTTCAGGTTTACTGTATCCCTCTGACCTTCTTATTGACGATGAAACACAGAAATTGTATCGGAATTAAATGCAAAAGGCACAATGCCGACTTAAGTTCAAGAAAACTGGCTCTTCTTACTGTCTATGTTTGAACCATTCCTGTTACACTCGTTACAGATTACGATGCTTCACTTCCGGTTTACTGTACCCCTCTGACCTTATAATTGACGATGAAACACAGAAATTGCATCGGAATAAAATACAAAAGTCACAATGCCGACTTAAGTACTAGAAAACTGACTCTTCTTACTGTCTATCTTTTGAACCATTCCTGTGACACTAGTTATAGATTCCGATGCTTCACTTCAGGTATACTGTATCCCTCTGACCTTGTTATTGACGATGAAACACAGAAATTGCAACGGAATTAAATCTTAAAGGTACAATGCCGACTTAAGTACAAGAAAACTGACTCTTCTTACTGTCTGTCTTTTGAACCATTCATGTGACACTAGTTATAGATACCGATGCTTCACTTTAGGTTTACTGTATCCCTCTGACCTTCTTATTCACGATGAAACACAGAAATTGCATAGGAATTAAATACAAGAGACACAATGCCGACTTAAGTACAAGAAAACTGACTCTTCTTACTTTCTATGTTTTGAACCATGCCTGTGACACTAGTTGTATATTCCGATGCTACACTTCAGGTTTACTGTATCCCTCTGACCTTCTTATTGACGATGAAACAAAGAAATTACATCGGAATTAAATAGAAAAGGCACAATGCCGACTTAAGTACAAGAAAACTGACTCTTCTTACTGTCTATGTTTTGAACCATTCCTGTGACACTTGTTACAGATTCCGATGCTTCACTTTAGGTTTACTGTATCCCACTGACCTTCTTATTGACGATGAAGCACAGAAATTGCATTGGAATTAAATACAAAAGGCACAATGCCGACTTAAGTACAAGAAAACTGTTCTTCTTACTGTCTATTTTTTGAACCATACCTGTGACACTAGTTATAGATCCCGAAGCTTCACTTCAGGTTTACTGTATCGCTCTGACCTTCTTAATGACGATGAAACACAGAAATTGTATCGGAATTAAATACAAAAGACACAATGCCAACTTAAGTACAAGATAACAGACTCTTCCGACTGTCTATGTTTTGAACCATTCATGTGACACTCGTTATAGATTCCGCTGCTTTTCTTCAGGTTTACTGTATCCCTCTGACCTTCTTATTGACGATGAAACACAGAAATTGCTTCGAAATTAGATACAAAATGCACAATGCCGACTTAAGAACAAGTTAACTGTCTCTTCTTCCTGCCTATGCTTGAACCATTCCTGTGACACTAGTTATAGATTCCGATGCTTCACTTCAGGTTTACTGTATCCCTCTGACCATCTTATTGACGATGAAACACAGAAATTGCATCGGAATTAAATAGAAAAGGCACAATGCCGACTTAAGTATAAGAAAAACTTACTCTTCTTACTGTCTATGTCTTGAACCATTCCTGTGACACTAGTTATAGATTCCGATGCTTCCCTTCATGTTTACTGTATGCCTCTGACTCTCTTATTGACGATGAAACACAGAAATTGCATCGGAATTAAATACAAAAGGCACAACGCCGACTTAAGTACAAGAAGACTGACTCTTCTTACTGACTATCTTTTGAACATTTCCTGTTGTACCAGTTTTAGATTCCGATGCATCACTATATATTTACTGTATCCCTTGGGCCTTCTTACTGACAATTAAACACAGAAATTGCATCGGAATTATATACAAAAGGCACAATGCCTAATTAAGTACAAGAAGACTGACTCTTCTTACTGACTATCTTTTGAATATTTGCTGTGAGACCAGCTTTAGATTCCGATGCTTCACTATATGTTTACTGTATCCCTTGGACCTTCTTATTGACGATGAAACACAGAAATTGCATCAGAATTAAATACAAAAGGCACAATGCACACTTAAGTACAAGAAGATTGACTATTCCTACTGACTATGATTTTAACATTTCCTGTGAGACCAGTTTTATACTCCGTTGCTTCACTATATGTTTACTGTATCCCTTGGACCTTCTTATTGACGATGGAACACAGAAATTGCATCGGAAATAAATAGAAAAGGCAACATGCGGACTTAAGTACAAAAAAACTGACTCTTCGTACTGCGTACGTTTTGAACCATTCCTGTGACACTAGTTATGATTCCGATGCTTCACTTCAGGTATACTATATCTCTCTGACCTTCTTATTGACGATGAAACACAGAAATTGCATCGGAATTAAATACAAAAGGCACAATGCCGACTCAAGTACAAGAAGACTGGCTCTTCTTACTGTCTATGATTTGAAACTTTCCTGTGAGACCGGTTTTAAATTCCGATGCTTCACTTCAGGTTTACTGTATCCCTTGGATCTTCTTATTGACGACGAAACACAGAAATTGCATCGGAATTAAATAGAGTAGGCACAATGCTGACTTAAGTACAAGAAAACTGACTCTTCTTACTGTCTATGTCTTGAACCATTCCTGTGACCCTAGTTACACATTCCGATGCTTCAGTTCAGGTTTACTGCATCCCTCTGACCTTCTTATTGACGATGAAACACAGAGATTGCAGCGGAATTAAATGCAAAAGGCAAAATGCCGACTTAAGTACAAGAAATCCGACTCTTTTTACTGTCTTTGTTTTGAACCATTCCTGTGACACTAGTTATAGATTTCGATGCTTCACTTCAGGTTTACTTTATCCCTCTGACCTTCTTATTGACGATGAAACACAGTAATTGCATCGGAATTAAATACAAAAGGCACAATGCTGACTTAAGTACAAGAAAACTGACTCTTCTTACTGTCTATCTTTTGAACCATTCCTGTGACACTAGTTATAGATTCCGTTGCATCACTTCAGGTTTACTGCATCCCTCTGACCTTCTTAATGACGATGAAACACAGAAATTGCATCGGAATGAAATACAAAAGGCACAATGCCGACTTAAGTACAAGACGACTGACTCTTCTTACTGTCTGTGTTTTGAACTATTCCTGTGACACTAATTATAGATTACGATGCTTCACTTCAGGTTTACTGTATCCCTCTGACCTTCTTATTGACGATGAAACACACATATTGCACCGGAATTAAATACAAAAGACACAATGCCGATTCAAGTACAAGAAGACTGGCTCTTACTACTGTCTATGTTTTGAACCATTCCTGTGACACTAGTTATAGATTCCGATGCTTCACTTCTGGTTTACTGTATCACTCTGACCTTCTTATTGACGATGAAAGACAGAAATTGCATCGGAATTAAATACAAAAGTCACAATGCCGACTCAAGTACAAGAAGACTGGCTCTTCTTACTGTCTATGCTTTGAAAATTTCCTGTGAGACCGGTTTTAGATTCCCATGCTTCACTTCCGGTTTACTGTATCCCTCTGACCTTATTATTGACGATGAAACAAAGAAATTGCATCGGAATAAAATACAAAAGGCACAATGCCGACTTGAGTACAAGAAAACTGACTCTTCTTACTCTCTATGTTTGAACCATTCCTGTGACACTAGTTATAGATTCCGATGCTTCACTTCCGGTTTACTGTATCCCTCTGACCTTACTATTGACGATGAGAAAAAGAAATTGCATCGGAATAAAATACAAAAGGCACAATGCCGACTTAAGTACAAGAAAACTGACTCTTCTTACTGTCTATGTTTTGACCCACTCCTGTGACACTAGTTATAGATCCCGAAGCTTCACTTCAGGTTTACTGTATCCCTCTGACCTTCTTATTGACGATGAAACACAGAAATTGTATCGGAATTAAATACAAAAGGCACAATGCCGACTTAAGTTCAAGAAAACTGGCTCTTCTTACTGTCTATGTTTGAACCATTCCTGTTACACTCGTTACAGATTACGATGCTTCACTTCCGGTTTACTGTACCCCTCTGACCTTATAATTGAAGATGAAACACAGAAATTGCATCGGAATAAAATACAAAAGTCACAATGCCGACTTAAGTACTAGAAAACTGACTCTTCTTACTGTCTATCTTTTGAACCATTCCTGTGACACTAGTTATAGATTCCGATGCTTCACTTCAGGTATACTGTATCCCTCTGACCTTGTTATTGACGATGAAACACAGAAATTGCAACGGAATTAAATCTTAAAGGTACAATGCCGACTTAAGTACAAGAAAACTGACTCTTCTTACTGTCTGTCTTTTGAACCATTCATGTGACACTAGTTATAGATACCGATGCTTCACTTTAGGTTTACTGTATCCCTCTGACCTTCTTATTCACGATGAAACACAGAAATTGCATCGGAATTAAATACAAGAGACACAATGCCGACTTAAGTACAAGAAAACTGACTCTTCTTACTTTCTATGTTTTGAACCATGCCTGTGACACTAGTTGTATATTCCGATGCTACACTTCAGGTTTACTGTATCCCTCTGACCTTCTTATTGACGATGACACAAAGAAATTACATCGGAATTAAATAGAAAAGGCACAATGCCGACTTAAGTACAAGAAAACTGACTCTTCTTACTGTCTATGTTTTGAACCATTCCTGTGACACTTGTTACAGATTCCGATGCTTCACTTTAGGTTTACTGTATCCCACTGACCTTCTTATTGACGATGAAACACAGAAATTGCATTGGAATTAAATACAAAAGGCACAATGCCGACTTAAGTACAAGAAAACTGTTCTTCTTACTGTCTATTTTTTTAACCATACCTGTGACACTAGTTATAGATCCCGAAGCTTCACTTCAGGTTTACTGTATCGCTCTGACCTTCTTAATGACGATGATACACAGAAATTGTATCGGAATTAAATACAAAAGACACAATGCCAACTTAAGTACAAGATAACAGACTCTTCCGACTGTCTATGTTTTGAACCATTCATGTGACACTAGTTATAGATTCCGACGCTTCACTTCAGGTTTACTGTATCCCTCTGACCATCTTATTGGCGATGAAACACAGAAATTGCATCGGAATTAAATAGAAAAGGCACAATGCCGACTTAAGTACAAGAAAAACTTACTCTTCTTACTGTCTATGTCTTGAACCATTCCTGTGACACTAGTTATAGATTCCGATGCTTTCCTTCATGTTTACTGTATGCCTCTGACCTTCTTATTGACGATGAAACACAGAAATTGCATCTGAATTAAATAGAAAAGGCACAATGCCGCCTTAATAGAAGAAAACTGACTCTTCTTACTGTCTATGCTTTGGACCATTCCTGTGACACCAGTTATTGATTCCGATGCTTCACTTCAGGTTTACTGTATCCCCCTGACCTTCTTATTGACGATGAAACACAGAAATTGCATCGGAATTAAATACAAAAGGCACAATGTCGACTTAAGTACAAGAAAACTCACTCTTCTTACTGTCTATGTTTTGAACCATACCTGTGACACTAGTTATAGATTCCGATGCTTCACTTCAGGTTTACTGTATACCTCTGACCTTCTTATTGACGATGAATCACAGAAATTCCACTGGAATTAAATACAAAAGGCACAATGCCGACTTAAGTACAAGAAAACTGACTCTTCTTACTGTCTATGTTTTGAACAATTCATGTGACACCAGTTATAGATTCCGATGCTTCACTGCATGTTTACTGTATCCCTCTGACCTTCTTATTGACTATGAAACACAGAAAATGCATCGGAATTAAATACAAAAGGCACAATGCCGACTTAAGTACAAGAAAACTCACTCTTCTTACTGTCTATGTTTTCTACCATTCCTGTGACACTAGTTATAGATTCCGATGCTTCACTTCAGGTTTTCTGTATCCCTTTGACCTTATTATTGACGAGGAAACACAGAAATTGCATCGGAATTAAATACAAAAGGCACAATGCCGAATTAAGTACAAGAAGACTGACTCTTATTACTGTCTATGTTTTGAACCATTCCTGTGACACTAGTTATAGATTCCGATGCTTCACTTCAGGTTCACTGTATCCCTCTGACCTTCTTATTGACGATGTTACACTAAAATTCCATCGGAATTAAATACAAAGGCAGAATGAAGACTTAAGTACAAGGAAACTGACTCTTCTTACTGTCTATGATTTGAACCATTCCTGTGTCACTAGTTATAGATTCCGATGCTTCACTACAGGGTTACTGTATCCCTCTGACCTTCTTATTGACGATAAATCACAGAAAGTGCATCGGAATTAAATACAAAAGGCACAACGCCGACTTAAGTACAAGAAGACTGACTCTTCTTACTGACTATCATTTGAACATTTCCTGTTGTACCAGTTTTAGATTCCGATGCCTCACTATATGTTTACTGTATCCCTTAGCCCCTCTTACTGACGATTAAACACAGAAATTGCATCGGAATTATATACAAAAGGCAAAATGCCTACTTAAGTACAAGAAGACTGACTGTTCGTACTGACTATCTTTTGAACATTTGCTGTGAGACCAGTTTTAGATTCCGCTGCTTCACTATATGTTTACTGTATCCCTTAGACCTTCTTATTGACGATGGAACACAGAAATTGCATCGGAAATAAATACAAAATGCACAATGCCGACTTAAGTACAAGAAATCTGACTCTTGTCCTTGTCTTTGTTTTGAACCATTCCTGTGACACTAGTTATAGATTTCGATGCTTCACTTCAGGTTTACTGTATCCCCCTGACCTTCTTATTGACGATGAAACACAGAAATTGCATCGGAATTAAATACAAAAGGCACAACGCCGACTTAAGTACAAGGAATCTGACTCTACTTACTGTCAATGTTTGAACCATTCCTGTGACACTAGTTATAGATTCCGATGCTTCACTTCAGGTTTACTGTATCCCTCTGACCTTCTCATTGACGATGAAACACACATATTGCATCGGAATTAATTACATAGGCACAATACCGACTCAAGCACAAGAAGACTGGCTCTTCTTACTCTCTATGTTTAATCCAATCCAGAGACACTAGTTATAGATTCAGAAGTTCTCTTCAGGTTTACTGTATCCCTCTGACCTTCTTATTGACGATGAAACACAGAAATTGCATCGGAATGAAATACAAAAGAAACAATGCTGTCTTAAGTACAAGAAAACTGACTCTTCTCACTGTCTATGTTTTGAATCATTCCAGTGACACTAGATATAGATTCCGATGCTTCACTTCAGGTTCACAGTACCCCTCTGACCTTCTTATTGACGATGAAACAAAGAATTTGCATCGGAATTAAATACAAAAGGCACAGTGCCGACTTAAGTACAAGAAGACTGACTCTTATTACTGTCTATGTTTTGAACCATTCCTGTGACACTAGTTATAGATTCCGATGCTTCACTTCAGGTTCACTGTATCCCTCTGACCTTCTTATTGACGATGTAACACTGAATTTTCATCGGAATTAAATACAAAGGCACAATGCCGACTCAAGTACAAGGAAACTGACTCTTCTTACTGTCTATGATTTGAACCATTCCTGTGACACTAGTTATAGATTCCGATGCTTCTCTTCAGGTTTACTGTATCCCTCTGACCTTCTTATTGACGATGAAACACAGAAATTGAATCAGAATTAAATAGAAAAGGCACAATGCTGACTTAAGTACAAGAAAACTAACTCTTCTTAGTGTCTATGTTTTGAACCTTTCCTGTGAGACCAGTTTTAGGGTCCGATGCTTCACTTCAGGTTTACTGTATCCCTTGGACCTTCTTACTGACGATGAAACACAGATATTGCATCCGAATTAAATACAACAGGCACAATGCCGACTTAAGTGCAAGAAGACTGACTCTCCTTACTGACTATGTTTTGAACATTTCCTGTGAGAGCAGTTTTAGATTCTGATGTTTCACTATATGTTTACTGCATTCCTTGGACTTTTTTTGACGATTAAACACAGAAATTGCATCGGAAATAAATACAAAAGGCACAACGCCGACTTACGTACAAGAGGACTGACTCATCTTACCGACTATCTTTTGAACATTTCCTGTTGTACCAGTTTTAGATTCCGATGCATCACTATATGTTTACTGTATCCCTTGGACCTTCTTACTGACGATTAAACACAGAAATTGCAGCGGAATTAAATGCAAAAGGCAAAATGCCGACTTAAGTACAAGAAATCCTACTCTTTTTACTGTCTTTGTTTTGAACCATTCCTGTGACACTAGTTATAGATTTCGATGCTTCACTTCAGGTTTAATGTGTCCCCCTGACCTTCTTATTGACGATGAAACACAGAAATTGCATCAGAATTAAATACAAAAGGCACAATGCACACTTAAGTACAAGAAGATTGACTATTCCTACTGACTATGATTTTAACATTTCCTGTGAGACCAGTTTTATACTCCGTTGCTTCACTATATGTTTACTGTATCCCTTGGACCTTCTTATTGACGATGGAACACAGAAATTGCATCGGAAATAAATAGAAAAGGCAACATGCGGACTTAAGTACAAAAAAACTGACTCTTCGTACTGCGTACGTTTTGAACCATTCCTGTGACACTAGTTATGTTTCCGATGCTTCACTTCAGGTATACTATATCTCTCTGACCTTCTTATTGACGATGAAACACAGAAATTGCATCGGAATTAAATACAAAAGGCACAATGCCGACTCAAGTACAAGAAGACTGGCTCTTCTTACTGTCTATGATTTGAAACTTTCCTGTGAGACCGGTTTTAAATTCCGATGCTTCACTTCAGGTTTACTGTATCCCTTGGATCTTCTTATTGACGACGAAACACAGAAATTGCATCGGAATTAAATAGAGTAGGCACAATGCTGACTTAAGTACAAGAAAACAGACTCTTCTTACTGTCTATGTCTTGAACCATTCCTGTGACCCTAGTTACACATTCCGATGCTTCAGTTCAGGTTTACTGCATCCCTCTGACCTTCTTATTGACGATGAAACACAGAGATTGCAGCGGAATTAAATGCAAAAGGCAAAATGCCGACTTAAGTACAAGAAATCCGACTCTTTTTACTGTCTTTGTTTTGAACCATTCCTGTGACACTAGTTATAGATTTCGATGCTTCACTTCAGGTTTACTTTATCCCTCTGACCTTCTTATTGACGATGAAACACAGTAATTGCATCGGAATTAAATACAAAAGGCACAATGCTGACTTAAGTACAAGAAAACTGACTCTTCTTACTGTCTATCTTTTGAACCATTCCTGTGACACTAGTTATAGATTCCGTTGCATCACTTCAGGTTTACTGCATCCCTCTGACCTTCTTAATGACGATGAAACACAGAAATTGCATCGGAATTAAATACAAAAGGCACAATGCCGACTTAAGTACAAGACGACTGACTCTTCTTACTGTCTGTGTTTTGAACTATTCCTGTGACACTAATTATAGATTACGATGCTTCACTTCAGGTTTACTGTATCCCTCTGACCTTCTTATTGACGATGAAACACACATATTGCACCGGAATTAAATACAAAAGACACAATGCCGATTCAAGTACAAGAAGACTGGCTCTTACTACTGTCTATGTTTTGAACCATTCCTGTGACACTAGTTATAGATTCCGATGCTTCACTTCTGGTTTACTGTATCACTCTGACCTTCTTATTGACGATGAAAGACAGAAATTGCATCGGAATTAAATACAAAAGTCACAATGCCGACTCAAGTACAAGAAGACTGGCTCTTCTTACTGTCTATGCTTTGAAAATTTCCTGTGAGACCGGTTTTAGATTCCCATGCTTCACTTCCGGTTTACTGTATCCCTCTGACCTTATTATTGACGATGAAACAAAGAAATTGCATCGGAATAAAATACAAAAGGCACAATGCCGACTTGAGTACAAGAAAACTGACTCTTCTTACTCTCTATGTTTGAACCATTCCTGTGACACTAGTTATAGATTCCGATGCTTCACTTCCGGTTTACTGTATCCCTCTGACCTTACTATTGACGATGAGAAAAAGAAATTGCATCGGAATAAAATACAAAAGGCACAATGCCGACTTAAGTACAAGAAAACTGACTCTTCTTACTGTCTATGTTTTGACCCACTCCTGTGACACTAGTTATAGATCCCGAAGCTTCACTTCAGGTTTACTGTATCCCTCTGACCTTCTTATTGACGATGAAACACAGAAATTGTATCGGAATTAAATACAAAAGGCACAATGCCGACTTAAGTTCAAGAAAACTGGCTCTTCTTACTGTCTATGTTTGAACCATTCCTGTTACACTCGTTACAGATTACGATGCTTCACTTCCGGTTTACTGTACCCCTCTGACCTTATAATTGAAGATGAAACACAGAAATTGCATCGGAATAAAATACAAAAGTCACAATGCCGACTTAAGTACTAGAAAACTGACTCTTCTTACTGTCTATCTTTTGAACCATTCCTGTGACACTAGTTATAGATTCCGATGCTTCACTTCAGGTATACTGTATCCCTCTGACCTTGTTATTGACGATGAAACACAGAAATTGCAACGGAATTAAATCTTAAAGGTACAATGCCGACTTAAGTACAAGAAAACTGACTCTTCTTACTGTCTGTCTTTTGAACCATTCATGTGACACTAGTTATAGATACCGATGCTTCACTTTAGGTTTACTGTATTCCTCTGACCTTCTTATTCACGATGAAACACAGAAATTGCATCGGAATTAAATACAAGAGACACAATGCCGACTTAAGTACAAGAAAACTGACTCTTCTTACTTTCTATGTTTTGAACCATGCCTGTGACACTAGTTGTATATTCCGATGCTACACTTCAGGTTTACTGTATCCCTCTGACCTTCTTATTGACGATGAAACAAAGAAATTACATCGGAATTAAATAGAAAAGGCACAATGCCGACTTAAGTACAAGAAAACTGACTCTTCTTACTGTCTATGTTTTGAACCATTCCTGTGACACTTGTTACAGATTCCGATGCTTCACTTTAGGTTTACTGTATCCCACTGACCTTCTTATTGACGATGAAACACAGAAATTGCATTGGAATTAAATACAAAAGGCACAATGCCGACTTAAGTACAAGAAAACTGTTCTTCTTACTGTCTATTTTTTTAACCATACCTGTGACACTAGTTATAGATCCCGAAGCTTCACTTCAGGTTTACTGTATCGCTCTGACCTTCTTAATGACGATGAAACACAGAAATTGTATCGGAATTAAATACAAAAGACACAATGCCAACTTAAGTACAAGATAACAGACTCTTCCGACTGTCTATGTTTTGAACCATTCATGTGACACTCGTTATAGATTCCGCTGCTTTTCTTCAGGTTTACTGTATCCCTCTGACCTTCTTATTGACGATGAAACACAGAAATTGCTTCGAAATTAGATACAAAATGCACAATGCCGACTTAAGAACAAGTTAACTGTCTCTTCTTCCTGCCTATGCTTGAACCATTCCTGTGACACTAGTTATAGATTCCGACGCTTCACTTCAGGTTTACTGTATCCCTCTGACCATCTTATTGGCGATGAAACACAGAAATTGCATCGGAATTAAATAGAAAAGGCACAATGCCGACTTAAGTACAAGAAAAAAAACTTACTCTTCTTACTGTCTATGTCTTGAACCATTCCTGTGACACTAGTTATAGATTCCGATGCTTTCCTTCATGTTTACTGTATGCCTCTGACCTTCTTATTGACGATGAAACACAGAAATTGCATCTGAATTAAATAGAAAAGGCACAATGCCGCCTTAATAGAAGAAAACTGACTCTTCTTACTGTCTATGCTTTGGACCATTCCTGTGACACCAGTTATTGATTCCGATGCTTCACTTCAGGTTTACTGTATCCCTCTGACCTTCTTATTGACGATGAAACACAGAAATTGCATCGGAATTAAATACAAAAGGCACAATGTCGACTTAAGTACAAGAAAACTCACTCTTCTTACTGTCTATGTTTTGAACCATACCTGTGACACTAGTTATAGATTCCGATGCTTCACTTCAGGTTTACTGTATACCTCTGACCTTCTTATTGACGATGAATCACAGAAATTCCATTGGAATTAAATACAAAAGGCACAATGCCGACTTAAGTACAAGAAAACTGACTCTTCTTACTGTCTATGTTTTGAACAATTCATGTGACACCAGTTATAGATTCCGATGCTTCACTGCATGTTTACTGTATCCCTCTGACCTTCTTATTGACTATGAAACACAGAAAATGCATCGGAATTAAATACAAAAGGCACAATGCCGACTTAAGTACAAGAAAACTCACTCTTCTTACTGTCTATGTTTTCAACCATTCCTGTGACACTAGTTATAGATTCCGATGCTTCACTTCAGGTTTTCTATATCCCTTTGACCTTATTATTGACGAGGAAACACAGAAATTGCATCGGAATTAAATACAAAAGGCACAATGCCGAATTAAGTACAAGAAGACTGACTCTTATTACTGTCTATGTTTTGAACCATTCCTGTGACACTAGTTATAGATTCCGATGCTTCACTTCAGGTTCACTGTATCCCTCTGACCTTCTTATTGACGATGTAACACTAAAATTCCATCGGAATTAAATACAAAGGCAGAATGAAGACTTAAGTACAAGGAAACTGACTCTTCTTACTGTCTATGATTTGAACCATTCCTGTGTCACTAGTTATAGATTCCGATGCTTCACTACAGGGTTACTGTATCCCTCTGACCTTCTTATTGACGATAAATCACAGAAAGTGCATCGGAATTAAATACAAAAGGCACAACGCCGACTTAAGTACAAGAAGACTGACTCTTCTTACTGACTATCATTTGAACATTTCCTGTTGTACCAGTTTTAGATTCCGATGCCTCACTATATGTTTACTGTATCCCTTGGCCCCTCTTACTGACGATTAAACACAGAAATTGCATCGGAATTATATACAAAAGGCAAAATGCCTACTTAAGTACAAGAAGACTGACTGTTCGTACTGACTATCTTTTGAACATTTGCTGTGAGACCAGTTTTAGATTCCGATGCTTCACTATATGTTTACTGTATCCCTTAGACCTTCTTATTGACGATGGAACACAGAAATTGCATCGGAAATAAATACAAAATGCACAATGCCGACTTAAGTACAAGAAATCTGACTCTTGTCCTTGTCTTTGTTTTGAACCATTCCTGTGACACTAGTTATAGATTTCGATGCTTCACTTCAGGTTTACTGTATCCCCCTGACCTTCTTATTGACGATGAAACACAGAAATTGCATCGGAATTAAATACAAAAGGCACAACGCCGACTTAAGTACAAGGAATCTGACTCTACTTACTGTCAATGTTTGAACCATTCCTGTGACACTAGTTATAGATTCCGATGCTTCACTTCAGGTTTATTGTATCCCTCTGACCTTCTCATTGACGATGAAACACACATATTGCATCGGAATTAATTACATAGGCACAATACCGACTCAAGCACAAGAAGACTGGCTCTTCTTACTCTCTATGTTTAATCCAATCCAGAGACACTAGTTATAGATTCAGAAGTTCTCTTCAGGTTTACTGTATCCCTCTGACCTTCTTATTGACGATGAAACACAGAAATTGCATCGGAATGAAATACAAAAGAAACAATGCTGTCTTAAGTACAAGAAAACTGACTCTTCTCACTGTCTATGTTTTGAATCATTCCAGTGACACTAGATATAGATTCCGATGCTTCACTTCAGGTTCACAGTACCCCTCTGACCTTCTTATTGACGATGAAACAAAGAATTTGCATCGGAATTAAATACAAAAGGCACAGTGCCGACTTAAGTACAAGAAGACTGACTCTTATTACTGTCTATGTTTTGAACCATTCCTGTGACACTAGTTATAGATTCCGATGCTTCACTTCAGGTTCACTGTATCCCTCTGACCTTCTTATTGACGATGTAACACTGAATTTTCATCGGAATTAAATACAAAGGCACAATGCCGACTCAAGTACAAGGAAACTGACTCTTCTTACTGTCTATGATTTGAACCATTCCTGTGACACTAGTTATAGATTCCGATGCTTCTCTTCAGGTTTACTGTATCCCTCTGACCTTCTTATTGACGATGAAACACAGAAATTGAATCAGAATTAAATAGAAAAGGCACAATGCTGACTTAAGTACAAGAAAACTAACTCTTCTTAGTGTCTATGTTTTGAACCTTTCCTGTGAGACCAGTTTTAGGGTCCGATGCTTCACTTCAGGTTTACTGTATCCCTTGGACCTTCTTACTGACGATGAAACACAGATATTGCATCGGAATTAAATACAAAAGGCACAATGCCGACTTAAGTACAAGAAGACTGACTCTCCTTACTGACTATGTTTTGAACATTTCCTGTGAGAGCAGTTTTAGATTCTGATGTTTCACTATATGTTTACTGCATTCCTTGGACTTTTTTTGACGATTAAACACAGAAATTGCATCGGAAATAAATACAAAAGGCACAACGCCGACTTACGTACAAGAGGACTGACTCATCTTACCGACTATCTTTTGAACATTTCCTGTTGTACCAGTTTTAGATTCCGATGCATCACTATATGTTTACTGTATCCCTTGGACCTTCTTACTGACGATTAAACACAGAAATTGCAGCGGAATTAAATGCAAAAGGCAAAATGCCGACTTAAGTACAAGAAATCCTACTCTTTTTACTGTCTTTGTTTTGAACCATTCCTGTGACACTAGTTATAGATTTCGATGCTTCACTTCAGGTTTAATGTGTCCCCCTGACCTTCTTATTGACGATGAAACACAGAAATTGCATCAGAATTAAATACAAATGGCCCAATGCCGACATAAGTACAAGAAGTCTGACTCTTCTTACCGTCTATATTTTGAACCATTCCTGTGACACTAGTTATCGATTCCGATGCTTCACTTCAGGTTTACTGTATCGCTCTGACCTTCTTTTGACGATGAAACACAGAAATTGCATCGGAATTAAATACAAAAGGCACAATGCCGAATTAAGTACAAGAAAACTGACCCTTCTTACTGTCTATGTTTTGAACCAATCCTGTGACACTAGTTGTAGATTCCGATGCTTCACTTCAGGTTTACTGCATCCCTCTGACCTTCTTATTGACGATGAAACACAGAAATTGCATCGGAATTAAATACAAAAGGCACAATGCCGACTTAGGTACAAGAAGACTGACTCTTCTTACTGTCTGTGTTTTGAACTATTCCTGTGACACTAATTATAGATTCCGATGCTTCACTTTAGGTTTACTGTATCCCTCTGACCTTCTTATTGACGATGAAACACACATACTGCATCGGAATTAAATACAAAAGGCACAATGCCGACTCAAGTACAAGAAGACTGGCTCTTACTACTGTCTATGATTTGAACCATTCCTGTGACACTAGTAATAGATTCCGATGCTACACTTCATGTTTACTGTATCCCTCTGACCTTCTTATTAAAGATGAAACACAGAAATTGCATCGGAATTAAATACAAAAGGCATAATGCCGACTTAAGTACAAGAAGACTGACTCTTCTTACTGTCTATGTTTTGAACTATTCCTGTGACACTAGTTATAGATTCCGATGGTTCACTTCAGCTTTACTGTATCCCTCTGACCTTCTTATTGACGATGAAACACAGAAATTGCATCGGAATTAAATACAAAAGGCACAATGCCGAATCAAGAACAAGAAGACTGGGTCTTCCTACTGTCTATGTTTTGAACCATTCCTGTGACCCAAGTTATAGATCCCGATGCTTCACTTCAGGTTTGCTATATCCCTCTGACCATCTTATTGAAGATGAAACTCAGAAACTGCATCGGAATTAAATACAAAAGGCACAATGCCGACTTAAGTACAAGAAGACTGACACTTCTTACTGTCTTTGTTTTGAACTATTCCTGTGACATAAGTTATAGATTCCGATGCTTCACTTCAGCATTACTGTATCCCTCTGACCTTCTTATTGACGATGAAACACAGAAATTGCATCGGAATTAAATACAAAAGGCACAATGCCGACTTAAGTTCAAGAAAACTGGCTCTTCTTACTGTCTATGTTTGAATTATTCCTGTGACACTAGTTATAGATTCCGATGCTTCACTTCCGGTTTACTGTATCCCTTAGTCCTCATAATTGACGATGAAACACAGAAATTGCATCGGAATAAAATACAAAAGGCACAATGCCAACTTAAGTACAAGAAAACTGACTCTTCTTACTGTCTATCTTTTGAACAATTCCTGTGACAATAGTTATAGATTCCTATGCTTCACTTCAGGTATACTGTATCCCTCTGACCTTGTTATTGACGATGAAACACAGTAATTGCAACGGAATTAAATACAAAATGTACAATGCCGACTTAAGTACAAGAAAACTGACTCTTTTTACTGTCTGTGTTTTGAACCATTCAGGTGACACTAGTTATAGATTCCGATGCTTCACTTCAGGTTTACTGTATCCCTCTGACCTTCTTATTGACGATGAAACACAGAAATTACATCGGAATTAAATAGAAAAGTCACAATGCCGACTTAAGTACAAGAAACTGACTCTTCTTACTGTCTATGTTTTGAACCATTCCTGTGACACTTGTTACAGATTCCGATGCTTCACTTTAGGTTTACTGTATCCTACTGACCTTCTTATTGACGACGAAACACAGAAATTGCATCGGAATTAAATACAAAAGGCACAATGCCGACTTAAGTACAAGAAAACTGATCTTCTTACTGTCTATGTTTTATACCATACCTGTGACCCTAGTTATGGATTCCGATGCTTCACTACAGGTTTACTGTATCCCTCTGACCTTCTTATTGACGATGAAACACAGAAATTGCATCGGAATGAAATACAAAAGAAACAATGCTGACTTAAGTACAAGAAAACTGACTCTTCTTACTGTCTATGTTTTGAACCAATCATGTGACACTAGTTATAGATTCCGATGCTTCACTTCTGGATTACTGTATGCCTCCGAAATTCTTATTGACGATGAAACACAGAATTTGCATCAGATTAAATACAAAAGGCACAATGCCGACTTAAGGACAAGAAAACTGACTCTTCTAACTGTCTATGTTTTGAACCATTCCTGTGACACTAGTTATAGATTCCGATGCTTCACTTCAGGTTTACTGTATGCCTCTGACCTTCTTATTGACGATGAAACACAGAAATTGCATCGGAATTAAATACAAAAGGCACAATGCCGACTTAAGTACAAGAAAACTGACTCTTCTTACTGTCTATGCTTTGAACCATTCCTGTAACACTAGATATAGATTCCGATGCATCGCTTGGGGTTCACTGTACCCCTCTTACCTTCTTAATGACGATGAAACACAGAAATTGTATCGGAATTAAATACAAGAGGCAGAATGCCAACTTAAGTACAAGATAACAGACTCTTCTTACTGTCTATGTTTTGAACCATTCATGTGACACTCGTTATAGATTCCGATGCTTTTCTTCAGGTTTACTGTATCCCTCTGACCTTCTTATTGACGATGAAACACAGAAATTGCTTCGAAATTTGATACAAAATGCACAATGCCGACTTAAGAACAAGTTAACTGTCTCTTCTTCCTGTCTATGTTTTAACCATTCCTGTGACACTAGTTATAGATTCCGATGAAACACTTCAGGTTTACTGTATACCTCTGACCTTCTTATTGACGATGAAACACAGAAATTACAACTTAATTAAATAGAAAAGGCACAATGCCGACTTAAGTACAAGAAAACTGAGTCTTCTTACTGTCTATGTTTGAACCATTCCTGTGACACTTGTTACAGATTCCGATGCTTCACTTTAGGTTTACTGTATCCCACTGACCTTCTTATTGACGATGAAACACAGAATTTGCATCGGAATTAAATACAAAAGGCACAATGCCGACTTAAGTACAAGAAAACTGACCCTTCTTACTGCCTATGTTTTGATCCATTCCTGTGACACTAGTTATTGATGCCGATGCTTCACCTCAGGTTTACTGTATCCCTGAGACCTTCTTATTGACGATGAAACACAGAAATTGCATCGGAATTAAATACAAAAGGCACAATGAAGACATAAGTACAAGAAAACTGACTCTTCTTTTTGTCTATGTTTTGAACCATTCCTGTGACACTAGATATAGATTCCGATGCTTCACTTCAGGTTTACTGTATCCCTCTGACCTTCTTATTGACGATGAAACACAGAAATTGCATCGGTATTAAATACAAAAGGCACAATGCCGACTTAAGTACAAGAAAACTGACTCTTCTTACTGTCTATGTTTTGAACCATTCCTGTGACACTAGTTGTAGATTCCGATGCTTCACTTCAGGTTTACTGTATCCCACTGACCTTCCTAATGACGTTGAAACACAGAAATTGTATCGGAATTAAATACAAAAGGCACAATGCCAACTTAAGTACAAGATAACAGACTCTTCTTACTGTCTATGATTTGAACCATTCATGTGACACTCGTTATAGATTCCGATGCTTTTCTTCAGGTTTACTGTATCCCTCTGACCTTCTTATTGACGATGAAACACAGAAATTGCTTCGAAATTAGATACAAAATGCACATTGCCGACTTAAGAACAAGTTAACTGTCTCTTCTTCCTGTCTATGTTTGAACCATTCCTGTGACACTAGTTATAGATTCCGATGCTTTACTTCAGGTTTACTGTATCCCTCTGACCTTCTTATTGACGATGAAACACAGAAATAGCATCGGAAGTAAATACAAAAGGCAGAATGCCGACTTAAGTACAAGAAGACTGACTCTTATTACTGTCTATGTTTTGAACCATTCCTGTGACACTAGTTATAGATTCCGATGCTTCACTTCAGGTTCACTGTATCCCTCTGACCTTCTTATTGACGATGTAACACTAAAATTCCATCGGAATTAAATACAAAGGCAGAATGAAGACTTAAGTACAAGGAAACTGACTCTTCTTACTGTCTATGTTTTCAACCATTCCTGTGATACTAGTTATAGATTCCGATGCTTCACATCAGGCTTTCTGTATCCCTTTGACCTTATTATTGACGATGAAACACAGAAATTACATCGGAATTAAATACAAAAAGCACAATGCCGAATTAAGTACAAGAAGACTGACTCTTATTACTGTCTATGTTTTGAACCATTCCTGTGACACTAGTTATAGATTCCGATGCTTCACTTCAGGTTCACTGTATCCCTCTGACCTTCTTATTGACGATGTAACACTAAAATTCCATCGGAATTAAATACAAAGGCAGAATGAAGACTTAAGTACAAGGAAACTGACTCTTCTTACTGTCTATGATTTGAACCATTCCTGTGTCACTAGTTATAGATTCCGATGCTTCACTTCAGGGTTACTGTATCCCTCTTACCTTCTTATTGACGATAAAACACAGAAAGTGCATCGGAATTAAATACAAAAGGCACAACGCCGACTTAAGTACAAGAAGACTGACTCTTCTTACTGACTATCTTTTGAACATTTCCTGTTGTACCAGTTTTAGATTCCGATGCCTCACTATATGTTTACTGTATCCCTTGGCCCCTCTTACTGACGATTAAACACAGAAATTGCATCGGAATTATATACAAAAGGCAAAATGCCTACTTAAGTACAAGAAGACTGACTGTTCGTACTGACTATCTTTTGAACATTTGCTGTGAGACCAGTTTTAGATTCCGATGCTTCACTATATGTTTACTGTATCCCTTGGACCTTCTTATTGACGATGGATCACAGAAATTGCATCGGAAATAAATACAAAAGGCACAATGCCGACTTAAGTACAAGAAATCAGACTCTTGTCCTTGTCTATGTTTTGAACCATTCCTGTGACACTAGTTATAGATTCAGATGCTTCACTTCAGGTTTACTGCATCCCTCTGACCTTCTTATTGACGATGAAACACAGAAATTGCATCGGAATTAAATACAAAAGGCACAATGCCGACTTAAGTACAAGAAGACTGTCTCTTCTTACTGTCTATGTTTTGAACCATTCCTGTGACACTAGTTATAGATTCCGATGCTTCACTTAAGGTTTACTGTATCCCTCTGACTCTCTTAATGACGATGAAACACAAATTGTATCGGAATTAAATACAAATGGCACAATGCCGGCTTAAGTACAAGAAAACTGACTGTTCTTACTGTCTATGTTTTGAACCATTCCTGTAACACTAGATATAGATGCCAATGCATCACTTGAGGTTCACTGTACCCCTCTGACCTTCTTAATGACGATGAAACACAGAAATTGTATCGGAATTAAATACAAAAGGCACAATGCCAACTTAAGTACAAGATAACAGACTCTTCATACTGTCTATGTTTTGAACCATTCATGTGACACTCGTTATAGATTCCGATGCTTTTCTTCAGGTTTACTGTATCACTCTGACCTTC
Source organism: Schistocerca piceifrons (assembly GCF_021461385.2). Taxonomy (NCBI): domain Eukaryota; kingdom Metazoa; phylum Arthropoda; class Insecta; order Orthoptera; family Acrididae; genus Schistocerca; species Schistocerca piceifrons. The sequence continues at coordinate 4,352,782 of NW_025727396.1, read as the reverse complement.
TTATTGACGATGAAACACAGAAATTGCTTCGAAATTTGATACAAAATGCACAATGCCGACTTAAGAACAAGTTAACTGTCTCTTCTTCCTGTCTATGCTTTTAACCATTCCTGTGACACTAGTTATAGATTCCGATGCTACACTTCAGGTTTACTGTATCCCTCTGACCTTCTTATTGACGATGAAACACAGAAATTACAACTTAATTAAATAGAAAAGGCACAATGCCGACTTAAGTACAAGAAAACTGACTCTTCTTACTGTCTATGTTTTGAACCATTCCTGTGACACTGGTTACAGTTTCCGATGCTTCACTTTAGGTTTACTGTATCCCACTGACCTTCTTATTGACGATGAAACACAGAAATTGCATCGGAATTAAATACAAAAGGCACAATGCCGACTTAAGTAAAGAAAACTGACCCTTCGTACTGCCTATGATTTGATCCATTCCTGTGACACTAGTTATTGATTCCGATGCTTCACTTCAGGTTTACTGTATCCCTGTGACCTTCTTATTGACGATGAAACACAGAAACTGCATCGGAATTAAATACAAAAGGCACAATGAAGACATAAGTACAAGAACACTGACTCTTCCTTTTGACTATGTTTTGAACCATTGATGTGACACTAATTATAGTTTCCGATTCTTCACTTCAGGTTTACTGTATCCCTCTGACCTTCTTATTGACGATGAAGCACAGAATTTGCATCGGAATTAAATACAAAAGGCACAATGCCGACTTAAGGACAAGAAAACTGACTCTTCTTACTGTCTATGTTTTGAACCATTCCTGTGACACTAGTTATAGATTCCGATGCTTCACTTCAGGTTTACTGTATCCCTCTGACCTTCTAATTGACGATGAAACACTGAAATTGAATCGGAATTAAATACAAAAGGCACAGAGCCTGCTTAAGTACAAGAAAACTGACTCTTCTTACTGTCTAAGTTTTGAACCATTCCTGTGACACTAGTTATAGATTCCGATGCTTCACTTCAGGGTTACTGTATGCCTCTGACCTTCTTATTGACGATGAAACACAGAAATTGCATCGGAATTAAATACAAAAGGCACAATGCTGACTTAAGAACAAGTTAACTGTCTCTTCTTCCTGTCTATGTTTTGAACCACTCCTGTGACACTAGTTATAGATTCCGATGCTTCACATCAGGTTTACTGTATCCCTCTGACCTTCTTAATGACGTTGAAACACAGAAATTGAATCGGAATTAAATACAATAGGCACAATGCCAACTTAAGTACAAGATAACAGACTCTTCTTACTGTCTATGATTTGAACCATTCAAGTGACACTCGTTATAAATTCCGATGCTTTTCTTCAGGTTTACTGTATCCCTCTGACCTTCTTATTGACGATGAAACACAGAAATTGCTTCGAAATTAGATACAAAATGCACAATGCCGACTTAAGAACAAGTTAACTGTCTCTTCTTCCTGTCTATGTTTTGAACCACTTCTGTGACACTAGTTATAGATTCCGATGCTTCACTTCAGGTTTACTGTATCCCTCTGACCTTCTTATTGACGATGACACACAGAAATTGCATGGGAATTAAATAGAAAAGGCACAATGCCGCCTTTAGTAGAAGAAAACTGACTCTTCTTACTGTCTATGTTTTGGACCATTCCTGTGACACCAGTTATTGATTCCGATGCTTCACTTCAGGTTTACTGTATCCCTCTGACCTTCTTATTGACGATGAAACACAGAAATTGCATCGGAATTAAATACAAAAGGCACAATGTCGACTTAAGTACAAGAAAACTGACTCTTCTTACTGTCTATGTTTTGAACCATACCTGTGACACTAGTTATAGATTACGATGCTTCACTTAAGGTTTACTGTATACCTCTGACCTTCTTATTGACTATGAAACACAGAAATTGCATCGGAATTAAATGCAAAAGGCACAATGCCGACTTAAGGACAAGAAAACTGACTCTTCTAACTGTCTATGTTTTGAACAATTCCTGTGACACTAGTTATAGATTCCGATGCTTCACTTCAGGATTACTGTATGCCTCTGACCTTCTTAAGGACGAAGAAACACAGAAATTGCATCGGAATTAAATACAAAAGGCACAATACCGACTTAAGTACAAGAAAACTGACTCTTCTTACTGTCTATGTTTTGAACCATTCCTGTGACACTAGTTATAGATTCCGATGCTTCACTTCAGGTTTACTGTATCCCTCTGACTCTCTTAATGACGATGAAACACAGAAATTGTATCGGAATTAAATACAAATGGCACAATGCCGACTTAAGTACAAGAAAACTGATCTTCTTACTGTCTATGTTTTATACCATACCTGTGACCCTAGTTATGGATTGCGATGCTTCACTACAGGTTTACTGTATCCCTCTGACCTTCTTATTGACGATGAAACACAGAAATTGCATCGGAATGAAATACAAAAGAAACAATGCTGACTTAAGTACAAGAAAACTGACTCTTCTTACTGTCTATGTTTTGAACCAATCATGTGACACTAGTTATAGATTCCGATGCTTCACTTCTGGATTACTGTATGCCTCCGAAATTCTTATTGACGATGAAACACAGAATTTGCATCAGATTAAATACAAAAGGCACAATGCCGACTTAAGGACAAGAAAACTGACTCTTCTAACTGTCTATGTTTTGAACCATTCCTGTGACACTAGTTATAGTTTCCGATGCTTCACTTCAGGTTTACTGTATGCCTCTGACCTTCTTATTGACGATGAAACACAGAAATTGCATCGGAATTAAATACAAAAGGCACAATGCCGACTTAAGTACAAGAAAACTGACTCTTCTTACTGTCTATGTTTTGAACAATTCATGTGACACTAGTTATAGATTCCGATGCTTCACTGCATGTTTACTGTATCCCTCTGACCTTCTTATTGACTATGAAACACAGAAATTGCATCGGAATTAAATACAAAAGGCACAATGCCGACTTAAGTACAAGAAAACTCACTCTTCTTACTGTCTATGTTTTCAACCATTCCTGTGATACTAGTTATAGATTCCGATGCTTCACATCAGGCTTTCTGTATCCCTTTGACCTTATTATTGACGATGAAACACAGAAATTACATCGGAATTAAATACAAAAGGCACAATGCCGAATTAAGTACAAGAAGACTGACTCTTATTACTGTCTATGTTTTGAACCATTCCTGTGACACTAGTTATAGATTCCGATGCTTCACTTCAGGTTCACTGTATCCCTCTGACCTTCTTATTGACGATGTAACACTAAAATTCCATCGGAATTAAATACAAAGGCAGAATGAAGACTTAAGTACAAGGAAACTGACTCTTCTTACTGTCTATGATTTGAACCATTCCTGTGTCACTAGTTATAGATTCCGATGCTTCACTTCAGGGTTACTGTATCCCTCTTACCTTCTTATTGACGATAAAACACAAAAAGTGCATCGGAATTAAATACAAAAGGCACAACGCCGACTTAAGTACAAGAAGACTGACTCTTCTTACTGACTATCTTTTGAACATTTCCTGTTGTACCAGTTTTAGATTCCGATGCCTCACTAAATGTTTACTGTATCCCTTGGCCCCTCTTACTGACGATTAAACACAGAAATTGCATCGGAATTATATACAAAAGGCAAAATGCCTACTTAAGTACAAGAAGACTGACTGTTCGTACTGACTATCTTTTGAACATTTGCTGTGAGACCAGTTTTAGATTCCGATGCTTCACTATATGTTTACTGTATCCCTTGGACCTTCTTATTGACGATGGAACACAGAAATTGCATCGGAAATAAATACAAAAGGCACAATGCCGACTTAAGTACAAGAAATCTGACTCTTGTCCTTGTCTATGTTTTGAACCATTCCTGTGACACTAGTTATAGATTCAGATGCTTCACTTCAGGTTTACTGCATCCCTCTGACCTTCTTATTGACGATGAAACACAGAAATTGCATCGGAATTAAATACAAAAGGCACAATGCCGACTTAAGTACAAGAAGACTGTCTCTTCTTACTGTCTATGATTTGAACCATTCCTGTGACACTAGTTATAGATTCCGATGCTTCACTTAAGGTTTACTGTATCCCTCTGACTCTCTTAATGACGATGAAACACAAATTGTATCGGAATTAAATACAAATGGCACAATGCCGGCTTAAGTACAAGAAAACTGACTGTTCTTACTGTCTATGTTTTGAACCATTCCTGTAACACTAGATATAGATGCCGATGCATCACTTGAGGTTCACTGTACCCCTCTGACCTTCTTAATGACGATGAAACACAGAAATTGTATCGGAATTAAATACAAAAGGCACAATGCCAACTTAAGTACAAGATAACAGACTCTTCATACTGTCTATGTTTTGAACCATTCATGTGACACTCGTTATAGATTCCGATGCTTTTCTTCAGGTTTACTGTATCCCTCTGACCTTCTTATTGACGATGAAACACAGAAATTGCTTCGAAATTTGATACAAAATGCACAATGCCGACTTAAGAACAAGTTAACTGTCTTTTCTTCCTGTCTATGCTTTTAACCATTCCTGTGACACTAGTTATAGATTCCGATGCTACACTTCAGGTTTACTGTATCCCTCTGACCTTCTTATTGACGATGAAACACAGAAATTACAACTTAATTAAATAGAAAAGGCACAATGCCGACTTAAGTACAAGAAAACTGACTCTTCTTACTGTCTATGTTTTGAACCATTCCTGTGACACTGGTTACAGTTTCGGTTGCTTCACTTTAGGTTTACTGTATCCCACTGACCTTCTTATTGACGATGAAACACAGAATTTGCATCGGAATTAAATACAAAAGGCACAATACCGACTTAAGAAAAGAAAACTGACCCTTCGTACTGCCTATGATTTGATCCATTCCTGTGACACTAGTTATTGATTCCGATGCTTCACTTCAGGTTTACTGTATCCCTGTGACCTTCTTATTGACGATGAAACACAGAAATTGCATCGGAATTAAATACAAAAGGCACAATGAAGACATAAGTACAAGAACACTGACTCTTCCTTTTGTCTATGTTTTGAACCATTGATGTGACACTAGTTATAGTTTCCGATTCTTCACTTCAGGTTTACTGTATCCCTCTGACCTTCTTATTGACGATGAAGCACAGAATTTGCATCGGAATTAAATACAAAAGGCACAATGCCGACTTAAGGACAAGAAAACTGACTCTTCTTACTGTCTATGTTTTGAACCATTCCTGTGATACTAGTTATAGATTCCGATGCTTCACTTCAGGTTTACTGTATCCCTCTGACCTTCTAATTGACGATGAAACACTGAAATTGAATCGGAATTAAATACAAAAGGCACAGAGCCTGCTTAAGTACAAGAAAACTGACTCTTCTTACTGTCTAAGTTTTGAACCATTCCTGTGACACTAGTTATAGATTCCGATGCTTCACTTCAGGGTTACTGTATGCCTCTGACCTTCTTATTGACGATGAAACACAGAAATTGCATCGGAATTAAATACAAAAGGCACAATGCCGACTTAAGAACAAGTTAACTGTCTCTTCTTCCTGTCTATGTTTTTAACCACTCCTGTGACACTAGTTATAGATTCCGATGCTTCACTTCAGGTTTACTGTATCCCTCTGACCTTCTTAATGACGTTGAAACACAGAAATTGAATCGGAATTAAATACAATAGGCACAATGCCAACTTAAGTACAAGATAACAGACTCTTCTTACTGTCTATGATTTGAACCATTCATGTGACACTCGTTATAAATTCCGATGCTTTTCTTCAGGTTTACTGTATCTCTCTGACCTTCTTATTGACGATGAAACACAGAAATTGCTTCGAAATTAGATACAAAATGCACAATGCCGACTTAAGAGCAAGTTAACTGTCTCTTCTTCCTGTCTATGTTTTGAACCACTCCTGTGACACTAGTTATAGATTCCGATGCTTCACTTCAGGTTTACTGTATCCCTCTGACCTTCTTATTGACGATGACACACAGAAATTGCATGGGAATTAAATAGAAAAGGCACAATGCCGCCTTTAGTAGAAGAAAACTGACTCTTCTTACTGTCTATGTTTTGGACCATTCCTGTGACACCAGTTATTGATTCCGATGCTTCACTTCAGGTTTACTGTATCCCTCTGACCTTCTTATTGACGATGAAACACAGAAATTGCATCGGAATTAAATACAACAGGCACAATGTCGACTTAAGTACAAGAAAACTGACTCTTCTTACTGTCTATGTTTTGAACCATACCTGTGACACTAGTTATAGATTACGATGCTTCACTTAAGGTTTACTGTATACCTCTGACCTTCTTATTGACTATGAAACACAGAAATTGCATCGGAATTAAATACAAAAGGCACAATGCCGACTTAAGGACAAGAAAACTGACTCTTCTAACTGTCTATGTTTTGAACAATTCCTGTGACACTAGTTATAGATTCCGATGCTTCACTTCAGGATTACTGTATGCCTCTGACCTTCTTAAGAACGAAGAAACACAGAAATTGCATCGGAATTAAATACAAAAGGCACAATACCGACTTAAGTACAAGAAAACTGACTCTTCTTACTGTCTATGTTTTGAACCATTCCTGTGACACTAGTTATAGATTCCGATGCTTCACTTCAGGTTTACTGTATCCCTCTGACTCTCTTAATGACGATGAAACACAGAAATTGTATCGGAATTAAATACAAATGGCACAATGCCGACTTAAGTACAAGAAAACTGACTCTTCTTACTGTCTATGTTTTGAACCATTCCTGTAACACTAGATAGAGATTCCGATGCATCACTTTAGGTTCACTGTACCCCTCTGACCTTCTTAATGACGATGAAACACAGAAGTTTTATCGGAATTAAATACAAAAGGCACAATGCCAACTTAAGTACAAGATAACAGACTCTTCTTACTGTCTATGTTTGAACCATTCATGTGACACTCGTTATAGATTCCGATGCTTTTCTTCAGGTTTACTGTATCCCTCTGACCTTCTTATTGACGATGAAACACAGAAATTGCTTCGAAATTAGATACAAAATGCACAATGCCGACTTAAGAACAAGTTAACTGTCTCTTCTTCCTGTCTATGTTTTGAACCATTCCTGTGACACTAGTTATAGATTCCGATGCTACACTTCAGGTTTACTGTATCTCTCTGACCTTCTTATTGACGATGAAACACAGAAATTACATCGCAATTAAATAGAAAAGGCGCAATGCCGACTTAAGTACAAGAAAACTGACTCTTCTTACTGTCTATTTTTGAACCATTCTTGTGACACTTGTTACAGATTCCGATGTTTCACTTTAGGTTTACTGTATCCCACTGACCTTCTTATTGACGATGAATCACAGAATTTGCATCGGAATTAAATACAAAAGGCACAATGAAGACATAAGTACAAGAAAACTGACTCTTCTTTTTGTCTATGTTTTGAACCATTCATGTAACACTAATTATAGTTTCCGATGATTCACTTCAGGTTTACTGTATCCCTCTAACCTTCATATTGACGATGAAACAAAGAATTTGCATCGGAATTAAATACAAAAGGCCCAATGCCGACTTACGGACAAGAAAACTAACTCTTCTTACTGTCTATGTTTTGATCCATTCCTGTGACACTAGTTATCGATTCTGATACTTTACCTCAGGTTTACTGTATCCCTGTGACCTTCTTATTGACGATGAAACACAGAAATTGCAACGGTATTAAATACAAAAGGCACAATGCCGACTCAAGTACAAGAAAACTGACTCTTCTTACTGTCTATGTTTTGAACCATTCCTGTGACACTAGATATAGATTCCGATGCTTCACTTCATGTTCACTGTACCCCTCTGACCTTCTTATTGACGATGAAACACTGAAATTGCATCGGAATTAAATACAAAAGGCACAATGCCGACTTAAGTACAAGAAAACTGACTCTTCTTACTGTCTATGTTTTGAACCATTCCTGTGACACTAGTTGTAGATACCGATGCTTCACTTCAGGTTTACTGTATCCCTCTGAGCTTCTTAATGACGTTGAAACACAGAAATTGTATCGGAATTAAATACAAAAGGCACAATGCCAACTTAAGTACAAGATAACAGACTCTTCTTACTGTCTATGATTTGAACCATTCATGTGACACTCGTTATAGATTCCGATGCTTTTCTTCAGGTTTACTGTATCCCTCTGACCTTCTTATTGACGATGAAACACAGAAATTGCTTCGAAATTAGATACAAAATGCACAATGCCGACTTAAGAACAAGTTAACTGTCTCTTCTTCCTGTCTATGTTTTGAACCATTCCTGTGACACTAGTTATAGATTGCGATGCTTCACTTCAGGTTTACTGTATCCCTCTGACCTTCTTATTGACGATGAAACACTGAAATTGCATGGGAATTAAATAGAAAGGTACAATGCCGCCTTTAGTAGAAGAAAACTGACTCTTCTTACTGTCTATGTTTCGAACCATTCCTGTGTCACTAGTTATAGATTCCGATGCTTCACTTCAGGTTTACTGTATGCCTCTGACCTTCTTATTGACGATGAAACACAGAAATTGCTTCGACATTGGATAAAAAATGCACAATGCCGACTTAAGTACAAGAAAACTGACTCTTCTTCCTGTCTATGCCTTGAACCATTCCTGTGACTCTTAGTTATCGATTCCGATGCTTCACTTCAGGTCTACTGTATCCCTCTGACCTTCTTATTGACGATGAAACACAGAAATTGCTTTGAAATTAGATACAAAATGCACAATGCCGACTCAAGAACAAGTTAACTGTCTCATCTTCCTGTCTATGTTTTGAACCATTCCTGTGACAGTAATTATAGATTCCGATGCTTCACTTCGGGTTACTGTATCCCTCTGACCATCTTATTGACGATGAAACACAGGTATTGCATTGGAATTAATTATGAAAAGCACTATGCCGACTTAAGTACAAGAAAACTGACTCTTCTTAGTGTCTATGTTTTGGACCATTCCTGCGACACCAGTTATTGATTCCGATGCTTCACTTCAGGTTTACTGTATCCCTCTGACTCTCTTAATGACGATGAAACACAGAAATTGTATCGGAATGAAATACAAATGGCACAATGCCGACTTAAGTACAAGAAAACTGACTCTTCTTACTGTCTATGATTTGAACCATTCCTGGAACACTAGATAGAGATTCCGATGCATCACTTCAGGTTCACTGTACCCCTCTGACCTTCTTAATGACGATGAAACACAGAAATTTTATCGGAATTAAATACAAAACGCACAATGCCAACTTAAGTACAAGATAACAGACTCTTCTTACTGTCTATGTTTTGAACCATTCATGTGACACTCGTTATAGATTCCGATGCTTTTCTTCAGGTTTACTGTATCCCTCTGACCTTCTTATTGACGATGAAACACAGAAATTGCTTCGAAATTAGATACAAAATGCACAATGCCGACTTAAGAACAAGTTAACTGTCTCTTCTTCCTGTCTATGTTTTGAACCATTCCTGTGACACTAGTTATAGATTCCGATGCTACACTTCAGGTTTTCTGTATCCCTCTGACCTTCTTATTGACGATGAAACACAGAAATTACATCGCAATTAAATAGAAAAGGCACAATGCCGAATTAAGTACAAGAAAACTGACTCTTCTTACTGTCTATGTTTTGAACCATTCCTGTGACACTTGTTACAGATTCCGATGCTTCACCTTAGGTTTACTGTATCCCACTGACCTTCTTATTGACGATGAATCACAGAATTTGCATCGGAATTAAATACAAAAGGCACAATGTAGACATAAGTACAAGAAAACTGACTCTTCTTTTTGTCTATGTTTTGAACCTTTCATGTGACACTAATTATAGTTTCCGATGCTTCACTTCAGGTTTACTGTATCCCTCTAACCTTCTTATTGACGATGAAACAAAGAATTTGCATCGGAATTAAATACAAAAGGCACAATGCCGACTTACGGACAAGAAAACTGACTCTTCTTACTGTCTATGTTTTGATCCATTCCTGTGACACTAGTTATCGATTCTGATGCTTCACCTCAGGTTTACTGTATCCCTGTGACCTTCTTATTGACGATGAAACACAGAAATTGCAACCGAATTAAATACAAAAGGCACAATGAAGACATAAGTACAAGAAAACTGACTCTTCTTTTTGTATATGTTTTGAACCATTCATGTGACACTAATTATAGTTTCCGATGCTTCACTTCAGGTTTTTTGTATCCCTCTAACCTTCTTATTGACGATGAAACAAATAATTTGCATCGGTATTAAATACAAAAGGCACAATGCCGACTTACGGACAAGAAAACTGACTCTTCTTACTGTCTATGTTTTGAACCATTCCTGTGACACTAGTTATAGATTCCGATGCTTCACTTCAGGTTTACTGTATCCCTCTGACCTTCTCATTGACGATGAAACACAGAAATTGCATCCGAATTAAATACAAATGGCACAATACCGACTTAAGTACAAGAAAACTGACTCTTCTTACTGTCTATGTTTTGAACCATTCCTGTGACACTAGATATAGATTCCGATGCTTCACTTCATGTTCACTGTACCCCTCTGACCTTCTTATTGACGATGAAACACTGAAATTGCATCGGAATTAAATACAAAAGGCACAATGCCGACTTAAGTACAAGAAAACTGACTCTTCTTACTGTCTATGTTTTGAACCATACCTGTGATACTAGTTATAGATTACGATGCTTCACTTCAGGTTTACTGTATACCTCTGACCTTCTTATTGACGATGAAACACAGAAATTGCATCGGAATTAAATACAAAAGGCACAATGCCGACATAAGTAAAAGAAAACTGACTCTTCTTACTGTCTATGTTTTGAACCATTCATGTGACACTAGTTATAGTTTCCAATGCTTCAGTTCAGGTTTACTGTATCCCTCTGACCTTCTTATTGACGATGAGACACAGAAATAGCATCGGAATTAAATACAAAAGGCACAATGCCGACTTAAGTACAAGAAAACAGACTCTTCTTACTGTCAATGTTTTGAACCATTCGTGTGACACTCGTTATAGATTCCGAAGCATTACTTCAGGTTTACTGTATCCCTCTGACATTCTTATTGACGACGAAACGCAGAAATTGCTTCGGAATTAAATACAAAATGCACAATACCGACTTAAGTACAAGATAACTGACTCTTCTTCCTGTCTATGCTTTGAACCATTCCTGTGACATTTAGTTATCGATTCCGATCCTTCACTTCAGGTCTACTGTATCCCTCTGACCTTCTTATTGACGATGAAACACAGAAATTGCTTTGAAATTTGATACAAAATGCACAATGCCGACTCAAGAACAAGTTAACTGTCTCTTCTTCCTGTCTATGTTTTGAACCATTCCTGTGACAGTAGACATAGATTCCGATGCTTCACTTCGGGTTACTGTATCCCTCTGACCATCTTATTGACGATGAAACACAGATATTGCATCGGAATTAATTATGAAAGGCACAATGCCGACTTAAGTACAAGAAAAACTGACTCTTCTTACTGTCTATGCTTTGGACCATTCCTGTGACACCAGTTATTGATTCCGATGCTTCACTTAAGGTTTACTGTATCCCTCTGACGTTCTTAGTGACGATGAAACACAGAAATTTCATCGGAATTAAATACAAATGGCACAATGTCGACTTAAGTACAAGAAAACTGACTCTTCTTACTGTCTATGTTTTGAACCATACCTGTGACACTAGTTATAGATTCTGATGCTTCCCTTCAGGTTTACTGTATACCTCTGACCTTCTTATTGACGATGAAACACAGAAATTGCATCTGAATAAAATACAAAATGCACAGAGCCGACTTAAGTACAAGAAAACTGACTCTTCTTACTGTCTATGTTTTAAACCATTCCTGTGACACTAGTTATAGATTCCAATGCTTCACTTCGGGTTACTGTATCCCTCTGACCATCTTATTGACGATGAAACACAGATATTGCATCGGAATTAATTATAAAAGGCACAATGCCGACTTAAGTACAAGAAAACTGACTCTTCTTACTGTCTATGCTTTGAACCATTCCTGTGACACTAGGTATAGATTCCGATGCTCCACTTCAGGTTCACTGTATCCCTCTGACGTTCTTATTGACGATGAAACACAGGAATTGCATCGGAATTAAATACAAAAGGCACAATGCCGACTTAAGTACAAGAAAAGAGACTCTTCTTACTGTCTATGTTTTGAACCATTCATGTGACACTCGTTATAGATTCCGAAGCTTTACTTCAGGTTTACTGTATCCCTCTGACATTCTTATTGACGATGAAACACAGAAATTGTTTCGGAATTAAATACAAAATGCACAATACCGACTTAAGTACAAGGTAACTGACCCTTCTTACTGTCTATGTTTTGAACCATTCATGTGACACCCGTTATAGATTCCGATGCTTTTCTACAGGTTTACTGTATCCCTGTGACCTTCTTATTGACGATGATACACAGAAATTGCATCGGAATAAAATACAAAATGCACAGAGCCGACTTAAGTACAAGAAAACTGACTCTTCTTACTGTCTATGTTTTAAACCATTCCTGTGACACTAGTTATAGATTCCGATGCTTCACTTCAGCTTTACTGTATCCCTCTGACCATCTTATTGACGATGAAACACAGATATTGCATCGGAATTAATTATGAAAGGCACAATGCCGACATAAGTACAAGAAAAACTGACTGTTCTTACTGTCTATGTTTCAACGATTCCTGTGACACTAGTTATAGATTCCAATGCTTCACTTCAGCTTTACTGTATCCCTCTGACCTCCTTATTGACGATGAAACACAGAAATTGCATCGGAATTAAAAACAAAAGGCACAATGCCGCCTTAAGTAGAAGAGAACTGACTCTTCTTACTGTCTATGTTTTGGACCATTCCTGTGACACTAGTTATAGATTCCGATGCTTCACTTCCGGTTTACTGTACCCCTCTGACCTTCTTATTGACGATGAAACACTGAAATTGCATCGGAATTGAATACGAAAGGCACAATGCCGACTTAAGTACAAGAAAACTGACTCTTCTTACTGTCTATGTTTTGAACCATTCCTGTGACACTAGTTACAGATTCCGATGCTTCACTTCAGCTTTACTGTATCCCTCTGACCTTCTTATTGACGATGAAACACAGAAATTGAATCGGAATTAAATACAAAAGGCACAATGCCGACTTAAGTACAAGAAAACTGACTCTTCTTACTGTCTATGTTTTGAACCATTCATGTGACACTAGTTATAGATTCCGATGCTTCAATGCAGGTTTACTGTATCCCTCTGACCTTCTTCTTGACGATGAAACACAGAAATTGCATCGGAATTAAATACAAAAGGCACAATGCCGACTTAAGTACAAGAAAACTGACACTTCTTACTGTCTATGCTTCGAACCATTCGTGTTACACTAGTTATAGATTCCGATGCTTCACTTCAGGTTCACTGTATCCCTCTGACCTTCTTATTGACGATGAAACACTGAAATTGCATCGGAATTAAATAGAAAAGGCACAATGCCGCCTTAAGTAGAGGAAAACTGACTCTTCTTACAGTCTATGTTTTGGACCATTCCTGTGACACCAGTTATAGATTCCGATGCTTCAATTCAGGTTTACTGTATCCCTCTGACCTTCTTATTGACGATGAAAAACAGAAATTGCATCGGAATTAAATACGAAATGCACAATGCCGACTTAAGTACAAGAAAACTGACTCTTCTTACTGTCTATGCTTTGAACCATTCCTGTGACACTAGTTATAGATTCCGATGCTTCACTTCAGATTTACTGTATCCCTCTGACCTTCTTATTGACGATGAAGCACAGAGATTGCATTGGAATTAAATACGAAATGCACAATGCCGACTTAAGTACAAGACAACTGACTCTTCTTACTGTCTATGATTTGAACCATTCCTGTGACACTAGTTATAGATTCCGATGCTTCACTTCAGGTTCACTATATCCCTCTGACCTTCTTATTGACGATGAAACACTGAAATTGCATCGGAATTAAATACAAAAGGCACAAAGCCGACTTAAGTATAAGAAAACTGACTCTTCTTACTGTTTATGTTTTGAATTATTCCTGTGACACTAGTTATAGATTCCGATGCTTCACTTCAGGTTTACTGTATGACTCTGACCTTATTATTGACGATGAAACACAGATATTCCATCGGAATTAAATACAAAAGGCACAATGCCGACATAACTACAAGAAAACAGACTCTTCTTACTGTCTATGTTTTGAACCATTCCTCTGACACTAGTTATGGATTCCGATGCTTCACTTCAGCTTTACTGTATCCCCCTGAACTTCTTATTGACGATGAAACACAGCATTGCATCGGAATTAAATACAAAAGGCACAATGCCGACTTAATTACAAGAAAACTGACTCTTCTTACTGTCTATGTTTTGAACCATTCCTGTGACACTAGTTATAGATTCCGATGCTTCACTTCAGGTTTACTGTATCCCTGTTAACCTTCTTATTGACGATGAAACACAGATATTGTATGGGAACTAAATAGAAAAGGCACAATGCCGGTTTAAGTGGAAGAAAACTGACTCTTCTAACTGTCTATGATTTGAACCATTCCTGTGACACGAGTTATAGACTCCGGTGCTTCACTTCAGGTTTACTGTATCCATCTGACCTTCTTCTTGACGATGAAACACAGAAATTGCATCGGAATTAAATACAAAAGGCACAATGCCGATTTAAGTACAAGAAAACTGACTCTTCTTACTGTCTATGTTTTGAACCATTCCTGTGACACTAGTTATAGATTACGATGCTTCACTTCAGGTTTACTGTATCCCTCTGACTTTCTTATTTACGATGAAACACAGAAATTGCATGGGAATTAAATACAAAAGGCACAATGCCGACTTAAGTACAAGAAAACTGACTCTTCTTACTGTCTATGTTTTGAACCATTCCTGTGACACTAGTTACAGATTCCGATGCTTCACTTCAGCTTTACTGTATCCCTCTGACCTTCTTATTGACGATGAAACACAGAAATTGAATCGGAATTAAATACAAAAGGCACAATGCCGACTTAAGTACAAGAAAACTGACTCTTCTTACTGTCTATGTTTTGAACCATTCATGTGACACTAGTTATAGATTCCGATGCTTCAATGCAGGTTTACTGTATCCCTCTGACCTTCTTCTTGACGATGAAACACAGAAATTGCATCGGAATTAAATACAAAAGGCACAATGCCGACTTAAGTAAAAGAAGACTGATTCTTCTAACTGTCTATGTTTGAACCATTCATGTGACACTAGTTATAGATTCCGAAGCTTTACTTCAGGTTTACTGTATCCCTCTGACATTCTTATTGACGATGAAACACAGAAATTGCTTCGGAATTAAATACAAAATGCACAATACCGACTTAAGTACAAGATAACTGACTCTTCTTACTGTCTATGTTTTGAACCATTCCTGTGACACTAGTTACAGATTCCGATGCTTCACTTCAGCTTTACTGTATCCCTCTGACCTTCTTATTGACGATGAAACACAGAAATTGAATCGGAATTAAATACAAAAGGCACAATGCCGATTTAAGTACAAGAAAACTGACTCTTCTTACTGTCTATGTTTTGAACCATTCCTGTGACACTAGTTATAGATTACGATGCTTCACTTCAGGTTTACTGTATCCCTCTGACTTTCTTATTTACGATGAAACACAGAAATTGCATGGGAATTAAATACAAAAGGCACAATGCCGACTTAAGTACAAGAAAACTGACTCTTCTTACTGTCTATGTTTTGAACCATTCCTGTGACACTAGTTACAGATTCCGATGCTTCACTTCAGCTTTACTGTATCCCTCTGACCTTCTTATTGACGATGAAACACAGAAATTGAATCGGAATTAAATACAAAAGGCACAATGCCGACTTAAGTACAAGAAAACTGACTCTTCTTACTGTCTATGTTTTGAACCATTCATGTGACACTAGTTATAGATTCCGATGCTTCAATGCAGGTTTACTGTATCCCTCTGACCTTCTTCTTGACGATGAAACACAGAAATTGCATCGGAATTAAATACAAAAGGCACAATGCCGACTTAAGTACAAGAAAACTGACACTTCTTACTGTCTATGCTTCGAACCATTCCTGTTACACTAGTTATAGATTCCGATGCTTCACTTCAGGTTCACTGTATCCCTCTGACCTTCTTATTGACGATGAAACACTGAAATTGCATCGGAATTAAATAGAAAAGGCACAATGCCGCCTTAAGTAGAGGAAAACTGACTCTTCTTACAGTCTATGTTTTGGACCATTCCTGTGACACCAGTTATAGATTCCGATGCTTCAATTCAGGTTTACTGTATCCCTCTGACCTTCTTATTGACGATGAAAAACAGAAATTGCATCGGAATTAAATACGAAAGGCACAATGCCGACTTAAGTACAAGAAAACTGACTCTTCTTACTGTCTATGCTTTGAACCATTCCTGTGACACTAGTTATAGATTCCGATGCTTCACTTCAGGTTTACTGTATCCCTCTGACCTTCTTATTGACGATGAAGCACAGAGATTGCATTGGAATTAAATACGAAATGCACAATGCCGACTTAAGTACAAGACAACTGACTCTTCTTACTGTCTATGATTTGAACCATTCCTGTGACACTAGTTATAGATTCCGATGCTTCACTTCAGGTTCACTATATCCCTCTGACCTTCTTATTGACGATGAAACACTGAAATTGCATCGGAATTAAATACAAAAGGCACAAAGCCGACTTAAGTATAAGAAAACTGACTCTTCTTACTGTTTATGTTTTGAATTATTCCTGTGACACTAGTTATAGATTCCGATGCTTCACTTCAGGTTTTCTGTATGACTCTGACCTTATTATTGACGATGAAACACAGATATTGCATCGGAATTAAATACAAAAGGCACAATGCCGACATAACTACAAGAAAACAGACTCTTCTTACTGTCTATGTTTTGAACCATTCCTCTGACACTAGTTATGGATTCCGATGCTTCACTTCAGCTTTACTGTATCCCCCTGAACTTCTTATTGACGATGAAACACAGCATTGCATCGGAATTAAATACAAAAGGCACAATGCCGACTTAATTACAAGAAAACTGACTCTTCTTACTGTCTATGTTTTGAACCATTCCTGTGACACTAGTTATAGATTCCGATGCTTCACTTCAGGTTTACTGTATCCCTGTTAACCTTCTTATTGACGATGAAACACAGATATTGTATGGGAACTAAATAGAAAAGGCACAATGCCGGTTTAAGTGGAAGAAAACTGACTCTTCTAACTGTCTATGATTTGAACCATTCCTGTGACACGAGTTATAGACTCCGGTGCTTCACTTCAGGTTTACTGTATCCATCTGACCTTCTTATTGACGATGAAACACAGAAATTGCATCGGAATTAAATACAAAAGGCACAATGCCGACTTAAGTACAAGAAGACTGATTCTTCTAACTGTCTATGTTTGAACCATTCATGTGACACTAGTTATAGATTCCGATGCTTCACTGCAGGTTTACTGTATCCCTCTGACCATCTAATTGACGATGAAACACAGAAATTGCATTGGATTAAATACAAAAGGCACAATGCCGACTTAAGTACAAGAAAACTGATCTTCTTACTGTCTATGATTTGAACCATTCCTGTGACACTAGTTATAAATTCCGATGCTTCACTTCAGCTTTACTGTATCCCTCTGACTTTCTTATTGACGATGAAACACAGAAATTGCATCGGAATTAAAAACAAAAGCCACAATGCCGACTTAAGTACAAGATAACTGACTCTTCTTACTGTCTATGTTTGAACCATTCCTGTCACACTAGTTATAGATTCCGATGCTTCACTTCAGGTTTACTGTATCCCTCTGACCATCTTATTGACGATGAAACACAGAAATTGCATGGGAATTAAATAGAAAAGGCACAATGCCGATTTAAGTAGAGGATAACTGACTCTTCTTACTGTCTATGTTTTGGACCATTCCTGTGACACCAGTTATAGATTCCGATGCTTCACTTCAGGTTTACTGTACAACTCTGACCTTCCTATTGACGATGAAACACAGAAATTGCATCGGAATTAAATACAAAAGGCACAATGCCGACTAAAGTATAAGAAAACTGACTCTTCTTTCTGTCTATGTTTTGAACCATTCATATGACACCAGTTATAGATTCCGATGCTTCACTGCAGGTTTACTGTATCCCTCTGACCTTCTTATTGACGATGAAACACAGAAATTGCATCGGAATTCAATTCAAAAGGCACAATGCCGACTTAAGTACAAGAAAACTGACTCTTCTTACTGTCTATGTTTTGAACAATTCCTGTGACACTAGTTGTAGATTCTGATGCTTCACTTCGGGTTTACTGTATCCCTCTGACCTTCTTATTGACGATGAAACACAGAAATTGCATCGGAAATAAATACGAAAGGCACAATGCCGACTTAAGTACAAGAAAACTGACACTTCTTACAGTCTATGCTTTGAACCATTCCTGTGATACTAGTTATAGATTCCGAGGTTTCACTTCAGGTTCACTGTATCCCTCTGACCTTCTTATTGACGATGAAACACTGGAATTGCATCGATATTAAATACAAGAGGCACCAAGCCGACTTAAGTATATGAAAACTGACTCTTCTTACTGTCTATGTTTTGAACCATTCCTGTGACACTAGTTATAGATTCCGATGCTTCGCTTCAGGTTTACTCTATCCCTCTGACCTTCGTATTGACGATGAAACACAGAAATTGCATCGGAATTAAATATAAAAGGCACGATGCCGACTTAAGTACAAGAAAACTGACTCTTCTTACTGTCTATGTTTTGAACCATTCCTGTGACACTAGTTACAGATTCCGATGCTTCACTTCAGCTTTACTGTATCCCTCTGACCTTCTTATTGACGATGAAACACAGAAATTGAATCGGAATTAAATACAAAAGGCACAATGCCGATTTAAGTACAAGAAAACTGACTCTTCTTACTGTCTATGTTTTGAACCATTCCTGTGACACTAGTTATAGATTACGTTGCTTCACTTCAGGTTTACTGTATCCCTCTGACCTTCTTATTGACGATGAAACAGAGAAATTGCATCGGAATTAAATACGAAAGGCACAATGCCGACTTAAGTACAAGAAAACTGACTCTTCTTACTGTCTATGCTTTGAACCATTCCTGTGACACTAGTTATAGATTCCAATGCTTCACTTCAGGTTTACTGTATCCCTCTGACCTTCTTATTGACGATGAAGCACAGAGATTGCATTGGAATTAAATACGAAATGCACAATGCCGACTTAAGTACAAGACAACTGACTCTTCTTAGTGTCTATGATTTGAACCATTCCTGTGACACTAGTTACAGATTCCGATGCTTCCTTCAGGTTCACTATATCCCTCTGACCTTCTTATTGACGATGAAACACTGAAATTGCATCGGAATTAAATACAAAAGGCACAAAGCCGACTTAAGTATAAGAAAACTGACTCTTCTTACTGTTTATGTTTTGAATTATTCCTGTGACACTAGTTATAGATCCGATGCTTCACTTCAGGTTTACTGTATGACTCTGACCTTCTTATTGACGATGAAACACAGAAATTGCATCGGAATTAAATACAAAAGGCACAATGCCGACATAAGTACAAGAAAACAGACTCTTCTTACTGTCTATGTTTTGAACCATTCCTCTGACACTAGTTATGGATTCCGATGCTTCACTTCAGCTTTACTGTATCCCCCTGAACTTCTTATTGACGATGAAACACAGCATTGCATCGGAATTAAATACAAAAGGCACAATGCCGACTTAATTACAAGAAAACTGACTCTTCTTACTGTCTATGTTTTGAACCATTCCTGTGACACTAGTTATAGATTCCGATGCTTCACTTCAGGTTTACTGCATCCCTGTTAACCTTCTTATTGACGATGAAACACAGATATTGTATGGGAACTAAATAGAAAAGGCACAATGCCGGTTTAAGTGGAAGAAAACTGACTCTTCTAACTGTCTATGATTTGAACCATTCCTGTGACACGAGTTATAGACTCCGGTGCTTCACTTCAGGTTTACTGTATCCATCTGACCTTCTTATTGACGATGAAACACAGAAATTGCATCGGAATTAAATACAAAAGGCACAATGCCGACTTATGTACAAGAAGACTGATTCTTCTAACTGTCTATGTTTGAACCATTCATGTGACACAAGTTATAGATTCCGATGCTTCACTGCAGGTTTACTGTATCCCTCTGACCATCTAATTGACGATGAAACACAGAAATTGCATTGGATTAAATACAAAAGGCACAATGCCGACTTAAGTACAAGAAAACTGATCTTCTTACTGTCTATGATTTGAACCATTCCTGTGACACTAGTTATAGATTCCGATGCTTCACTTCAGCTTTACTGTATCCCTCTGACTTTCTTATTGACGATGAAACACAGAAATTGCATCGGAATTAAAAACAAAAGCCACAATGCCGACTTAAGTACAAGATAACTGACTCTTCTTACTGTCTATGTTTGAACCATTCCTGTCACACTAGTTATAGATTCCGATGCTTCACTTCAGGTTTACTGTATCCCTCTGACCATCTTATTGACGATGAAACACAGAAATTGCATGGGAATTAAATAGAAAAGGCACAATGCCGATTTAAGTAGAGGATAACTGACTCTTCTTACTGTCTATGTTTTGGACCATTCCTGTGACACCAGTTATAGATTCCGATGCTTCACTTCAGGTTTACTGTACAACTCTGACCTTCCTATTGACGATGAAACACAGAAATTGCATCGGAATTAAATACAAAAGGCACAATGCCGACTAAAGTATAAGAAAACTGACTCTTCTTTCTGTCTATGTTTTGAACCATTCATATGACACTAGTTATAGATTCCGATGCTTCACTGCAGGTTTACTGTATCCCTCTGACCTTATTATTGACGATGAAACACAGAAATTGCATCGGAATTAAATTCAAAAGGCACAATGCCGACTTAAGTACAAGAAAACTGACTCTTCTTACTGTCTATGTTTTGAACAATTCCTGTGACACTAGTTGTAGATTCTGATGCTTCACTTCGGGTTTACTGTATCCCTCTGACCTACTTATTGACGATGAAACACTGAAATTGCATCGGAATTAAATACAAAAGGCACAAAGCCGACTTAAGTATAAGAAAACTGACTCTTCTTACTGTTTATGTTTTGAATTATTCCTGTGACACTAGTTATAGATCCGATGCTTCACTTCAGTTTTACTGTATGACTCTGACCTTCTTATTGACGATGAAACACAGAAATTGCATCGGAATTAAATACAAAAGGCACAATGCCGACATAAGTGCAAGAAAACAGACTCTTCTTACTGTCTATGTTTTGAACCATTCCTCTGACACTAGTTATGGATTCCGATGCTTCACTTCAGGTTTACTGTATCCCTCTGACCTTCTTATTGACGATGAAACACAGAAATTGCATCGGAATTAAATACAAAAGACACAATGCCGACATAGGTACAAGAAAACTGACTCTTCTTACTGTCTATGTTTTGAACCATTCCTGTGACACTGGTTATAGATTCCGATGCTTCACTTCAGGTTTAGTGTATCCCTGTTAACCTTCTTATTGACGATGAAACACAGATATTGTATGGGAATTAAATAGAAAAGGCAAAATGCCGACTTAAGTGGAAGAAAACTGACTCTTCTAACTGTCTATGTTTTGAACCATTCCTGTGACACGAGTTATAGACTCCGGTGCTTCACTTCAGGTTTACTGTATCCATCTGACCTTCTTATTGACGATGAAACACAGAAATTGCATCGGAATTAAATACAAAAGGCACAATGCCGACTTAAGTACAAGAAGACTGATTCTTCTTACTGTCTATGTTTGAAACATTCATGTGACACTAGTTATAGATTCCGATGCTTCACTGCAGGTTTACTGTATCCCTCTGACCATCTAATTGACGATGAAACACAGAAATTGCATTGGATTAAATACAAAAGGCACAATGCCGACTTAAGTACAAGAAAACTGATCTTCTTATTGTCTATGATTTGAACCATTCCTGTGACACTAGTTATAGAATCCGATGCTTCACTTCAGGTTCACTAAATCCCTCTGACCTTCATATTGACGATGAAAAACTGAAATTGCATCAGAATTAAAAACAAAAGGCACAATGCCGACTTAAGTACAAGTAAACTGATTCTTCTTTCTGTCTATGTATCGAACCATTCGTGTGACACTAGTTATAGATTCCGATTCTTCACTTCAGGTTTGCTGCATGCCTCTGACCTTCTTATTTACGATGAAACACTGAAATTGCATCGGAATTAAATACTAAAGGCACAATGCCGACTTCAGTACAAGAAAACTGACTCTTCATACTGTCTGTGTTTTGAACCATTCCTGTGACACTAGTTATAGATTCCGATGCTTCACGTCAGGTTTATTGTATCCCTCTGACCTTCTTATTGACGATGAAACACAGAAATTGCATCGGAATTAAATATAAAAGGTACAATGCCGACTTAAGTACAAGAAAACTGACTCTTCTTACTGTCTATATTTTGAACCATTCATGTGACACTCGTTATAGATTACGATGCTTTACTTCAGGTTTACTGTATCCCTCTGACCTTCTTCTTGACGATGAAACACAGAAATTGCTTCACAATTAAATACAAATGGCACAATGCCGAATTAAGTACAAGATAACTGACATTTCTTACTGTCTGTGTTTTGAACCATTCCTGTGACACTAGTTAAATATTCCGATGCTTCACTTCTTTTTTACTGTATCCCTCTGACCTTCTTATTGACGATGAAACACAGAAATTGCATCGGAATTAAATACAAAAGGCACAATGCCGACTTAAGTACAAGAAAACTGACTCTTCTTACTGTCTATGTTTTGAACCATTCCTGTGACACTAGTTATAGATTCCGGATCTTCGCTTCAGGTTTACTGTCTCCCTCTGACCTTCGTATTGACGATGAAACACAGATATTGCATCGGAATTAAATATAAAAGGCACGATGCCGACTTAAGTACAAGAAAACTGGCTCTTCTTACTGTCTATGTTTTGAACCATTCCTGTGACACTAGTTACAGATTCCGATGCTTCACTTCAGCTTTACTGTATCCCTCTGACCTTCTTATTGACGATGAAACACAGCATTGCATCGGAATTAAATACAAAAGTCACAATGCCGACTTAATTACAAGAAAACTGACTCTTCTTACTGTCTATGTTTTGAACCATTCCTGTGACACTAGTTATAGATTCCGATGCTTCACTTCAGGTTTACTGTATCCCTGTTAACCTTCTTATTGACGATGAAACACAGAAATTGTATGGGAATTAAATAGAAAAGGCACAATGCCGACTTAAGTGGAAGAAAACTGACTCTTCTAACTGTCTATGTTTTGAACCATTCCTGTGACACGAGTTATAGATTCCGGTGCTTCACTTCAGGTTTACTGTATCCATCTGACCTTCTTATTGACGATGAAACACAGAAATTGCATCGGAATTAAATACAAAAGGCACAATGCCGACTTAAGTACAAGAAGACTGATTCTTCTTACTGTCTATGTTTGAACCATTCATGTGACACTAGTTATAGATTCCGATGCTTCACTGCAGGTTTACTGTATCCCTCTGACCATCTAATTGACGATGAAACACAGAAATTGCATTGGATTAAATACAAAAGGCACAATGCCGACTTAAGTACAAGAAAACTGATCTTCTTACTGACTATGATTTGAACCATTCCTGTGACACTAGTTATAGAATCCGATGCTTCACTTCAGGTTCACTAAATCCATCTGACCTTCTTATTGACGATGAAAAAATGAAATTGCATCAGAATTAAAAACAAAAGGCACAATGCCGACTTAAGTACAAGTAAACTGATTCTTCTTACTGTCTATGTATCGAACCATTCCTGTGACACTAGTTATTGATTTCGATTCTTCACTTCAGGTTTGCTGCATGCCTCTGACCTTCTTATTTACGATGAAACACAGAAATTGCATCGGAATTAAATACAAAAGGCAATATGCCGACTTAAGTACAAGAAAACTGACTCTTCATACTGTCTGTGTTTTGAACCATTCCTGTGACACTAGTTATAGATTCCGATGCTTCACGTCAGGTTTATTGTATCCCTCTGACCTTCTTATTGACGATGAAACACAGAAATTGCATCGGAATTAAATACAAAAGGTACAATGCCGACTTAAGTACAAGAAAACTGACTCTTCTTACAGTCTATATTTTGAACCATTCATGTGACACTCGTTATAGATTACGATGCTTTACTTCAGGTTTACTGTATCCCTCTAACCTTCTTCGTGACGATGAAACACAGAAATTGCTTCGCAATTAAATACAAATGGCACAATGCCGAATTAAGTGCAAGATAACAGACATTTCTTACTGTCTGTGTTTTGAACCATTCCTGTGACACTAGTTAAATATTCCGATGCTTCACTTCTTTTTTACTGTATCCCTCTGACCTTCTTATTGACGATGAAACACAGCAATTGAATCGGAAATAAATATAAAAGGCACAATGCCGACTTAAGTGCAAGAAAACTGACTCTTCTTACTGTCTATGTTTTGAACAATTCCTGTGACACTAGTTGTAGATTCTGATGCTTCACTTCGGGTTTACTGTATCCCTCTGACCTTCTTATTTACGATGAAACACAGAAATTGCATCGGAAATAAATACGAAATGCACAATGCCGACTTAAGTACAAGAAAACTGACTCTTCTTACAGTCTATGCTTTGAACCATTCCTGTGATACTAGTTATAGATTCCGAGGTTTCACTTCAGGTTCACTGTATCCCTCTGACCTTCTTATTGACGATGAAACACTGGAATTGCATCGATATTAAATACAAGAGGCACCAAGCCGACTTAAGTATATGAAAACTGACTCTTCTTACTGTCTATGTTTTGAACCATTCCTGTGACACTAGTTATAGATTCCGATGCTTAACTTCAGGTTTACTGTATGCCTCTGACCTTCTTATTGACGATGAAACACTGAAATTGCATCGGAATTAAATACAAACGGCACAATGCCGACTTAAGTACAAGAAAACTGACTCTTCTTACTGTCTATGTTTTGAACCATTCCTGTGACACTAGTTATAGATTCCGATGCTTCGCTTCAGGTTTACTGTCTCCCTCTGACCTTCGTATTGACGATGAAACACAGAAATTGCATCGGAATTAAATATAAAAGGCACGATGCCGACTTAAGTACAAGAAAACTGACTCTTCTTACTGTCTATGTTTTGAACCATTCCTGTGACACTAGTTACAGATTCCGATGCTTCATTTCAGCTTTACTGTATCCCTCTGACCTTCTTATTGACGATGAAACACAGAAATTGAATCGGAATTAAACACAAAAGGCACAACGCCGGCTTAAGTACAAGAAAACTGACTCTTCTTACTGTCTATGTTTTGAACCATTCCTGTGACACTAGTTATAGATTCCGATGCTGCACTTCAGGTTTACTGTATCCCTCTGACTTTCTTATTTACGATGAAACACAGAAATTGCATGGGAATTAAATACAAAAGGCACAATGCCGACTTAAGTACAAGAAAACTGACTCTTCTTACTGTCTATGCTTTGAACCATTCATGTGACACTAGTTTGTAGATTCCGATGCTTCACTGCAGGTTTACTGTATCCCTCTGACCTTCTTATTGACGATGAAACACAGAAATTGCATCGGAATTAAATACAAAAGGCACAATCCCGACTTAAGTACAAGAAAACTGACTCTTCTTACTGGCTATGCTTTGAACAATTCCTGTGACACTAGTTATAGATTCCGATTCTTCACTTCAGGTTTACGGTATACCTCTGACCTTCTTATTGACGATCAAACACAGAAATTGCATCGGAATTAAATACAAAAGGCACAATGCCGACTTAAGTACAAGAAAACTGACTCTTCTTACTGTCTATGTTTTGAACCATTCATGTGACACTAGTTATAGATTCCGATGCTTCAATGCATGTTTACTGTATCCCTCTGACCTTCTTATTGACGATGAAACACAGAAATTGCATCGGAATTTAATACAAAAGGCACAATGCCGACTTAAGTACAAGAAAACTGACACTTCTTACTGTCTATGCTTCGAACCATTCCAGTGACACTAGTTATAGATTCTGATGCTACACTTCAGGTTCACTGTATCCCTCTGACCTTCTTATTGACGATTAAACACTGAAATTGCATCGGAATTAAATAGCAAAGGCACAATGCCGCCTTAAGTAGAAGAAAACTGACTCTTCTTACAGTCTATGTTTTGGACCATTCCATTGGCACCAGTTATAGATTCCGATGCTTCAATTCAGGTTTACTGTATAACTCTGACCTTCTTATTGACGATGAAAACATAAATTGATTCGAAATTAAATACAAAAGGCACAATGTCGACTTAAGTACAAGAAAACTGACTCTTCTTTCTGTCTATGTTTTGAACCATACCTGTGACACTAGTTATAAATTCCGATGCTTAACTTCAGGTTTACTGTATACCTCTGACCTTCTTATTGACGATGAAACACAGCAATTGCTTCGGAATTAAATACAAAAGGCACAATGCCGACATAAGTACAAGAAAACTGACTCTTCTTACTGTCTATGTTTTGAACAATTCCTGTGACACTAGTTATAGATTCCGATGCTTCACTTCAGGTTTACTGTATCCCTCTGACATTCTTATTGACGATGAAACAGAGAAATTGCATCGGAATTAAATACGAAAGGCACAATGCTGACTTAAGTACAAGAAAACTGACTCTTCTTACTGTCTATGCTTTGAACCATTCCTGTGACACTAGTTGTAGATTCCGATGCTTCACTTCAGGTTTACTGTATCCCTCTGACCTTCTTATTGACGATGAAGCACAGAGATTGCATTGGAATTAAATACGAAATGCACAATGCCGACTTAAGTACAAGACAACTGACTCTCCTTACTGTCTATGATTTCAACCATTCCTGTGACACTAGTTATAGAATCCGATGCTTCACTTCAGGTTCACTAAATCCCTCTGACCTTCTTATTGACGATGAAAAACTGAAACTGCATCAGAATTAAAAACAAAAGGCACAATGCCGACTTAGGTACAAGTAAACTGATTCCTCTTACTGTCTATGTATTGAATCATTCCTGTGACACTAGTTATAGATTCCGATTCTTCACTTCAGGTTTACTGCATGCCTCTGACCTTCTTATTTACGATGAAACTCAGAAATTGCATCGGAATGAAATACATAAGGCACAATGCCGACTTAAGTACAAGAAAACTGACTCTTCATACTGTCTATGTTTTGAACCATTCCTGTGACACTAGTTATAGATTCCGATGCTTCACGTCAGGTTTATTGTATCCCTCTGACCTTCTTATTGACGATGAAACACAGAAATTGCATCGGAATTAAATACAAAAGGTACAATGCCGACTTAAGCACAAGAAAACTGACTCTTCTTACTGTCTCTATTTTGAACCATTCATGTGACACTCGTTATAGATTACGATGCTTTACTTCAGGTTTACTGTATCCCTCTGACCTTCTTCTTGACGATGAAACACAGAAATTGCTTCGCAATTAAATACAAATGGCACAATGCCGAATTAAGTACAAGATAACTGACATTTCTTACTGTCTGTGTTTTGAACCATTCCTGTGACACTAGTTAAATATTCCGATGCTTCACTTCTTTTTTAGTGTATCCCTCTGACCTTCTTATTGACGATGAAACACAGCAATTGAATCGGAAATAAATATAAAAGGCACAATGCCACTTAAGTGCAAGAAAACTGACTCTTCTTACTGTCTATGTTTTGAACCAATCCTGTGACACTAGTTATAGATTCCGATACTTCACTTCAGGTTTACTGTATCCAACTGACCTTCTTATTAACGATGAAACACAGAAATTGCAAAGGAATTAAATACAAAAGGCACAACGCAGACTTAAGTACAAGAAAACTGACTCTTCTTACTGTCTATGTTTTGAACCTTTCCTGTGACACTAGTTATATATTCTGATGCTTCACTTCAGGTTTACTGCATCCCTCTGACCTTCTTATTGACGATGAAACACAGATATTGCATCGGAATTAAATACAAAAGGCACATTGCCGACTTAAGTACAAGAAAACTGACTCGTCTTACTGTCTATGTTTTGAACCATTCCTGTGACACTAGTTATAGATTCCGATGCTTCACATCAAGTTTACTGTATCCCTCTGACCTTCTAATTGACGATGAAACACAGAAATTGCATCGGATTAATTACAATAGGCACAATGCCGACTTAAGTAGAAGAAAACTGATCTTCATACTGACTATGTTTTGAACCATTCCTGTGACACTAGTTATAGAATCCGATTTTTCACTTTAGGTTCACTATATCCCTCTGACCTTCTTATTGTCGACGATACACTGAAATTGCATTGGAATTTAATACAAAAGGCACAATGCCGACTTAAGTACAAGAAAACTGACTCTTCTTACTGTCTATGTTTTGAACCATTCCTGTGACACTAGTTATAGATTCCGTTGTTTCACTTCATGTTTGCTGTATCCCTCTGACCTTCTTATTGACGATGAATCACAGAAATTGTATCGGAATTAAATACAAAAGAACAATGCCGACTTAAGTACAAGTAAACCGACTCTTCTTACTGTCTACGTATTGAACCATTCCTGTGACACTAGTTATAGATTCCGATGTTCACTTCAGGTTTACTGTATGCCTCTGACCTTCTTATTGACGATGAAAGACAGAAATTGCATCGGAATTAAATACAAAAGGCACAATGCCGACTTAAGTACAAGAGAACTGACCCCTCTTACTGTCTATATTTTGAACCATTCATGTGACACTCGTTATAGATTACGATGCTTTACTTCAGGTTTACTGTATCCCTCTGATCTTCTTCTTGACGATGAAACACAGAAATTGCATCGGAATTCAATACAAAAGGCACAATGCCGACTTAAGTACAAGATAACTGACTCTTCTTACTGTCTGTGTTTTGAACCATTCGTGTGACACTAGTTAAATATTCCGATGCTTTACTTCAGGTTAACTGTATCCCTCTGACCTTCTTATTGACGATGAAACACAGAAATTGCATCGGAATTAAATACAAAAGGCACAATGTCGACTTAAGTACAAGATAACTGACTCCTCTTACTGTCTATGATTTGAACCATTCCTTTGACACTAGTTATAGATTCCGATGCTTCACTTCAGGTTTACTGTATCCCTCTGACCTTCTTATTGACGATGAATACAGAAATTGCATCGGAATTAAATACAAAAGGCACAATTCCGACTAAAGTACAAGAAAACTGACTCTTCTTACTGTCTATGCTTTGAACCATTCCTGTGACACTTGGTATGGATTCCGATGCTTCACTTCAGGTTTACAGTATCCCTCTCACCTTCTTATTGACGATGAAACACAGAAATTGCATCCGAATTAAATACAAAAGGCACAATGCCGACTTAACTACAAGAAACCTGACTCTTCTTACTGTCTATGTTTTGACCCATTCCTGTGACACTAGTTATAGATTCCGATGCTTCACTTCTGGTTCACTGTATCCCTCTGACCGTCTTATTGACGATGAAACACTGAAATTGCATCGGAATTAAATACAAAAGGCACAATGTCGTCTTAGGTACAAGATAACTGACTCTTCTTACTGTCTATGATTCGAACCATTCCTGTGACACTAGTTATAGATTCCGATGCTTCACTTCGCGTTTGCTGTATGCCTCCGACCTTCTTATTGACGATGAAACACAGAAATTGCATCGGAATTTAATACAAAAGGCACAATGCCGATTTAAGTACAAGAAAACTGACTCTTATTACTGTCGAAGCTTTGAACCATCCCTGTGACACTAGTTATAGAATCCGATGCTTCGCTTCAGGTTTACTGTATCCCTCTGACCTTCTTCTTGACGATGAAACACAGAAATTGCGTCGGAATTCAATACAAAAGGCACAATGCCGACTTAAGTACAAGAAAACTGACTTTTCTTACTGTCTATGTTTGAACAATTCCTGTGACACTAGTTATAGATTCCGATGCTTCACTTCAGGTTTACTGTATCATTCTGACCTTCTTATTGACGATGAAACACAGAAATTGCATCGGAATTAAATACAAAAGGCACAATGCCGACTTAAGTACAAGAAAACTGACACTTCTTACTGTCTATGTCTTGAACCATTCCTGTGGACGCTAGTTATAGATTCCGATGCTTCACTTCAGGTTTTCTGTATCCCTCTGACCTTCTTATTGACGATGAAACACAGAAATTGCATCGGAATTAAATACAAAAGGCACAATGCCGACTTAAGTACAAGAAAACTGACTCTTCTTACTAACTATCATTTGAACCATTGCTGTGATACTACTTAGAGATTCCGATGTTTCACTTCAGGTTTACTGTATCCCTCTGACCTTCTTGTTAACGATGAAACACTGAAATTGCATCGGAATTAAATACAAAAGGCACAATGCCGACTTAAGTACAGGAAATCTGACTCTTCTTACTGTCTATGTTTTGATCCGTTCCTGTGACACTAGATAAGGATTCCCATGCTTCACCTCATGTTTACTATAACCCTCTGACCTTCTTATTGACGATGAAACGCAGAAATCGCATCGGCATTAAATACAAAAAGCACAATGCCGAATTAAGTACAAGAAAACTGACTCTTCTTACTGTCTATGTTTTGAACCATTCCTGTGACACTAGTTATAGATTCCGATGCTTCACTTCAGGGTTACTGTACCCATCAGACATTCTTATTGACGATGAAACTCAGAAATTGCATCGGAATTAAATGCAAAAGGCGCAATGCCGACTAATGTACAAGAAAACTGACTCTTTATACTGTCTATGTTTGCACGATTCATGTGACACTAGTTATAGATTCCGATGCGTCACTTCAGGTTTACTGTATCCCTCTGACCTTCTTATTGACGATAAAACACAGAAATTGCATCGGAATTAAATACAAAAGGCACAATGCCGACTTAAGTACAAAAAAACTGACTCTTCTTACTGTCTATGTTTTGAAACATTCCTGTGACACTAGTTATAGATTCCGATGCTTCACTTCATTTTTACGGTATCCATCTGACCTTCTGATTCACGATGAAACACAGAAATTGCATCGGAATTAAATAGAAAAGTCACAATGCCGACTTAAGTACAAGAAAACTGACTCTTCTAACTTACAATGCTTTGAACCACTCCTGTGACACTAGTTATAGATTCCGATGCTTCACTTTAGGTTTACTGTATCCCTCTGACCTTCTTATTGATGTTGAAACACAGAAATTGCATTGGAATTATATACAAAAGGCACAATGCCGACTTAAGTACAAGATAACTGACTCTTCTTTCTGTCTATGGTTTGAACCATTCGTGCGACACTAGTTATAGATTCCGATGCTTCACTTCAGGTTTACTGTATCCCTCTGACCTTCTTATTGACGATGAAACACAGAAATTGCATCGGAATTAAATACAAAAGGCACAATGGCGACTTAAGTACTAGAAAACTGACTCTTCTTATTGTCTAAGTTTTGAACCATTCCTGTGACACTAGTTATAGATTCCGATGCTTCACTTCAGCTTTACTGTATCCCTCTGACCTTCTTATTGACGATGAAAGACAGAAATTGCATCGGAATTAAATACAAAAGGCACAACGCCGACTTAAGTACAAGAAAACTGACCCTTCTTACTGTCTATGTTTTGAACCATTCCTGTGACACTAGTTATAGATTTCTATGCTTCACTTCAGGTTTACTGTACCCTCAGACCTTCTTATTGTCGATGAAACACAGAAATTGCATCGGAAATAAATACAAATGGCACAACGCCCTAATTAAGTACAAGAAAACTGACTCTTCTTACTGTCTATGTTTTGAACCATTAATGTGACACTAGTTATAGATTCCGATGCTTCACTTCAGGTTTACTGTATCCCTCTGACCCTCTTGTTCACGATGAAACACAGAAATTGCATCGGAATTTAATACAAAAGGCACAATGCCGATTTAAGTACAACAAAACTGACTCTTCTTACTGTCTATATTTTCAACCATTCATGTGACACTAGTTATAGATTCCGATGCTTTACTCCAGGTTTACTGTGTCCCTCTGACCTCCTTATTGACGATGAACACAGAAATTGCATAGGAATTAAATACAAAAGGCACAATGCCGACTTAAGTACAAGAAAACTGACTCTTCTTACTGTCGAAGTTATGAACTATTCCTGTGACACTAGTTATAGATTCCGATGCTTCACTTCAGGCTTACTGTATCCCTCTGACCTTCTTCTTGACGATGAAACACAGAAATTGCATCGGAATTCAATACAAAAGGCACAATGCCGACTTAAGTACAAGAAAACTGACTTTTCGTACTGTCTATGTTTGAACCATTCCTGTGACACTAGTTATAGATTCCGATGCTTCACTTCAGGTTTACTGTATCCCTCTGACCTTATTATTGACGATGAAACACGGAAATTGCATCGGAATTAAATACAAAAGGCACAATGCCGACTTAAGTACAAGAAAACTGACTCTTCTTACTGTCTATGTTTTGAACCATTGCAGTGACACTAGCTATAGATTCCGATGTTTCACTTCTGGTTTACCGTATCCCTCTGACCTTCTTATTGACGATGAAACACAGAAATTGCATCGGAATTTAATACAAAAGGCACAATGCCGATTTAAGTACAACAAAACTGACTCTTCTTACTGTCTATATTTTCAACCATTCATGTGACACTAGTTATAGATTCCGATGCTTTACTCCAGGTTTACTGTGTCCCTCTGACCTCCTTATTGACGATGAACACAGAAATTGCATAGGAATTAAATACAAAAGGCACAATGCCGACTTAAGTACAAGAAAACTGACTCTTCTTACTGTCGAAGTTATGAACTATTCCTGTGACACTAGTTATAGATTCCGATGCTTCACTTCAGGCTTACTGTATCCCTCTGACCTTCTTCTTGACGATGAAACACAGAAATTGCATCGGAATTCAATACAAAAGGCACAATGCCGACTTAAGTACAAGAAAACTGACTTTTCTTACTGTCTATGTTTGAACCATTCCTGTGACACTAGTTATAGATTCCGATGCTTCACTTCAGGTTTACTGTATCCCTCTGACCTTATTATTGACGATGAAACACGGAAATTGCATCGGAATTAAATACAAAAGGCACAATGCCGACTTAAGTACAAGAAAACTGACTCTTCTTACTGTCTATGTTTTGAACCATTGCAGTGACACTAGCTATAGATTCCGATGTTTCACTTCTGGTTTACCGTATCCCTCTGACCTTCTTATTGACGATGAAACACTGAAATTGCATCGGAATTAAATACAAAAGGCACAATGCCGACTTAAGTACAGGAAATCTGACTCTTCTTACTGTCTATGTTTTGATCCGTTCCTGTGACACTAGATATAGATTCCGATGCTTCACTTCAGGTTTACTATATCCCTCTGACCTTCTTATTGACGATGAAACGCAGAAATCGAATCGGAAATAAATACAAAAAGCACAATGCCGAATTAAGTACAAAAAAACTGACTCTTCTTACTGTCTATGTTTTGAAACATTCCTGTGACACTAGTTATAGATTCCGATGCTTCACTTCATTTTTACGGTGTCCCTCTGACCTTCTTATCACGATGAAACACAGAAATTGCATCGGAATTAATTAGAAAAGTCACAATGCCGACTTAAGTACAAGAAAACTGACTCTTCTAACTTACAATGCTTTGAACCACTCCTGTGACACTAGTTATAGATTCCGATGCTTCACTTTAGGTTTACTGTATCCCTCTGACCTTCTTATTGATGTTGAAACACAGAAATTGCATTGGAAATAAATACAAAAGGCACAATGCCGACTTAAGTACAAGATAACTGACTCTTCTTTCTGTCTATGGTATGAACCATTCCTGCGACACTAGTTATAGATTCCGATGCTTCACTTCAGGTTTACTGTATCCCTCTGACCTTCTTATTGACGATGAAACACAGAAATTGCATCGGAATTAAATACAAAAGGCACAATGCCGACTTAAGTACTAGAAAACTGACTCTTCTTATTGTCTAAGTTTTGAACCATTCCTGTGACACTAGTTATAGATTCCGATGCTTCACTTCAGCTTTACTGTATCCCCTCTGACCTTCTTATTGACGATGAAAGACAGAAATTGCATCGGAATTAAATACAAAAGGCACAACGCCGACTTAAGTACAAGAAAACTGACCCTTCTTACTGTCTATCTTTTGAACCATTCCTGTGACACAAGTTATAGATTCCTAATCTTCACTTCAGGTTTACTGTACCCTCAGACCTTCTTATTGTCGCTGAAACACAGAAATTGCATCGGAATTAAATACAAAAGTAACAATGCCGATTTAAGTACAAGAAAACTGACTCTTCTTACTGTCTATATTTTCAACCATTCATGTGACACTAGTTATAGATTCCGATGCTTTACTCCAGGTTTACTGTATCCCTCTGACCTCCTTATTGACGATGAACACAGAAATTGCATAGGAATTAAATACAAAAGGCACAATGCCGACTTAAGTACAAGAAAACTGACTCTTCTTACTGTCGAAGTTTTGAACCATTCCTGTGACACTAGTTATAGATTTCTATGCTTCACTTCAGGTTTACTGTACCCTCAGACCTTCTTATTGTCGATGAAACACAGAAATTGCATCGGAAATAAATACAAATGGCACAACGCCCTAATTAAGTACAAGAAAACTGACTCTTCTTACTGTCTATGTTTTGAACCATTAATGTGACACTAGTTATAGATTCCGATGCTTCACTTCAGGTTTACTGTATCCCTCTGACCCTCTTGTTCACGATGAAACACAGAAATTACATCGGAATTTAATACAAAAGGCACAATGCCGATTTAAGTACAAGAAAACTGACTCTTCTTACTGTCTATATTTTCAACCATTCATGTGACACTAGTTATAGATTCCGATGCTTTACTCCAGGTTTACTGTGTCCCTCTGACCTCCTTATTGACGATGAACACAGAAATTGCATAGGAATTAAATACAAAAGGCACAATGCCGACTTAAGTACAAGAAAACTGACTCTTCTTACTGTCGAAGTTATGAACTATTCCTGTGACACTAGTTATAGATTCCGATGCTTCACTTCAGGTTTACTGTATCCCTCTGACCTTCTTCTTGACGATGAAACACAGAAATTGCATCGGAATTCAATACAAAAGGCACAATGCCGACTTAAGTACAAGAAAACTGACTTTTCTTACTGTCTATGTTTGAACCATTCCTGTGACACTAGTTATAGATTCCGATGCTTCACTTCAGGTTTACTGTATCCCTCTGACCTTATTATTGACGATGAAACACGGAAATTGCATCGGAATTAAATACAAAAGGCACAATGCCGACTTAAGTACAAGAAAACTGACTCTTCTTACTGTCTATGTTTTGAACCATTGCAGTGACACTAGCTATAGATTCCGATGTTTCACTTCTGGTTTACCGTATCCCTCTGACCTTCTTATTGACGATGAAACACTGAAATTGCATCGGAATTAAATACAAAAGGCACAATGCCGACTTAAGTACAGGAAATCTGACTCTTCTTACTGTCTATGTTTTGATCCGTTCCTGTGACACTAGATATAGATTCCGATGCTTCACTTCAGGTTTACTATATCCCTCTGACCTTCTTATTGACGATGAAACGCAGAAATCGAATCGGAAATAAATACAAAAAGCACAATGCCGAATTAAGTACAAAAAAACTGACTCTTCTTACTGTCTATGTTTTGAAACATTCCTGTGACACTAGTTATAGATTCCGATGCTTCACTTCATTTTTACGGTGTCCCTCTGACCTTCTTATCACGATGAAACACAGAAATTGCATCGGAATTAATTAGAAAAGTCACAATGCCGACTTAAGTACAAGAAAACTGACTCTTCTAACTTACAATGCTTTGAACCACTCCTGTGACACTAGTTATAGATTCCGATGCTTCACTTTAGGTTTACTGTATCCCTCTGACCTTCTTATTGATGTTGAAACACAGAAATTGCATTGGAAATAAATACAAAAGGCACAATGCCGACTTAAGTACAAGATAACTGACTCTTCTTTCTGTCTATGGTATGAACCATTCCTGCGACACTAGTTATAGATTCCGATGCTTCACTTCAGGTTTACTGTATCCCTCTGACCTTCTTATTGACGATGAAACACAGAAATTGCATCGGAATTAAATACAAAAGGCACAATGCCGACTTAAGTACTAGAAAACTGACTCTTCTTATTGTCTAAGTTTTGAACCATTCCTGTGACACTAGTTATAGATTCCGATGCTTCACTTCAGCTTTACTGTATCCCTCTGACCTTCTTATTGACGATGAAAGACAGAAATTGCATCGGAATTAAATACAAAAGGCACAACGCCGACTTAAGTACAAGAAAACTGACCCTTCTTACTGTCTATCTTTTGAACCATTCCTGTGACACTAGTTATAGATTCCTATGCTTCACTTCAGGTTTACTGTACCCTCAGACCTTCTTATTGTCGCTGAAACACAGAAATTGCATCGGAATTAAATACAAAAGGCACAATGCCGATTTAAGTACAAGAAAACTGACTCTTCTTACTGTCTATATTTTCAACCATTCATGTGACACTAGTTATAGATTCCGATGCTTTACTCCAGGTTTACTGTATCCCTCTGACCTCCTTATTGACGATGAACACAGAAATTGCATAGGAATTAAATACAAAAGGCACAATGCCGACTTAAGTACAAGAAAACTGACTCTTCTTACTGTCGAAGTTTTGAACTATTCCTGTGACACTAGTTATAGATTCCGATGCTTCATTTCAGGTTTACTGTATCCCTCTGACCTTCTTCTTGACGATGAAACACAGAAATTGCATCGGAATTCAATACAAAAGGCACAATGCCGACTTAAGTACAAGAAAACTGACTTTTCTTACTGTCTATGTTTGAACCATTG
This sequence comes from Schistocerca piceifrons, assembly GCF_021461385.2. Classification (NCBI taxonomy): domain Eukaryota; kingdom Metazoa; phylum Arthropoda; class Insecta; order Orthoptera; family Acrididae; genus Schistocerca; species Schistocerca piceifrons. The sequence goes on along the minus strand of NW_025727396.1, from coordinate 4,315,394 downwards.
CAGTGACACTAGCTATAGATTCCGATGTTTCACTTCTGGTTTACCGTATCCCTCTGACCTTCTTATTGACGATGAAACACTGAAATTGCATCGGAATTAAATACAAAAGGCACAATGCCGACTTAAGTACAGGAAATCTGACTCTTCTTACTGTCTATGTTTTGATCCGTTCCTGTGACACTAGATATAGATTCCGATGCTTCACTTCAGGTTTACTATATCCCTCTGACCTACTTATTGACGATGAAACGCAGAAATCGAATCGGAAATAAATACAAAAAGCACAATGCCGAATTAAGTACAAAAAAACTGACTCTTCTTACTGTCTATGTTTTGAAACATTCCTGTGACACTAGTTATAGATTCCGATGCTTCACTTCATTTTTACGGTATCCCTCTGTCCTTCTTATCACGATGAAACACAGAAATTGCATCGGAATTAATTAGAAAAGTCACAATGCCGACTTAAGTACAAGAAAACTGACTCTTCTAACTTACAATGCTTTGAACCACTCCTGTGACACTAGTTATAGATTCCGATGCTTCACTTTAGGTTTACTGTATCCCTCTGACCTTCTTATTGATGTTGAAACACAGAAATTGCATTTAAATTAAATACAAAAGGCACAATGCCGACTTAAGTACAAGATAACTGACTCTTCTTTCTGTCTATGGTTTGAACCATTCCTGCGACACTAGTTATAGATTCCGATGCTTCACTTCAGGTTTACTGTATCCCTCTGACCTTCTTATTGACGATGAAACACAGAAATTGCATCGGAATTAAATACAAAAGGCACAATGCCGACTTAAGTACTAGAAAACTGACTCTTCTTATTGTCTAAGTTTTGAACCATTCCTGTGACACTAGTTATAGATTCCGATGCTTCACTTCAGCTTTACTGTATCCCTCTGACCTTCTTATTGACGATGAAAGACAGAAATTGCATCGGAATTAAATACAAAAGGCACAACGCCGACTTAAGTACAAGAAAACTGACCCTTCTTACTGTCTATGTTTTGAACCATTCCTGTGACACTAGTTATAGATTCCTATGCTTCACTTCAGGTTTACTGTACCCTCAGACCTTCTTATTGTCGATGAAACACAGAAATTGCATCGGAATTAAATACAAAAGGCACAATGCCGATTTAAGTACAAGAAAACTGACTCTTCTTACTGTCTATATTTTCAACCATTCATGTGACACTAGTTATAGATTCCGATGCTTTACTCCAGGTTTACTGTATCCCTCTGACCTCCTTATTGACGATGAACACAGAAATTGCATAGGAATTAAATACAAAAGGCACAATGCCGACTTAAGTACAAGAAAACTGACTCTTCTTACTGTCGAAGTTTTGAACTATTCCTGTGACACTAGTTATAGATTCCGATGCTTCACTTCAGCTTTACTGTATCCCTCTGACCTTCTTCTTGACGATGAAACACAGAAATTGCATCGGAATTCAATACAAAAGGCACAATGCCGACTTAAGTACAAGAAAACTGACTTTTCTTACTGTCTATGTTTGAACCATTCCTGTGACACTAGTTATAGATTCCGATGCTTCACTTCAGGTTTACTGTATCCCTCTGACCTTATTATTGACGATGAATCACGGAAATTGCATCGGAATTAAATACAAAAGGCACAATGCCGACTTAAGTACAAGAAAACTGACTCTTCTTACTGTCTATGTTTTGAACCATTGCTGTGACACTAGCTATAGATTCCGATGTTTCACTTCTGGTTTACCGTATCCCTCTGACCTTCTTATTGACGATGAAACACTGAAATTGCATCGGAATTAAATACAAATGGCACAATGCCGACTTAAGTACAGGAAATCTGACTCTTCTTACTGTCTATGTTTTGATCCACTCCTGTGACACTAGATATAGATTCCGATGCTTCACTTCAGGTTTACTATATCCCTCTGACCTTCTTATTGACGATGAAACGCAGAAATCGAATCGGAAATAAATACAAAAAGCACAATGCCGAATTAAGTACAAGAAAACTGACTCTTCTTACTGTCTATGTTTTGAACCATTCCTGTGATACTAGTTATATATTCCGATGCTTCACTTCAGGTTTACTGTACCCATCAGACATTCTTATTGACGCTGAAACTCAGAAATTGCATCGGAATTAAATGCAAAAGGCACAATGCCGACTAATGTACAAGAAAACTGACTCTTTATACTGTCTATGTTTGCTCCATTCATGTGACACTAGTTATAGATTCCGATGCGTCACTTCAGGTTTACTGTATCCCTCTGACCTTCTTATTGACGATAAAACACAGAAATTGCATCGGAATTAAATACAAAAGGCACAATGCCGACTTAAGTACAAGAAAACTGACTCTTCTTACTGTCTATGATTTGAAACATTCCTGTGATACTAGTTATAGATTCCGATGCTTCACTTCATTTTTACGGTATCCCTCTGACCTTCTTATTCACGATGAAACACAGAAATTGCATCGGAATTAAATAGAAAAGTCACAATGCCGACTTAAGTACAAGAAAACTGACTCTTCTAACTTACAATGCTTTGAACCACTCCTGTGACACTAGTAATAGATTCCGATGCTTCACTTTAGGTTTACTGTATCCCTCTGACCTTCTTATTGATGTTGAAACACAGAAATTGCATTGGAATTAAATACAAAAGGCACAATGCCGACTTAAGTACAAGATAACTGACTCTTCTTTCTGTCTATGGTTTGAACCATTCCTGCGACACTAGTTATAGATTCCGATGCTTCACTTCAGGTTTACTGTATCGCTCTGACCTTCTTCTTGACGATGAAACACAGAAATTGCATCGGAATTCAATACAAAAGGCACATTGCCGACTTAAGTACAAGAAAGCTGACTTTTCTTACTGTCTATGTTTTGAACCATTCCTGTGACACTAGTTATAGATTCCGATGCGTCACTTCAGGTTTACTGTATCCCTCTGACCTTCTTATTGACGATAAAACACAGATATTGCATCGGAATTAAATACAAAAGGCACAATGCCGACTTAAGTACTAGAAAACTGACTCTTCTTATTCTCTAAGTTTTGAACCATTCCTGTGACACTAGTAATAGATTCCGATGCTTCACTTCAGCTTTACTGTATCCCTCTGACCTTATTATTGACGATGAAAGACAGAAAATGCATCGGAATTAAATACAAAAGGCACACGCAGACTTAAGTACAAGAAAACTGACCCTTCTTACTGTCTATGTTTTGAACCATTCCTGTGACACTAGTTATAGATTCCGATGCTTCACTTCAGGTTTACTGTACCCTCAGACCTTCTTATTGTCGATGAAACACAGAAATTGCATCGGAATTAAATACAAATGGCACAACGCCGAAATAAGTACAAGAAAACTGACTCTTCTTACTGTCTATGTTTTGAACCATTAATGTGAAACTAGTTATAGATTCCGAAGCTTCACTTCAGGTTTACTGTATCCCTCTGACCCTCTTATTCACGATGAAACACAGAAATTGCATCGGAATTTAATACAAAAGGCACAATGCCGATTTAAGTACAAGAAAACTGACTCTTCTTACTGTCTATATTTTCAACCATTCATGTGACACTAGTTATAGATTCCGATGCTTTACTCCAGGTTTACTGTATCCCTCTGACCTCCTTATTGACGATGAACACAGAAATTGCATAGGAATTAAATACAAAAGGCACAATGCCGACTTAAGTACAAGAAAACTGACTCTTCTTACTGTCGAAGTTTTGAACCATTCCTGTGACACTAGTTATAGATTCCGATGCTTCACTTCAGGTTTACTGTATCGCTCTGACCTTCTTCTTGACGATGAAACACAGAAATTGCATCGGAATTCAATACAAAAGGCACATTGCCGACTTAAGTACAAGAAAGCTGACTTTTCTTACTGTCTATGTTTGAACCATTCCTGTGACACTAGTTATAGATTCCGATGCTTCACTTCAGATTTACTGTATTCCTCTGACCTTATTATTGACGATGAAACACAGAAATTGCATCGGAATTAAATACAAAAGGCACAATGCCGACTTAAGTACAAGAAAACTGACTCTTCTTACTGTCTATGTTTTGAACCATTGCAGTGACACTAGCTATAGATTCCGATATTTCACTGCAGGTTTACTGTATCCCTCTGACCTTCTTATTGACGATGAAACACTGAAATTGCATCGGAATTAAATACAAAAGGCACAATGCCGACTTAAGTACAGGAAATCTGACTCTTCTTACTGTCTATGTTTTGATCCGTTCCTGTGACACTAGATATAGATTCCGATGTTTCACTTCAGGTTTACTATATCCCTCTGACCTTCTTATTGACGATGAAACGCAGAAATCGCATCGGAATTAAATACAAAAAGCACAATGCCGAATTAAGTACAAGAAAACTGACTCTTCTTACTGTCTATGTTTTGAACCATTCCTGTGACACTAGTTATAGATTCCGATGCTTCACTTCAGGTTTACTGTACCCATCAGACATTCTTATTGACGATGAAACCCAGAAATTGCATCGGAATTAAATGCAAAAGGCACAATGCCGACTAATGTACAAGAAAACTGACTCTTTATACTGTCTACGTTTGCACCATTCATGTGACACTAGTTATAGATTCCGATGCGTCACTTCAGGTTTACTGTATCCCTCTGACCTTCTTATTGACGATAAAACACAGAAATTGCATCGGAATTAAATACAAAAGGCACAATGCCGACTTAAGTACAAGAAAACTGACTCTTCTTACTGTCTATGTTTTGAAACATTCCTGTGACACTAGTTATAGATTCCGATGCTTCACTTCATTTTTACGGTATCCCTCTGACCTTCTTATTGACGACGAAACACAGAAATTGCATCGGAATTAAATAGAAAAGTCACAATGCCGACTTAAGTACAAGAAACCTGACTCTTCTAACTTGCAATGCTTTGAACCACTCCAGTGACACTAGTTATAGATTCCGATGCTTCACTTCAGGTTTACTGTGTCCCTCTGACCTTCTTATTGACGATGAAACACAGAAATTGCATCGGAATTTAATACAAAATGCACAATGCCGATTTAAGTACAAGATAACTGACTCTTCTTTCTGTCTATGGTTTGATCCATTCCTGCGACACTAGTTATAGATTCCGATGCTTCACTTCAGGTTTACTGCAACCCTCTGACCTTCTTATTGACGATGAAACACAGAAATTGCATCGGAATGAAATACAAAAGGCACAATGCCGACTTAAGTACTAGAAAACTGACTCTTCTTATTGTCTAAGATTTGAACCATTCCTAAGACACTAGTTGTAGATTCCGATGCTTCACTTCTGCTTTACTGTATCCCTCTGACCTTCTTATTGACGATGAAACACAGAAATTGCATCGGAATTAAATAGAAAAGTCACAATGCCGACTTAAGTACAAGAAAACTGACTCTTCTAACTTACAATGCTTTGAACCACTCCTGTGACACTAGTTATAGATTCCGATGCTTCACTTTAGGTTTACTGTATCCCTCTGACCTTCTTATTGACGTTGAAACCCAGAAATTGCATTGGAATTAAATACAAAAGGCACAATGCCGACTTAAGTACAAGATACCTGACTCCTCTTTCTGTCTATGGTTTGAACCATTCCTGCGACACTAGTTATAGATTCCGATGCTTCACTTCAGGTTTACTGTATCCCTCTGACCTTCTTATTGACGATGAAGCACAGAAATTGCATCGGAATTAAATACAAAAGGCACAATGCCGACTTAAGTACTAGAAAACTGACTCTTCTTATTCTCTAAGTTTTGAACCATTCCTGTAACACTAGTAATAGATTCCGATGCTTCACTTCAGCTTTACTGTATCCCTCTGACCTTATTATTGACGATGAAAGACAGAAATTGCATCTGAATTAAATACAAAAGGCACACGCAGACTTAAGTACAAGAAAACTGACCCTTCTTACTGTCTATGTTTTGAACCATTCCTGTGACACTAGTTATAGATTCCGATGCTTCACTTCAGGTTTACTGTACCCTCAGACCTTCTTATTGTCGATGAAACACAGAAATTGCATCGGAATTAAATACAAATGGCACAACGCCGAAATAAGTACAAGAAAACTGACTCTTCTTACTGTCTATGTTTTGAACCATTAATGTGAAACTAGTTATAGATTCCGATGTTTCACTTCATGTTTACTGTATTCCTCTGACCTTCTTATTGACGATGAAACACTGAAATTGCATCGGAATTAAATACAAAAGGCACAATGCCGACTTAAGTACAGGAAATCTGACTCTTCTTACTGTCTATGTTTTGATCCGTTCCTGTGACACTAGATATAGATTCCGATGCTTCACTTCAGGTTTACTATATCCCTCTGACCTTCTTATTGACGATGAAACGCAGAAATCGCATCGGAATTAAATACAAAAAGCACAATGCCGAATTAAGTACAAGAAAACTGACTCTTCTTACTGTCTATGTTTTGAACCATTCCTGTGACACTAGTTATAGATTCCGATGCTTCACTTCAGGTTTATTGTACCCATCAGACATTCTTATTGACGATGAAACTCAGAAATTGCATCGGAATTAAATGCAAAAGGCACAACGCCGACTAATGTACAAGAAAACTGACTCTTTATACTGTCTATGTTTGCACCATTCATGTGATACTAGTTATAGATTCCGATGCGTCACTTCAGGTTTACTGTATCCCTCTGACCTTCTTATTGACGATAAAACACAGAAATTGCATCGGAATTAAATACAAAAGGCACAATGCCGACTTAAGTACAAGAAAACTGACTCTTCTTACTGTCTATGTTTTGAAACATTCCTGTGACACTAGTTATAGATTCCGATGCTTCACTTCATTTTTACGGTATCCCTCTGACCTTCTTATTGACGATGAAATTCAGAAATTGCATCGGAATTAAATAGAAAAGTCACAATGCCGACTTAAGTACAAGAAACCTGACTCTTCTAACTTGCAATGCTTTGAACCACTCCTGTGACACTAGTTATAGATTCCGATGCTTCACTTCAGGTTTACTGTGTCCCTCTGACCTTATTGACGATGAAACACAGAAATTGCATCGGAATTTAATACAAAAGGCACAATGCCGATTTAAGTACAAGATAACTGACTCTTCTTTCTGTCTATGGTTTGATCCATTCCTGCGACACTAGTTATAGATTCCGATGCTTCACTTCCGGTTTACTGTAACCCTCTGACCTTCTTATTGACGATGAAACACAGAAATTGCATCGGAATTAAATACAAAAGGCACAATGCCGACTTAAGTACTAGAAAACTGACTCTTCTTATTGTCTAAGATTTGAACCATTCCTGAGACACTAGTTATAGATTCCGATGCTTCACTTCAGTTTTACTGTATCCCTCTGACCTTCTTATTGACGATGAAACACAGAAATTGCATCGGAATTAATTACAAAAGGCACAACGCCGACTTAAGTACAAGTAAACTGACCCTTCTTACTGTCTATGTTTTGAACCATTCCTGTGACACTAGTTATAGATTCCGATGCTTCACTTCAGGTTTACTGTACCCTCAGACCTTCTTATTGACGATGAAACACAGAAATTGCATCGGAATTAAATAGAAAAGTCACAATGCCGACTTAAGTACAAGAAAACTGACTCTTCTAATTTACAATGCTTTGAACCACTCCTGTGACACTAGTTATAGATTCCGATGCTTCACTTTAGGTTTACTGTATCCCTCTGACCTTCTTATTGACGTTGAAACCCAGAAATTGCATTGGAATTAAATACAAAAGGCACAATGCCGACTTAAGTACAAGATACCTGACTCTTCTTTCTGTCTATGGTTTGAACCATTCCTGCGACACTAGTTATAGATTCCGATGCTTCACTTCAGGTTTACTGTATCCCTCTGACCTTCTTAATGACGATGAAGCACAGAAATTGCATCGGAATTAAATACAAAAGGCTCAATGCCGACTTAAGTACTAGAAAACTGACTCTTCTTATTGTCTAAGATTTGAACCATTCCTGAGACACTAGTTTTAGATTCCGATGCTTCACTTCAGTTTTACTGTAGCCCTCTGACCTTCTTATTGACGATGAAACACAGAAATTGCATCGGAATTAATTACAAAAGGCACAACGCCGACTTAAGTACAAGTAAACTGACCCTTCTTACTGTCTATGTTTTGAACCATTCCTGTGACACTAGTTATAGATTCCGATGCTTCACTTCAGGTTTACTGTACCCTCAGACCTTCTTATTGACGATGAAACACAGAAATTGCATCGGAATTAAATACAAAAGGCACAACGCCGAATTAAGTACAAGAAAACTGACTCTTCTTACTGTCTATGTTTTGAACCATTCCTGTGTCACTAGTTATAGATTCCGATGCTTCACTTCAGGTTTACTGTATCCCTCTGACCCTCTTATTCACGATGAAACACAGAAATTGCATCGGAATTTAATACAAAAGGCACAATGCCGATTTAAGTACAAGAAAACTGACACTTCTTACTGTCTATATTTTCAACCATTCATGTGACACTAGTTATAGATTCCGATGCTTTACTCCAGGTTTACTGTATCCCTCTGACCTTCTTATTGACGATGAACACAGAAATTGCATAGGAATTATATACAAAAGGCACAATGCCGACTTAAGTACAGGAAAACTGACTCTTCTTACTGTCGAAGTTTTGAACCATTCCTGTGACACTAGTTATAGATTCCGATGCTTCACTTCAGGTTTACTGTATCCCTCTGACCTTATTATTGACGATGAAACACAGAAATTGCATCGGAATTAAATACAAAAGGCACAATGCCGACTTAAGTACAAGAAAACTGACTCTTCATACTGTCTATGCCTTGAACCATTCCTGTGACACTAGTTATAGATTCCGATGCTTCACTTCAGGTTTTCTGTATCCCTCTGACCTTCTTATTGACGATGAAACACAGAAATTGCATCGGAATTAAATACAAAAGGCACAATGCCGACTTAAGTACAAGAAAATTGACTCTTCTTACTGTCTATGTTTTGAACCATTGCTGTGACACTAGTTATAGATTCCGATGTTTCACTTCAGGTTTACTGTATCCCTCTGACCTTCTTATTGACGATGAAACACAGAAATTGAATCGGAATTAAATACATAAGGCACAATGCTGACTTAAGTACAGGAAATCTGACTCTTCTTACTGTCTATGTTTTGATCCGCTCCTGTGACACTAGATATAGATTCCGATGCTTCACTTCAGGTTTACTATATCCCTCTGACCTTCTTATTGACGGTGAAACGCAGAAATCGCATCGGAATTAAATACAAAAAGCACAATGCCGACTTAAGTACAAGAAAACTGACCCTTCTTACTGTCTATGCTTTGAACCATTCCTGTGACACTAGTTATAGATTCCGATGCTTCACTTCAGGTTTACTGTACCCATCAGACATTCTTATAGACGATGAAACTCAGAAATTGCATCGGAATTAAATGCAAAAGGCACAATGCCGACTTATGTAAAAGAAAACTGACTTTTTATACTGTCTATGTTTGCACCATTCATGTGACACTAGTTATAGATTCCGATGCGTCACTTCAGGTTTACTGTATCCCTCTGACCTTCTTATTGACGATAAAACACAGAAATTGCATTGGAATTAAATACAAAAGGCACAATGCCGACTTAAGTACAAGAAAACTGACTCTTCTTACTGTCTATGTTTTGAAACATTCCTGTGACACTAGTTATAGATTCCGATGCATCACTTCATTCTTACGGTATCCCTCTGACCTTCTTATTGACGATGAAACACAGAAATTGCATCGGAATTAAATAGAAAAGTCACAATGCCGACTTAAGTACAAGAAAACTGCCTCTTCTAACTTGCAATTCTTTGAACCATTCCTGTGACACTAGTTATAGATTCCGATGCTTCACTTCAGGTTTACTCTAACCCTCTGACATTCTTATTGACGATGAAACACAGAAATTGCTACGGAATTAAATACAAAAGGCACAATACCGACTTAAGTACAAGATAACTGACTCTTCTTACTGTCTATGGTTTGAACCATTCCTGCGACAATAGTTATAGATTCCGATGATTCACTTCAGGTTTACTGTATCCCTCTGACCTTCTTATTGACGATGAAACACAGAAATTGCATCGGAAATAAATACAAAAGGCACAATGCCGACTTAAGTACTAGAAAACTGACTCTTCTTATTTTCTAAGTTTTGAACCATTCCTGTGACACTTGTTATAGATTCCGATGCTTCACTTCAGCTTTACTGTATCCCTCTGACCTTCTTATTGACGATGAAACACTGAAATTGCATCGGAATTAAATACAAAAGGCACAACGCCGACTTAAGTACTAGAAAACTGACTCTTCTTATTGTCTAAGATTTGAACCATTCCTGAGACACTAGTTATAGATTCCGATGCTTCACTTCAGTTTTACTGTATCCCTCTGACCTTCTTATTGACGATGAAACACAGAAATTGCATCGGAATTAATTACAAAAGGCACAACGCCGACTTAAGTACAAGTAAACTGACCCTTCTTACTGTCTATGTTTTGAACCATTCCTGTGACACTAGTTATAGATTCCGATGCTTCACTTCAGGTTTACTGTACCCTCAGACCTTCTTATTGACGATGAAACACAGAAATTGCATCGGAATTAAATAGAAAAGTCACAATGCCGACTTAAGTACAAGAAAACTGACTCTTCTAATTTACAATGCTTTGAACCACTCCTGTGACACTAGTTATAGATTCCGATGCTTCACTTTAGGTTTACTGTATCCCTCTGACCTTCTTATTGACGTTGAAACCCAGAAATTGCATTGGAATTAAATACAAAAGGCACAATGCCGACTTAAGTACAAGATACCTGACTCTTCTTTCTGTCTATGGTTTGAACCATTCCTGCGACACTAGTTATAGATTCCGATGCTTCACTTCAGGTTTACTGTATCCCTCTGACCTTCTTAATGACGATGAAGCACAGAAATTGCATCGGAATTAAATACAAAAGGCTCAATGCCGACTTAAGTACTAGAAAACTGACTCTTCTTATTGTCTAAGATTTGAACCATTCCTGAGACACTAGTTATAGATTCCGATGCTTCACTTCAGTTTTACTGTAGCCCTCTGACATTCTTATTGACGATGAAACACAGAAATTGCATCGGAATTAATTACAAAAGGCACAACGCCGACTTAAGTACAAGTAAACTGACCCTTCTTACTGTCTATGTTTTGAACCATTCCTGTGACACTAGTTATAGATTCCGATGCTTCACTTCAGGTTTACTGTACCCTCAGACCTTCTTATTGACGATGAAACACAGAAATTGCATCGGAATTAAATACAAAAGGCACAACGCCGAATTAAGTACAAGAAAACTGACTCTTCTTACTGTCTATGTTTTGAACCATTCCTGTGTCACTAGTTATAGATTCCGATGCTTCACTTCAGGTTTACTGTATCCCTCTGACCCTCTTATTCACGATGAAACACAGAAATTGCATCGGAATTTAATACAAAAGGCACAATGCCGATTTAAGTACAAGAAAACTGACACTTCTTACTGTCTATATTTTCAACCATTCATGTGACACTAGTTATAGATTCCGATGCTTTACTCCAGGTTTACTGTATCCCTCTGACCTTCTTATTGACGATGAACACAGAAATTGCATAGGAATTATATACAAAAGGCACAATGCCGACTTAAGTACAGGAAAACTGACTCTTCTTACTGTCGAAGTTTTGAACCATTCCTGTGACACTAGTTATAGATTCCGATGCTTCACTTCAGGTTTACTGTATCCCTCTGACCTTATTATTGACGATGAAACACAGAAATTGCATCGGAATTAAATACAAAAGGCACAATGCCGACTTAAGTACAAGAAAACTGACTCTTCATACTGTCTATGCCTTGAACCATTCCTGTGACACTAGTTATAGATTCCGATGCTTCACTTCAGGTTTTCTGTATCCCTCTGACCTTCTTATTGACGATGAAACACAGAAATTGCATCGGAATTAAATACAAAAGGCACAATGCCGACTTAAGTACAAGAAAATTGACTCTTCTTACTGTCTATGTTTTGAACCATTGCTGTGACACTAGTTATAGATTCCGATGTTTCACTTCAGGTTTACTGTATCCCTCTGACCTTCTTATTGACGATGAAACACAGAAATTGAATCGGAATTAAATACATAAGGCACAATGCTGACTTAAGTACAGGAAATCTGACTCTTCTTACTGTCTATGTTTTGATCCGCTCCTGTGACACTAGATATAGATTCCGATGCTTCACTTCAGGTTTACTATATCCCTCTGACCTTCTTATTGACGGTGAAACGCAGAAATCGCATCGGAATTAAATACAAAAAGCACAATGCCGACTTAAGTACAAGAAAACTGACCCTTCTTACTGTCTATGCTTTGAACCATTCCTGTGACACTAGTTATAGATTCCGATGCTTCACTTCAGGTTTACTGTACCCATCAGACATTCTTATAGACGATGAAACTCAGAAATTGCATCGGAATTAAATGCAAAAGGCACAATGCCGACTTATGTAAAAGAAAACTGACTTTTTATACTGTCTATGTTTGCACCATTCATGTGACACTAGTTATAGATTCCGATGCGTCACTTCAGGTTTACTGTATCCCTCTGACCTTCTTATTGACGATAAAACACAGAAATTGCATTGGAATTAAATACAAAAGGCACAATGCCGACTTAAGTACAAGAAAACTGACTCTTCTTACTGTCTATGTTTTGAAACATTCCTGTGACACTAGTTATAGATTCCGATGCATCACTTCATTCTTACGGTATCCCTCTGACCTTCTTATTGACGATGAAACACAGAAATTGCATCGGAATTAAATAGAAAAGTCACAATGCCGACTTAAGTACAAGAAAACTGCCTCTTCTAACTTGCAATTCTTTGAACCATTCCTGTGACACTAGTTATAGATTCCGATGCTTCACTTCAGGTTTACTCTAACCCTCTGACATTCTTATTGACGATGAAACACAGAAATTGCTACGGAATTAAATACAAAAGGCACAATACCGACTTAAGTACAAGATAACTGACTCTTCTTACTGTCTATGGTTTGAACCATTCCTGCGACAATAGTTATAGATTCCGATGATTCACTTCAGGTTTACTGTATCCCTCTGACCTTCTTATTGACGATGAAACACAGAAATTGCATCGGAAATAAATACAAAAGGCACAATGCCGACTTAAGTACTAGAAAACTGACTCTTCTTATTTTCTAAGTTTTGAACCATTCCTGTGACACTTGTTATAGATTCCGATGCTTCACTTCAGCTTTACTGTATCCCTCTGACCTTCTTATTGACGATGAAACACTGAAATTGCATCGGAATTAAATACAAAAGGCACAACGCCGACTTAAGTACAAGAAAACTGACCCTTCTTACTGTCTATGTTTTGAACCATTCCTGCGACACTAGTTATAGATTCCGATGCTTCACTTGAGGTTAACTGTACCCTCTGACCTTCTTATTGACGATGAAACACAGAAATTGCATCGGAATTAAATATAAAAGGCACGATGCCGACTTAAGTACAAGAAAACTGACTCTTCTTACTGTCTATGTTTTGAACCATTCCTGTGACACTAGTTACAGATTCCGATGCTTCACTTCAGGTTCACTGTATCCCTCTGACATTCTTAATGACGATCAAACCCTGAATTTGCATCGGAATTAAATACAAAAGGCACAATGCCGACATAAGTACAAGAAAACTGACTCTTATTACTGTCTATGATTTGAATCATTCCTGTGACACTAGTTATAGATTCCGCTGTTTCACTTCAGGTATACTGTATCCCTCTGACCTTCTTAGTGACGATGAAACATAGAAATTGCATCGGAATGAAATAGAAAAGGAACAATGGCGACTTAGGTACAAGAAAACTGACTCTTCTTACTGTCTATGCTTTGAACCATTCCTGTGACACTAGTTATAGATTCCGATGCTTCACTTCAGGTTTACTGTATCCCTCTGATCTTATTGACGATGAAACACAGAAATTGCATCGGAATTAAATACAAAAGGCACAATGCCGACTTAAGTACAAGAAAACTGACTCTTCATACTGTCTATGCCTTGAACCATTCCTGTGACACTAGTTATAGATTCCGATGCTTCACTTCAGGTTTTCTGTATCCCTCTGACCTTCTTATTGACGATGAAACACAGAAATTGCATCGGAATTAAATACAAAAGGCACAATGCCGACTTAAGTACAAGAAAATTGACTCTTCTTACTGTCTATGTTTTGAACCATTGCTGTGACACTAGTTATAGATTCCGATGTTTCACTTCAGGTTTACTGTATCCCTCTGACCTTCTTATTGACGATGAAACACAGAAATTGAATCGGAATTAAATACATAAGGCACAATGCTGACTTAAGTACAGGAAATCTGACTCTTCTTACTGTCTATGTTTTGATCCGCTCCTGTGACACTAGATATAGATTCCGATGCTTCACTTCAGGTTTACTATATCCCTCTGACCTTCTTATTGACGGTGAAACGCAGAAATCGCATCGGAATTAAATACAAAAAGCACAATGCCGACTTAAGTACAAGAAAACTGACCCTTCTTACTGTCTATGCTTTGAACCATTCCTGTGACACTAGTTATAGATTCCGATGCTTCACTTCAGGTTTACTGTACCCATCAGACATTCTTATAGACGATGAAACTCAGAAATTGCATCGGAATTAAATGCAAAAGGCACAATGCCGACTTATGTAAAAGAAAACTGACTTTTTATACTGTCTATGTTTGCACCATTCATGTGACACTAGTTATAGATTCCGATGCGTCACTTCAGGTTTACTGTATCCCTCTGACCTTCTTATTGACGATAAAACACAGAAATTGCATTGGAATTAAATACAAAAGGCACAATGCCGACTTAAGTACAAGAAAACTGACTCTTCTTACTGTCTATGTTTTGAAACATTCCTGTGACACTAGTTATAGATTCCGATGCATCACTTCATTCTTACGGTATCCCTCTGACCTTCTTATTGACGATGAAACACAGAAATTGCATCGGAATTAAATAGAAAAGTCACAATGCCGACTTAAGTACAAGAAAACTGCCTCTTCTAACTTGCAATTCTTTGAACCATTCCTGTGACACTAGTTATAGATTCCGATGCTTCACTTCAGGTTTACTCTAACCCTCTGACATTCTTATTGACGATGAAACACAGAAATTGCTACGGAATTAAATACAAAAGGCACAATACCGACTTAAGTACAAGATAACTGACTCTTCTTACTGTCTATGGTTTGAACCATTCCTGCGACAATAGTTATAGATTCCGATGATTCACTTCAGGTTTACTGTATCCCTCTGACCTTCTTATTGACGATGAAACACAGAAATTGCATCGGAAATAAATACAAAAGGCACAATGCCGACTTAAGTACTAGAAAACTGACTCTTCTTATTTTCTAAGTTTTGAACCATTCCTGTGACACTTGTTATAGATTCCGATGCTTCACTTCAGCTTTACTGTATCCCTCTGACCTTCTTATTGACGATGAAACACTGAAATTGCATCGGAATTAAATACAAAAGGCACAACGCCGACTTAAGTACAAGAAAACTGACCCTTCTTACTGTCTATGTTTTGAACCATTCCTGCGACACTAGTTATAGATTCCGATGCTTCACTTGAGGTTAACTGTACCCTCTGACCTTCTTATTGACGATGAAACACAGAAATTGCATCGGAATTAAATATAAAAGGCACGATGCCGACTTAAGTACAAGAAAACTGACTCTTCTTACTGTCTATGTTTTGAACCATTCCTGTGACACTAGTTACAGATTCCGATGCTTCACTTCAGGTTCACTGTATCCCTCTGACATTCTTAATGACGATCAAACCCTGAATTTGCATCGGAATTAAATACAAAAGGCACAATGCCGACATAAGTACAAGAAAACTGACTCTTATTACTGTCTATGATTTGAATCATTCCTGTGACACTAGTTATAGATTCCGCTGTTTCACTTCAGGTATACTGTATCCCTCTGACCTTCTTAGTGACGATGAAACATAGAAATTGCATCGGAATGAAATAGAAAAGGAACAATGGCGACTTAGGTACAAGAAAACTGACTCTTCTTACTGTCTATGCTTTGAACCATTCCTGTGACACTAGTTATAGATTCCGATGCTTCACTTCAGGTTTACTGTATCCCTCTGATCTTATTGACGATGAAACACAGAAATTGCATCGGAATTAAATACAAAAGGCACAATGCCGACTTAAGTACAAGAAAACTGACTCTTCTTGTTGTCTAAGTTTTCAGCCATTCCTGTGACACTAGTTATAGACACCGATGCTTCACTTCAGCTTTACTGTATCCCTCTGACCTTCTTATTGACGATGAGACACAGAAATTGCATCGGAATTAAATACAAAAGGCACATCGCCGACTTAAGTACAAGAAAACTGACCCTTCTTACTGTCTATGTTTTGAACCATTCCTGTGACACTAGTTATAGATTCCGATGCTTCACTTCAGGTTTACTGTATCCCTCTGACCTTCTTATTGACGATGAAACACAGAAATTCCATCGGAATTAAATACAAAAGGCACAATGCAGACTTAAGTACAAGAAAACTGACTCTTCTTGCTGTCAATGTTTGAACCATTCATGTGACACTAGTTATAGCCTTCCGATGCTTCACTTCAGGTTTACTGTATCCCTCTGACCTTCTTATTGACGATGAAACACAAAAATTGCTTCGGAATTAAATACAAAAGGCACAATTCCGACTTAAGTACAAGAAAACTGACTCTTCTTGCTGTCTATGTTTTGAACCATTCCTGTGACACTAGTTATAGATTCCGATGCTTCACTTCAGGTTTACTGTATCCCTCTGACCTCCTTATTGACGATGAAACACAGAAATTGCATCGGAATTAATTACAAAAGGCACAATGCCGACTTAAGTACAAGAAAGCTGACTCTTCTTAATGTCTATCTTTTGAACCATTCCTGTGACACTAGTTATAGATTCCGATGCTTCACTTGAGGTATAATGTATCCCTCTGACCTTCTTAGTGACGATGAAACATAGAAATTGCATCGGAATGAAATAGAAAAGGAACAATGGCGACTTAGGTACAAGAAAACTGACTCTTCTTACTGTCTATGCTTTGAACCATTCCTGTGACACTAGTTATAGATTCCGTTGCTTCACTTCAGGTTTACAGTATCCATCTGACCTTCTAATTGACGATGAAACACAGAAATTTCATCGGAATTAAATACAAAAGGCACAATGCCGACTTAAGTACAAGAAAACTGACTCTTCTTACTGTCTATGTTTTGAACCATTCCTTCGACACTAGTTATAGATTCCGATGATTCACTTCAGGTTTACTGTATCCCTCTGACCTTCTAATTGACGATGAAACACAGAAATTACATCGGAATTAAATAGAAAAAGCACAATGCAGACTTAAGTACAAGAAAACTGACTCTTCTTACTTTCTATGTTTTGAACCATTCCTGTGACACTAGTTATAGATTCCGATGCTTCACTTCAGGTTTACTGTATCCCTCTGACCTTGTTATTGACGATGAAACACACAAAATGCTTCGGAATTAAATACAAAAGGCACAAAGCCGACTTAAGTACAAGAAAACTGACTCTTCTTGCTATCTATGATTTGATCCATTCCTGTGACACTAGTTATAGATTCCGATGCTTCACTTCAGGTATACTGTATCCCTCTGACCTTCTTATTGACGATGAAACATAGAAATTGCATCGGAATGAAATAGAAAAGGAACAATGCCGACTTAGGTACAAAAAAACTGACTCTTCTTACTGTCCATGTTTGAACGATTCCTGTGACACTAGTTATAGATTCTGATGCTCCACTTCAGGTTTACTGTATCCCTCTGCCCTTCTTCTTGAGGATGAAACACAGATATTGCATCGGAATTAAATACAAAAGGCACAATGCCGACTTAAGTACAAAAAAACTGACTCTTCTTACTGTCTATGATTTGAACCATTGCTGTGACACTAGTTATTGATCACTATGCTTCACTTCAGGTTTACTGTATCCCTCTGACCTTCTTATCGACGATGAAACACAGAAATTGCATCGGAATTAAATACAAAAGGCACAATGCCGACTTAAGTACAAAAAAACTGACTCTCCTTACTGTCAATGCTTTGAACCATTCCTGTGACACTAGTTATAGATTCCGATGGTTGACTTCTGGTTTACTGCATCCCTCTGACCTTCTTATTGCCGATGAAACACAGAAATTGCATCGGAATTAAATAGAAAAGGCACAATGCTGATTTAAGTACAAGAAAACTGACTCTTCTTACTGTCTATGTTTTGAACCATTCCTGTGACACTAGTTATAGATTCCGATGCGTCACCTCAGCTTTACTGTATCCCTCTGACCTTTTTATTGACGATGAAACACAGAAATTGCAATGCAAATAAATACAAAAGGCACAATGCCGACTTAAGTACAAGAAAACTGACTCTTCTTACTGTCTATGTTTTGAGCCATTCCTGTGACACTAGTTATAGATTCCGATGCGTCACCTCAGCTTTACTGTATCCCTCTGACCTTTTTATTGACGATGAAACACAGAAATTGCAATGCAAATAAATACAAAAGGCACAATGCCGACTTAAGTACAAGAAAACTGACTCTTCTTACTGTCTATGTTTTGAGCCATTCCTGTGACACTAGTTATAGACTCCGATGCTTCACTTCAGCTTTACTGTATCCCTCTCACCTTCTTATTGACGATGAAACACAGAAATTGCATCGGAATTAAATACAAAAGGCACAACGCCGACTTAAGTACAAGTAAACTGACCCTTCTTACTGTCTATGTTTTGAACCATTCCTGTGACACTAGTTATAGATTCCGATGATTCACTTCAGGTTTACTGTATCCCTCTGACCTTCTTATTGACGATGAAACACAGAAATTGCATCGGAATTAAATACAAAAGGCACAACGCCGACTTAAGTACAAGAAAACTGACCCTTCTTACTGTCTATGTTTTGAACCATTCCTGTGACACTAGTTATAGATTCCGATGCTTCACTTCAGGTTTACTGTATCCCTCTGACCTTCTTACTGACGATGAAACACAGAAATTACATCGGATTAAAAACAAAAGGCACAATGCCGACTGAAGTACAAGAAAACTGTCTCTTCTTACTGTCAATGCTTTGAACCATTCCTGTGACACTAGTTATAGATGCCGATGCTTCACTTATGGTTTACTGTATCCCTCTGACCTTCTTACTGACGATGAAGCACAGAAATTACAACGGAATTAAATACAAAAGGCACAATGCCGACTTAGGTCAAGAAAACTGACTCTTCTTACTGTCTATGTTTTGAACCACTCCTTCGACACTAGTTATAGATTCCGATGCTTCACCTCAGGTTTACTGTATCCCTCTGACCTTCTAATTGACGATGAAACACAGAAATTACATCGGAATTGTATAGAAAAGGCACAATGCCGACTTAAGTACAAGAAAACTGACTCTTCTTACTGTCTATGTTTTGAACCATTCCTGTGACACTAGTTATAGATTCTGATGCGTCACCTCAGCTTTACTGTATCCCTCTGACCTTATTGACGATGAAACACAGATATTGCCACGGAATTAAATACAAAAGGCACAATGCCGACTTAAGTACAAGAAAACTGACTCTTCTTACTGTCTATGTTTTGAGCCATTCCTGTGACACTAGTTATAGACTCCGATGCTTCACTTCAGCTTTACTGTATCCCTCTGACCTTCTTATGGACGATGAAACACAGAAATTGCATCGGAATTAAATAGAAAAGGCACAACGCCGACTTAAGTACAAGAAAAATGACCCTTCTTATTGTCTATGTTTTGAACCATTCCTGTGACACTAGTTATTGATTCCGATGCTTCACTTCAGGTTTACTGTATCCCTCTGATCTTCTTATTGACGATGAAACACAGAAATTGCATCGGAATTAAATACAAAAAGCACAATGCCGACTTAAGTACAAGAAAACTGACTCTTTTTACTGTCAATGTATGAACCATTCATGTGACACTAGTTACAGATTCCGATGCTTCACTTCAGGTTTACTGTATCCCTCTGAACTTCTTATTGGCGATGAAACACAAAAATTGCATCGGAATTAAATACAAAAGGCACAATGCCGACTTAAGTACAAGAAAACTGACTCTTCTTGCTGTCTATGTTTTGAACCATTCCTGTGACACTAGTTATAGATTCCGATGCTTCACTTCAGCTTTCCTGTATCCCTCTGACCTCCTTATTGATGATGAAACACAGAAATTGCATCGGAATTAATTACAAAAGGCACAATGCCGACTTAAGTACAAGAAAACTGACTCTTCTTACTGACTATGTTTTGAACCATTCATGTGACAAGAGTTATAGGTTCCGATGCTTTAGTCCAGGTTTACTGTATCCCTCTGACCTTCTTATTGACGATGAAACACAGAAATTGCTTCGGAATTAAATACAAAAGGCACAATGCCGACTTAAGTACAAGAAAACTGACTCTTCTTACTGCCTATGTTTTGAACCACTCCTTCGACACTAGTTATAGATTCCGATGCTTCACCTCAGGTTTACTGTGTCCCTCTGACCTTCTAATTGACGATGAAACACAGAAATTACATCGGAATTATATAGAAAAGGCACAATGCCGACTTAAGTACAAGAAAACTGACTCTTCTTACTGTCTATGTTTTGAGCCATTCCTGTGACACTAGTTATAGACTCCGATGCTTCACTTCAGCTTTACTGTATCCCTCTGACCTTCTTATTGACGATGAAACACTGAAATTGCATCGGAATTAAATACAAAAGGCACAACGCCGACTTAAGTACAAGAAAACTGACCCTTCTTATTGTCTATATTTTCAACCATTCATGTGACACTAGTTATAGATTCCGATGCTTTACTCCAGGTTTACTGTATCCCTCTGACCTTCTTATTGACGATGAACACAGAAATTGCATAGGAATTAAATACAAAAGGCACAATGCCGACTTAAGTACAGGAAAACTGACTCTTCTTACTGTCGAAGTTTTGAACCATTCCTGTGACACTAGTTATAGATTCCGATGCTTCACTTCAGGTTTACTGTATTTCTCTGACCATCTTCTTGACGATGAAACACAGAAATTGCATCGGAATTCAATACAAAAGGCACAATGCCGACTTAAGTACAAGAAAATTGACTTTTCTTACTGTCTATGTTTGAACCATTCCTGTGACACTAGTTATAGATTCCGATGCTTCACTTCAGGTTTACTGTATCCCTCTGACCTTATTATTGACGATGAAACACAAAAATTGCATCGGAATTAAATACAAAAGGCACAATGCCGACTTAAGTGCAAGAAAACTGACTCTTCATACAGTCTATGTCTTGAACCATTCCTGTGACACTAGTTATAGATTCCGATGCTTCACTTCAGGTTTTCTGTATCCCTCTGACCTTCTTATTGACGATGAAACACAGAAATTGCATCGGAATTAAATACAAAAGGCACAATGCCGACTTAAGTACAAGAAAATTGACTCTTCTTACTGTCTATGGTTTGAACCATTGCTGTGACACTAGTTACAGATTCCGATGTTTCACTTCTGGTTTACTGTATCCCTCTGACCTTCTTATTGACGATGAAACACAGAAATTGAATCGGAATTAAATACAAAAGGCACAATGCCGACTTAAGTACAGGAAATCTGACTCTTCTTACTGTCTATGTTTTGATCCGTTCCTGTGACACTAGATATAGATTCCGATGCTTCACTTTAGGTTTACTATATCCCTCTGACCTTCTTATTGACGGTGAAACGCAGAAATCGCATCGGAATTAAATACAAAAAGCACAATGCAGACTTAAGTACAAGAAAACTGACTCTTCTTACTTTCTATGTTTTGAACCATTCCTGTGACACTAGTTATAGATTCCGATGCTTCACTTCAGGTTTACTGTACCCATCAGACATTCTTATAGACGATGAAACTCAAAAATTGCATCGGAATTAAATGCAAAAGGCACAATGCCGACTTATGTACAAGAAAACTGACTCTTTATACTGTCTATGTTTGCACCATTCTTGTGACACTAGTTATAGATTCCGATGCGTCACTTCAGGTTTACTGTATCCCTCTGACCTTCTTATTGACGATGAAACACAGAAATTGCATCGGAATTAAATACAAAAGGCACAATGCCGACTTAAGTACAAGAAAACTGACCCTTCTTAATGTCTATGTTTTGAACCATTCCTGCGACACTAGTTATAGATTCCGATGCTTCACTTCATTTTTACGGTATCCCTCTGACCTTCTTATTGACGATGAAACACAGAAATTGCATCGGAATTAAATAGAAAAGTCACAATGCCGACTTAAGTACAAGAAAACTGCCTCTTCTAACTTGCAATTCTTTGAACCATTCCTGTGACACTAGTTATAGATTCCGATGCTTCACTTCAGGTTTACTCTATCCCTCTGACATTCTTATTGACGATGAAACACAGAAATTGCTTCGGAATTAAATACAAAAGGCACAATGCCGACTTATGTACAAGATAACTGACTCTTCTTACTGTCTATGGTTTGAACCATTCCTGCGACACTAGTTATAGATTCCGATGCTTCACTTCAGGTTTACTGTATCCCTCTGACCTTCTTATTGACGATGAAACACAGAAATTGCATCGGAATTAAATACAAAAGGCACAATGCTGACTTAAGTACTAGAAAACTGACTCTTCTTATTGTCTAAGTTTTGAACCATTCCTGTGACACTTGTTATAGATTCCGATGCTTCACTTCAGCTTTACTGTATCCCTCTGACCTTCTTGTTGACGATGAAACACAGAAATTGCATCGGAATTCAATACAAAAGGCACAACGCCGACTTAAGTACAAGAAAACTGACCCTTCTTACTGTCTATGTTTTGAACCATTCCTGCAACACTAGTTATAGATTCCGATGCTTCACTTCAGGTTAACTGTACCCTCTGACCTACTTATTGACGAAGAAACACAGAAATTGCATCGGAATTAAATGTAAAAGGCACAATGCCGACGTAAGTACAAGAAAACTGACTCTTATTACTGTCTATGATTTGAATCATTCCTGTGACACTAGTTATAGATTCCGCTGTTTCACTTCAGGTATACTGTATCCCTCTGACCTTCTTATTGACGATGAAACATAGAAATTGCATCGGAATGAAATAGAAAAGGAACAATGCCGACTTAGGTACAAGAAAACTGACTCTTCTTACTGTCTATGTTTTGAACCATTCCTGTGACACTAGTTATAGATTCCGATGCTTCACTTGAGGTATAATGTATCCCTCTGACCTTCTTATTGACGATGAAACACAGAAATTGCATCGGAATTAAATAGAAAAGTCACAATGCCGACTTAAGTACAAGAAAACTGACTCTTCTAACTTGCAATGCTTTGAACCATTCCTGTGACACTAGTTATAGATTCCGTTGCTTCACTTCAGGTTTACTGTATCCCTCTGACCTTCTTATTGACGATGAAACACAGAAATTTCATCGGAATTAAATACAAAAGGCACAATGCCGACTTATGTACAAGAAAACTGACTCTTCTTACTGTCTATGTTTTGAACCATTCCTTCGACACTAGTTATAGATTCCGATGATTCACTTCAGGTTTACTGTATCCCTCTGACCTTCTAATTGACGATGGAACACAGAAATTACATCGGAATTAAATAGAAAAGGCACAATGCAGACTTAAGTACAAGAAAACTGACTCTTCTTTCATTCTATGTTTTGAACCATTCCTGTGACACTAGTTATAGATTCCGATGCTTCACTTCAGGTTTACTGTATCCCTCTGACCTTGTTATTGACGATGAAACACACAAATTGCTTCGGAATTAAATACAAAAGGCACAATGCCGACTTAAGTACAAGAAAACTGACTCTTCTTGATATCTATGATTTGATCCATTCCTGTGACACTAGTTATAGATTCCGATGCTTCACTTCAGGTATACTGTATCCCTCTGACCTTCGTATTCACGATGAAACATAGAAATTGCATCGGAATGAAATAGAAAAGGAACAATGCCGACTTAGGTACAAAAAAACTGACTCTTCTTACTGTCTATGTTTGAACGATTCCTGTGACACTAGTTATAGATTCCGATGCTTCACTTCAGGTTTACTGTATCCCTCTGACCTTCTTATTGACGATGAAACACAGAAATTGCATCGGAGTTAAATACAAAAGGCACAATGCCGATTTAAGTACAAGAAAACTGACTCCTCTTACTGTCTATGCTTTGAAACATTCCTGTGACATTAGTTATAGATTCCGATGCTTCACTTCATTTTTACTGTATCCCTCTGACCTTCTTATTGACGATGAAGCACAGAAATTGCATCGGAATTAAATAGAAAAGTCACAATGCCGACTTAAGTACAAGAAAACTGACTCTTCTTACTGTCAATGCTATGAACCATTTCTGTGACACTAGTTATAGATTCCGATGCTTCACTTCCGTTTTACTGTATCCCTCTGACCTTCTTATCGACGATGAAACACAGAAATTTCATCGGAATTAAATACAAAAGGCACAATGCCGACTTAAGTACAAGAAGACTGATTCTTCTTACTGTCTAAGATTTGAACCATTCCTTCTACACTAGTTATAGATTCCGATGCTTCACTTCAGGTTTACTCTGTCCCTCTGACCTTCTAATTGACGATGAAACACAGAAATTGCATCTGAATTATATAGAAAAGGCACAATGCCGACTTCAGTACAAGAAAACTGACTCTTCTTATTGTATAAGTTTTGAACCATTCCTGTGACACTAGTTATAGATTCCGATGCTTCACTTCAGCTTTACTGTATCCCTCTTACCTTCTTATTGACGATGAAACACAGAAATTGCATCGGAATTAAATACAAAAGGCACAACGCCGACTTAAGTACAAGAAAACTGGCCCTTCTTACTGTCTATGTTTTGAACCAGTCCTGTGACACTAGTTTTAGATTCCGATGCTTCACTTCAGGTGTACTGTATCCCTCTGACCTTCATATTGACGATGAAACACAGAAATTGCATCGGAATTAAATACAAATGGCACAATGCCGACTTAAGTACAAGATAACTGTCTCTTCTTACTGTCTATGTTTGAACCATTCATGTGACACAGGTTATAGATTCCGATGCTTCACTTCAGGTTTACTGTATCCCTGTGACTTCTTATTGACGGTGAAACACAGAAATTGCATCGGAATTAAATACAAAAGGCACAATGATGACTTAAGTACAAGAAAACTGACTCTTCTTGCTGTCTATGTTTTGAACCATTCCTGTGACACTAGTTATAGATTCTGATGCTTCACTTCAGGTTTATTGTATCCCTCTGACCTTTTTATTGACGATGAAACACAGAAATTGCATCGGAATTAAATACAAAAGGCACAATGCCGACTTAAGTACAAGAAAACTGACTCTTCTTACTGTCTATGTTTTGAACCATTCCTGTGACACTAGTTATAGATTCCGATGCTTCACTTCAGGTTTACTGTATCCCTCGGACCTTCTTATTGACGATGAAAAACAGAAATTGCATCGGAAATAAATACAAAAGGCACAATGCCGACTTCAGTACAAGAAAACTGACTCTTCTTACTGTCTATGTTTTGAACCATTCATGTGACACTAATAATAGATTCCGATGCTTCACTTCAGGTTTACTGTATCCCTCTGACCTTCTTATTGACGATAAAACACAGAAATTGCATCGGAATGATATAGAAAAGAACAATGCCGACTTAGGTACAAGAAAACTGACTCTTCTTACTGTCTATGTTTTGAACCATTCCTGTGACACTAGATATAGATTCCGATGCTTCACCTCAGGTTTACTGTATCCCTCTGACCTTCTTATTGACGATGAAACACAGAAATTGCAACGGAATTAAATACAAATGGCACAATGACGACTTAGGTACAAGGAAACTGACTCTTCTTACTGTCTATGTTTTGAACCATTCCTGTGACACTAGTTATAGATTCCGATGCTTCACTTCAGGTTTACTGTATTCCTCTGATCTTCTTATTGACGATGAAACACAGAAATTGCATCGGAATTAAATACAAAAGGCACAATGCCGACTTAAGTACAAGATAACTGACTCTTCTTACTGTATATGTTTTTAACCCGTCCTGCGACACTAGTTATAGATTCCGACGCTTCACTTCAGCTTTACTGTATCCCTCTGACCTTCTTATTGACGATGAAACACAGAAATTGCATCGGAATTAAATACAAAAGGCACAACGCCGACTTAAGTACAAGAATACTGACACTTCTTACTGTCCATGTTTTGAACCATTCCTGTGACACTAGTTATAGATTCCAATGCTTCACTTCAGGTTTACTGTATCCCTCTGACCATCATATTGACGATGAAAAACAGAAATTGCATCGGTATTAAATACAAAAGGCACAATGCCGACTTAAGTACAAGATAACTGACTCTTCTTACTGTCTATGTTTGACCCATTCATGTGACACTAGTTATAGATTTCGATGCTTCACTTCAGGCTTACTGTATCCCTATGACCTTCTTATTGACGATGAAACACAGAAATTGCATCGGATTTAAATACAAAAGGCACAATGCCGACTTAAGTACAAGATAACTGACTCTTCTTACTGTCTATGCTTTGAACCATTCCTTCGACACTAGTTATAGATTCCGATGCTTCACTTCAGGTTTACTGTATCCCTCTGACCTTCTCATTGAGGATGAAACACAGAAATTACTTCGGAATTAAATAGAAAAGACACAATGCCGACTTAAGTACAAGAAAACTGACTCTTCTTACTGTCTATGTTTTGAACCATTCCTTTGACACTAGTTATAGATTCCGATGCTTCACTTCAGGTTTACTGTATCTCTATGACCTTCTTATTGACGATGAAACACAGAAATTGCATCGGTATTAAATACAAAAGGCACAATGCCGACTTAAGTACAAGATAACTGACTCTTCTTACTGTCTATGTTTGAACCATTCATGTGACACTAGTTATAGATTTCGATGCTTCACTTCAGGTTTACTGTATCCCTATGACCTTCTTATTGACGATGAAACACAGAAATTGCATCGGTATTAAATACAAAAGGCACAATGCCGACTTAAGTACAAGATAACTGACTCTTCTTACTGTCTATGTTTGAACCATTCATGTGACACTAGTTATAGATTTCGATGCTTCACTTCAGGTTTACTGTATCCCTGTGACCTTCTTATTGACGATGAAACACAGAAATTGCGTCGGAATTAAACACAAAAGGCACAATGCCGACTTAAGTACAAGAAAACTGACTCTTCTTGCTGTCTATGTTTTGAGCCATTCATGTGACACTAGTTATAGATTCCGATGCTTCACTTCAGGTTTACTGTATCCCTCTGCCCTTTTTATTGACGATGAAACACAGATATTGCATCGGAATTAAATACCAAAGGCACAATGCCGACTTAAGTACAAGAAAACTGACTCTTCTTACTGTCTATGATTTGAACCATTCCTGTGACACTACTTATAGATTCCGATGCTTAACTTGAGGTATACTGTATCCCTCTGACTTTCTTATTGACGATGAAACATAGAAATTGCATCGGAATGAAATAGAAAAGGAACAATGCCGACTTAGGTACAAGAAAACTGACTCTTCTTACTGTCAATGCTTTGAACCATTCCCGTGACACTAGTTATAGATTCCGATGCTTCACTTGAGGTATACTGTATCCCTCTGACTTACTTATTGACGATGAAACATAGATATTGCATCGGAATGAAATAGAAAAGGAACAATGCCGACTTAGGTACAAGAAAACTGACTCTTCTAACTGTCAATGCTTTGAACCATACCTGTGACACTAGTTATAGATTCCGATACTTCAAATCAGGTTTACTATATCCCTCTGACTTTCTTATACGATGAAACATAGATATTGCTTCGGAATGAAATAGAAAAGGCACAATGCCGACTTAAGTACAAGAAAACTGACTCTTCTTACTGTCTATGTTTTGAACCATGCCTATGACGCTAGATATAGATTCCGATGCTTCACTTCAGGTTCAAATGGCTCTGAGAACTATGGGACTCAAATGCTGTGGTCATCAGTCCCCTAGAACTTAGAACTACTTAAACCTAACTAACCTAAGCACATCTCAAACATCCTTGCCCGAGGCAGGATTCGAAACTGCGACCGTAGCGGTCGCACGGTTACGGACTGCGCGCCTAGAACCGCGAGAGCTTCACTTCAGGTTTACTATATCCGTCTGACCTTCTTATTGACGATGAAACGCAGAAATCGCATCGGAATTAAATACAAAAAGCACAATGCCGACTTAAGTACAAGAAAAATGACACTTCTTACTGACTATGTTTAGAACCATTCATGTGACACTAGTTATAGATTCCGATGCTTTACTCCAGGTTTACTGTATCACTCTGACCTTCTTATTGACGATGAAACACAGAAATTGCTTCGGAATTTAATACAAAAGGCACAATGCCCACTTAGGTACAAGAAAACTGACTCTTCTTACTGTCAATGCTTTGAACCATTCCTGTGACACTAGTTATAGATTCCGTTGCTTCACTTCAGGATCACTGTATCCCTCTGACCTTCTTATTGACGATGAAACACAGAAATTTCATCGGAATTAAATAGAAAAGGCACAATGCCGACTTCAGTACAAGAAAATTGACTCTTCTTACTGTCTATGATTGAACCATTCCTGTGACCCTAGTTATAGATTCCGATGTTTCACCTCAGGCTTACTGTATCCCTCTGACCTTCTTATTGGCGATGAGCACAGAAATTGCTACGGAATTAAATACAAAAGGCACAATGCCGACTTAAGTAAAGAAAACTGACTCTTCTTACTGTCTATGTTTTGAACCATTGCTGTGACACTTGTTATAGATTCCGATGCTTCACTTCAGGTTACTGTATCCCTCGGACCCTCTTACTGACGATGAAACACAGAAATTGCATCGGAATTAAATACAAAAGGCACAATGACGACCTAAGTACAAGAAAACTCTTCCTACTGTCTATGTTTTGAACTATTCATGTGACACTAGTTATAGCCTCCGATGCTTCACTTCAGGTTTACTGTATCCATCAGACCTTCTTATTGACGATGAAACACAGAAATTGCATCGGAATTAAATACAAAAGGCACAATGCCGACTTAAGTACAAAAAAACTGACTCTTCTTACTGTCTATGTTTTGACCCATTCCTGTGACACTAGTTATAGATTCCGATACTTCACTTCTGGTTTACTGTATCCCTCTGACCTACTTATTGACGATGAAAGACAGAAATTGCATCGGAGTTAAATACAAAAGGCACAATGCCGATTTAAGTACAAGAAAACTGACTCCTCTTACTGTCTATGCTTTGAACCATTCCTGTGACACTAGTTATAGATTCCGATGCTTCACTTCATTTTTACTGTATCCCTCTGACCTTCTTATTGACGATGAAACACAGAAGTGGCATCGGAATTAAATAGAAAAGTCACAATGCCGACTTAAGTACAAGAAAACTGACTATTCTTACTGTCAATGCTTTGAACCATTCCTGTGACACTAGTTATAGATTCCGATGCTTCACTTCTGGTTTAATGTATCCCTCTGACCTTCTTATTGACGATGAAACACAGAAATTTCTTCGGAATTAAATACAATAAGCACAATGCCGACTTAAGTACAAGAAAACTGACTCTTCTTACTGTCTATGTTTTGAACCATTCCTTGGACACTAGTTATAGATTCCGATGCTTCACTTCAGGTTTACTGTATCCCTCTGACCTTCTAATTGAGGATGAAACACAGAAATTACATCGGAATTAAATAGAAAAGGCACAATGCCGACTTAAGTACAAGAAAACTGACTCTTCTTACTGTCTATGTTTTGAACCATTCCTGTGACACTAGTTATAGATTCCGATGCTTCACTTCAGGTTTACTGTATCCCTCTGACCTTCTTATTGACGATGAAACACAGAAATTGCATCGGAATTAAATGCAAAAGGCACAACGCCGACTTAAGTACAAGAAAACTGACCCTTCTTACTGTCTATGTTTTGAACCATTCCTGTGACACTTGTTTTAGATTCCGATGCTTCACTTCAGGTTTACTGTATCCCTATGACCTTCTTATTGACGATGAAACACAGAAATTGCATCGGAATTAAATACAAAAGGTACAATGCCGACTTAAGTACAAGATAACTGACTCTTCTTACTGTCTATGTTTGAACCATTCATGTGACACTAGTTATAGATTTCGATGCTTCACTTCAGGTTTCCTGTATCCCTGTGACGTTCTTATTGACGATGAAACACAGAAATTGCATCGGAATTGAACACAAAAGGCACAATGCCGACTTAAGTACAAGAAAACTGACTCTTCTTGCTGTCTATGTTTTGAATTATTCATGTGACACTAGTTATAGATTCCGATGCTTCACTTCAGGTGTACTGTATCCCTCTGCCCTTTTTATTGACGATGAAACACAGAAATTGCATCGGAATTAAATACCAAAGGCACAATGCCGACTTAAGTACAAGAAAACTGACTCTTCTTACTGTCTATGATTTGAACCATTCCTGTGACACTAGTTATAGATTCCGATGATTCACTTCAGGTATACTGTATCCCTCAGAGCTTCTTATTGACGATGAAACACAGAAATTGCATCGGAAATGTATACAAAAGGCACAATGCCGACTTAAGTACAAGAAAACTGACACTTCTTATTGTCTATGTTTTGAACCATTCATGTGACACTAATAATAGATTCCGATGATTCACTTCAGGTTTACTGTATCCCTCTGACCTTCTTATTGGCGATGAAACACAGAAATTACATCGGAATTAAATAGAAAAGGCACAATGCCGACTTAAGTACAAGAAAACTGACTCTTCTTACTGTCTATGATTTGAACCATTCCTGTGACACTAGATATAGATTCCGATGCTTCACCGCAGGTTTACTGTATCCCTCTGACCTTCTTATTAACGACGAAACACAGAAATTGCAACGGAATTAAATACAAAAGGCACAATTCCGACTTAAGTACAAGAAAACTGACTCTTCTTACTGTCTATGATTGAACCATTCCTGTGACACTAGTTATAGATTCCGATGCCTCACTTCAGGTTTACTGTATCCCTCTGACCTTCTGATTGACGATGAAACACAGAAAATGCATCGGAATTAAATACAAAAGGCACAATGCCGACTTAATTGCAAGAAAACTGACTCTTCTTACTGTCTATGTTTTGACCCATTCCTGTGACACTAGTTATAGATTCCGATACTTCACTTCTGGTTTACTGTATCCATCTGACCTTCTTATTGACGATGAAAGACAGAAATTGCATCGGAGTTAAATACAAAAGGCACAATGCCGATTTAAGTAAAAGAAAACTGACTCCTCTTACTGTCTATGCTTTGAACTATTCCTGTGACACTAGTTATAGATTCCGATGCTTCACTTCATTTTTACTGTATCCCTGTGACCTTCTTATTGACGATGAAACACAGAAGTTGCATCGGAATTAAATAGAAAAGTCACAATGCCGACTTAAGTACAAGAAAACTGACTCTTCTTACTGTCAATGCTTTGAACCATTACTGTGACACTAGTTATAGATTCCGATGCTTCACTTCTGGTTTAATGTATCCCTGTGACCTTCTTATTGACGATGAAACACAGAAATTACTTCGGAATTAAATACAATAAGCACAATGCCGACTTAAGTACAAGATAACTGACTCTTCTTACTGTCTATGCTTTGAACCATTCCTTCGACACTAGTTATAGATTCCGATGCTTCACTTCAGGTTTACTGTATCCCTCTGACCTTCTAATTGAGGATGCAACACAGAAATTACTTCGGAATTAAATAGAAAATACACAATGCCGACTTAAGTACAAGAAGACTGACTCTTCTTACTGTCTATGATTTGAACCATTCCTGTGACACTAGTTATAGATTCCGATGCTTCACTTCAGCTTTACTGTATCCCTCTTACCTTCTTATTGACGATGAAACACAGAAATTGCATCGGAATTAAATACAAAAGGCACAACGCCGACTTAAGTACAAGAAAACTGGCCCTTCTTACTGTCTATGTTTTGAACCAGTCCTGTGACACTAGTTTTAGATTCCGATGCTTCACTTCATGTGTACTGTATCCCTCTGACCTTCATATTGACGATGAAACACAGAAATTGCATCGGAATTAAATACAAATGGCACAATGGCGACTTAAGTACAAGATAACTGTCTCTTCTTACTGTCTATGTTTGAACCATTCATGTGACACAGGTTATAGATTCCGATGCTTCACTTCAGGTTTACTGTATCCCTGTGACTTCTTATTGACGGTGAAACACAGAAATTGCATCGGAATTAAATACAAAAGGCACAATGATGACTTAAGTACAAGAAAACTGACTCTTCTTGCTGTCTATGTTTTGAACCATTCCTGTGACACTAGTTATAGATTCTGATGCTTCACTTCAGGTTTATTGTATCCCTCTGACCTTTTTATTGACGATGAAACACAGAAATTGCATCGGAATTAAATACAAAAGGCACAATGCCGACTTAAGTACAAGAAAACTGACTCTTCTTACTGTCTATGTTTTGAACCATTCCTGTGACACTAGTTATAGATTCCAATGCTTCACTTCAGGTTTACTGTATCCCTCTGCACTTTTTATTGACGATGAAACACAGAAATTGCATCGGAATTAAATACCAAAGGCACAATGCCGACTTAAGTACAAGAAAACTGACTCTTCTTACTGTCTATGATTTGAACCATTCCTGTGACACTACTTATAGATTCCGATGCTTAACTTGAGGTATACTGTATCCCTCTGACTTTCTTATTGACGATGAAACATAGAAATTGCATCGGAATGAAATAGAAAAGGAACAATGCCGACTTAGGTACAAGAAAACTGACTCTTCTTACTGTCTATGTTTTGAACCATTCCTGTGACACTAGATATAGATTCCGATGCTTAACTTGAGGTATACTGTATCCCTCTGACTTTCTTATTGACGATGAAACACAGAAATTGCAACGGAATTAAATACAAATGGCACAATGACGACTTAGGTACAAGGAAACTGACTCTTCTTACTGTCTATGTTTTGAACCATTCCTGTGACACTAGTTATAGATTCCGATGCTTCACTTCAGGTTTACTGTATTCCTCTGATCTTCTTATTGACGATGAAACACAGAAATTGCATCGGAATTAAATACAAAAGGCACAATGCCGACTTAAGTACAAGATAACTGACTCTTCTTACTGTATATGTTTTTAACCCGTCCTGCGACACTAGTTATAGATTCCGACGCTTCACTTCAGCTTTACTGTATCCCTCTGACCTTCTTATTGACGATGAAACACAGAAATTGCATCGGAATTAAATACAAAATGCACAACGCCGACTTAAGTACAAGAATACTGACACTTCTTACTGTCCATGTTTTGAACCATTCCTGTGACACTAGTTATAGATTCCAATGCTTCACTTCAGGTTTACTGTATCCCTCTGACCATCATATTGACGATGAAACACAGATATTGCATCGGAATTATATACAAAAGGCACAATGCCGACATAAGTACAAGATAACTGACTCTTCTTACTGTCTATGTTTGAACCATTCATGTGACACTAGTTATAGATTCCGATGCTTCACTTCAGGTTTACTGTATCCCTCTGACCTTCTTATTGACGATGAAACACAGAAATTGCATCGGATTTAAATACAAAAGGCACAATGCCGACTTAAGTACAAGATAACTGACTCTTCTTACTGTCTATGCTTTGAACCATTCCTTCGACACTAGTTATAGATTCCGATGCTTCACTTCAGGTTTACTGTATCCCTCTGACCTTCTCATTGAGGATGAAACACAGAAATTACTTCGGAATTAAATAGAAAAGACACAATGCCGACTTAAGTACAAGAAAACTGACTCTTCTTACTGTCTATGTTTTGAACCATTCCTTTGACACTAGTTATAGATTCCGATGCTTCACTTCAGGTTTATTGTATCCCTATGACCTTCTTATTGACGATGAAACACAGAAATTGCATCGGTATTAAATACAAAAGGCACAATGCCGACTTAAGTACAAGATAACTGACTCTTCTTACTGTCTATGTTTGAACCATTCATGTGACTCTAGTTATAGATTTCGATGCTTCACTTCAGGTTTACTGTATCCCTGTGACCTTCTTATTGACGATGAAACACAGAAATTGCGTCGGAATTAAACACAAAAGGCACAATGCCGACTTAAGTACAAGAAAACTGACTCTTCTTGCTGTCTATGTTTTGAGCCATTCATGTGACACTAGTTATAGATTCCGATGCTTCACTTCAGGTTTACTGTATCCCTCTGCACTTTTTATTGACGATGAAACACAGAAATTGCATCGGAATTAAATACCAAAGGCACAATGCCGACTTAAGTACAAGAAAACTGACTCTTCTTACTGTCTATGATTTGAACCATTCCTGTGACACTACTTATAGATTCCGATGCTTAACTTGAGGTATACTGTATCCCTCTGACTTTCTTATTGACGATGAAACATAGAAATTGCATCGGAATGAAATAGAAAAGGAACAATGCCGACTTAGGTACAAGAAAACTGACTCTTCTTACTGTCAATGCTTTGAACCATTCCCGTGACACTAGTTATAGATTCCGATGCTTCACTTGAGGTATACTGTATCCCTCTGACTTACTTATTGACGATGAAACATAGATATTGCATCGGAATGAAATAGAAAAGGAACAATGCCGACTTAGGTACAAGAAAACTGACTCTTCTAACTGTCAATGCTTTGAACCATACCTGTGACACTAGTTATAGATTCCGATACTTCAAATCAGGTTTACTATATCCCTCTGACTTTCTTATACGATGAAACATAGATATTGCTTCGGAATGAAATAGAAAAGGCACAATGCCGACTTAAGTACAAGAAAACTGACTCTTCTTACTGTCTATGTTTTGAACCATGCCTATGACGCTAGATATAGATTCCGATGCTTCACTTCAGGTTCAAATGGCTCTGAGAACTATGGGACTCAAATGCTGTGGTCATCAGTCCCCTAGAACTTAGAACTACTTAAACCTAACTAACCTAAGGACATCTCAAACATCCTTGCCCGAGGCAGGATTCGAAACTGCGACCGTAGCGGTCGCACGGTTACGGACTGCGCGCCTAGAACCGCGAGAGCTTCACTTCAGGTTTACTATATCCGTCTGACCTTCTTATTGACGATGAAACGCAGAAATCGCATCGGAATTAAATACAAAAAGCACAATGCCGACTTAAGTACAAGAAAACTGACTCTTCTTACTGTCTATGTTTGAACCATTCCTGTGACACTAGTTATAGATTCCGTTGCTTCACTTCAGGATCACTGTATCCCTCTGACCTTCTTATTGACGATGAAACACAGAAATTTCATCGGAATTAAATAGAAAAGGCACAATGCCGACTTCAGTACAAGAAAACTGACTCTTCTTACTGTCTATGATTGAACCATTCCTGTGACCCTAGTTATAGATTCCGATGTTTCACCTCAGGCTTACTGTATCCCTCTGACCTTCTTATTGGCGATGAGCACAGAAATTGCTTCGGAATTAAATACAAAAGGCACAATGCCGACTTAAGTAAAGAAAACTGACTCTTCTTACTGTCTATGTTTTGAACCATTGCTGTGACACTTGTTATAGATTCCGATGCTTCACTTCAGGTTACTGTATCCCTCGGACCCTCTTACTGACGATGAAACACAGAAATTGCATCGGAATTAAATACAAAAGGCACAATGACGACCTAAGTACAAGAAAACTCTTCCTACTGTCTATGTTTTGAACTATTCATGTGACACTAGTTATAGCCTCCGATGCTTCACTTCAGGTTTACTGTATCCATCAGACCTTCTTATTGACGATGAAACACAGAAATTGCATCGGAATTAAATACAAAAGGCACAATGCCGACTTAAGTACAAAAAAACTGACTCTTCTTACTGTCTATGTTTTGACCCATTCCTGTGACACTAGTTATAGATTCCGATACTTCACTTCTGGTTTACTGTATCCCTCTGACCTACTTATTGACGATGAAAGACAGAAATTGCATCGGAGTTAAATACAAAAGGCACAATGCCGATTTAAGTACAAGAAAACTGACTCCTCTTACTGTCTATGCTTTGAACCATTCCTGTGACACTAGTTATAGATTCCGATGCTTCACTTCATTTTTACTGTATCCCTCTGACCTTCTTATTGACGATGAAACACAGAAGTTGCATCGGAATTAAATAGAAAAGTCACAATGCCGACTTAAGTACAAGAAAACTGACTATTCTTACTGTCAATGCTTTGAACCATTCCTGTGACACTAGTTATAGATTCCGATGCTTCACTTCTGGTTTAATGTATCCCTCTGACCTTCTTATTGACGATGAAACACAGAAATTTCTTCATAATTAAATACAATAAGCACAATGCCGACTTAAGTACAAGAAAACTGACTCTTCTTACTGTCTATGTTTTGAACCATTCCTTCGACACTAGTTATAGATTCCGATGCTTCACTTCAGGTTTACTGTATCCCTCTGACCTTCTAATTGAGGATGAAACACAGAAATTACATCGGAATTAAATAGAAAATACACAATGCCGACTTAAGTACAAGAAAACTGACTCTTCTTACTGTCTATGTTTTGAACCATTCCTGTGACACTAGTTATAGATTCCGATGCTTCACTTCAGGTTTACTGTATCCCTCTGACCTTCTTATTGACGATGAAACACAGAAATTGCATCGGAATTAAATGCAAAAGGCACAACGCCGACTTAAGTACAAGAAAACTGACCCTTCTTACTGTCTATGTTTTGAACCATTCCTGTGACACTAGTTTTAGATTCCGATGCTTCACTTCAGGTTTACTGTATCCCTATGACCTTCTTATTGACGATGAAACACAGAAATTGCATCGGAATTAAATACAAAAGGTACAATGCCGACTTAAGTACAAGATAACTGACTCTTCTTACTGTCTATGTTTGAACCATTCATGTGACACTAGTTATAGATTTCGATGCTTCACTTCAGGTTTCCTGTATCCCTGTGACGTTCTTATTGACGATGAAACACAGAAATAGCATCGGAATTGAACACAAAAGGCACAATGCCGACTTAAGTACAAGAAAACTGACTCTTCTTGCTGTCTATGTTTTGAATTATTCATGTGACACTAGTTATAGATTCCGATGCTTCACTTCAGGTATACTGTATCCCTCAGAGCTTCTTATTGACGATGAAACACAGAAATTGCATCGGAAATGTATACAAAAGGCACAATGCCGACTTAAGTACAAGAAAACTGACACTTCTTATTGTCTATGTTTTGAACCATTCATGTGACACTAATAATAGATTCCGATGCCTCACTTCAGGTTTACTGTATCCCTCTGACCTTCTTATTGACGATGAAACACAGAAAATGCATCGGAATTAAATACAAAAGGCACAATGCCGACTTAATTGCAAGAAAACTGACTCTTCTTACTGTCTATGTTTTGACCCATTCCTGTGACACTAGTTATAGATTCCGATACTTCACTTCTGGTTTACTGTATCCATCTGACCTTCTTATTGACGATGAAAGACAGAAATTGCATCGGAGTTAAATACAAAAGGCACAATGCCGATTTAAGTAAAAGAAAACTGACTCCTCTTACTGTCTATGCTTTGAACTATTCCTGTGACACTAGTTATAGATTCCGATGCTTCACTTCATTTTTACTGTATCCCTCTGACCTTCTTATTGACGATGAAACACAGAAGTTGCATCGGAATTAAATAGAAAAGTCACAATGCCGACTTAAGTACAAGAAAACTGACTCTTCTTACTGTCAATGCTTTGAACCATTACTGTGACACTAGTTATAGATTCCGATGCTTCACTTCTGGTTTAATGTATCCCTGTGACCTTCTTATTGACGATGAAACACAGAAATTACTTCGGAATTAAATACAATAAGCACAATGCCGACTTAAGTACAAGATAACTGACTCTTCTTACTGTCTATGCTTTGAACCATTCCTTCGACACTAGTTATAGATTCCGATGCTTCACTTCAGGTTTACTGTATCCCTCTGACCTTCTAATTGAGGATGAAACACAGAAATTACTTCGGAATTAAATAGAAAATACACAATGCCGACTTAAGTACAAGAAAACTGACTCTTCTTACTGTCTATCTTTTGAACCATTCCTGTGACACTAGTTATAGATTCCGATGCTTCACTTCAGGTTTATTGTATCCCTCTGACCTTCTTATTGACGATGAAACACAGAAATTGCATCGGAATTAAATGCAAAAGGCACAACGCCGACTTAAGTACAAGAAAACTGACCCTTCTTACTGTCTATGTTTTGAACCATTGCTGTGACACTAGTTATAGATTCCGATGCTTCACTTCAGGTTACTGTATCCCTCTGACACTCTTACTGACGATGAAACACAGATATTGCATCGGAATTAAATACAAAAGGCACAATGACGACCTAAGTACAAGAAAACTCTTCCTACTGTCTATGTTTTGAACCATTCGTGTGACACTAGTTATAGCCTCCGATGCTTCACTTCAGGTTTACTGTATCCATCAGACCTTCTTATTGAGGATGAAACACAGAAATTGCATCGGAATGAAATACAAAAGGCACAATGCCGACTTATGTACAAGAAAACTGACTCTTCCTACTGTCTATGTTTGCACCATTCATGTCACACTAGTTATAGATTCCGATGCTTCACTTCAGGTTTACTGTATCCCTCTGACCCTCTTACTGACGATGAAACACAGAAATTGCATCGGAATTAGATACAAAAGGCACAATGACGACATAAGTACAAGAGAACTCTTCCTACTGTCTATGTTTTGAACCATTCGTGTGACACTAGTTATAGATTCCGATGCTTCACTTCAGGTTTACTGTATCCCTCTGACCTTCTTATTCACGATGAAACACAGAAATATCTTCGGAATTAAATACAAAAGGCACAATGCCGACTTAAGTACAAGAAAACTGAATCTTCTAACTGTCTATGCTTTGAACCATTCCTTCGACACTAGTTATAGATTCCGATGCTTCACTTCAGGTTTACTGTATCCCTCTGACCTTCTAATAGACGATGAAACACAGAAATTACATCGGAATTGAATAGAAAAGGCACAACGCCGACTTAAGTACAAGAAAACTGACTCTTCTTACTGTCTATGTTTCGAACAATTCCTGTGACACTAGTTATAGATTCCGATACTTCACTTCAGGTTTACTGTATCCCTCTGACCTTCTTATTGACGATGAAACACAGAAATTGCATCGGAGTTAAATACAAAAGGCACAATGCCGATTTAAGTACAAGAAAACTGACTCCTCTTACTGTGTATGCTTTGAACCATTCCTGTGACACTAGTTACAGATTCCGATGCTTCACTTCATTTTTACTGTATCCCTCTGACCTTCGAATTGACGATGAAACACAGAAATTACATCGGAATAAAATAGAAAAGGCACAATGCCGACTTAAGTACAAGAAAACTGACTCTTCTTACTGTCTATGTTTTGAACCATTCCTGTGACACTAGTTATAGATTCCGATGCTTCACTTCAGGTTTACTGTATCCCTCTGACCTACTTATTGACGATGAAACACAGAAATTGCATCAGAATTAAATACAAAAGGCACAATGCCGACTTAAGTACAACAAAACTTACTCTTCCTACTGTCTATGTTTGAACCATTCCTGTGACACTAGTTATTGATTCCGATGGTTGACTTCATTTTTACTGTATCCCTCTGACCTTCTTATTGACGATGAAACACAGAAATTGCTTCGGAATTAAATACGAAAAGTTCAATAACGACTTAGGTACAAGAAAACTGACTCTTCCCACTGTCAATGCTTTGAACCATTCCTGTGACACTAGTTATAGATTCCGTTGCTTCACTTCACGATTACTGTATCCCTCTGACCTTCTTATTGACGATGAAACACAGCAATTTCAACGGAATTAAATACAAAAGGCACAATGCCGACTTAAGTAAAAGAAAACTGACTCTTCTTATTGTCTCTGTTTTGAACCGTTGCTGTGACACTAGTTATAGATTCCGATGCTTCACTTCAGGTTTACTGTCTCCCTCTGACCCTCTTACTGACGATGAAACACAGAAATTGCATCGGAATTAGATACAAAAGGCACAATGACGACCTAAGTACAAGAAAACTCTTCCTACTGTCTAAGTTTTGAACCATTCATGTGACACTAGTTATAGCCTCCGATGCTTCACTTCAGGTTTACTGTATCCATCACACCTTCTTATTGAGGATGAAACACAGAAATTGCATCGGAATGAATTACAAAAGGCACAATGCCGACTTATGTACAAGAAACCTGACTCTTCTTACTGTCTATGTTTGCACCATTCATGTGACACTAGTTATAGATTCCGATGCTTCACTTCAGGTTTACTGTATCCCTCTGACCTTCTTATTGACGATGAAACACAGAAATTGCATCGGAGTTAAATACAAAAGGCACAATGCCGATTTAAGTACAAGAAAACTGACTCCTCTTACTGTCTATGCTTTGAACCATTCCTGTGAACCTAGTTATTGATTCCGATGCTTCACTTCTGGTTTACTGTATCCCTCTGACCTTCTTATTGACGATGAAACACAGAAATATCTTCGGAATTAAATACAAAAGGCACAATGCCGACTTAAGTACAAGAAAACTGAATCTTCTTACTGTCTATGTTTTGAACCATTCCCTCGACACTAGTTATAGATTCCGATGCTTCACTTGAGGTTTACTGTATCCCTCTGACCTTCTAATTGACGAGGAAACACAGAAATAACATCGGAATTAAATAGAAAAGGCACAATGCCGACATAAGTACACGAAAACTGACTCTTCTTACTGTGTATATTTTGAACCATTCCTGTGACACTAGTTATAGATTCCGATGCTTCACCTCAGGTTTACTGTATCCCTCTGACCTTCTTATTGACGATGAAATACAGAAATTGCAACGGAATTAAATACAAAGGGCACAATTCCGACTTAAGTACAAGAAGACTGACCCTTCTTACTGTCTATGATTGAAACATTCCTGTGACACTAGTTATAGATTCCGATGCTTCACTTCAGGTTTACTGTATCCATCACACCTTCTTATTGACGATGAAACACAGAAAATAATCGGAATTAAATACAAAAGGCACAATGCCGACTTAAGTACAAGAAAACTGACTCTTCTTACTGTCTATGTTTCGAACCATTCCTGTGACACTAGTTATAGATTCCGATACTTCACTTCAGGTTTACTGTATCCCTCTGACCTTCTTATTGACGATGAAACACAGAAAATGCATCGGAATTAAATACAAAAGGCACAATGCCGACTTAAGTACAAGAAAACTGACTCTTCTTACTGTCTATGTTTCGAACCATTCCTGTGACACTAGTTATAGATTCCGATACTTCACTTCAGGTTTACTGTATCCCTCTGACCTTCTTATTGACGATGAAACACAGAAATTGCATCGGAGTTAAATACAAAAGGCACAATGCCGATTTAAGTACAAGAAAACTGACTCCTCTTACTGTCTATGTTTGAACCATTCCTGTGACACTAGTTATTGATTCCGATGCTTCACTTCAGGTTTACTGTATCCCTCAGACCTTCTTGTTGACATTGAAACACAGAAATTGCACCGGAATTAAATACAAAAGGCACAATGCCGACTTAAGTACAAGAAAACTGACTATTCTTTCAGTCTATGTTTTGAACCATTCCTATGACACTAGTTACAGATTCCGATGCTTCACTTCAGGTATACTGTATCCCTCTGACCTTCTTATTGACGATGAAACACAGAAATTGAATCGGAGTTAAGTACAAAAGGCACAACGCCGACCTAAGTACAGGAAAACTGACTCTTCTTATAGTCTATGTTTGAACAATTCCTGTGACACTAGTTATAGTTTCCGATGCATCACATCAGGTTTACTGTATCATTCTGACCCTCTTATTGACTATGGAACACAGATATTGCATCGGAATTAAATAAAAATGGCACAATGACGACTTAAGTACAAGAAAACTGACTCTTCTTACTGTCTATGTTATGAACCATTCCTGTGACACTAGTTATAGATTCCGATGCTTCACTTCAGGTTTACTGTATCCCTCTGACCTTCTTATTGACGATGAAACACAGAAATTGCAACGGAATTAAATACAAAAGGCACAATGCCGACTTATGTACAAGAAAACTGACTCATCTTACTGTCTATGTTTTGAACCATTCCTGTGACACTAGATATAGATTCCGATGCTTCACTTGAGGTTTACTGTATCCCTCTGACCTTCTTATTGATGATGAAACGCAGAAATCGCATCGGAATTAAATACAAAAAGCACAATGCCGACTTAAGTACAAGAAAACTGACGCTTCTCACATTCTATGCTTTGAACCATTCATGTGACACTAGTTATAGCTTCCGATGCTTCACTTCAGGTTTACTGTATCCATCAGACTTTCTTATTGACGATGAAACACAGAAATTGCATCGGAATTAAATGCTAATGGCACAATGCCGACTTATGTACAAGAAAACTGACTCTTCTTACTGTCTATGTTTGAACAATTCATGTGACACTAGTCATAGATTCCGATGCTTCACTTCAAGTTTACTATTTCCCTCTGACCTTCTTATTGACGATGAAACACAGAAATTGCATCGGAATTAAATAGAAAAGTCACAATGCCGACTTAAGTACAAGAAAACCGACTCTTCTTACTGTCAATGCTTTGAACCATTCCTGTGACACTAGTTATAGATTCCGATGATTCACTTCAGGTATACTGTATCCCTCAGAGCTTCTTATTGACGATGAAACACAGAAATTGCATCGGAAATGTATACAAAAGGCACAATGCCGACTTAAGTACAAGAAAACTGACTCTTCTTACTGTCTATGTTTGAACCATTCCTGTGACACTAGTTATTGATTCCGATGCTTCACTTCAGGTTTACTGTATCCCTCTGACCTTCTTATTGACGATGAAACACAGAATTTGCTTCGGAATTAAATACAAAAGGCACAATAACGACTTAGGTACAAGAAAACTGACTCTTCCCACTGTCAATGCTTTGAACCATTCCTGTGACACTAGTTATAGATTCCGTTGCTTCACTTCATGATTACTGTATCCCTCTGACCTTCTTATTGACGATGAAACACAGCAATTTCAACGGAATTAAATACAACAGGCACAATGCCGACTTAGGTAAAAGAAAACTGACTCTTCTTACTGTCTATGTTTTGAACCATTGCTGTGACACTAGTTATAGATTCCGATGCTTCACTTCAGGTTACTGTATCCCTCTGACCCTCTTACTGACGATGAAACACAGAAATTGCATCGGAATTAAATACAAAAGGCACGATGACGACCTAAGTACAAGAAAACTCTTCCTACTGTCTATGTTTTGAACCAGTCGTTTGACACTAGTTATAGCCTCCGATGCTTCACTTCAGGTTTACTGTATCCATCAGACCTTCTTATTGAGGATGAAACACAGAAATTGCATCGGAATGAAATGCAAAATGCACAATGCCGACTTATGTACAAGAAAACTGACTCTTCTTACTGTCTATGTTTGCACCATTCATGTGACACTAGTTATAGATTCCGATGCCTCACTTCAGGTTTACTGTATCCCTCTAACCTTCTTATTGACGATGAAACACAGAAATTGCATCGGAGTTAAATACAAGAGGCACAATGCCGATTTAAGTACAAGAAAACTGACTCCTCTTACTGTCTATGCTTTGAACCATTCCTGTGACACTAGTTATTGATTCCGATGCTTCACTTCTGGTTTACTGTATCCCTCTGACCTTCTTATTGACGATGAAACACAGAAATTTCTTCGGAATTAAATACAAAAGGCTCAACGCCGACTTAAGTACAAGAAAACTGAATCTTCTTACCGTCTATGTTTTGAACCATTCATCCGACACTAGT
Organism: Schistocerca piceifrons; assembly: GCF_021461385.2. Taxonomy (NCBI): domain Eukaryota; kingdom Metazoa; phylum Arthropoda; class Insecta; order Orthoptera; family Acrididae; genus Schistocerca; species Schistocerca piceifrons. Next base: position 4,270,902 of record NW_025727396.1, on the reverse strand, counting down.
TATAGATTCCGAAGCTTCACTTCAGGTTTACTGTATCCCTCTGACCTTCTTATTGACGATGAAACACAGAAATTGCATCAGAATTAAATACAAAACTCACAATGCCGACTTAAGTACAAGAAAACTGACTCTTCTTACTGTCTATGTTTGAACCATTCCTGTGACACTAGTTATTGATTCCGATGGTTAACTTCAATTTTACTGTATCCCTCTGACATTCTTATTGACGATGAAACACAGAAATTGCTTCGGAATTAATTACAAAAGGTACAATAACGACTTAGGTACAAGAAAACTGACTCTTCTCACTGTCAATTCTTTGAACCATTCCTGTGTCACTAGTTATAGATTCCGTTGCTTCACTTCACGATTACTGTATCCCTCTGACCTTCTTATTGACGATGAAACACAGCAATTTCAACTGAATTAAATACAAAAGGCACAATGCCGACTTAAGTAAAAGAAAACTGACTCTTCTTATTGTCTATGTTTTGAACCATTGCTGTGACACTAGTTATAGATTCCGATGCTTCACTTCAGGTTTACTGTATCCCTCTGACCCTCTTACTGACATTGAAGTACAGAAATTGCATCGGAATTAGATACAAAAGGCACAATGACGACCTAAGTACAAGAAAACTCTTCCTACTGTCTATGTTTTGAACCAATCATGTGACACTAGTTATAGCCTCCGATGCTTCACTTCAGGTTTACTGTATCCCTCTGACTTTCGTATTGGCGATGAAACACAGAAAAAGCATCGGAATTAAATACAAAAGGCACAATGCCGACTTAAGTAGAAGAAAACTGACTCTTCTTACTGTCTATGTTTCGGACCATTCCTGTGAAACTAGTTATAGATTCCGATACTTCACTTCTGGTTTACTATATCTCTCTGACCTTCTTATTGACGATGAAACACAGAAATTGCATCGGAGTTAAATACAAAAGGCACAATGCCGATTTAAGTACAAGAAAACTGAATCCTCTTACTGTCTATGCTTTGAACCATTCCAGTGACACTAGTTACAGATTCCGATGCTTCACTTCATTTTTACTGTATCCCTCTGACCTTCGAATTGACGATGAAACTCAGATATTACATCGGAATTAAATAGAAAAGGCACAATGCCAACTTAAGTACAAGAAAACTGACTCTTCTTACTGTCTATGTTTTGAACCATTCCTGTGACACTAGTTATAGATTCCGATGCTTCACTTCAGGTTTACTGTATCCCTCTGACCTTCTTATTGACGATGAAACACAGAAATTGCATTAGAATTAAATACAAAAGGCACAATGCCGACTTAAGTACAATAAAACTGACTCTTCCTACTGTCTATGTTTGAACCATTCCTGTGACACTAGTTATTGATTCCGATGCTTCACTTCAGGTTTACTGTATCCCTCTGACCTTCTTGTTGACATTGAAACACAGAAATTGCACCGGAATTAAATACAAAAGGCACAATGCCGACTTAAGTACAAGAAAACTGACTATTCTTTCTGTCTATGTTTTGAACCATTCCTATGACACTAGTTACAGTTTCCGATGCTTCACTTCAGGTTTACTGTATCCCTCTGACCTTCTTATTGACGATGAAACACAGAAATTGAATCGGAGTTAAGTACAAAAGGCACAACGCCCACTTAAGTACAGGAAAACTGACTCTTCTTATAGTCTATGTTTGAACAATTCCTGTGACACTAGTTATAGTTTCCGATGCATCACATCAGGTTTACTATATCCCTCTGACCTTCTTATTGACGATGAAACGCAGAAATCGCATCGGAATGAAATACAAAAAGCACAATGCCGACTTAAGTACAAGAAAAATGACATTTCTTACTGACTATGTTTAGAACCATTCATGTGACACTAGTTATAGATTCCGATGCTTTACTCCAGGTTTACTGTATCACTCTGACCTTCTTATTGACGATGAAACACAGAAATTGCTTCGGAATTTAATACAAAAGGCACAATGCCCACTTAGGTACAAGAAAACTGACTCTTCTTACTGTCAATGCTTTGAACCATTCCTGTGACACTAGTTATAGATTCCGTTGCTTCACTTCAGGATCACTGTATCCCTCTGACCTTCTTATTGACGATGAAACACAGAAATTTCATCGGAATTAAATAGAAAAGGCACAATGCCGACTTCAGTACAAGAAAACTGACTCTTCTTACTGTCTATGATTGAACCATTCCTGTGACCCTAGTTATAGATTCCGATGTTTCACCTCAGGCTTACTGTATCCCTCTGACCTTCTTATTGGCGATGAGCACAGAAATTGCTTCGGAATTAAATACAAAAGACACAATGCCGACTTAAGTAAAGAAAACTGACTCTTCTTACTGTCTATGTTTTGAACCATTGCTGTGACACTTGTTATAGATTCCGATGCTTCACTTCAGGTTACTGTATCCCTCGGACCCTCTTACTGACGATGAAACACAGAAATTGCATCGGAATTAAATACAAAAGGCACAATGACGACCTAAGTACAAGAAAACTTTTCCTACTGTCTATGTTTTGAACTATTCATGTGACACTAGTTATAGCCTCCGATGCTTCACTTCAGGTTTACTGTATCCATCAGACCTTCTTATTGACGATGAAACACAGAAATTGCATCGGAATTAAATACAAAAGGCACAATGCCGACTTAAGTACAAAAAAACTGACTCTTCTTACTGTCTATGTTTTGACCCATTCCTGTGACACTAGTTATAGATTCCGATACTTCACTTCTGGTTTACTGTATCCCTCTGACCTTCTTATTGACGATGAAAGACAGAAATTGCATCGGAGTTAAATACAAAAGGCACAATGCCGATTTAAGTACAAGAAAACTGACTCCTCTTACTGTCTATGCTTTGAACCATTCCTGTGACACTAGTTATAGATTCCGATGCTTCACTTCATTTTTACTGTATCCCTCTGCCTTCTTATTGACGATGAAACACAGAAGTTGCATCGGAATTAAATAGAAAAGTCACAATGCCGACTTAAGTACAAGAAAACTGACTCTTCTTACTGTCAATGCTTTGAACCATTCCTGTGACACTAGTTATGGATTCCGATGCTTCACTTCTGGTTTAATGTATCCCTGTGACCTTCGTATTGACGATGAAACACAGAAATTTCTTCGGAATTAAATACAATAAGCACAATGCCGACTTAAGTACAAGAAAACTGACTCTTCTTACTGTCTATGTTTTGAACCATTCCTTCGACACTAGTTATAGATTCCGATGCTTCACTTCAGGTTTACTGTATCCCTCTGACCTTCTAATTGAGGATGAAACACAGAAATTACATCGGAATTAAATAGAAAAGGCACAATGCCGACTTAAGTACAAGAAAACTGACTCTTCTTACTGTCTATGCTTTGAACCATTCCTGTGACACTAGTTATAGATTCCGATGCTTCACTTTAGGTTTACTGTATCCCTCTGACCTTCTTATTGACGATGAAACACAGAAATTGCATCGGAATTAAATGCAAAAGGCACAACGCCGACTTAAGTACAAGAAAACTGACCCTTCTTACTGTCTATGTTTTGAACCATTCCTGTGACACTAGTTTTAGATTCCGATGCTTCACTTCAGGTTTACTGTATCCCTATGACCTTCTTATTGACGATGAAACACAGAAATTGCATCGGAATTAAATACAAAAGGTACAATGCCGACTTAAGTACAAGATAACTGACTCTTCTTACTGTCTATGTTTGAACCATTCATGTGACACTAGTTATAGATTTCGATGCTTCACTTCAGGTTTCCTGTATCCCTGTGACGTTCTTATTGACGATGAAACACAGAAATTGCATCGGAATTAAACACAAAAGGCACAATGCCGACTTAAGTACAAGAAAACTGACTCTTCTTGCTGTCTATGTTTTGAACCGTTCATGTGGCACTAGTTATAGATTCCGATGCTTCACTTCAGGTGTACTGTATCCCTCTGCCCTTTTTATTGACGATGAAACACAGAAATTGCATCGGAATTAAATACCAAAGGCACAATGCCGACTTAAGTACAAGAAAACTGACTCTTCTTACTGCCTATGATTTGAACCATTCCTGTGACACTAGTTATAGATTCCGATGATTCACTTCAGGTATACTGTATCCCTCAGAGCTTCTTATTGACGATGAAACACAGAAATTGCATCGGAAATGTATACAAAAGGCACAATGCCGACTTAAGTACAAGAAAACTGACACTTCTTATTGTCTTTGTTTTGAACCATTCATGTGACACTAATAATAGATTCCGATGATTCACTTCAGGTTTACTGTATCCCTTTTGTCTATGTTTTGAACCATTCATGTGACACTAATAATAGATTCCGATGATTCACTTCAGGTTTACTGTATCCCTCTGATCTTCTTATTGGCGATGAAACACAGAAATTACATCGGAATTGAATAGAAAAGGCACAATGCCGACTTAAGTACAAGAAAACTGACTCTTCTTACTGTCTATGTTTTGAACCATTCCTGTGACACTAGATATAGATTCCAATGCTTCACCTCAGGTTTACTGTATCCCTCTGACCTTCTTATTGACGATGAAACACAGAAAATGCATCGGAATTAAATACAAAGGGCACAATGCCGACTTAAGTACAAGAAAACTGACTCTTCTTACTGTCTATGTTTCAAACCATTCCTGTGACACTAGTTATAGATTCCGATACTTCACTTCAGGTTTACTGTATCCCTCTGACCTTCTTATTGACGATGAAACACAGATATTGCATCGGAGTTAAATACAAAGGGCACAATGCCGATTTAAGTACAAGAAAACTGACTCCTCTTACTGTCTATGCTTTGAACCATTCCTGTGACACTAGTTACAGATTCCGATGCTTCACTTCATTTTTACTGTATCCCTCTGACCTTCGAATTGACGATGAAACACAGAAATTACATCGGAATTAAATAGAAAAGGCACAACGCCGACTTAAGTACAGGAAAACTGAATCTTCTTATAGTCTATGTTTGAACAATTCCTGTGACACTAGTTATAGTTTCCGATGCATCACATCAGGTTTACTGTATCATTCTGACCTTATTGACTATGGAACACAGATATTGCATCGGAATTAAATACAAATGGCACAATGACGACTTAAGTACAAGAAAACTGACTCTTCTTACTGTCTATGTTTTGAACCATTCCTGTGACACTAGATATAGATTCCGATGCTTCACTTCAGGTTTACTGTATCCCTCTGACCTTCTTATTGAAGATGAAACACAGGTATTGCATCGGAATGAAATACAAAAGGCACAATGACGACTTAAGTACAAGAAAACTGACTCTTCTTACTGTCTATGTTATGAACCATTCCTGTGACACTAGTTATAGATTCCGATGCTTCACTTCAGGTTTACTGTATCCCTCTGACCATCTTATTGACGATGAAACACAGAAATTGCAACATAAATAAATACAAAAGGCACAATGCCGACTTATGTACAAGAAAACTGACTCTTCTTACAGTCTATGCTTTGAACCATTCCTGTGACACTAGATATAGATTCCGATGCTTCACTTGAGGTTTACTGTATCCCTCTGACCTTCTAATTGACGATGAAACACAGGTATTGCATCGGAATGAAATACAAAAGGCACAATGCCGACTTAAGTACAAGAAAACTGACTCTTCTTACATTCTATGCTTTGAACCATTCATGTGACACTAGTTATAGCTTCCGATGCTTCACTTCAGGTTTACTGTATCCATCAGACTTTCTTATTGACGATGAAACACAGAAATTGTATCGGAAATAAATGCAAATGGCACAATGCCGACTTACGTACAAGAAAACTGACTCTTCTTACTGTCTATGTTTGAACCATTCATGTGACACTAGTCATAGATTCCGATGCTTCACTTCAAGTTTACTGTACACCTCTGACCTACTAATTGACGATTAAACACAGAAATTGCATCTGAATTAAATACAAAAGGCACAATGACAACCTAAGCACAAGAAAACTCTTTCTACTGTCTATGTTTTGCACCATTCTTGTGACACTAGTTATAGATTCCGATGCTTCACTTCAGGTTTACTGTATCCCTCTGACCTTCTTGTTGACGAGGAAACACAGAAATTGCAGCTGAGTTAAGTACAAAAGGCACAATGCCGATTTAAGTACAAGAAAACTGACTCCTCTTACTGTCTATGCTTTGAACCATTGCTGTGACACTAGTTATAGATTCCGATGCTTCACTTCTGGTTTACTGTATCCCTCTGACCTTCTTATTGCCGATGAAACACAGAAATTTCTTTGGAATTAAATACAAAAAGCACAATGCCGACATAAGTACAAGAAAACTGAATCGTCTTACTGTCTATGTTTTGAACCATTCCTTCGACACTAGTTATAGATTCCGATGCTTCACTTCAGGTTTACTGTATCCCTCTGACCTTCTAATTGACGATTAAACACAGAAATTACATCGGAATTAAATAGAAAAGGCACAATGCCGACTTAAGTACAAGAAAACTGACTCTTCTTACTGTCTATGTTTTGAACCATTCCTGTGACTCTAGTTATAGATTCCGATGCTTCACTTCATTTATACTGTATCCCTCTGACCTTCTTATTGACGATGTAAAACAGAAACTGCATCGGAATTAAATAGAAAAGTCACAATGCCGACTTAAGTACAAGAAAACTGACTCTTCTTACTGTCAATGCTTTGAACCATTTCTGTGACACTAGTTATAGATTCCGATGCCTCATTTCTGGTTTACTGTATCCCTCTGACCTTCTTATTGACGATGAAACACAGAAATTTCTTCGGAATTGAATACAAAAGGCACAATGCCGACTTAAGTACAAGAAAACTGACTCTTCTTACTGTCTACGTTTTGATCCATTCCTTCGAACTAGTTATAGATTCCGATGCTTCACTTAAGGTTTACTGTATACGTCTGACCTTCTAATTGATGATGAAACGCAGAAATTACATCGGAATTACATAGAAAAAGCAAAATGCCGACTTAAGTACAAGAAAACTGACTCTTCTTACTGTCTATGTTTTGAACCATTCCTGTGACACTAGTTATAGATTCCGATTCTTCACTTCAGGTTTACTGTATCCCTCTGACCTTCTTATTGACGATGAAACACAGAAATTGCATCGGAATTAAATGCAAAAGGCACAACGCTGACTTAAGTACAAGAAAACTGACCCTTCTTACTGTCTATGTTTTGAACCATTCCTGTGACACTAGTTTTAGACTCCGATGCTTCATTTCATGTTTACTGTATCCCTCTGACCTTCTTATTGACGATGAAACTCTGAAATGGCATCGGAATTAAATACAAAAGGCACAATGCCGACTTATTTACAAGATAACTGACTCGTCTTACTGTCTATGTTTGAACCATTCATGTGACACTAGTTATAGATTCCGATGCTTCACTTTAGGTTTACTGTATCACTGTGACCTTCTTATTGACGATGAAACACAGAAATTGCTTCGGAATTAAATACAAAAGGCACAATGCCGACTTAAGTACAAGAAAACTGATTCTTCTTACTGTCTATGTTTTGAACCATTCCTGTGACACTAGTTACAGATTCCGATGCTTCACTTCAGCTTTACTGTATCCCTCTGACCTTCTTATTGACGATGAAACACAGAAATTGCATCGGAATTAAATGCAAAAGGCGCAACGCCGACTTAAGTACAAGAAAACTGACCCTTCTTACTGTCTATGTTTGAACCATTCCTGTGACACTAGTTATAGATTCCGATGCTTCACTTCAGGTTTACTGTATCCCTCTGACCTTCTTATTGACGATGAAACACAGAAATTGCATCGGAATTAAATACCAAAGGCACAATACCGACTTAAGTACAAGAAACTGACTCCTCTTATTGTCTATGTTTTGAACCATTCATGTGACACTAATAATAGATTCCGATGATTCACTTCAGGTTTACTGTATCCCTCTGACCTTCTTATTGACTATGAAACACAGAAATTTCAGCAGAATGAAATAGAAAAGGAATAATGCCGACTTAGGTACAAGAAAATTGACTCTTCTTACTGTCTATGTTTTCAACCATTCCTGTGACACTAGTTATAGATTCCGATGCTTCACTTCAGGTTTACTGTATCCCTCTGACCTTCTTATTGACGATGAAACACAGAAATTGCATCGGAATTAAATACAAAAGGCACAATGTGGACTTAAGTCACAAGAAAACTGAATCTTCTTTCTGTCTGTGATTGAACCATTCCTGTGACACTAGTTATAGATTCCGATGCTTCACTTCAGGTTTACTGTATCCCTCTGACCTTCTTATTGACGATGATACACAGTAATTGCGTCGGAATTAAATACAAAAGGCACAATGCCGACTTAAGTACAACCAAACTGACTCTTCTTACTGTCTATGTTTTGATCCATTCCTGTGAAACTAGTTATAGATTCCGATGCTTCACTACAGATTTACTGTATCCCTCTGACCTTCTTATTGACGATGAAACATAGTAATTGCATCGGAATTAGATAGAAAAGGAACAATGCCGACTTAAGTACAAGTAAACTGACTCTTCATACTGTCTATGTTTTGAACCATTCCTGTGACACTAGTTATAGATTCCGATGCTTTACTTCAGGTTTACTGTATCCCTCTGACCTTCTTATTGAAGATGAAACACAGATATTGCATCGGAATTAGATACAAAAGGCACAATGCCGACTTAAGTCCAAGAAAACTCACTCTTCTTGCTGTCTATGTTTTGATCCATTCCTGTGACACTAGTTACAGATTCCGATGCTTCACTTCAGGTTTACTGTATCCCTCTGACCTTCTTATTGACGATGAAACAAAGAAATTGCATCGGAATTAAATGCAAAAGGCACAACGCCGACTTAAGTGCAAGAAAACTGACCCTTCTTACTGTCTATGTTTTGAACCATTCCTGTGACACTAGTTTTAGACTCCGATGCTTCACTTCAGGTTTACTGTATCCCTCTGACCTTCTTATTGACGATGAAACTCAGAAATTGCATCGGAATTAAATACAAAAGGCACAATGCCGACTTAAGTACAAGATAACTGGCTCGTCTTACTGTCTATGTTTGAACCATTCATGTGACACTAGTTATAGATTCCGATGCTTCACTTTAGGTTTACTGTATCACTGTGACCTTCTTATTGACGATGAAACACTGAAATTGCATCGGAATTAAATACAAAAGGCACAATGCCGACTTAAGTACAAGAAAACTGATTCCTCTTACTGTCTATGTTTTGAACCATTCCTGTGACACTAGTTACAGATTCCGATGCTTCACTTCAGGTTTACTGTATCCCTCTGACCTTCTTATTGACGATGAAACACAGAAATAAGATCGGAATTAAATACAAAATGCACAATGAGGACTTAAGTCACAAGAAAACTGACTCTTCTTTCTGTCTGTGATTGAACCATTCCTGTGACACTAGTTATAGATTCCGATGCTTCACTTCAGGTTTACTGTATCGCTCTGACCTTCTTATTGACGATGATACACAGTAATTGCGTCGGAATTAAATACAAAAGGCACAATGCCGACTTAAGTACAACCAAACTGACTCTTCTTACTGTCTATGTTATGATCCATTCCTATGAAACTAGTTATAGATTCCGATGCTTCACTACAGGTTTACTGTATCCCTCTGACCTTCTTATTGACGATGAAACATAGTAATTGCATCGGAATTAGACAGAAAAGGAACAATGCCGACTTAAGTACAAGTAAACTGACTCTTCATACTGTCTATGTTTTGAACCATTCCTGTGACACTAGTTAGAGATTCCGATGCTTCACTTCAGGTTTTCTGTATCCCTCTGACCTTATTATTGAAGATGAAACACAGATATTCCATGGGAATTAGATACAAAAGGCACAATGCCGACTTAAGTCCATGAAAACTGACTCTTCTTACTGTCTATGTTTTGATCCATTCCTGTGACACTAGTTACAGATTCCGATGCTGCACTTCAGGTTTACTGTATCCCTCTGACCTTTTTATTGACGATGAAACTCAGAAATTGCATCGGAATTCGATGGAAAAGGAACAATGCCGACTTAAGTACAAGAAAACTGACTCTTCATACTGTCTATGTTTTGATCCATTCCTGTGACACTAGATATAGATTCCGATGCTTCAATTCAGGTTTACTGTATCCCTCTGACCTTCTTATTGACGATGAAACGCAGAAATCGAATCGGAATTAAATACAAAATGCACAATGCCGACGTAAGTACAAGATAACTGACTCTTCTTACTGTCTATGTTTGAACAATTCATGTGACACTAGTTATAGCTTCCGATGCTTCACTTCAGGTGTACTGTATCCATCAGACCTTCTTATTGACGATGTAACACAGAAACTGCATCGGAATTAAATACAAAAAGCACAATGCCGATTTATGTACAAGAAAACTGACTCTTCTTACTGTCTATGTTTGAACCATTCATGTGACACTAGTTATAGATTCCGATTCTTCACTTCAGGTTTACTGTATCCCTCTGACCTTCTTAATGACAATGAAACAAAGAAATTGCATCGGAATTAAATACAAAAGGCACAATGCCGACTTAAGTCACAGGAAAACTGACTCTTCTTTCTGTCTATGATTGAACCATTCCTGTGACACTAGTTATTGATTCCGATGCTTCACTTCAGGTTTACTGTATCCCTCTGACCTTATTATTGACGATGAAACACAGAAATTTCATCGGAAATAAATACAAAAGGCACAATGCCGACTTAGGTACAAGTAATCTGCCACTTCTTACTGTCTATGTTTTGAACCATTCCTGTGACACTAGTTATAGATTCCGATGCTTCACTTCAGGTTTACTGTATCCCTCTGACTTTCTTATTGACGATGAAACACTGAAATTGCATCGGAATTAAATACAAAAGGCACAATGCCGACTTAAGTACATGAAAACTGACTCTTCTTACTGTCTATGTTTTGAACCATTCCTGTGACACTAGTTATAGATGCCGATACTTAACCTCAGGTTTACTGTATCCCTCTGACCTTCTTATTGACGATGAAACACAGAAATTTCAACGGAATTAAATACAAAAGGCACAATGCCGACTTAAGTACAAGAAAACTGACTCATCTTACTGTCTATGTTTGAACCATTCCTGTGACACTAGTTATAGATTGTGATGCTTCACTTCAGGTTTACTGTATCCCTCTGACCTTCTTGTTGACGATGAAGCAGAGATGTTGCATCGGAATTAAATACAAAAGGCACAATGCCGACTTAAGTACAAGAAAACTGAATCCTGTTACTGTCTATGTTTTCAACCATTCGTGTGGCACTAGTTATAGATTCTGATCCTTCAATTCAGGTTTACTGTATCCCTTGGACCTTTTTATTGACGATGAAACACAGAAATTGCATCGGAATTAAATTCAAAAGGCACAATGCCGACTTAAGTACAAGAAATCTGACTCTTCTTACTGTCTACGGTTTGGACAATTCCTGTGGCACTAGTTATAGATTCCGATGCTTCACTTTAGGTATACTGTATCCCTCTGACCTTCTTATTGACTATGAAACACAGAAATTGCGTCGAAATTAAATACAAACGGCACAATGCCTACTAAAGTACAAGAAAACTGACTCTTCTTACTCTCTATGTTTTAAACCATTCATGTGACACCAATTATAGATTCCGATGCTACACTTCAGGTTTACTGTATCCCTCTGATCTTCGTATTGGCGATGAAACACAGAAATTGCATCGAAATTAAATACAAAAGGCACAGTGCCGCCTTATGTACAAGAAAACTGACTCTTCTTACTGTCTATGTTTTGATCCATTCCTGTGACACTAGTTATAGATTCCGATGCTTCACTTCAGGTTTACTGTATCCCTCTGACCTTCTTATTGACGATGAAACATAGAAATTGCATCGGAATTAGATAGAAAAGAAACAATGCCGACTTAAGTACAAGAAAACTGACTCTTCTTACTGTCTATGTTTTGAACCATTCCTGTGACACTAGTTACAGATTCCGATGCTTCACTTCAGGTTTACTGTATCCCGGTGACCTTCTTATTGACGATGAAACACAGAAATTGCAACGGAAATAAATACAAAAGGCACAATGCCGACTTAAGTACAGGAAAACTGACTCATCTTACTGTCTATGATTTGAGCCATTCCTGTGACACTAGTTATAGATTCCGATGCTTCACTTCAGGTTTACTGTATCCCTTGGACCTGTTTATAGACGATGAAACACAGAAATTGCATCGGAATTAATTACAAAAGGCACAATGCCGACTGAAGTACAAGAAAACTTACTCTTCTTACTGTCTATGTTTGAACCATTCATGTGACACTAGTTATAGATTCCGATGCTTCACTTTAGGTTTACTGTATCACTGTGACCTTCTTATTGACGATGACACAGAAATTGCATCGGAATTAAATACAAAAGGCACAATGCCGACTTAAGTACAAGAAAACTGATTCTTCTTACTGTCAATGTTTTGAACCATTCCTGTGACACTAGTTTTAGACTCCGATGCTTCACTTCAGGTTTACTGTATCCCTCTGACCTTCTTATTGACGATGAAACACAGAAATTGCATCGGAATTAAATGCAAAAGGCACAACGCCGACTTAAGTACAAGAAAACTGACCCTTCTTACTGTCTATGATTTGAACCATTCCTGTGACACTAGTTATAGATTCCGATGCTTCACTTCAGGTTTACTGTATCCCTTGGACCTGTTTATAGACGATGAAACACAGAAATTGCATCGGAATTAATTACAAAAGGCACAATGCCGACTGAAGTACAAGAAAACTTACTCTTCTTACTGTCTATGTTTTGATCCATTCCTGTGACACTAGATATAAATTCCGATGCTTCACTTCAGTTTTACTGTTTCCCTCTGACCTTCTTATTGACAATGAAACACAGAAATTTCATCGGAATTAAATACTAAAGGCACATTGCCGACTTAAGTCCAAGAAAACTGACTCTTCTTACTGTCTATGTTTTGATCCATTCCTCTGACACTAGTTATAGATTCTGATGCTTCACATCAGGTTTACTGTATCTCTCTGACCTTCTTATTGACGATGAAACATAGAAATTGCATCGGAATTAGATAGAAAAGGAACAATGCCGACTTAAGTACAAGAAAACTGACTTTTCTTACTGTCTATGTTTTGAACCATTCCTGTGACACTAGTTATAGATTCCGATGCGTCACTTCAGGTTTACTGGATCCCGCTGACCTTCTTATTGACGATGATACACAGAAATTGCATCGGAATTAAATACAAAAGGCACAATGCCGACTTAAGTACAAGAAAACTGACTCTTCTTACTGTCTATGTTTTGATCCATTCCTGTGACACTAGATTTAGATTCCGATGCTTCACTACGGGTTTACTGTATCCCTTTGACCTTCTTATTGACGATGATACGCAGAAATCGAATCGGAATTAAGCACAAAAAGCACAATGCCGACTTAAGTACAAGATAGCTGACTCTTCTTACTGTCTATGTTTTGAACCATTCATGTGACACTAGTTATAGATTCCGATGCTTCACTTCTGGTTTACTGTATCCCTCTGACCTTCTTATTGGCGATGAAACACAAAAATTTCTTCGGAATTAAATACAAAAGGCACAATGCCGACTTAAGTACAAGAAAACTGACTCTTCTTACTGTCTATGTTTTGACCCATTCCTTCGACACTAGTTATAGATTCCGATGCTTCACTTCAGGTTTACTGTTTCCCTCTGACCTTCTAATTGACGATGAAACGCAGAAATTACATCGGAAATAAATAGAAAAAGCACAATGCCGACTTAAGTACAAGAAAACTGACCCTTCTTAGTGTCTATGGTTTGAACCATTCCTGTGACACTAGTTTTAGACTCCGATGCTTGACTTCAGGTTTACTGTATCCCTCTGACCTTCTTATTGACGATGAAACTCAGAAATTGCATCGGAATTAAATACAGAAGGCACAATGCCGACTTAAGTACAAGATAACTGACTCGTCTTACTGTCTATGTTTGACCCATTCATGTGAGACTAGTAATAGATTCCGATGATTCACTTCAGGTTTACTGTATCCCTCTGACCTTCTTATTGACTATGAAACACAGAAATTGCATCGGAATGAAATAGAAAAGGAACAATGCCGACTTAGGTGCAAGAAAATTGACTCTTCTTACTGTCTATGTTTTCAACCATTCCTGTGACACTAGTTATAGATTCCGATGCTTCACTTCAGGTTTACTGTATCCCTCTGACCTTCTTATTGACGATGAAACACAGAAATTGCATCGGAATTAAATACAAAAGGCACAATGACGACTTAAGTACAAGAAAACTGACTCTTCCTACTGTCTATGTTTGTACCATTCCTTTGACACTAGTTATTGATTCCGATGCTTCACTTCAGGTTTACTGTATCCCTCTGACCTTCGTCTTGACGATGAAACACAGAAATAAGATCGGAATTAAATACAAAAGGCACAATGAGGACTTAAGTCACAAGAAAACTGACTCTTCTTTCTGTCTGTGATTGAACCATTCCTGTGACACTAGTTATAGATTCCGATGCTTCACTTCAGGTTTACTGTATCCCTCTGACCTTCTTATTGACGATGATACACAGTAATTGCGTCGGAATTAAATACAAAAGGCACAATGCCGACTTAAGTACAACCAAACTGACTCTTCTTACAGTCTATGCTTTGATCCATTCCTGTGAAACTAGTTATAGATTCCGATGCTTCACTACAGGTTTACTGTATCCCTCTGGCCTTCTTATTGACGATGAAACATAGTAATTGCATCGGAATTAGATAGAAAAGGAACAATGCCGACTTCAGTACAAGTAAACTGACTCTTCATACTGTCTATGTTTTGAACCATTCCTGTGACACTAGTTATAGATTCCGATGCTTCACTTCACGTTTACTGTATCCCTCTGACCTTCTTATTGAAGATGAAACACAGATATTGCATCGGAATTAGATACAAAAGGCACAATGCCGACGTAAGTCCAAGAAAACTGACTCTTCTTACTGTCTATGTTTAGATCCATTCCTGTGACTCTAGTTACAGATTCCCATGCTTCACTTCAGGTTTACTGTATCCCTCTGACCTTCTTATTGACGATGAAACACAGAAATTGCATCGGAATTAAATGCAAAAGGCACAACGCCGACTTAAGTACAAGAAAACTGACCCTTCTTACTGTCTATGATTTGAACCATTCCTGTGACACTAGTTTTAGACTCCGATGCTTCACTTCAGGTTTACTGTATCCCTCTGACCTTCTTATTGACGATGAAACTCAGAAATTGCATCGGAATTAAATACAAAAGGCACAATGCCGACTTAAGTACAAGATAACTGACTCGTCTTACTGTCTATGTTTGAACCATTCTTGTGACACTAGTTATAGATTCCGATGCTTCACTTTAGGTTTACTGTATCACTGTGACCTTCTTATTGACGATGACACAGAAATTGCATCGGAATTAAATACAAAAGGCACAATGCCGACTTAAGTACAAGAAAACTGATTCTTCTTACTGTCTATGTTTTGAACCATTCCTGTGACACTAGTTATAGCTTCCGATGCTTCACTTCAGGTGTACTGTATCCATCTGACCTTCTTATTGACGATGTAACACAGAAATTGCATCGGAATTAAATACAAAAAGCACAATGCCGACTTATGTACAAGAAAACTGACTCTTCTTACTGTCTATGTTTGAACCATTCATGTGACACTAGTTATAGATTCCGATTCTTCACTTCAGGTTTACTGTATCCCTCTGACCTTCTTAATGACGATGAAACACAGAAATTGCATCGGAATTAAATACAAAAGGCACAATGCCGACTTAAGTCACAGGAAAACTGATTCTTCTTACTGTCTATGTTTTTAACCATTCCTGTGACACTAGTTATAGCTTCCGATGCTTCACTTCAGGTGTACTGTATCCATCAGACCTTCTTATTGACGATGTAACACAGAAATTGCATCGGAATGAAATACAAAAAGCACAATGCCGACTTATGTACAAGAAAACTGACTCTTCTTACTGTCTATGTTTGAACCATTCATGTGACACTAGTTATAGATTCCGATTCTTCACTTCAGGTTTACTGTATCCCTCTGACCTTCTTAATGAAGATGAAACACAGTAATTGCATCGGAATTAAATACAAAAGGCACAATGCCGACTTAAGTCACAGGAAAACTGACTCTTCTTTCTGTCTATGATTGAACCTTTCCTGTGACACTAGTTATTGATTCCGATGCTTCACTTCAGGTTTACCGTATCCCTCTGACCTTATTATTGACGATGAAACACAGAAATTTCATCGGAAATAAATACAAAAGGCACAATGCCGACTTAGGTACAAGTAAACTGCCACTTCTTACTTTCTATGTTTTGAACCATTCCTGTGACACTAGTTATAGATTCCGATGATTCACTTGAGGTTTACTGTATCCCTCTGATCTTCGTATTGGCGATGAAACACAGAAATTGCATCGAAATTAAATACAAAAGGCACAGTGCCGACTTATGTACAAGAAAACTGACTCGTCTTACTGTCTATGTTTGAACCAATCATGTGACACTACTTATAGATTCCGATGCTTCACTCCACTTTTACTGTATACCTCTGACCTTATTATTGACGATGAAACA
Organism: Schistocerca piceifrons; assembly: GCF_021461385.2. Lineage (NCBI taxonomy): Eukaryota > Metazoa > Arthropoda > Insecta > Orthoptera > Acrididae > Schistocerca > Schistocerca piceifrons. The sequence goes on along the minus strand of NW_025727396.1, from coordinate 4,254,120 downwards.
CAGAAACTGCATCGGAATTGAATACTAAAGGCACAATGCCGATTTAAGTCCAAGAAAACTGACTCTTCTTACTGTCTATGTTTTGATCCATTCCTGTGACACTCGTTATAGATTCCGATGCTTCACTTCAGGTTTACTGTATCCCTCTGACCTTCTTATTGACGATGAAACATAGAAATTGCATCGGAATTAGATAGAAAAGAAACAATGCCGACTTAAGTACAAGAAAACTGACTCTTCTTACTGTCTATGTTTTGAACCATTCCTGTGACACTAGTTATAGATTCCGATGCTTCACTTCAGTTTTACTGTATCCCGGTGACCTTCTTATTGACGATGATACACAGATATTGCATCGGAATTATATACAAGAGGTACAATGCCGACTTAAGAACAAGAAAACTGACTCTTCTTACTGTGTATGTTTTGATCCATTCCTGTGACACTAGATATAGATTCCGATGCTTCACTTCAGGTTTACTGTATCCCTCTGACCTTCTTATTGACGATGAAGCGCAGAAATCGAATCGGAATTATATACAAAAAGCACAATGCCGACTTAAGTACAAGATAACTGACTCTCCTTACTGTCTATGTTTTGAACCATTCTTGTGACACTAGTTATAGATTCCGATGCTTCGCTTCAGGTTTACTATATCCCTCTCACCTTCTTATTGACGATGAAACCCAGAAATTGCAACGGAATTAAATACAAAAGGCACAATGCCGACTTAAGTACAGGAAAACTGACTCATCTTACTGTCTATGATTTGAGCCATTCCTGTGACACTAGTTATAGATTCCGATGCTTCACTTCAGGTTTACTGTATCCGTTGGACCTTTTTATAGACGATGAAACACAGAAATTGCATCGGAATTAATTACAAAAGGCACAATGCCGACTTAAGTACAAGAAAACTGACTCTTCTTACTGTCTATGTTTTGATCCATTCCTGTGACACTAGATATAAATTCCGATGCTTCACTTCAGTTTTACTGTTTCCCTCTGACCTTCTTATTGACATTGAAACACAGATCTTTCATCGGAATTAAATACTAAAGGCACATTGCCGATTTAAGTCCAAGAAAACCGACTCTTCTTACTGTCTATGTTTTGATCCATTCCTCTGACACTAGTTATAGATTCCGATGCTTCACATCAGGTTTACTGTATCTCTCTGACCTTCTTATTGACGATGAAACATAGAAATTGCATCGGAATTAGATAGAAAGGGAACAATGCCGACTTAAGTACAAGAAAACTGACTCTTCTTACTGTATATGTTTTGAACCATTCATGTGACACTAGTTATAGATTCCGATGCTTCACTTCTGGTTTACTGTATCCCTCTGACCTTCTTATTGGCGATGAAACACAAAAATTTCTTCGGAATTAAATACAAAAGGCACAATGCCGACTTAAGTACAAGAAAACTGACTCTTCTTACTGTCTATGTTTTGAACCATTCCTGTGACACTGGTTTTAGACTCCGATGCTTCACTTCAGGTTTACTGTATCCCTCTGACCTTCTTATTGACGATGAAACGCAGAAATTGCATCGGAATTAAATACAAAAGGCACAATGCCGACTTAAGTACAAGATAACTGACTCGTCTTACTGTCTATGTTTGACCCATTCAAGTGACACTAATAATAGATTCCGATGATTTACTTCAGGTTTACTGTATCCCTCTGACCTTCTTATTGACTATGAAACACAGAAATTGCATCGGAATGAAATAGAAAAGGAACAATGCCGACTTAGGTACAAGAAGATTGACTCTTCTTACTGTCTATGTTTTCAACCATTCCTGTGACACTAGTTATAGATTCCGATGCTTCACTTCAGGTTTACTGTATCCCTCTGACCTTCTTATTGACGATGAAACACAGAAATTGCATCGGAATTAAATACAAAAGGCACAATGCCGACTTAAGTAAAAGAAAACTGACTCTTCCTACTGTCTACGTTTGTACCATTCCTGTGACACTAGTTATTGAATCCGATGTTTCACTTCAGGTTTACTGTATCCCTCTGACCTTCTTCTTGACGATGAAACACAGAAATAAGATCGGAATTAAATACAAAAGACACAATGAGGACTTAAGTCACAAGAAAACTGACTCTTCTTTCTGTCTGTGATTGAACCATTCCTGTGACACTAGTTATAGATTCCGATGCTTCACTTCAGGTTTACTGTATCCCTCTGACCTTCTTATTGACGATGATACACAGTAATTGCGTCGGAATTAAATACAAAAGGCACAATGCCGACTTAAGTACAACCAAACTGACTCTTCTTACTGTCTATGTTTTGATACATTCCTGTGAAACTAGTTATAGATTCCGATGCTTCACTACAGGTTTACTGTATCCCTCTGACCTTCTTATTGACGATGAAACATAGTAATTGCATCGGAATTAGATAGAAAAGGAACAATGCCGACTTAAGTACAAGTAAACTGACTCTTCATACTGTCTATGTTTTGAACCATTCCTGTGACACTAGTTATAGATTCCGATGCTTCACTTCAGGTTTACTGTATCCCTCTGACCCTCTTATTGAAGATGAAACACAGATATTGCATCGGAATTAGATACAAAAGGCACTATGCCGACTTAAGTCCAAGAAAACGGACTCTTCTTACTGTCTATGTTTTGATCCATTCCTGTGACACTAGTTACAGATTCCGATGCTTCACTTCAGGTTTACTGTATCCCTCTGACCTTCTTATTGACTATGAAACACAGAAATTGCATCGGAATTAAATGCAAAAGGCACAACGCCGACTTAAGTACAAGGAAACTGACCCTTCTTACTGTCTATGATTTGAACCATTCCTGTGACACTAGTTTTAGACTCCGATGCTTCACTTCAGGTTTACTGTATCCCTCTGACCTTCTTATTGACGATGAAACTCAGAAATTGGATCGGAATTAAATACAAAAGGCACAATGCCGACTTAAGTACAAGATAACTGACTCGTCTTACTGTCTATGTTTGAACCATTCATCTGACACTAGTTATAGATTCCGATGCTTCACTTTAGGTTTACTGTACCACTGTGACCTTCTTATTGACGATGACACAGAAATTGCATCGGAATTAAATACAAAAGCACAATGCAGACTTAAGTACGGGAAAACTGACTCCTCTTATTGTCTATGTTTTGAACCATTCATGTGACACTAATAATAGATTCCGATGATTCACTTCAGGTTTACTGTATCCCTCTGACCTTCTTATTGACTATGAAACACAGAAATTGCATCGGAATGAAATAGAAAAAGAACAATGCCGACTTAGGTACAAGAAAATTGACTCTTCTTACTGTCTATGTTTTCAACCATTCCTGTGACACTAGTTATAGATTCCGATGCTTCACTTCAGGTTTACTGTATCCCTCTGACCTTCTTATTGACGACGAAACACAGAAATAAGATCGGAATTAAATACAAAAGGCACAATGAGGACTTAAGTCACAAGAAAACTGACTCTTCTTACTGTCTGTGATTGAACCATTCCTGTGACACTAGTTATAGATTCCGATGCTTCACTTCAGGTTTACTGTATCCCTCTGACCTTCTTATTGACGATGATACACAGTAATTGCGTCGGAATTAAATACAAAAGGCACAATGCCGACTTAAGTACAACCAAACTGACTCTTCTTACTGTCTATGTTTTGATCCATTCCTGTGAAACTAGTTATAGATTCTGATGCTTCACTACAGGTTTACTGTATCCCTCTGACCTTCTTATTGACGATGAAACATAGTAATTGCATCGGAATTAGATAGAAAAGAACAATGCCGACTTAAGTACAAGTAAACTGACTCTCCATATTGTCTATGTTTTGAACCATTCCTGTGACACTAGTTATAGATTCCGATGCTTCACTTCAGGTTTACTGTATCCTTCTGACCTTCTTATTGAAGATGAAACACAGATATTGCATCGGAATTAAATACAAAAGGCACAATGCCGACTTAAGTACAAGAAAACTGACTCTTCTTACTGTCTATGTTTTGAACAATTCCTGTGACACTAGTTATAGATTCCGATGCTTCACTTCAGGTTTACTGTATCCCGCTGACCTTCTTATTGACGATGATACACAGAAACTGCATCGGAATTAAACACAAAAGGCACAATGCCGACTTAAGTCCACGAAAACTGACTCTTCTTACTGTCTATGTTTTGATCCATTCTGTGACACTTGTTACAGATTCCGATGCTGCACTTCAGGTTTACTGTATCCCTCTGACCATTTTATTGACGATGAAACATAGAAATTGCATCGGAATTCGATGGAAAAGGAACAATGCCGACTTAAGTACAAGAAAACTGACTCTTCATACTGTCTATGCTTTGAACCATTCCTGTGTCACTAGTTGTAGATTCTGATGCTTCACTTCAGGTTTACTGTATCCCTCTGACCTTCTTATTGAAGATGAAACACAGATATTGCATCGGAATTAAATACAAAAGGCACAATGCCGACTTAAGTACAAGAAAACTGACTCTTCTTACTGTCTATGTTTTGAACATTTCCTGTGACACTAGTTATAGATTCCGATGCTTCACTTCAGGTTTACTGTATCCCGCTGACCTTCTTATTGACGATGATACACAGAAACTGCATCGGAATTAAACACAAAAGGCACAATGCCGACTTAAGTACAAGACAACTGACTCTTCTTACTGTCTATGTTTTGACCCGTTCCTGTGACACTAGATATAGATTCCGATGCTTCAATTCAGGTTTACTGTGTCCCTCTGACCTTCTTATTGTCGATGAAACGCAGAAATAAGATCGGAATTAAATACAAAAGGCACAATGAGGACTTAAGTCACAAGAAAACTGACTCTTCTTTCTGTCTGTGATTGAACCATTCCTGTGACACTAGTTATAGATTCCGATGCTTCACTTCAGGTTTACTGTATCCCTCTGACCTTCTTATTGACGATGAAACACAGAAATTTCATCGGAAATAAATATAAAAGGCACAATGCCGACTTAGGTACAAGTTAACTGCCACTTCTTACTGTCTATGTTTTGAACCATTCCTGTGACACTAGTTATAGATTCCGATGCTTCACTTCAGGTTTACTGTATCCCTCTGACCTTCTTATTAAAGATGAAACACAGATATTGCATCGGAATTTAATACAAGAGGCACAATGCCGACTTAAGTACAAGAAAACTGACTCTTTTTACTGTCTATGTTTTGAACCATTCCTGTGACACTAGGTATAGATTCCGATGCTTCACTTCAAGTTTACTGCATCCCTCTGACCTTCTTATTGACGATGAAACACAGAAATTGCATCGGAATTATATACAAAGGGCACAATGCCGACTTAAGTACAATAAAACTGACTCTTCTTACTTTCTATGTTTTGAACCATTCCTGTGACACTAGGTATAGATTCCGATTCTTCACTTCAGGTTTACTGTATCCCTCTGACCTTCTTATTGAAGATGAAACACAGATATTGCATCGGAATTAAATACAAAAGGCACAATGCCGACTTAAGTACAAAAAGACTGACTTTTCCTACTGTCTATGATTTGAACCACTCCTGTGACACTAGTTTTAGATTCCTATGCTTCACTTCAGGTTTACTATATCCCTCTCACCTTCTTATTGACGATGAAACACAGAAATTGCAACGGAATTAAATACAAAAGGCACAATGCCGACTTAAGTACAGGAAAACTGACTCATCTTACTGTCTATTATTTGAGCCATAACTGTGACACTAGTTATAGATTCCGATGCTTCACTTCAGGTTTACTGTATCCTTTGGACCCTTTTATAGACGATGAAACACAGAAATTGCATCGGAATTAATTACAAAAGGCACAATGACGACTTAAGTACAAGAAATCTGACTCTTCTTACTGTCTACGGTTTGAACCATTCCTATGACACTAGTTATAGATTCCGATGCCTCATTTTAGGTTTACTGTATCCCTCTGACCTTCTTATTGACGATGAAACACAGAAATTGCATCGAAATTAAATACAAACGGCACAATGCCGACTTAGGTACAAGTAAACTGCCACTTCTTACTGTCTATGTTTTGAACCATTCCTGTGACACTAGTTATAGCTTCCGATGCTTCACTTCAGGTGTACTGTATCCATCAGACCTTCTTATTGACGATGTAACACAGAAATTGCATCGGAATTAAATACAAAAAGCACAATGCCGACTTATGTACAAGGAAACTGACTCTTCTTACTGTCTATGTTTGAACCATTCATGTGACACTAGTTATAGATTCCGATTCTTCACTTCAGGTTTACTGTATCCCTCTGACCTTCTTAATGAAGATGAAACACAGTAATTGCATCGGAATTAAATACAAAAGGCACAATGCCGACTTAAGTCACAGGAAAACTGACTCTTCTTTCTGTCTATGATTGAACCATTCCTGTGACACTAGTTATTGATTCCGATGCTTCACTTCAGGTTTACCCTATCCCTCTGACCTTATTATTGACGATGAAACACAGAAATTTCATCGGAAATAAATACAAAAGGCACAATGCCGACTTAGGTACAAGTAAACTGCCACTTCTTATTGTCTATGTTTTGAACCATTCCTGTGACACTAGTTATAGATTCCGATGATTCACTTGAGGTTTACTGTATCCCTCTGATCTTCGTATTGGCGATGAATCACAGAAATTGCATCGAAATTAAATACAAAAGGCACAGTGCCGACTTATGTACAAGAAAACTGACTCGTCTTACTGTCTATGTTTGAACCAATCATGTGACACTACTTATAGATTCCGATGCTTCACTCCACTTTTACTGTATACCTCTGACCTTATTATTGACGATGAAACACAGAAATTGCATCGGAGTTGAATACTAAAGGCACAATGCCGATTTAAGTCCAAGAAAACTGACTCTTCTTACTGTCTATGTTTTGATCCATTCCTGTGACACTCGTTATAGATTCCGATGCTTCACTTCAGGTTTACTGTATCCCTCTGACCTTCTTATTGACGATGAAACATAGAAATTGCATCGGAATTAGCTAGAAAAGAAACAATGCCGACTTAAGTACAAGAAAACTGACTCTTCTTACTGTCTATGTTTTGAACCATTCCTGTGACACTAGTTATAGATTCCGATGCTTCACTTCAGGTTTACTGTATCCCGGTGACCTTCTTATTGACGATGATACACAGATATTGCATCGGAATTATATACAAGAGGTACAATGCCGACTTAAGAACAAGAAAACTGACTCTTCTTACTGTGTATGTTTTGATCCATTCCTGTGACACTAGATATAGATTCCGATGCTTCACTTCAGGTTTACTGTATCCCTCTGACCTTCGTATTGACGATGAAACGCAGAAATCGAATCGGAATTATATACAAAAAGCACAATGCCGACTTAAGTACAAGATAACTGACTCTCCTTACTGTCGATGTTTTGAACCATTCTTGTGACACTACTTATAGATTCCGATGCTTCACTTCAGGTTTACTATATCCCTCTCACCTTCTTATTGACGATGAAACCCAGAAATTGCAACGGAATTAAATACAAAAGGCACAATGCCGACTTAAGTACAGGAAAACTGACTCATCTTACTGTCTATGATTTGAGCCATTCCTGTGACACTAGTTATAGATTCCGATGCTTCACTTCAGGTTTACTGTATCCGTTGGACCTTTTTATAGACGATGAAACACAGAAATTGCATCGGAATTAATTACAAAAGGCACAATGCCGACTTAAGTACAAGAAAACTGACACTTCTTACTGTCTATGTTTTGATCCATTCCTGTGACACTAGATATAAATTCCGATGCTTCACTTCAGTTTTACTGTTTCCCTCTGACCTTCTTATTGACAATGAAACACAGATATTTCATCGGAATTAAATACTAAAGGCACATTGCCGACTTAAGTATAAGAAAACTGACTCTTCTTACTGTCTATGTTTTGATCCATTCCTCTGACACTAGTTATAGATTCCGATGCTTCACATCAGGTTTACTGTATCTCTCTCACCTTCTTATTGACGATGAAACATAGAAATTGCATCGGAATTAGATAGAAAAGGAACAATGCCGACTTAAGTACAAGAAAACTGACTCTTCTTACTGTCTATGTTTTGAACCATTCATGTGACACTAGTTATAGATTCCGATGCTTCACGTCTGGTTTACTGTATCCCTCTGACCTTCTTATTGGCGATGAAACACAAAAATTTCTTCGGAATTAAATACAAAAGGCACAATGCCGACTTAAGTACAAGAAAACTGACTCTTCTTACTGTCTATGTTTTGATCCATTCCTTAGACACTAGTTATAGATTCCGATGCTTCACTTCAGGTTTACTGTATCCCTCTGACCTTCTAATTGACGATGAAACGCAGAAATTACATCGCAAATAAATAGAAAAAGCACAATGCCGACTTAAGTACAAGAAAACTGACCCTTCTTAGTGTCTATGTTTTGAACCATTCCTGTGACACTGGTTTTAGACTCCGATGCTTCACCTCAGGTTTACTGTATCACTCTGACCTTCTTATTGACGATGAAACTCAGAAATTGCATCGGAATTAAATACAAAAGGCACAATGCCGACTTAAGTACAAGATAACTGACTCGTCTTACTGTCTATGTTTGACCCATTCAAGTGACACTAATAATAGATTCCGATGATTCACTTCAGGTTTACTGTATCCCTCTGACCTTCTTATTGACAATGAAACACAGAAATTGCATCGGAATGAAATAGAAAAGGAACAATGCCGACTTAGGTACAAGAAGATTGACTCTTCTTACTGTCTATGTTTTCAACCATTCCTGTGACACTAGTTATAGATTCCGATGCTTCACTTCAGGTTTACTGTATCCCTCTGACCATCTTATTGACGATGAAACACAGAAATTGCATCGGAATTAAATACAAAAGGCACAATGCCGACTTAAGTACAAGAAAACTGACTCTTCCTACTGTCTACGTTTGTACCATTCCTGTGACACTAGTTATTGATTCCGATGTTTCACTTCAGGTTTACTGGTTCCCTCTGACCTTCTTCTTGACGATGAAACACAGAAATAAGATCGGAATTAAATACAAAAGGCACAATGAGGATTTAAGTCACAAGAAAACTGACTCTTCTTTCTGTCTGTGATTGAACCATTCCTGTGACACTAGTTATAGATTCCGATGCTTCACTTCAGGTTTACTGTATCCCTCTGACCTTCTTATTGACGATGATACACAGTAATTGCGTCGGAATTAAATACAAAAGGCACAATGTCGACTTAAGTACAAGATAACTGACTCTCCTTACTGTCTATGTTTTGAACCATTCTTGTGACACTAGTTATAGATTCCGATGCTTCACTTCAAGTTTACTATATCCCTCTCACCTTCTTATTGACGATGAAACCCAGAAATTGCAACGGAATTAAATACAAAAGGCACAATGCCGACTTAAGTACAGGAAAACTGACTCATCTTACTGTCTATGATTTGAGCCATTCCTGTGACACTAGTTATAGATTCCGATGCTTCACTTCAGGTTTACTGTATCCGTTGGACCTTTTTATAGACGATGAAACACAGAAATTGCATCGGAATTAATTACAAAAGGCACAATGCCGACTTAAGTACAAGAAAACTGACTCTTCTTACTGTCTATGTTTTGATCCATTCCTGTGACACTAGATATAAATTCCGATGCTTCACTTCAGTTTTACTGTTTCCCTCTGGCCTTCTTATTGACAATGAAACACAGATATTTCATCGGAATTAAATACTAAAGGCACATTGCCGACTTAAGTCCAAGAAAACTGACTCTTCTTACTGTCTATGTTTTGATCCATTCCTCTGACACTAGTTATAGATTCCGATGCTTAACATCAGGTTTCCTGTATCTCTCTGACCTTCTTATTGACGATGAAACATAGAAATTGCATCGGAATTAGATAGAAAAGGAACAATGCCGACTTAAGTACAAGAAAACTGACTCTTCTTTCTGTCTATGTTTTGAACCATTCATGTGACACTAGTTATAGATTCCGATGCTTCACGTCTGGTTTACTGTATCCCTCTGACCTTCTTATTGGCGATGAAACACAAAAATTTCTTCGGAATTAAATACAAAAGGCACAATGCCGACTTAAGTACAAGAAAACTGACTCTTCTTACTGTCTATGTTTTGATCCATTCCTTAGACACTAGTTATAGATTCCGATGCTTCACTTCAGGTTTACTGTATCCCTCTGACCTCCTAATTGACGATGAAACGCAGAAATTACATCGGAAATAAATAGAAAAAGCACAATGCCGACTTAAGTACAAGAAAACTGACCCTTCTTAGTGCCTATGTTTTGAACCATTCCTGTGACACTGGTTTTAGACTCCGATGCTTCACTTCAGGTTTACTGTATCCCTCTGACCTTCTTATTGACGATGAAACTCAGAAATTGCATCGGAATTAAATACAAAAGGCACAATGCCGACTTAAGTACAAGATAACTGACTCGTCTTACTGTCTATGTTTGACCCATTCAAGTGACACTAATAATAGATTCCGATGATTCACTTCAGGTTTACTGTATCCCTCTGACCTTCTTATTGACTATGAAACACAGAAATTGCATCGGAATGAAATAGAAAAGGAACAATGCCGACTTAGGTACAAGAAGATTGACTCTTCTTACTGTCTATGTTTTCAACCATTCCTGTGACACTAGTTATAGATTCCGATGCTTCACTTCAGGTTTACTGTATCCCTCTGACCTTCTTATTGACAATGAAACACAGATATTTCATCGGAATTAAATACTAAAGGCACATTGCCGACTTAAGTCCAAGAAAACTGACTCTTCTTACTGTCTATGTTTTGATCCATTCCTCTGACACTAGTTATAGATTCCGATGCTTAACATCAGGTTTCCTGTATCTCTCTGACCTTCTTATTGACGATGAAACATAGAAATTGCATCGGAATTAGATAGAAAAGGAACAATGCCGACTTAAGTACAAGAAAACTGACTCTTCTTACTGTCTATGTTTTGAACCATTCATGTGACACTAGTTATAGATTCCGATGCTTCACGTCTGGTTTACTGTATCCCTCTGACCTTCTTATTGGCGATGAAACACAAAAATTTCTTCGGAATTAAATACAAAAGGCACAATGCCGACTTAAGTACAAGATAACTGACTCGTCTTACTGTCTATGTTTGACCCATTCAAGTGACACTAATAATAGATTCCGATGATTCACTTCAGGTTTACTGTATCCCTCTGACCTTCTTATTGACTATGAAACACAGAAATTGCATCGGAATGAAATAGAAAAGGAACAATGCCGACTTAGGTACAAGAAGATTGACTCTTCTTACTGTCTATGTTTTCAACCATTCCTGTGACACTAGTTATAGATTCCGATGCTTCACTTCAGGTTTACTGTATCCCTCTGACCTTCTTATTGACGATGAAACACAGAAATTGCATCGGAATTAAATACAAAAGGCACAATGCCGACTTAAGTACAAGAAAACTGACTCTTCCTACTGTCTACGTTTGTACCATTCCTGTGACACTAGTTATTGATTCCGATGTTTCACTTCAGGTTTACTGTATCCCTCTGACCTTCTTCTTGACGATGAAACACAGAAATAAGATCGGAATTAAATACAAAAGGCACAATGAGGACTTAAGTCACAAGAAAACTGACTCTTCTTTCTGTCTGTGATTGAACCATTCCTGTGACACTAGTTATAGATTCCGATGCTTCACTTCAGGTTTACTGTATCCCTCTGACCTACTTATTGACGATGATACACAGTAATTGCGTCGGAATTAAATACAAAAGGCACAATGCCGACTTAAGTACAACCAAACTGACACTTCTTACTGTCTATGTTTTGATCCATTCCTGTGAAACTAGTTATAGATTCCGATGCTTCACTACAGGTTTACTGTATCCCTCTGACCTTCTTATTGACGATGAAACATAGTCATTGCATCGGAATTAGATAGAAAAGGAACAATGCCGACTTAAGTACAAGTAAACTGACTCTTCATACTGTCTATGTTTTGAACCATTCCTGTGACACTAGTTATAGATTCCGATGCTTCACTTCAGGTTTACTGTATCCCTCTGACCTTCTTATTGAAGATGAAACACAGATATTGCATCGGAATTAGATACAAAAGGCACAATGCCGACTTAAGTCCAAGAAAACTGACTCTTCTTACTGTCTATGTTTTGATCCATTCCTGTGACACTAGTTACAGATTCCGATGCTTCACTTCAGGTTTACTGTATCCCTCTGACCTTCTTATTGACTATGAAACACAGAAATTGCATCGGAATTAAATGCAAAGGGCACAACGCCGACTTAAGTAGAAGAAAACTGACCCTTCTTACTGTCTATGATTTGAACCATTCCTGTGACACTAGTTTTAGACTCCGATGCTTCACTTCAGGTTTACTGTATCCCTCTGACCTTCTTATTGACGATGAAACTCAGAAATTGCATCGGAATTAAATACAAAAGGCACAATGCCGACTTAAGTACAAGATAACTGACTCGTCTTACTGTCTATGTTAGAACCATTCATCTGACACTAGTTATAGATTCCGATGCTTCACTTTAGGTTTACTGTACCACTGTGACCTTCTTATTGACGATGACACAGAAATTGCATCGGAATTAAATACAAAAGCACAATGCCGACTTAAGTACGGGAAAACTGACTCCTCTTATTGTCTATGTTTTGAACCATTCATGTGACACTAATAATAGATTCCGATGATTCACTTCAGGTTTACTGTATCCCTCTGACCTTCTTATTGACTATGAAACACAGAAATTGCATCGGAATGAAATAGAAAAAGAACAATGCCGACTTAGGTACAAGAAAATTGACTCTTCTTACTGTCTATGATTCAACCATTCCTGTGACACTAGTTATAGATTCCGATGCTTCACTTCAGGTTTACTGTATCCCTCTGACCTTCTTATTGACAATGAAACACAGATATTTCATCGGAATTAAATACTAAAGGCACATTGCCGACTTAAGTCCCAGAAAACTGACTCTTCTTACTGTCTATGTTTTGATCCATTCCTCTGACACTAGTTATAGATTCCGATGCTTAACATCAGGTTTCCTGTATCTCTCTGACCTTCTTATTGACGATGAAACATAGAAATTGCATCGGAATTAGATAGAAAAGGAACAATGCCGACTTAAGTACAAGAAAACTGACTCTTCTTACTGTCTATGTTTTGAACCATTCATGTGACACTAGTTATAGATTCCGATGCTTCACGTCTGGTTTACTGTATCCCTCTGACCTTCTTATTGGCGATGAAACACAAAAATTTCTTCGGAATTAAATACAAAAGGCACAATGCCGACTTAAGTACAAGATAACTGACTCGTCTTACTGTCTATGTTTGACCCATTCAAGTGACACTAATAATAGATTCCGATGATTCACTTCAGGTTTACTGTATCCCTCTGACCTTCTTATTGACTATGAAACACAGAAATTGCATCGGAATGAAATAGAAAAGGAACAATGCCGACTTAGGTACAAGAAGATTGACTCTTCTTACTGTCTATGTTTTCAACCATTCCTGTGACACTAGTTATAGATTCCGATGCTTCACTTCAGGTTTACTGTATCCCTCTGACCTTCTTATTGACGACGAGACACAGAAATAAGATCGGAATTAAATACAAAAGGCACAATGAGGACTTAAGTCACAAGAAAACTGACTCTTCTTTCTGTCTGTGATTGAACCATTCCTGTGACACTAGTTATAGATTCCGATGCTTCACTTCAGGTTTACTGTATCCCTCTGACCTTCTTATTGACGATGATACACAGTAATTGCGTCGGAATTAAATACAAAAGGCACAATGCCGACTTAAGTACAACCAAACTGACTCTTCTTACTGTCTATGTTTTGATCCATTCCTGTGAAACTAGTTATAGATTCTGATGCTTCACTACAGGTTTACTGTATCCCTCTGACCTTCTTATTGACGATGAAACATAGTAATTGCATCGGAATTAGACAGAAAAGGAACAATGCCGACTTAAGTACAAGTAAACTGACTCTCCATATTGTCTATGTTTTGAACCATTCCTGTGACACTAGTTATAGATTCCGATGCTTCACTTCAGGTTTACTGTATCCTTCTGACCTTCTTATTGAAGATGAAACACAGATATTGCATCGGAATTAGATACAAAAGGCACAATGCCGACTTAAGTCCACGAAAACTGACTCTTCTTACTGTCTATGTTTTGATCCATTCTGTGACACTAGTTACAGATTCCGATGCTGCACTTCAGGTTTACTGTATCCCTCTGACCATTTTATTGACGATGAAACATAGAAATTGCATCGGAATTCGATGGAAAAGGAACAATGCCGACTTAAGTACAAGAAAACTGACTCTTCATACTGTCTATGCTTTGAACCATTCCTGTGTCACTAGTTGTAGATTCTGATGCTTCACTTCAGGTTTACTGTATCCCTCTGACCTTCTTATTGAAGATGAAACACAGATATTGCATCGGAATTTAATACAAAAGGCACAATGCCGACTTAAGTACAAGAAAACTGACTCTTCCTACTGTCTATGTTTTGAACAATTCCTGTGACACTAGTTATAGATTCCGATGCTTCACTTCAGGTTTACTGTATCCCGCTGACCTTCTTATTGACGATGATATACAGAAACTGCATCGGAATTAAACACAAAAGGCACAATGCCGACTTAAGTACAAGACAACTAACTCTTCTTACTGTCTATGTTTTGATCCGTTCCTGTGACACTAGATATAGATTCCGATGCTTCAATTCAGGTTTACTGTATCCCTCTGACCTTCTTATTGTCGATGAAACGCAGAAATAAGATCGGAATTAAATACAAAAGGCACAATGAGGACTTAAGTCACAAGAAAACTGACTCTTCTTTCTGTCTGTGATTGAACCATTCCTGTGACACTAGTTATAGATTCCGATGCTTCACTTCAGGTTTACTGTATCCCTCTGACCTTCTAATTGACGATGAAACACAGAAATTTCATCGGAAATAAATACAAAAGGCGATATGCCGACTTAGGTACAAGTTAACTGCCACTTCTTACTGTCTATGTTTTGAACCATTCCTGTGACACTAGTTATAGATTCCGATGCTTCACTTCAGGTTTACTGTATCCCTCTGACCTTCTTATTAAAGATGAAACACAGATATTGCATCGGAATTTAATACAAGAGGCACAATGCCGACTTAAGTACAAGAAAACTGACTCTTTTTACTGTCTATGTTTTGAACCATTCCTGTGACACTAGGTATAGATTCCGATGCTTCACTTCAAGTTTACTGCATCCCTCTGACCTTCTTATTGACGATGAAACACAGAAATTGCATCGGAATTATATACAAAGGGCACAATGCCGACTTAAGTACAATAAAACTGACTCTTCTTACTTTCTATGTTTTGAACCATTCCTGTGACACTAGGTATAGATTCCGATTCTTCACTTCAGGTTTACTGTATCCCTCTGACCTTCTTATTGAAGATGAAACACAGATATTGCATCGGAATTAAATACAAAAGGCACAATGCCGACTTAAGTACAAAAAGACTGACTTTTCCTACTGTCTATGATTTGAACCATTCCTGTGACACTAGTTTTAGATTCCGATGCTTCACTTCAGGTTTACTATATCCCTCTCACCTTCTTATTGACGATGAAACACAGAAATTGCAACGGAATTAAATACAAAAGGCACAATACCGACTTAAGTACAGGGAAACTGACTCATCTTACTGTCTATTATTTGAGCCATAACTGTGACACTAGTTACAGATTCCGATGCTTCACTTCAGGTTTACTGTATCCTTTGGACCCTTTTATAGACGATGAAACACAGAAATTGCATCGGAATTAATTACAAAAGGCACAATGACGACTTAAGTACAAGAAATCTGACTCTTCTTACTGTCTACGGTTTGAACCATTCCTATGACACTAGTTATAGATTCCGATGCCTCATTTTAGGTTTACTGTATCCCTCTGACCTTCTTATTGACGATGAAACACAGAAATTGCATCGAAATTAAATACAAACGGCACAATGCCGACTTAAGTACAAGAAAACTGACTCTTCTTACTCTCTATGCTTTGAACTACTCATGTGACACCAATTAAAGAATCCGATGCTTCACTTCAGGTTTTCTGTATCCCGCTGACCTTCTTATTGACGATGATACACAGAAATTTCATCGGAATTAAATACAAAAGGCACAATGCCGACTTAAGTACAAGAAAACTGACTCTTCTTACTGTCTATGTTTTGATCCATTCCTGTGACACTAGATATAAATTCCGATGCTTCACTTCAGTTTTTCTGTTTCCCTCTGACCTTCTTATTGACAATGAAACACAGAAATTGCATCGGAATTAAATACTAAAGGCACAATGCCGACTTAAGTCCAAGAAAACTGACTCTTCTTACTGTCTATGATTTGATAAATTCCTCTGACAGTAGTTATAGATTCCGATGCTTCACATCAGGTTTACTGTATTTCTCTGTCCTTCTTATTGACGATGAAACATAGAAATTGCATCGGAATTAGTTAGAAAAGGAACAATGCCGACTTAAGTACAAGAAAACTGACTCTTCTTACTGTCTATGTTTTGAACCATTCCTGTGACACTAGTTATAGATTCCGATGCGTCACCTCAGGTTTACTGGATCCCGCTGACCTTCTTATTGACGATGATACACAGAAATTGCATCGGAATTAAATACAAAAGGCACAATGCCGACTTAAGTACAAGAAAACTGACTCTTCTTACTGTCTATGTTTTGATCCATTCCTGTGACGCTAGATTTAGATTCCGATGCTTCACTTCAGGTTTACTGTATCCCTTTGACCTTCTTATTGACGATGATACGCAGAAATCGAATCGGAATTAAATACAAAAAGCACAATGCCGACTTAAGTACAAGATAACTGACTCTTCTTACTGTCTATGTTTTGAACCATTCATGTGACACTAGTTATAGATTCCGATGCTTCACTTCTGGTTTACTTTATCCCTCTGACCTTCGCATTGACGATGAAACACAGAAATTTCTTCGGAATTAAATACAAAAGGCACAATGCCGACTTAAGTGCAAGAAAACTGACTCTTCTTACTGTCTATGTTTTGATCCATTCCTTCGACACTAGTTATAGATTCCGATGCTTCACTTCAGGTTTACTGTATCCCTCTGACCTTCTAATTGACGATGAAACGCAGAAATTACATCGGAATTAAATAGAAAAAGCACAATGCCGACTTAAGTACAAGAAAACTGACTCTTCTTTCTGTCTATGTTTTGAACCATTCCTGTGACACTAGTTATAGATTCCGATGCTTCACTTCAGGTTTACTGTATCCCTCTGACCTCCTTATTGGCGATGAAACACAGAAATTGCATCGGAATTAAATGCAAAAGGCACAACGCCGACTAAAGTACAAGAAAACTGACCCTTCTTACTGTCTATGTTTTGAACCATTCCTGTGACACTAGTTTTAGACTCCGATGCTTCACGTCAGGTTTACTGTATCCCTCTGACCTTCTTATTAACGATGAAACTCAGAAATTGCATCGGAATTAAATACAAAAGGCACAATGCCGACTTAAGTACAAGATAACTGACACGTCTTACTGTCTACGTTTGAACCATTCATGTGACACTAGTTATAAATTCTGATGCTTCACTTTAGGTTTACTGTATCACTGTGACCTTCTTATTGACGATGAAACACAGAAATTGCATCGGAATTAAATACAAAAGGCACAATGCCGACTTAAGTACAAGAAAACTGACTCCTCTTATTGTCTATGTTTTGAACCATTCATGTGACACTAATAATAGATTCCGATGATTCACTTCAGGTTTACTGTATCCCTCTCACCTTCTTATTGACTATGAAACACAGAAATTGCATCGGAATGAAATAGAAAAGGAACAATGCCGACTTAGGTACAAGAAATTTGACTCTTCTTACTGTCTATGTTTTCAACCGTTCCTGTGACACTAGTTATAGATTCCGATGCTTCACTTCAGGTTTACTGTATCCCTCTGACCTTCTTATTGACGATGAAACACAGAAATTGCATCGGAATTAAATACAAAAGGCACAATGCCGACTTAAGTACAAGAAAACTGACTCTTCCTACTGTCAATGTTTGAACCATTCCTGTGACACTAGTTATTGACTCCGATGCTTCACTTCAGGTTTACTGTATCCCTCTGACCTTCTTATTGACGATGAAACACAGAAATATGATCGGAATTAAATACAAAAGGCACAATGAGGACTTAAGTCACAAGAAAACTGACTCTTCTTTCTGTCTGTGATTGAACCATTCCTGTGACACTAGTTATAGATTCCGATGCTTCACTTCAGGTTAACTGTATCCCTCTGACCTTCTTATTGACGATGATACACAGTAATTGCGTCGGAATTAAATACAAAAGGCACAATGCCGACTTAAGTACAACCAAACTGACTCTTCTTACTGTCTATGTTTTGATCCATTCCTGTGAAACTAGTTATAGATTCCGATGCTTCACTACAGGTTTACTGTATCCCTCTGACCTTCTAATTGACGATGAAACGCAGAAATTACATCGGAATTAAATAGAAAAAGCACAATGCCGACTTAAGTACAAGAAAACTGACTCTTCTTTCTGTCTATGTTTTGAACCATTCCTGTGACACTAGTTTTAGATTCCGATGCTTCACTTCAGGTTTACTGTATCCCTCTGACCTCCTTATTGGCGATGAAACACAGAAATTGCATCGGAATTAAATGCAAAAGGCACAACGCCGACTAAAGTACAAGAAAACTGACCCTTCTTACTGTCTATGTTTTGAACCATTCCTGTGACACTAGTTTTAGACTCCGATGCTTCACGTCAGGTTTACTGTATCCCTCTGACCTTCTTATTAACGATGAAACTCAGAAATTGCATCGGAATTAAATACAAAAGGCACAATGCCGACTTAAGTACAAGATAACTGACACGTCTTACTGTCTACGTTTGAACCATTCATGTGACACTAGTTATAGATTCTGATGCTTCACTTTAGGTTTACTGTATCACTGTGACCTTCTTATTGACGATGAAACACAGAAATTGCATCGGAATTAAATACAAAAGGCACAATGCCGACTTAAGTACAAGAAAACTGACTCCTCTTATTGTCTATGTTTTGAACCATTCATGTGACACTAATAATAGATTCCGATGATTCACTTCAGGTTTACTGTATCCCTCTCACCTTCTTATTGACTATGAAACACAGAAATTGCATCGGAATGAAATAGAAAAGGAACAATGCCGACTTAGGTACAAGAAATTTTGACTCTTCTTACTGTCTATGTTTTCAACCGTTCCTGTGACACTAGTTATAGATTCCGATGCTTCACTTCAGGTTTACTGTATCCCTCTGACCTTCTTATTGACGATGAAACACAGAAATTGCATCGGAATTAAATACAAAAGGCACAATGCCGACTTAAGTACAAGAAAAACTGACTCTTCCTACTGTCAATGTTTGAACCATTCCTGTGACACTAGTTATTGACTCCGATGCTTCACTTCAGGTTTACTGTATCCCTCTGACCTTCTTATTGACGATGAAACACAGAAATATGATCGGAATTAAATACAAAAGGCACAATGAGGACTTAAGTCACAAGAAAACTGACTCTTCTTTCTGTCTGTGATTGAACCATTCCTGTGACACTAGTTATAGATTCCGATGCTTCACTTCAGGTTAACTGTATCCCTCTGACCTTCTTATTGACGATGATACACAGTAATTGCGTCGGAATTAAATACAAAAGGCACAATGCCGACTTAAGTACAACCAAACTGACTCTTCTTACTGTCTATGTTTTGATCCATTCCTGTGAAACTAGTTATAGATTCCGATGATTCACTTCAGGTTTTACTGTATCCCTCTGACCTTCTTATTGACTATGAAACACAGAAATTGCATTGGAATGAAATAGAAAAGGAACAATGCCGACTTAGGTACAAGAAAATTGACTCTTCTTACTGTTTATGTTTTCAACCACTCCTGTGACACTAGTTATAGATTCCGATGCTTCACTTCAGGTTTACTATATCCCTCTCACCTTCTTATTGACGATGAAACACAGAAATTGCAACGGAATTAAATACAAAAGGCACAATGCCGACTTAAGTACAGGAAAACTGACTCATCTTACTGTCTATGATTTGAGCCATTCCTGTGACACTAGTTATAGATTCCGATGCTTCACTTCAGGTTTACTGTATCCCTTGGACCTTTTTATAGACGATGAAACACAAAAATTGCATCGGAATTAATTACAAAACGCACAATGCCGACTTATGTACAAGAAATCTGACTCTTCTTACTGTCTACGGTTTGAACCATTCCTATGACACTAGTTATAGATTCCGATGCTTCATTTTAGGTTTACTGTATCCCTCTGACCTTCTTATTGACGACGAAACACAGAAATTGCATCGAAATTAAATACAAACGGCACAATGCCGACTTAGGTACAAGAAAACTGACTCTTCTTACTCTCTATGCTTTGAACTATTCATGTGACACCAATTAAAGAATCCGATGCTTCACTTCAGGTTTTCTGTATCCCGCTGACCTTCTTATTGGCGGGCGATGATACACAGAAATTTCATCGGAATTAAAAACAAAAGGGACTATGACGACTTAAGTACAAGAAAACTGACTCTTCTTACTGTCTATGTTTTGATCCATTCCTGTGACACTAGATATAAATTCCGATGCTTCACTTCAGTTTTACTGTCTCCCTCTGACCTTCTTATTGACAATGAAACACAGAAATTGCATCGGAATTAAATACAAAAGGCACAATGCCGACTTAAGTCACAGGAAAACTGACTCTTCCTACTGTCTATGTTTGAACCATTCCTGTGACACTAGTTATTGACTCCGATGCTTCACTTCAGGTTTACTGTATCCCTCTGACCTTCTTATTGACGACGAAACACAGAAATAAGATCGGAATTAAATACAAAAGGCACAATGAGGACTTAAGTCACAAGAAAACTGACTCTTCTTTCTGTCTGTGATTGAACCATTCCTGTGACACTAGTTATAGATTCCGATGCTTCACTTCAGGTTTACTGTATCCGTCTAACCTTCTTATTGACGATGATACACAGTAATTGCGTCGGAATTAGATAGAAAAGGAACAATGCCGACTTAAGTACAAGTAAACTGACTCTTCATACTGTCTATGTTTTGAACCATACCTGTGACACTAGTTATAGATTCCGATGCTTCACTTCAGGTTTACTGTATCCCTCTGACCTTCTTATTGAAGATGAAACACAGATATTGCATCGGAATTTAATACAAAAGGCACAATGCCGGCTTAAGTACAAGAAAACTGACTCTTCTTACTGTCTATGTTTCGAACCATTCCTGTGACACTAGTTATAGATTCCGATTCTTCACTTCAGGTTTACTGTATCCCTCTGACCTTCTTAATGACGTTGAAACACAGAAATTGCATCGGAATTAAATACAAAAGGCACAATGCCGACTTAAGTCACAGGAAAACTGACTCTTCTTTCTGTCTATGATTGAACCATTCCTGTGACACTAGTTATTGATTCCGATGCTTCACTTCAGGTTTACTGTATCCCTCTGACCTTCTTATTGACGATGATACACAGTAATTGCGTCGGAATGAAATACAAAAGGCACAATGCCGACTTAAGTACAACCAAACTGACTCTTCTTACTGTCTATGTTTTGATCCATTCCTGTGAAACTAGTTATAGATTCCAATGTTTCACTACAGGTTTACTGTATCCCTCTGACCTTCTTATCGACGATGAAACACAGAAATTGCATCGAAATTAAATACAAACGGCACAATGCCGACTTAAGTACAGGAAAACTGACTCTTCTTACTCTCTATGGTTTGAACTATTCATGTGACACCAATTAAAGAATCCGATGCTTCACTTCAGGTTTTCTGTATCCCGCTGACCATCTTATTGTCGACGATACACAGAAATTTCATCGGAATCAAATACAAAAGGCACAATGCCGACTTAAGTACAAGAAAACTGACTCTTCTTACTGTCTATGTTTTGATCCATTCCTGTGACACTAGATATAAATTCCGATGCTTCACTTCAGTTTTACTGTTTCCCTATGACCTTCTTATTGACAATGAAACACAGAAATTGCATCGGAATTAAATACTAAAGGCACAATGCCGACTTAAGTCCAAGAAAACTGACTCTACTTACTGTCTGTGTTTTGATCCATTCCTCTGACACTAGTTATAGATTCCGATGCTTCACATCAGGTTTACTGTATCTCTCTGACCTTCTTATTGACGATGAAACATAGAAATTGCGTCGGAATTAGATAGAAAAGGAAAAATACCGACTTAAGTACAAGAAAACTGACTCTTCTTACTGTCTATGTTTTGAACCATTCCTGTGACACTAGTTATAGATTCCGATGCGTCACTTCAGGTTTACTGGATCCCGCTGACCTTCTTATTGACGATGATACACAGAAATTGCATCGGAATTAAATACAAAAGGCACAATGCCGACTTAAGTACAAAAAAACTGACTCTTCTTACTGTCTATGTTGTGATCCATTCCTGTGACACTAGAATTAGATTCCGCTGCTTCACTTCAGGTTTACTGTATCCCTTTGACCTTCTTATTGACGATGATACGCAGAAATCGAACCGGAATTAAATACAAAAAGCACAATGCCGACTTAACTACAAGATAACTGACTCTTCTTACTGTCTATGTTTTGAACCATTCATGAGACACTAGTTACAGATTCCGATGCTTCACTTCTGGTTCACTGTATCCCTCTGACCTTCTTATTGACGATGAAACACAGAAATTTCTTCGGAATTAAATACAAAAGGCACAATGCCGACTTAAGTACAAGAAAACTGACTCTTCTTACTGTCTATGTTTTGATCCATTCCTTCGACACTAGTTATAGATTCCGATGCTTCACTTCAGCTTTACTGTATACCTCTGACCTTCTAATTGACGATGAAACGCAGAAATTACATCGGAATTAAATAGAAAAAGCACAATGCCGACTTAAGTACAAGAAATCTGACTCTTCTTACTGTCTATGTTTTGAACCATTCCTGTGACACTAGTTATAGATTCCGATGCTTCACTTCAGGTTTACTGTATCCCTCTGACCTCCTTATTGACGATGAAACACAGAAATTGCATCGGAATTAAATGCAAAAGGCACATTGCCGACTTAAGTACAAGAAAACTGACCCTTCTTACTGTCTATTTTTTGAACCATGCCTGTGACACTAGTTTTTGACTCCGATGCTTCACTTCAGGTTTACTGTATCCCTCTGACCTTCTTATTAACGATGAAACTCAGAAATTGCATCGGAATTAAATACAAAAGGCACAATGCCGACTTAAGTACAAGATAACTGACACGTCGTACTGTCTATGTTTGAACCATTCATGTGACACTAGTTATAGATTCCGATGCTTCACTTTAAATTTACTGTATCACTGTGACCTTCTTATTGACGATGAAACACAGAAATTGCATCGGAAATAAATACAAAAGGCACAATGCCGACTTAAGTACAAGAAAACTGATTCTTCTTACTGTCTATGTTTTGAACCATTCCTGTGACACTAGTTACAGATTCCGATGCTTCACTTCAGGTTTACTGTATCCCTCTGACCTTCTTATTGACGATGGAACACAGAAATTGCATCGGAATTAAATGCAAAAGGAACAACGCCGACTTAAGTACAAGAAAACTGACCCTTCTTACTGTCTATGTTTTGAACCATTCCTGTGACACTAGTTTTAGATTGCGATGCCTCACTTCAGGTTTACTGTATCCCTCGGACCTTCTTATTGACGATGAAACACAGAAATTGCATCGGAATTAAATACCAAAGGCACAATGCCGACTTAAGTACAAGAAAACTGACTCTTCTTACTGTCTAATTGTTGAACCATTCGTGTGACACTAGTTATAGATTCCGATGATTCACTTCAGGTATACTGTATCCCTCAGAGCTTCTTATTGTCGATGAAACACAGAAATTGCATCGGAAATATATACAAAAGGCACGATGCCGACTTAAGTACAAGAAAACTGACTCCTCTTATTGTCTATGTTTTCAACCATTAATGTGACACTAATAATAGATTCCGATGATTCACTTCAGGTTTACTGTATCCCTCTGACCTTCTTATTGACTATGAAACACAGAAATTGCATCGGAATTAAATACAAAAGGCACAATGCCGACTTAAGTACAAGAAAACTGATTCTTCTTACTGTCTATGTTTTGAACCATTCCTGTGACACTAGTTTTAGATTCCGATGCTTCACTTCAGGATTACTGTATCCCTCTGACCTTCTTATTGACGATGAAACACAGAAATTGCATCGGAATTAAATACCAAAGGCACAATGCCGACTTAAGTACAAGAAAACTGACTCTTCTTACTGTCTATGTTTTGAACCATTCCTGTGACACTAGTTATAGATTCCGATGATTCACTTCAGGTATACTGTATCCCCCAGAGCTTCTTATTGTCGATGAAACACAGAAATTGCATCGGAAATATATACAAAAGGCACAATGCCGACTTAAGTACAGGAAAACTGACTCCTCTTATTGTCTATGTTTTGAACCATTCATGTGACACTAATAATAGATTCCGATGATTCACTTCAGGTTTACTGTATCCCTCTGACCTTCTTATTGACTATGAAACACAGAAATTGCATCGGAATGAAATAGAAAAGGATCAATGCCGACTTATTTACAAGAAAATTGACTCTTCTTACTGTCTATGTTTTCAACCTTTCCTGTGACACTAGTTATAGATTCCGATGCTTCACTTCAGGTTTACTGTATACCTCTGACCTTCTTATTGGCGATGAAACACAGAAATTGCATCGGAATTAAATACAAAAGGCACAAAGCCGACTTAAGTATAAGAAAACTGACTCTTCCTACTGTCTATGTTTGAACCATTCCTGTGACACTAGTTATTGATTCCGATGCTTCACTTCAGGTTTACTGTATCCCTCTGACCTTCTTATTGACGATGAAACACAGAAATAAGATCGGAATTAAATACAAAAGGCACAATGAGGACTTAAGTCACAAGAAAACTGACTCTTCTTTCTGTCTGTGATAGAACCATTCCTGTGACACTAGTCATAGATTCCGATGCTTCACTTCAGGTTTACTGTATCCCTCTGACCTTCTTATTGACGATGATACACAGTAATTGCGTCGGAATTAGATAGAAAAGGAACAATGCCGACTTAAGTACAAGTAAACTGTCTCTTCATACTGTCTATGTTTTGAACCATTCCTGTGACACTAGTTATAGATTCCGATGCTTCACTTCAGGTTTACTGTATCCCTCTGACCTTCTTATTGAAGATGAAACACAGATATTGCATCGGAATTTAATACAAAAGGCACAATGCCGACTTAAGTACAAGAAAACTGACTCTTTTTACTGTCTATGTTTTGAACCATTCCTGTGACACTAGGTATAGATTCCGATGCTTCACTTCACGTTTACTGCATCCCTCTGACCTTCTTATTGACGATGAAACACAGAAATGGCATCGGAATTAAATACAAAGGGCACAATGCCGACTTAAGTACAAGAAAACTGACTCATCTTGCTATCTATGTTTGAACCATTCCTGTGACACTAGTTATAGATTCTGATGCTTCACTTCAGGTTTACTGTATCCCTCTGACCTTCTTATTGACGATGAAGCACAGAAAGTGCATCGGAATTAAATACAAAAGGCACAATGCCGACTTAAGTACAAGAAAACTGAATCCTCTTACTGTCTATGTTTTCAACCATTCGTGTGGCACTAGTTATAGATTCTGATGCTTCAATTCAGGTTTACTGTATCCCTTGGACCTTTTTATTGACGATGAAACACAGAAATTGCATCGGAATTAAGTACAAAAGGCACAATGCCGACTTAAGTACAAGAAATCTGACTCTTCTTACTGTCTACGGTTTGGACAATTCCTGTGACACTAGTTATAGATTCCGATGATTCACTTTAGGTTTACTGTATCCCTCTGACCTTCTTATTGACTATGAAACACAGAAATTTCATCGAAATTAAATACAAAAGGCACAATGCCGACTTAAGTACAACCAAACTGACTCTTCTTACTGTCTATGTTTTGATCCATTCCTGTGACACTAGTTACAGATTCCGATGCTGCGCTTCAGGTTTACTGTATCCCTCTGACCTTTTTATTGACGATGAAACATAGAAATTGCATCGGAATTCGATGGAAAAGGAACAATGCCGACTTAAGTACAAGAAAACTGACTCTTCATACTGTCTATGCTTTGAACCATTCCTGTGTCACTAGTTATAGATTCTGATGCTGCACTTCAGGTTTACAGTATCCCTCTGACCTTCTTATTGAAGATGAAACACAGATATTGCATCGGAATTAAATACAAAAGGCACAATGCCGACTTAAGTACAAGAAAACTGACTCTTCTTACTGTCTATGTTTCGAACCATTCCTGTGACACTAGTTATAGATTCCGATGCTTCACTTCAGGTTTACTGTATCCCGCTGACCTTCTTATTGACGATGATACACAGAAATTGCATCGGAATTAAACACAAAAGGCACAATGCCGACTTAAGTACAAGACAACTGACTCTTCTTACTGTCTATGTTTTGATCCATTCCTGTGACACTAGATATAGATTCCGATGCTTAAATTCAGGTTTACTGTATCCCTCTGACCTTCTTATTGACGATGAAACGCAGAAATCGAATCGGAATTGAATACAGAAAGCACAATGCCGACTTAAGTACAAGATAACTGACTCTTCTTACTGTCTATGTTTGAACAATTCATGTGACACTAGTTATAGCTTCCGATGCTTCACTTCAGGTTTACTGTATCCATCAGACCTTCTTATTGACGATGTAACACAGAAATTGCATCGGAATTAAATACAAAAAGCACAATGCCGACTTATGTACAAGAAAACTGACTCTTCTTACTGTCTATGTTTGAACCATTCATGTGACACTAGTTATAGATTCCGATTCTTCACTTCAGGTTTACTGTATCCCTCTGACCTTCTTAATGACGTTGAAACACAGAAATTGCATCGGAATTAAATACAAAAGGCACAATGCCGACTTAAGTCACAGGAAAACTGACTCTTCTTTCTGTCTATGATTGAACCATTCCTGTGACACTAGTTATTGATTCCGATGCTTCACTTCAGGTTTACTGTATCCCTCTGACCTTATTGACGATGATACACAGTAATTGCGTCGGATTTAAATACAAAAGGCACAATGCCGACTTAAGTACAACCAAACTGACTCTTCTTACTGTCTATGTTTTGATCCATTCCTGTGAAACTAGTTATAGATTCCGATGCTTCACTACACGTTTACTGTATCCCTCTGACCTTCTTATTGGCGATGAAACACAGAAATTGCATCGAAATTAAATACAAACGGCACAATGCCGACTTAAGTACAAGAAAACTGACTCTTCTTACTCTCTATGGTTTGAACTATTCATGTGACACCAATTACAGAATCCGATGCTTCACTTCAGGTTTTCTGTATCCCGCTGACCTTCTTATTCACGACGATACACAGAAATTTCATCGGAATCAAATACAAAAGGCACAATGCCGACTTAAGTACAAGAAAACTGACTCTTCTTACTGTCTATGTTTTGATCCATTCCTGTGACACTAGATATAAATTCCGATGCTTCACTTCAGTTTTACTGTTTCCCTATGACCTTCTTATTGACAATGAAACACAGAAATTGCATCGGAATTAAATACTAAAGGCACAATGCCGACTTAAGTCCAAGAAAACTAACTCTTCTTACTGTCTGTGTTTTGATCCATTCCTCTGACACTAGTTATAGATTCCGATGCTCCACATCAGGTTTACTGTATCTCTCTGACCTTCTTATTGACGATGAAACATAGAAATTGCATCGGAATTAGATAGAAAAGGAACAATGCCGACTTAAGTACAAGAAAAATGACTCTTCTTACTGTCTATGTTTTGAACCATTCCTGTGACACTAGTTATAGATTCCGATGCGTCACTTCAGGTTTACTGGATCCCGCTGACCTTCTTATTGACGATGAAACACAGAAATTTCTTCGGAATTAAATACAAAAGGCACAATGCCGACTTAAGTACAAGAAAACTGACTCTTCTTATTGTCTATGTTTTGATCCATTCCTTCGACACTAGTTAAAGATTCCGATGCTTCACTTCAGGTTTACTGTATACCTCTGACCTTCTAATTGACGATGAAACGCAGAAATTACATCGGAATTAAATAGAAAAAGCACAATGCCGACTTAAGTACAAGAAATCTGACTCTTCTTACTGTCTATGTTTTGAACCATTCCTGAGACACTAGTTATAGATTCCGATGCTTCACTTCAGGTTTACTGTATCCCTCTGACCTCCTTATTGACGATGAAACACAGAAATTGCATCGGAATTAAATGCAAAAGGCACAACGCCGACTTAAGTACAAGAAAACTGACCCTTCTTACTGTCTATGTTTTGAACCATTCCTGTGACACTAGTTTTAGACTCCGATGCTTCACTTCAGGTTTACTGTATCCCTCTGACCTTCTTATTAACGATGAAACTCAGAAATTGCATCGGAATTAAATACAAAAGGCACAATGCCGACTTAAGTACAAGGTAACTGACACGTCGTACTGTCTATGTTTGAACCATTCATGTGACCCTAGTTATAGATTCCGATGCTTCACTTTAGGTTTACTGTATCACTGTGACCTTCTTATTGACGATGAAACACAGAAATTGCATCGGAATTAAATACAAAAGGCACAATGCCGACTTAAGTACAAGAAAACTGATTCTTCTTACTGTCTATGCTTTGAACCATTCCTGTGACACTAGTTACAGATTCCGATGCTTCACTTCAGGTTTACTGTATCCCTCTGACCTTCTTATTGACGATGGAACACAGAAATTGCATCGGAATTAAATACCAAAGGCACAATGCCGACTTAAGTACAAGAAAACTGACTCTTCTTACTGTCTAATTGTTGAACCATTCCTGTGACACTAGTTATAGATTCCGATGATTGACTTCAGGTATACTGTATCCCTCAGAGCTTCTTATTGTCGATGAAACACAGAAATTGCATCGGAAATATATACAAAAGGCACAATGCCGACTTAAGTACAAGAAAACTGACTCCTCTTATTGTCTATGTTTTGAACCATTCATGTGACACTAATAATAGATTCCGATGATTCACTTCAGATTTACTGTATCCCTCTGACCTTCTTATTGACTATGAAACACAGAAATTGCATCGGAATGAAATAGAAAAGGAACAATGCCGACTTAGGTACAAGAAAATTGACTCTTCTCACTGTCTATGTTTTCAACCATTGCTGTGACACTAGTTATAGATTCCGATGCTTCACTTCAGGTTTACTGTATCCCTCTGACCTTCTTATTGACGATGAAACACAGAAATTGAATCGGAATTAAATACAAAAGGCACAATGCCGACTTAAGTACAAGAAAACTGACTCTTCCTACTGTCTATGTTTGAACCATTCCTGTGACACTAGTTATTGACTCCGATGCTTCACTTCAGGTTTACTGTATCCCTCTGACCCCCTTATTGACGATGAAACACAGAAATAAGATCGGAATTAAATACAAAATGCACAATGAGGACATAAGTCACAAGAAAACTGACTCTTCTTTCTGTCTGTGATTAACCATTCCTGTGACACTAGTTATAGATTCCGATGCTTCACTTCAGGTTTACTGTATCCCTCTGACCTTCTTATTGACGATGATACACAGTAATTGCGTCGGAATTAAATACAAATGGCACAATGCCGACTTAAGTACAACCAAACTGACTCTTCTTACTGTCTATGATTTGATCCATTCCTGTGAAACTAGTTATAGATTCCGATGCTTCACTACAGGTTTACTGTATCCCTCTGACCTTCTTATTGACGATGAAACATAGTAATTGCATCGGAATTAGATAGAAAAGGAACAATGCCGACTTAAGTACAAGTAAACTGACTCTTCATACTGTCTATGTTTTGAACCATTCCTGTGACACTAGTTATAGATTCCGATGCTTCACTTCAGGTTTACTGTATCCCTCTGACCTTCTTATTGAAGATGAAACACAGATATTGATTCGGAATTCGATACAAAAGGCACAATGCCGACTTAAGTCCAAGAAAACTGACTCTTCTTACTGTCTATGTTTTGATCCATTCCTGTGACACTAGTTACAGATTCCGATGCTTCACTTCAGGTTTACTGTATCCCTCTGACCTTCTTATTGACGATGAAACACAGAAATTGCATCGGAATTAAATGCAAAAGGCACAACGCCGACTTAAGTACAAGAAAACTGACCCTTCTTACTGTCTATGTTTTGAACCATTCCTGTGACACTAGTTTTAGACTCCGACGCTTCACTTCAGGTTTACTGTATCCCTCTGACCTTATTGACGATGAAACTCAGAAATTGCATCGGAATTAAATACAAAAGGCACAATGCCGACTTAAGTACAAGATAACTGACTCGTCTTACTGTCTATGTTTGAACCATTCATGTGACACTAGTTATAGATTCCGATGCTTCACTTTAGGTTTACTGTATCACTGTGACCTTCTTATTGACGATGAAACACAGAAATTGCATCGGAATTAAATACAAAAGGCACAATGCCGACTTAAGTACAAGAAAACTGATTCTTCTTACTGTCTATGTTTTGAACCATTCCTGTGACACTAGTTACAGATTCCGATGCTTCACTTAAGGTTTACTGTATCCCTCTGACCTTCGTATTGACGATGAAACACAGAAATTGCATCGGAATTAAATGCAAAAGGCACAACGCCGACTTAAGTACAAGAAAACTGACCCTTCTTACTGTCTATGTTTTGAACCATTCCTGTGACACTAGTTTTAGATTCCGATGCTTCACTTCAGGTTTACTGTATCCCTCTGACCTTCTTATTGACGATGAAACACAGAAGTTGCATCGGAATTAAATACCAAAGGGACAATGCCGACTTAAGTACAAGAAAACTGACTCTTCTTACTGTCTATGTTTTGAACCATTCCTGTGACACTAGTTATAGATTCCGATGATTCACTTCAGGTATACTGTATCCCCCAGAGCTTCTTATTGTCGATGAAACACAGAAATTGCATCGGAAATATATACAAAAGGCACAATGCCGACTTAAGTACAGGAAAACTGACTCCTCTTATTGTCTATGTTTTGAACCATTCATGTGACACTAATAATAGATTCCGATGATTCACTTCAGGTTTACTGTATCCCTCTGACCTTCTTATTGACTATGAAACACAGAAATTACATCGGAATGAAATAGAAAAGGAACAATGCCGACTTATTTACAAGAAAATTGACTCTTCTTACTGTCTATGCTTTCAACCATTCCTGTGACACTAGTTATAGATTCCGATGCGTCACTTCAGGTTTACTGGATCCCGCTGACCTTCTTATTGACGATGATACACAGAAATTGCATCGGAATTTAATACAAAAGGCACAATGCCGACTTAAGTACGAGAAAACTGACTCTTCTTACTGTCTATGTTTTGATCCATTCCTGTGACACTAGATTTAGATTCCGATGCTTCACTTCAGGTTTACTGTATCCCTTTGACCTTCTTATTGACGATGATACGCAGAAATCGAACCGGAATTAAATACAAAAAGCACAATGCCGACTTAAGTACAAGAAAACTGACTCTTCTTACTGTCTATGTTTTGAACCATTCCTGTGACACTAGTTATAGATTCCGATGATTCACTTCAGGTATACTGTATCCCCCAGAGCTTCTTATTGTCGATGAAACACAGAAATTGCATCGGAAATATATACAAAAGGCACAATGCCGACTTAAGTACAGGAAAACTGACTCCTCTTATTGTCTATGTTTTGAACCATTCATGTGACACTAATAATAGATTCCGATGATTCACTTCAGGTTTACTGTATCCCTCTGACCTTCTTATTGACGATGAAACACAGAAATTGCATCGGAATTAAATACAAAAGGCACAATGCCGACTTAAGTACAAGAAAACTGACTCTTCCTACTGTCTATGTTTGAACCATTCCTGTGACACTAGTTATTGACTCCGATGCTTCACTTCAGGTTTACTGTATCCCTCTGACCTCCTTATTGACGATGAAACACAGAAATAAGATCGGAATTAAATACAAAAGGCACAATGAGGACTTAAGTCACAAGAAAACTGACTCTTCATTCTGTCTGTGATTAACCATTCCTGTGACACTAGTTATAGATTCCGATGCTTCACTTCAGGTTTACTGTATCCCTCTGACCTTCTTATTGATGATGATACACAGTAATTGCGTCGGAATTAAATACAAATGGCACAATGCCAACTTAAGTACAACCAAACTGACTCTTCTTACTGTCTATGATTTGATCCATTCCTGTGAAACTAGTTATAGATTCCGATCCTTCACTACAGGTTTACTGTATCCCTCTGACCTTCTTATTGACGATGAAACATAGTAATTGCATCGGAATTAGATAGAAAAGGAACAATGCCGACTTAAGTACAAGTAAACTGACTCTTCATACTGTCTATGTTTTGAACCATTCCTGTGACACTAGTTATAGATTCCGATGCTTCACTTCAGGTTTACTGTATCCCTCTGACCTTCTTATTGAAGATGAAACACAGATATTGCTTCGGAATTCGATACAAAAGGCACAATGCCGACTTAAGTCCAAGAAAACTGACTCTTCTTACTGTCTATGTTTTGATCCATTCCTGTGACACTAGTTACAGATTCCGATGCTTCACTTCAGGTTTACTGTATCCCTCTGACCTTCGTATTGACGATGAAACACTGAAATTGCATCGGAATTAAATACAAAAGGCACAATGCCGACTTACGTACATGAAAACTGACTCTTCTTACTGTCTATGTTTTGAACCATTCCTGTGGCACTAGTTATAGATGCCGATACTTAACCTCAGGTTTTCTGTATCCCTCTGACCTTCTTATTGACGATGAAACACAGAAATTTCAACGGAATTAAATACAAAAGGCACAATGCCGACTTAAGTACAAGAAAACTGACTCATCTTGCTGTCTATGTTTGAACCATTCCTGTGACACTAGTTATAGATTCCGATGCTTCACTTCAGGTTTACTGTATCCCTCTGACCTTCTTATTGACTATGAAACACAGAAATTGCATCGGAATGAAATAGAAAAGGAACAATGCCGACTTATTTACAAGAAAATTGACTCTTCTTACTGTCTATGCTTTCAACCATTCCTGTGACACTAGTTATAGATTCCGATGCTTCACTTCAGGTTTACTGTATCCCTCTGACCTTCTTATTGACGATGATACACAGTAATTGCGTCGGAATTAGATAGAAAAGGAACAATGCCGACTTAAGTACAAGTAAACTGACTCTTCATACTGTCTATGTTTTGAACCACTCCTGTGACACTAGTTATAGATTCCGATGCTTCACTTCAGGTTTACTGTATCCCTCTGACCTTCTTATTGAAGATGAAACACAGATATTGCATCGGAATTTAATACAAAGGGCACAATGCCGACTTAAGTACAAGAAAACTGACTCTTCTTACTTTCTATGTTTTGAACCATTCCTGTGACATTATATATAGATTCCGGTGCTTCACTTCAGGTTTACTGTATCCCTCTGACCTTCTTATTGACGATGAAACGCAGATATCGCATAGGAATGAAATACAATAATCACAATGCCGACTTAAGTACAAGAAAACTGACTCTTCTTACTGTCTATGTTTGGAACCATTCCTGTGACACTACTTATAGATTCCGATGCTTCACTTCAGGTTTACTGTATCCCTCTGATCTTCTTATTGACGATGAAACACTGAAACAGCATCGGAATTAAATACAAAAGGCACAATGCCGACTTACGTACATGAAAACTGACTCTTCTTACTGTCTATGTTTTGAACCATTCCTGTGACACTAGTTATAGATGCCGATACTTAACCTCAGGTTTACTGTATCCCTCTGACCTTCTTATTGACGATGAAACACAGAAATTTCAACGGAATTAAATACAAAAGGCACAATGCCGACTTAAGCACAAGAAAACTGACTCATCTTGCTTTCTATGTTTGAACCATTCCTGTGACACTAGTTATAGATTCTGATGCTTCACTTCAGGTTTACTGTATCCCTCTGACCTTCTTATTGACGATGAAGCACAGAAAGTGCATCGGAATTAAATACAAAAGGCACAATGCCGACCTAAGTACAAGAAAACTGAATGCTCTTACTGTCTATGTTTTCAACCATTCGTGTGGCACTAGTTATAGATTCTGATGCTTCAATTCAGGTTTACTGTATCCCTTGGACCTTTTTATTGACGATGAAAGACAGAAATTGCATCGGAATTAAATACAAAAAGCACAATGCCGACTTAAGTACAAGAAATCTGACTCTTCTTACTGTCTACGGTTTGGACAATTCCTGTGACACTAGTTATAGATTCCGATGCTTCACTTTAGGTTTACTGTATCCCTCTGACCTTCTTATTGACTATGAAACACAGAAATTGCATCGATATTAAATACAAAAGGCACGATGCCGACTTAAGTACAAGAAAACTGAATCCTCTTACTGTCTATGTTTCAAACTGACTCTTCTTACTGTCTATGTTTTGATCCATTCCTGTGACACTAGTTACAGATTCCGTTGCTGCGCTTCAGGTTTACTGTATCCCTCTGACCTTTTTATTGACGATGAAACATAGAAATTGCATCGGAATTCGATGGAAAAGGAACAATGCCGACTTAAGTACAAGAAAACTGACTCTTCATACTGTCTATGCTTTGAACCATTCCTGTGTCACTAGTTATAGATTCTGATGCTTCACTTCAGGTTTACAGTATCCCTCTGACCTTCTTATTGAAGATGAAACACAGATATTGCATCGGAATTAAATACAAAAGGCACAATGCCGACTTAAGTACAAGAAAACTGACTCTTCTTACTGTCTATGTTTCGAACCATTCCTGTGACACTAGTTATAGATTCCGATGCTTCACTTCAGGTTTACTGTATCCATCAGACCTTCCTATTGACGATGTGACACAGAAATTGCATCGGAATTAAATACAAAAAGCACAATGCCGACTTATGTACAAGAAAACTGACTCTTCTTACTGTCTATGTGTGAACCATTCATGTGACACTAGTTATAGATTCCGATTCTTCACTTCAGGTTTACTGTATCCCTCTGACCTTCTTAATGACGATGAAACACAGAAATTGCATCGGAATTAAATACAAAAGGCACAATGCCGACTTAAGTCACAGGAAAACTGACTCTTCTTTCTGTCTATGATTGAACCATTCCTGTGACACTAGTTATTGATTCCGATGCTTCACTTCAGGTTTACTGTATCCCTCTGACCTTATTATTGACGATGAAACACAGAAATTTCGTCGCAAATAAATACAAAAGGCACAATGCAGACTTAGGTACAAGTAAACTGCCACTTCTTACTGTCTATGTTTTGAACCATTCCTGTGACACTAGTTATAGATTCCGATGCTTCACTTCAGGTTTACTGTATCCCTCTGACCTTCTTATTGACGATGAAACACAGAAATTTCAACGGAATTAAATACAAAAGCCACAATGCCGACTTAAGTACAAGAAAACTGACTCATCTTACTGTCTATGTTTGAACCATTCCTGTGACACTAGTTATAGATTCTGATGCTTCACTTCAGGTTTACGGTATCCCTCTGACCTTCTTATTGACGATGAAGCACAGAAATTGCATCGGAATTAAATACGAAAGGCACAATGCCGACTTAAGTACAAGAAATCTGAATCCTCTTACTGTCTATGTTTTCAACCATTCGTGTGGCACTAGTTATAGATTCTGATGCTTCAATTCAGGTTTACTGTATCCCTTGGACCTTTTTATTGACGATGAAACACAGAAATTGCATCGGAATTAAATACAAAAGGCACAATGCCGACTTAAGTACAAGAAATCTGACTCTTCTTACTGTCTACAGTTTGGACAATTCCTGTGACACTAGTTATAGATTCCGATGCTTCACTTTAGGTTTACTGTATCCCTCTGACCTTCTTATTGACTATGAAACACAGAAATTGCATCGAAATTAAATACAAACGGCACAATGCCGACTAAAGTACAAGAAAACTGACTCTTCTTACTCTCTATGATTTGAACCATTCATGTGACACCAATTATAGATTCCGATGCTACACTTCAGGTTTACTGTATCCCTCTGATCTTCGTATTGGCGATGAAACACAGAAATTGCATCGAAATTAAATACAAAAGGCACAGTGCCGACTTATGTACAAGAAAACTGACTCGTCTTACTGTCTATGTTTGAACCAATCATGTGACACTACTTATAGATTCCGATGCTTCACTTCACTTTTACTGTATCCCTCTGACCTTTTATTGACGATGAAACACAGAAATTGCATCGGAATTAAATACTAAAGGCACAATGCCAACTTAAGTCCAAGAAAACTGACTCATCTTACTGTCTATGTTTTGATACATTCCTGTGACACTCGTTATAGATTCCGATGCTTCACTTCAGGTATACTGTATCCCTCTGACCTTCTTATTGACGATGAAACATAGAAATTGCATCGGAATTAGATAGAAAAGGCACAATGCCGACTTAAGTACAAGAAAACTGACTCTTCTTACTGTCTATGTTTTGAACCATTCCTGTGACACTAGCTATAGATTCCGATGCTTCACTTCAGGTTTACTGTATCCCTCTGACCTTCTTATTGACGATGAAACGCAGAAATCGAATCGGAATTAAATACAAAAAGCACAATGCCGACTTAAGTACAAGATAACTGACCCTCCTTACTGTCTATGTTTTGAACCATTCTTGTGACACTAGTTATAGATTCCGATGCTTCACTTCATGTTTACTATATCCCTCTCACCTTCTTATTGACGATGAAACACAGAAATTGCAACGGAATTAAATACAAAAGGCACAATGCCGACTTAAGTACAGGAAAACTGACTCATCTTACTGTCTATGATTTGAGCCATTCCTGTGACAC
The DNA here is from genome assembly GCF_021461385.2 of Schistocerca piceifrons. NCBI lineage: Eukaryota > Metazoa > Arthropoda > Insecta > Orthoptera > Acrididae > Schistocerca > Schistocerca piceifrons. Next base: position 4,216,707 of record NW_025727396.1, on the reverse strand, counting down.
TAGTTATAGATTCCGATGCTTCACTTCAGGTTTACTGTATCCCTTGGACCTTTTTATAGACGATGAAACACAAAAATTGCATCGGAATTAATTACAAAACGCACAATGCCGACTTATGTACAAGAAATCTGACTCTTCTTACTGTCTACGGTTTGAACCATTCCTATGACACTAGTTATAGATTCCGATGCTTCATTTTAGGTTTACTGTATCCCTCTGACCTTCTTATTGACGACGAAACACAGAAATTGCATCGAAATTAAATACAAACGGCACAATGCCGACTTAGGTACAAGAAAACTGACTCTTCTTACTCTCTATGCTTTGAACTATTCATGTGACACCAATTAAAGAATCCGATGCTTCACTTCAGGTTTTCTGTATCCCGCTGACCTTCTTATTGGCGATGATACACAGAAATTTCATCGGAATTAAATACAAAAGGGACTATGACGACTTAAGTACAAGAAAACTGACTCTTCTTACTGTCTATGTTTTGATCCATTCCTGTGACACTAGATATAAATTCCGATGCTTCACTTCAGTTTTACTGTCTCCCTCTGACCTTCTTATTGACAATGAAACACAGAAATTGCATCGGAATTAAATACTAAAGGCACAATGCCGACTTAAGTCCAAGAAAACTGACTCTTCTTACTGTCTATGTTTTGATCCATTTCTCTGACACTAGTTATAGATTCCGATGCTTCACATCAGGTTTACTGTATCTCTCTGACCTTCTTATTGACGATGAAACATAGAAATTGCATCGGAATTAGATAGAAAAGGAACAATGCCGACTTAAGTACAAGAAAACTGACTCTTCTTACTGTCTATGTTTTGAACCATTCCTGTGACACTAGTTATAGATTCCGATGCGTCACTTCAGGTTTACTGGATCCCGCTGACCTTCTTATTGACGATGATACACAGAAATTGCATCGGAATTAAATACAAAAGGCACAATGCCGACTTAAGTACAAGAAAACTGACTCTTCTTACTGTCTATGTTTTGATCCATTCCTGTGACACTAGATTTAGATTCCGATGCTTCACTTCAGGTTTACTGTATCCCTTTGACCTTCTTATTGACGATGATACGCAGAAATCGAATCGGAATTAAATACAAAAAGCACAATGCCGACTTAAGTACAAGATAACTGACTCTTCTTACTGTCTATGTTTTGAACCATTCATGTGACACTAGTTATAGCTTCCGATGCTTCACTTCAGGTTTACTGTATCCATCAGACCTTCTTATTGACGATGAAACACAGAAATTGCATCGGAATCAAATACAAAAGGCACAATGCCGACTTATGTACAAGAAAACTGACTCTTCTTACTGTCTGTGTTTGAAATTTTCATGTGACACCAGTTATAGATTCCGATGCTTATCTTCAGGTTTACTGTATCCCTCTGACCTTGTTAATGTCGATGAAACACAGAAATTGCTTCGGAATTAAATACAAAAGGCACAATGCCGACTTAAGTCACAAGAAAACTGACTCTTCTAGCTGTCTATGATTGAACCATTCCTGTGACACTAGTTATTGATTCCTATGCTTCACTTCAGGTTTACTGTATCCCTCTGACCTTCTTATTAACGATGAAACACAGAAATTTCATCGGAATTAAATACAAAAGGCACAATGCCGACTTAAGTACAAGTAAACTGCCACCTCTTACGTTCTACGGTTTGAACCATTCCTGTGACACTAGTTATGGATTCCGATGCTTCACTTGAGGTTTCCTGTATCCCTCTGACCTTCTTATTGAAGATGAAACACAGATATTGCATCGGAATAATATACAAAAGGCACAATGCCGACTTAAGTACAAGAAAACTGACTCTTTTTACTGTCTATGCTTTTGAACCATTCCTGTGACACTAGTTATAGATTCCAATGCTTCAATTCAAGTTTACTGTATCCCTCTGACCTTCATATTGACGATGAAACACAGAAATTGCATCGGAATAAAATACAAAAGGCACAAGCCGGCTTAAGTACAAGAAAACTTACTCTTCTTACTGTCTATGTTTTGAACCATTCCTGTGACACTAGTTATAGATTCCGATGCTTCACTTCAGGTTTTCTGTATCCCTTGGACCTTTTTATTGACGATGAAGCACAGAAACTGCATCGGAATTAAACACAAAAAGCACAATGCCGACTTAGGTACAAGAAAGCAGACTCTTCTTACTGTCTACTGATTGAACCAATCCTGTGACACTAGTTATAGAATCCGATGCTTCACTTTAGGTTTACTGTATCCCTCTGACCTTCTTATTGACGATAAAGCACCGAAATTGCATCGGAATTAAATACAAAAGGCACAATGCCGACATAAGTACATGAAAACTGACTCTTCTTACTGTCTATGTTTTGAACCATTTCTGTGACACTAGTTATAGATTCCGATGCTTCACTTCGGTTTTAATGTATCCGTCTGACAGTCATATTGACGATGAAACACAGATATTGCATCGGAATTAAATACAAAAGCCACAATGCCGACTCAAGTGCAACTACTCTGGCTCTTCTTACTGTCTATGATTTGAACCTTTCCTTTGAGACCGGTTTCAGATTCCGATGCTTCGCTTCAGGTTTACTGAATCCCTTGGGCCTTCTTATTGACGACGAACACAGAATTTGCATCGGAATTAAATAGAAAATGCACAATGCCAACTTCAGTACAAGATAACTGACTCTTTTTCCTGTCTATGATTTGAACCATTCCTGTGACACTAATTATAGATTCCGATGCTTCACTTCATGTTTAGTGTCTCCAGCTGTCTCTCTGATTGACGATGAAACACAGAAATTGCATCGGAATTAAATACAAAAGGCACAATGCCGACTTAAGTACAAGAAGACTGACTCTTCCTACTGTCTATGTTCTGAACCATTCCTGTGACACTAGTTATAGATACCGATGCTTCACTTCAGGTTTACTGTGTCCCTCTGACCGTCTTATTGACGATGAAACACCGAAATTGCATAGGAATTAAATACAAAAGGTACAATGACGGCTCAGGTACAAGAAAACTGACTCTTCTTACTGTCTATGTTTTGAACCATTCCTGTGACACTAGTTATAGATTCCGATGCTTCACTTCAGGTTTGCTGTATCCCTCTGACCTTCTTATTGACGATGAAACACAGAAATTGCATCGGAATTAAATACAAAAGGCACAAAGCCGACTTAAGTACAAGAAAACTGACTCTTCCTACTGTCTATGTTTGAACCATTCCTGTGACACTAGTTATTGATTCCGATGCTTCACTTCAGGTTTACTGTATCCCTCTGACCTTCTTATTGACGATGAAACACAGAAATAAGGTCGGAATTAAATACAAAAGGAACAATGAGGACTTAAGTCACAAGAAAACTGACTCTTCTTTCTGTCTGTGATAGAACCATTCCTGTGACACTAGTTATAGATTCCGATGCTTCACTTCAGGTTTACTGTATCCCTCTGACCGTCTTATTGACGATGATACACAGTAATTGCGTCGGAATTAGATAGAAAAGGAACAATGCCGACTTAAGTACAAGTAAACTGACTCTTCATACTGTCTATGATTTGAACCATTCCTGTGACACTAGTTATAGATTCCGATGCTTCACTTCAGGTTTACTGTATCCCTCTGACCTTCTTATTGAAGATGAAACACAGATATTGCATCGGAATTTAATACAAAAGGCACAATGCCGACTTATGTACAAGAAAACTGACTCTTTTTACTGTCTATGTTTTGAACCATTCCTGTGACACTAGGTATAGATTCCGATGCTTCACTTCACATTTACTGCATCCCTCTGACCTTCTTATTCACGATGAAACACAGAAATTGCATCGGAATTAAATACAAAGGGCACAATGCCGACTTAAGTACAAGAAAACTGACTCTTCTTATTTTCTATGTTTTGAACTATTCCTGTGACATTATATATAGATTCCGGTGCTTCACTTCAGGTTTACTGTATCCCTCTGACCTTCTTATTGACGATGAAACGCAGAAATCGCACAGGAATTAAATACAAAAGGCACAATGCCGACGTAAGTACATGAAAACTGACTCTTCTTACTGTCTATGTTTTGAACCATTCCTGTGACACTAGTTATAGATTCCGATGCTTCACTTCAGTTTTAATGTATCCGTCTGACCGTCATATTGAAGATGAAAATCAGATATTGCATCGGAATTAAATACAAAAGCCACAATGCCGACTCAAGTGCAACTACTCTGGCTCTTCTTACTGTCTATGATTTGAACCTTTCCTTTGAGACCGGTTTCAGATTCCGATGCTTCGCTTCAGGTTTACTGAATCCCTTGGGCCTTCTTATTGACGACGAACACAGAATTTGGATCGGAATTAAATAGAAAATGCACAATGCCAACTTCAGTACAAGATAACTGACTCTTTTTCCTGTCTATGATTTGAACCATTCCTGTGACACTAGTTATAGATTCCGATGCTTCACTTCAGGTTTACTGTATCCCTCTGACCTTCTTATTGACGATGAAACATAGAGATTGCATCGGAATTAGATAGAAAAGGCACAATGCCGACTTAAGTACAAGAAAACTGACTCTTCTTACTGTCTATGTTTTGAACCATTCCTGTGACACTAGCTATAGATTCCGATGCTTCACTTCAGGTTTACTGTATCCCGCTGACCTTCTTATTGACGATGATACACAGTTATTGCATCGGAATTATATACAAGAGGTACAATGCCGACTTAAGAACAAGAAAACTGACTCTTCTTACTGTGTATGTTTTGATCCATTCCTGTGACACTATATATAGATTCCGATGCTTCACTTCAGCTTTACTGTATCCCTCTGACCTTCTTATTGACGATGAAACGCAGAAATCGAATCGGAATTAAATACAAAAAGCACAATGCCGAGTTAAGTACAAGATAACTGACTCTCCTTACTGTCTATGTTTTGAACCATTCTTGTGACACTAGTTATAGATTCCGATGCTTCACTTCAGGTTTACTATATCCCTCTCACCTTCTTATTGACGATGAAACACAGAAATTGCATCGGAATTAATTACAAAAGGCACAATGCCGACTTAAGTACAAGAAATCTGACTCTTCTTACTGTCTACGGTTTGAACCATTCCTATGACACTAGTTATAGATTCCGATACTTCATTTTAGGTTTACTGTATCCCTCTGACCTTCTTATTGGCGATGAACCACAGAAATTGCATCGAAATTAAATACAAACGGCACAACGCCGACTTAAGTACAAGAAAACTGACACTTCTTACTCTCTATGCTTTGAACTATTCATGTGACACCAATTAAAGAATCCGATGCTTCACTTCAGGTTTTCTGTATCCCGCTGACCTTCTTATTGACGATGATACACAGAAATTACATCGGAATTAAATACAAAAGGCACAATGCCGACTTAAGTACAAGAAAACTGACTCTTCTTACTGTCTATGTTTTGATCCATTCCTGTGACACTAGATATAAATTCCGATGCTTCACTTCAGTTTTACTGTTTCCCTCTGACCTTCTTATTGACAATGAAACACAGAAATTGCATCGGAATTAGATAGAAAAGGAACAATGCCGACTTAAGTACAAGAAAACTGACTCTTCTTACTGTCTATGTTTTGAACCATTCCTGTGACACTAGTTATAGATTCCGATGCGTCACTTCAGGTTTACTGGATCCCGCTGACATTCGTATTGACGATGATACACAGAAATTGCATCGGAATTAAATACAAAGGGCACAATGCCGACTTAAGTACAAGAAAACTGACTCTTCTTACTGTCTATGTTTTGATCCATTCCTGTGACACTAGATTTAGATTCCGATGCCTCACTTCAGGTTTACTGTATCCCTTTCACCTTCTTATTGACGATGAAACATAGAAATTGCATCGGAATTAGATAGAAAACGAACAATGCCGACTTATGTACAAGAAAACTGACTCTTCTTACTGTCTATGTTTTGAACCATTCCTGTGACACTAGTTATAGATTCCGATGCGTCACTTCAGGTTTACTGGATCCCGCTGACATTCGTATTGACGATGATACACAGAAATTGCATCGGAATTAAATACAAAGGGCACAATGCCGACTTAAGTACAAGAAAACTGACTCTTCTTACTGTCTATGTTTTAATCCATTCCTGTGACACTAGATTTAGATTCCGATGCTTCACTTCAGGTTTACCTTATCCCTTTGACCTTCTTATTGACGATGATACGGAGAAATCGAATCGGAATTAAATACAAAAAGCACAATGCCGACTTAAGTACAAGATAACTGACTCTTCTTACTGTCTATGTTTTGAACCATTGATGTGACACTAGTTATAGCTTCCGATGCTTCACTTCAGGTTTACTGTATCCATCAGACCTTCTTATTGACGATGAAACACAGAAATTGCATCGGAATCAAATACAAAAGGCACAATGCCGACTTATGTACAAGAAAACTGACTCTTCTTACTGTCTATGTTTGAAATATTCATGTGACACTAGTTATAGATTCCGATGCATCACTTCAGGTTTACTGTATCCCTCTGACCTTCTTATTGACGATAAAGCACCGAAATTGCATCGGAATTAAATACAAAAGGCACAATGCCGACATAAGTACATGAAAACTGACTCTTCTTACTGTCTATGTTTTGAACCATTCCTGTGACACTAGTTATAGATTCCGATGCTTCACTTCAGATTTAATGTATCCGTCTGACCGTCATATTGACGATGAAACACAGATATTGCATCGGAATTAAATACAAAAGCCACAATGCCGACTCAAGTGCAACTACTCTGGCTCTTCTTACTGTCTATGATTTGAACCTTTCCATTGAGACCGGTTTCAGATTCCGATGCTTCGCTTCAGGTTTATTGTATCCCTTGGACCTTCTTATTGACGACGAACACAGAAATTGCATCGGAATTAAATAGAAAATGCACAATGCCGACTTCAGTACAAGATAACTGACTCTTTTTCCTGTCTATGATTTGAACCATTCCTGTGACACTAGTTATGGATTCCGATGCTTCACTTCAGGTTTCCTGTATCCCTCTGACCTTCTTATTGACGATGAAACACAGAAATTGCATCGGAATTAAATACAAAAGGCACAATGCCGACTTAAGTACAAGAAGACTGACTCTTCCTAATGTCTATGTTCTGAACCATTCCTGTGACACTAGTTATAGATACCGATGCTTCACTTCAGGTTTACTGTATCCCTCTGACCGTCTTATTGACGATGAAACACCGAAATTGCATAGGAATTAAATACAAAATGCACAATGACGGCTCAGGTACAAGAAAACAGACTCTTCTTACTGTCTATGTTTTGAACCATTCCTGTGACACTAGTTATAGATTCCGATACTTAACCTCAGGTTTACTGTATCCCTCTCACCTTCTTATTGACGATGAAACACAGAAATTGCAACGGAAATAAATACAAAAGGCACAATGCCGACTTAAGTACAAGAAAACTGACTCATCTTACTTTCTATGTATTGAACCATTCCTGTGACACTAGTTATAGATTCCGATGCTTCACTTCAGGTTTACTGTATGCCTCTGACCTTGTTATTGACGATGAAGCACAGAAATTGCATCGGAATTAAATACAAGAGGCACAATGCCGACTTAGGTACAAGAAAACAGACTCTTCTTACTGTCTATGTTTTGAACCATTCATGTGACACTAGTTATAGATTCTGATGCTTCACTTCAGGTTTACTGTATCCCTTGGACGTTTTTATTGACGATGAAACACTGAAATTCCTTCGGATATAAATACAAAAGGCACAATGCCGACTTAAGTACAAGAAATCTGACTCATCTTGCTGTCTACGGATTGAACCATTCCTGTGACACTAGTTATAGAATCCGATGCTTCACTTTAGGTTTACTGTATCCCTCTAACCTTCTTATTGACGATGAAACACAGAAATTGCATCGGAATTAAATACAAAAGGCACAAAGCCGACTTAAGTACAAGAAAACTGACTCTTCCTACTGTCTATGTTTGAACCATTCCTGTGACACTAGTTATTGATTCCGATGCTTCACTTCAGGTTTACTGTATCCCTCTGACCTTCTTATTGACGATGAAACACAGAAATAAGATCGGAATTAAATACAAAAAGCACAATGCCGAGTTAAGTACAAGATAACTGACTCTCCTTACTGTCTATGTTTTGAACCATTCTTGTGACACTAGTTATAGATTCCGATGCTTCACTTCAGGTTTACTATATCCCTCTCACCTTCTTATTGACGATGAAACACAGAAATTGCATCGGAATTAATTATAAAAGGCACAATGCCGACTTAAGTACAAGAAATCTGACTCTTCTTACTGTCTACGGTTTGAACCTTTCCTATGACACTAGTTATAGATTCCGATACTTCATTTTAGGTTTACTGTATCCCTCTGACCTTCTTATTGGCGATGAAACACAGAAATTGCATCGAAATTAAATACAAACGGCACAACGCCGACTTAAGTACAAGAAAACTGACACTTCTTACTCTCTATGCTTTGAACTATTCATGTGACACCAATTAAAGAATCCGATGCTTCACTTCAGGTTTTCTGTATCCCGCTGACCTTCTTATTGACGATGATACACAGAAATTACATCGGAATTAAATACAAAAGGCACAATGCCGACTTAAGTACAAGAAAACTGACTCTTCTTACTGTCTATGTTTTGATCCATTCCTGTGACACTAGATATAAATTCCGATGCTTCACTTCAGTTTTACTGTTTCCCTCTGACCTTCTTATTGACAATGAAACACAGAAATTGCATCGGAATTAGATAGAAAAGGAACAATGCCGACTTAAGTACAAGAAAACTGACTCTTCTTACTGTCTATGTTTTGAACCATTCCTGTGACACTAGTTATAGATTCCGATGCGTCACTTCAGGTTTACTGGATCCCGCTGACATTCGTATTGACGATGATACACAGAAATTGCATCGGAATTAAATACAAAGGGCACAATGCCGACTTAAGTACAAGAAAACTGACTCTTCTTACTGTCTATGTTTTGATCCATTCCTGTGACACTAGATTTAGATTCCGATGCTTCACTTCAGGTTTACTGTATCCCTTTCACCTTCTTATTGACGATGAAACATAGAAATTGCATCGGAATTAGATAGAAAACGAACAATGCCGACTTAAGTACAAGAAAACTGACTCTTCTTACTGTCTATGTTTTGAACCATTCCTGTGACACTAGTTATAGATTCCGATGCGTCACTTCAGGTTTACTGGATCCCGCTGACATTCGTATTGACGATGATACACAGAAATTGCATCGGAATTAAATACAAAGGGCACAATGCCGACTTAAGTACAAGAAAACTGACTCTTCTTACTGTCTATGTTTTAATCCATTCCTGTGACACTAGATTTAGATTCCGATGCTTCACTTCAGGTTTACCTTATCCCTTTGACCTTCTTATTGACGATGATACGGAGAAATCGAATCGGAATTAAATACAAAAAGCACAATGCCGACTTAAGTACAAGATAACTGACTCTTCTTACTGTCTATGTTTTGAACCATTCATGTGACACTAGTTATAGCTTCCGATGCTTCACTTCAGGTTTACTGTATCCATCAGACCTTCTTATTGACGATGAAACACAGAAATTGCATCGGAATCAAATACAAAAGGCACAATGCCGACTTATGTACAAGAAAACTGACTCTTCTTACTGTCTATGTTTGAAATATTCATGTGACACTAGTTATAGATTCCGATGCATCACTTCAGGTTTACTGTATCCCTCTGACCTTCTTATTGACGATAAAGCACCGAAATTGCATCGGAATTAAATACAAAAGGCACAATGCCGACATAAGTACATGAAAACTGACTCTTCTTACTGTCTATGTTTTGAACCATTCCTGTGACACTAGTTATAGATTCCGATGCTTCACTTCAGATTTAATGTATCCGTCTGACCGTCATATTGACGATGAAACACAGATATTGCATCGGAATTAAATACAAAAGCCACAATGCCGACTCAAGTGCAACTACTCTGGCTCTTCTTACTGTCTATGATTTGAACCTTTCCATTGAGACCGGTTTCAGATTCCGATGCTTCGCTTCAGGTTTATTGTATCCCTTGGACCTTCTTATTGACGACGAACACAGAAATTGCATCGGAATTAAATAGAAAATGCACAATGCCGACTTCAGTACAAGATAACTGACTCTTTTTCCTGTCTATGATTTGAACCATTCCTGTGACACTAGTTATGGATTCCGATGCTTCACTTCAGGTTTCCTGTATCCCTCTGACCTTCTTATTGACGATGAAACACAGAAATTGCATCGGAATGAAATACAAAAGGCACAATGCCGACTTAAGTACAAGAAGACTGACTCTTCCTAATGTCTATGTTCTGAACCATTCCTGTGACACTAGTTATAGATACCGATGCTTCACTTCAGGTTTACTGTATCCCTCTGACCGTCTTATTGACGATGAAACACCGAAATTGCATAGGAATTAAATACAAAATGCACAATGACGGCTCAGGTACAAGAAAACAGACTCTTCTTACTGTCTATGTTTTGAACCATTCCTGTGACACTAGTTATAGATTCCGATACTTAACCTCAGGTTTACTGTATCCCTCTCACCTTCTTATTGACGATGAAACACAGAAATTGCAACGGAAATAAATACAAAAGGCACAATGCCGACTTAAGTACAAGAAAACTGACTCATCTTACTTTCTATGTTTTGAACCATTCCTGTGACACTAGTTATAGATTCCGATGCTTCACTTCAGGTTTACTGTATGCCTCTGACCTTGTTATTGACGATGAAGCACAGAAATTGCATCGGAATTAAATACAAGAGGCACAATGCCGACTTAGGTACAAGAAAACAGACTCTTCTTACTGTCTATGTTTTGAACCATTCATGTGACACTAGTTATAGATTCTGATGCTTCACTTCAGGTTTACTGTATCCCTTGGACGTTTTTATTGACGATGAAACACTGAAATTCCTTCGGATATAAATACAAAAGGCACAATGCCGACTTAAGTACAAGAAATCTGACTCATCTTGCTGTCTACGGATTGAACCATTCCTGTGACACTAGTTATAGAATCCGATGCTTCACTTTAGGTTTACTGTATCCCTCTAACCTTCTTATTGACGATGAAACACAGAAATTGCATCGGAATTAAATACAAAAGGCACAAAGCCGACTTAAGTACAAGAAAACTGACTCTTCCTACTGTCTATGTTTGAACCATTCCTGTGACACTAGTTATTGATTCCGATGCTTCACTTCAGGTTTACTGTATCCCTCTGACCTTCTTATTGACGATGAAACACAGAAATAAGATCGGAATTAAATACAAAAGGCACAATGAGGACTTAAGTCACAAGAAAACTGACTCTTCTTTCTGTCTGTGATAGAACCATTCCTGTGACACTAGTTATAGATTCCGATGCTTCACTTCAGGTTTACTGTATCCCTCTGACCGTCTTATTGACGATGATACACAGTAATTGCGTCGGAATTAGATAGAAAAGGAACAATGCCGACTTAAGTACAAGTAAACTGACTCTTCATACTGTCTATGATTTGAACCATTCCTGTGACACTAGTTATAGATTCCGATGCTTCACTTCAGGTTTACTGTATCCCTCTGACCTTCTTATTGAAGATGAAACACAGATATTGCATCGGAATTTAATACAAAAGGCACAATGCCGACTTAAGTACAAGAAAACTGACTCTTTTTACTGTCTATGTTTTGAACCATTCCTGTGACACTAGGTATAGATTCCGATGCTTCACTTCACATTTACTGCATCCCTCTGACCTTCTTATTCACGATGAAACACAGAAATTGCATCGGAATTAAATACAAAGGGCACAATGCCGACTTAAGTACAAGAAAACTGACTCTTCTTACTTTCTATGTTTTGAACCATTCCTGTGACATTATATATAGATTCCGGTGCTTCACTTCAGGTTTACTGTATCCCTCTGACCTTCTTATTGACGATGAAACGCAGAAATCGCACAGGAATTAAATACAAAAGGCACAATGCCGACATAAGTACATGAAAACTGACTCTTCTTACTGTCTATGTTTTGAACCATTCCTGTGACACTAGTTATAGATTCCGATGCTTCACTTCAGTTTTAATGTATCCGTCTGACCGTCATATTGAAGATGAAACGCAGATATTGCATCGGAATTAAATACAAAAGCCACAATGCCGACTCAAGTGCAACTACTCTGGCTCTTCTTACTGTCTATGATTTGAACCTTTCCTTTGAGACCGGTTTCAGATTCCGATGCTTCGCTTCAGGTTTACTGAATCCCTTGGGCCTTCTTATTGACGACGAACACAGAATTTGGATCGGAATTAAATAGAAAATGCACAATGCCAACTTCAGTACAAGATAACTGACTCTTTTTCCTGTCTATGATTTGAACCATTCCTGTGACACTAGTTATAGATTCCGATGCTTCACTTCAGGTTTACTGTATCCCTCTGACCTTCTTATTGACGATGAAACACTGAAATTGCATCGGAATTAAATACAAAAGGCACAATGCCGACTTAAGTACATGAAAACTGACTCTTCTTACTGTCTATGTTTTGAACCATTCCTGTGACACTAGTTATAGATGCCGATACTTAACCTCAGGTTTACTGTATCCTTCTGACCTTCTTATTGACGATGAAACACAGAAATTTCAACGGAATTAAATACAAAAGGCACAATGCCGACTTAAGTACAAGAAAACTGACTCATCTTACTGTCTATGTTTGAACCATTCCAGTGACACTAGTTATAGATTCTGATGCTTCACTTCAGGTTTACTGTATCCCTCTGACCTTCTTATTGACGATGAAGCACAGAAATTGCATCGGAATTAAATACAAAAGGCACAATGCCGACTTAAGTACAAGAAAACTGAATCCTCTTACTGTCTATGTTTTCAACCATTCGTGTGGCACTAGTTATAGATTCTGATGCTTCAATTCAGGTTTACTGTATCCCTTGGACCTTTTTATTGACGATGAAACACAGAAATTGCATCGGAATTAAATACAAAAGGCACAATGCCGACTTAAGTACAAGAAAACTGACTCATCTTACTGTCTATGTTTTGATACATTCCTGTGACACTCGTTATAGATTCCGATGCTTCACTTCAGGTTTACTGTATCCCTCTGACCTTCTTATTGACGATGAAACATAGAAATTGCATCGGAATTAGATAGAAAAGGCACAATGCCGACTTAAGTACAAGAAAACTGACTCTTCTTACTGTCTATGTTTTGAACCATTCCTGTGACACTAGCTATAGATTCCGATGCTTCACTTCAGGTTTACTGTATCCCGCTGACCTTCTTATTGACGATGATACACAGTTATTGCATCGGAATTATATACAAGAGGTACAATGCCGACTTAAGAACAAGAAAACTGACTCTTCTTACTGTGTATGTTTTGATCCATTCCTGTGACACTATATATAGATTCCGATGCTTCAATTCAGCTTTACTGTATCCCTCTGACCTTCTTATTGACGATGAAACGCAGAAATCGAATCGGAATTAAATACAAAAAGCACAATGCCGAGTTAAGTACAAGATAACTGACTCTCCTTACTGTCTACGTTTTGAACCATTCTTGTGACACTAGTTATAGATTCCGATGCTTCACTTCAGGTTTACTATATCCCTCTCACCTTCTTATTGACGATGAAACACAGAAATTGCATCGGAATTAATTACAAAAGGCACAATGCCGACTTAAGTACAAGAAATCTGACTCTTCTTACTGTCTACGGTTTGAACCATTCCTATGACACTAGTTAAAGATTCCGATACTTCATTTTAGGTTTACTGTATCCCTCTGACCTTCTTATTGGCGATGAAACACAGAAATTGCATCGAAATTAAATACAAACGGCACAACGCCGACTTAAGTACAAGAAAACTGACACTTCTTACTCTCTATGCTTTGAACTATTCATGTGACACCAATTAAAGAATCCGATGCTTCACTTCAGGTTTTCTGTATCCCGCTGACCTTCTTATTGACGATGATACACAGAAATTACATCGGAATTAAATACAAAAGGCACAATGCCGACTTAAGTACAAGAAAACTGACTCTTCTTACTGTCTATGTTTTGATCCATTCCTGTGACACTAGATATAAATTCCGATGCTTCACTTCAGTTTTACTGTTTCCCTCTGACCTTCTTATTGACAATGAAACACAGAAATTGCATCGGAATTAGATAGAAAAGGAACAATGCCGACTTAAGTACAAGAAAACTGACTCTTCTTACTGTCTATGTTTTGAACCATTCCTGTGACACTAGTTATAGATTCCGATGCGTCACTTCAGGTTTACTGGATCCCGCTGACATTCGTATTGACGATGATACACAGAAATTGCATCGGAATTAAATACAAAGGGCACAATGCCGACTTAAGTACAAGAAAACTGACTCTTCTTACTGTCTATGTTTTGATCCATTCCTGTGACACTAGATTTAGATTCCGATGCTTCACTTCAGGTTTACTGTATCCCTTTCACCTTCTTATTGACGATGAAACATAGAAATTGCATCGGAATTAGATAAAAAAGGAACAATGCCGACTTAAGTACAAGATAACTGACTCTTCTTACTGTCTATGTTTTGAACCATTCATGTGACACTAGTTATAGCTTCCGATGCTTCACTTCAGGTTTACTGTATCCATCAGACCTTCTTATTGACGATGAAACACAGAAATTGCATCGGAATCAAATACAAAAGGCACAATGCCGACTTATGTACAAGAAAACTGACTCTTCTTACTGTCTATGTTTGAAATATTCATGTGACACTAGTCATAGATTCCGATGCTTCACTTCAGGTTTACTGTATCCCTCTGACCTTGTTAATGTCGATGAAACACAGAAATTGCTTCGGAATTAAATACAAAAGGCACAATGCCGACTTAAGTCACAAGAAAACTCATTCTTCTATCTGTCTATGATTGAACCATTCCTGTGACACTAGTTATTGATTCCGATGCTTCACTTCAGGTTTACTGTATCCCTCTGACCTTCTTATTGACGATGAAGCACAGAAATTGCATCGGAATTAAATACAAAAAGCACAATGCCGACTTAGGTACAAGAAAGCAGACTCTTCTTACTGTCTATGTTTGAACCATTCATGTGACACTAGTTATAGATTCTGATGCTTCACTTCAGGTTTACTGTATCCCTCTGACCTTCTTATTGAAGATGAAACACAGATATTGCATCGGAATTTAATACAAAAGGCACAATGCCGACTTAAGTACAAGAAAACTGACTCTTTTTACTGTCTATGTTTTGAACCATTCCTGTGACACTAGGTATAGATTCCGATGCTTCACTTCACATTTACTGCATCCCTCTGACCTTCTTATTCACGATGAAACACAGAAATTGCATCGGAATTAAATACAAAGGGCACAATGCCGACTTAAGTACAAGAAAACTGACTCTTCTTACTTTCTATGTTTTGAACCATTCCTGTGACATTATATATAGATTCCGGTGCTTCACTTCAGGTTTACTGTATCCCTCTGACCTTCTTATTGACGATGAAACGCAGAAATCGCACAGGAATTAAATACAAAAGGCACAATGCCGACATAAGTACATGAAAACTGACTCTTCTTACTGTCTATGTTTTGAACCATTCCTGTGACACTAGTTATAGATTCCGATGCTTCACTTCAGTTTTAATGTATCCGTCTGACCGTCATATTGAAGATGAAACGCAGATATTGCATCGGAATTAAATACAAAAGCCACAATGCCGACTCAAGTGCAACTACTCTGGCTCTTCTTACTGTCTATGATTTGAACCTTTCCTTTGAGACCGGTTTCAGATTCCGATGCTTCGCTTCAGGTTTACTGAATCCCTTGGGCCTTCTTATTGACGACGAACACAGAATTTGGATCGGAATTAAATAGAAAATGCACAATGCCAACTTCAGTACAAGATAACTGACTCTTTTTCCTGTCTATGATTTGAACCATTCCTGTGACACTAGTTATAGATTCCGATGCTTCACTTCAGGTTTACTGTATCCCTCGGACCTTCTTATTGACGATGAAACACTGAAATTGCATCGGAATTAAATACAAAAGGCACAATGCCGACTTAAGTACATGAAAACTGACTCTTCTTACTGTCTATGTTTTGAACCATTCCTGTGACACTAGTTATAGATGCCGATACTTAACCTCAGGTTTACTGTATCCCTCTGACCTTCTTATTGACGATGAAACACAGAAATTTCAACGGAATTAAATACAAAAGGCACAATGCCGACTTAAGTACAAGAAAACTGACTCATCTTACTGTCTATGTTTGAACCATTCCTGTGACACTAGTTATAGATTCTGATGCTTCACTTCAGGTTTACTGTATCCCTCTGACCTTCTTATTGACGATGAAGCACAGAAATTGCATCGGAATTAAATACAAAAGGCACAATGCCGACTTAAGTACAAGAAAACTGAATCCTCTTACTGTCTATGTTTTCAACCATTCGTGTGACACTAGCTATAGATTCCGATGCTTCACTTCAGGTTTACTGTATCCCGCTGACCTTCTTATTGACGATGATACACAGTTATTGCATCGGAATTATATACAAGAGGTACAATGCCGACTTAAGAACAAGAAAACTGACTCTTCTTACTGTGTATGTTTTGATCCATTCCTGTGACACTATATATAGATTCCGATGCTTCACTTCAGCTTTACTGTATCCCTCTGACCTTCTTATTGACGATGAAACGCAGAAATCGAATCGGAATTAAATACAAAAAGCACAATGCCGAGTTAAGTACAAGATAACTGACTCTCCTTACTGTCTATGTTTTGAACCATTCTTGTGACACTAGTTATAGATTCCGATGCTTCACTTCAGGTTTACTATATCCCTCTCACCTTCTTATTGACGATGAAACACAGAAATTGCATCGGAATTAATTACAAAAGGCACAATGCCGACTTAAGTACAAGAAATCTGACTCTTCTTACTGTCTACGGTTTGAACCATTCCTATGACACTAGTTATAGATTCCGATACTTCATTTTAGGTTTACTGTATCCCTCTGACCTTCTTATTGGCGAAGAAACACAGAAATTGCATCGAAATTAAATACAAACGGCACAACGCCGACTTAAGTACAAGAAAACTGACACTTCTTACTCTCTATGCTTTGAACTATTCATGTGACACCAATTAAAGAATCCGATGCTTCACTTCAGGTTTTCTGTATCCCGCTGACCTTCTTATTGACGATGATACACAGAAATTACATCGGAATTAAATACAAAAGGCACAATGCCGACTTAAGTACAAGAAAACTGACTCTTCTTACTGTCTATGTTTTGATCCATTCCTGTGACACTAGATATAAATTCCGATGCTTCACTTCAGTTTTACTGTTTCCCTCTGACCTTCTTATTGACAATGAAACACAGAAATTGCATCGGAATTAGATAGAAAAGGAACAATGCCGACTTAAGTACAAGAAAACTGACTCTTCTTACTGTCTATGTTTTGAACCATTCCTGTGACACTAGTTATAGATTCCGATGCGTCACTTCAGGTTTACTGGATCCCGCTGACATTCGTATTGACGATGATACACAGAAATTGCATCGGAATTAAATACAAAGGGCACAATGCCGACTTAAGTACAAGAAAACTGACTCTTCTTACTCTCTATGTTTTGATCCATTCCTGTGACACTAGATTTAGATTCCGATGCTTCACTTCAGGTTTACTGTATCCCTTTCACCTTCTTATTGACGATGAAACATAGAAATTGCATCGGAATTAGATAGAAAAGGAACAATGCCGACTTAAGTACAAGAAAACTGACTCTTCTTACTGTCTATGTTTTGAACCATTCCTGTGACACTAGTTATAGATTCCGATGCGTCACTTCAGGTTTACTGGATCCCGCTGACATTCGTATTGACGATGATACACAGAAATTGCATCGGAATTAAATACAAAGGGCACAATGCCGACTTAAGTACAAGAAAACTGACTCTTCTTACTGTCTATGTTTTAATCCATTCCTGTGACACTAGATTTAGATTCCGATGCTTCACTTCAGGTTTACCTTATCCCTTTGACCTTCTTATTGACGATGATACGGAGAAATTGAAACGGAATTAAATACAAAAAGCACAATGCCGACTTAAGTACAAGATAACTGACTCTTCTTACTGTCTATGTTTTGAACCATTCATGTGACACTAGTTATAGCTTCCGATGCTTCACTTCAGGTTTACTGTATCCATCAGACCTTCTTATTGACGATGAAACACAGAAATTGCATCGGAATCAAATACAAAAGGCACAATGCCGACTTATGTACAAGAAAACTGACTCTTCTTACTGTCTATGTTTGAAATATTCATGTGACACTAGTTATAGATTCCGATGCTTCACTTCAGGTTTACTGTATCCCTCTGACCTTGTTAATGTCGATGAAACACAGAAATTGCTTCGGAATTAAATACAAAAGGCACAATGCCGACTTAAGTCACAAGAAAACTGATTCTTCTATCTGTCTATGATTGAACCATCCCTGTGACACTAGTTATTGATTCCGATGCTTCACTTCAGGTTTACTGTATCCCTCTGACCTTCTTATTGACGATGAAGCACAGAAATTGCATCGGAATTAAATACAAAAAGCACAATGCCGACTTAGGTACAAGAAAGCAGACTCTTCTTACTGTCTATGTTTGAACCATTCATGTGACACTAGTTATAGATTTTGATGCTTCACTTCAGGTTTACTGTATCCCTCTGACCTTCTTATTGAAGATGAAACACAGATATTGCATCGGAATTTAATACAAAAGGCACAATGCCGACTTAAGTACAAGAAAACTGACTCTTTTTACTGTCTATGTTTTGAACCATTCCTGTGACACTAGGTATAGATTCCGATGCTTCACTTCACATTTACTGCATCCCTCTGACCTTCTTATTCACGATGAAACACAGAAATTGCATCGGAATTAAATACAAAGGGCACAATGCCGACTTAAGTACAAGAAAACTAACTCTTCTTACTTTCTATGTTTTGAACCATTCCTGTGACATTATATATAGATTCCGGTGCTTCACTTCAGGTTTACTGTATCCCTCTGCCCTTCTTATTGACGATGAAACGCAGAAATCGCACAGGAATTAAA
This sequence comes from Schistocerca piceifrons, assembly GCF_021461385.2. NCBI lineage: Eukaryota > Metazoa > Arthropoda > Insecta > Orthoptera > Acrididae > Schistocerca > Schistocerca piceifrons. The sequence goes on along the minus strand of NW_025727396.1, from coordinate 4,197,369 downwards.
TACAAAAGGCACAATGCCGACATAAGTACATGAAAACTGACTCTTCTTACTGTCTATGTTTTGAACCATTCCTGTGACACTAGTTATAGATTCCGATGCTTCACTTCAGTTTTAATGTATCCGTCTGACCGTCATATTGAAGATGAAACGCAGATATTGCATCGGAATTAAATACAAAAGCCACAATGCCGACTCAAGTGCAACTACTCTGGCTCTTCTTACTGACTATGATTTGAACCTTTCCTTTGAGACCGGTTTCAGATTCCGATGCTTCGCTTCAGGTTTACTGAATCCCTTGGGCCTTCTTATTGACGACGAACACAGAATTTGGATCGGAATTAAATAGAAAATGCATAATGCCAACTTCAGTACAAGATAACTGACTCTTTTTCCTGTCTATGATTTGAACCATTCCTGTGACACTAGTTATAGATTCCGATGCTTCACTTCAGGTTTACTGTATCCCTCTGACCTTCTTATTGACGATGAAACACTGAAATTGCATCGGAATTAAATACAAAAGGCACAATGCCGACTTAAGTACATGAAAACTGACTCTTCTTACTGTCTATGTTTTGAACCATTCCTGTGACACTAGTTATAGATGCCGATACTTAACCTCAGGTTTACTGTATCCCTCTGACCTTCGTATTGACGATGAAACACAGAAATTTCAACGGAATTAAATACAAAAGGCACAATGCCGACTTAAGTACAAGAAAACTGACTCATCTTACTGTCTATGTTTGAACCATTCCTGTGACACTAGTTATAGATTCTGATGCTTCACTTCAGGTTTACTGTATCCCCCTGACCTTCTTATTGACGATGAAGCACAGAAATTGCATCGGAATTAAATACAAAAGGCACAATGCCGACTTAAGTACAAGAAAACTGAATCCTCTTACTGTCTATGTTTTCAACCATTCGTGTGGCACTAGTTATAGATTCTGATGCTTCAATTCAGGTTTACTGTATCCCTTGGACCTTTTTATTGACGATGAAACACAGAAATTGCATCGGAATTAAATACAAAAGGCACAATGCCGACTTAAGTACAAGAAAACTGACTCATCTTACTGTCTATGTTTTGATACATTCCTGTGACACTCGTTATAGATTCCGATGCTTCACTTCAGGTTTACTGTATCCCTCTGACCTTCTTATTGACGATGAAACATAGAAATTGCATCGGAATTAGATAGAAAAGGCACAATGCCGACTTAAGTACAAGAAAACTGACTCTTTTTCCTGTCTATGATTTGAACCATTCCTGTGACACTAGTTATAGATTCCGATACTTCATTTTAGGTTTACTGTATCCCTCTGACCTTCTTATTGGCGATGAAACACAGAAATTGCATCGAAATTAAATACAAACGGCACAACGCCGACTTAAGTACAAGAAAACTGACACTTCTTACTCTCTATGCTTTGAACTATTCATGTGACACCAATTAAAGAATCCGATGCTTCACTTCAGGTTTTCTGTATCCCGCTGACCTTCTTATTGACGATGATACACAGAAATTACATCGGAATTAAATACAAAAGGCAAAATGCCGACTTAAGTACAAGAAAACTGACTCTTCTTACTGTCTATGTTTTGATCCATTCCTGTGACACTAGATATAAATTCCGATGCTTCACTTCAGTTTTACTGTTTCCCTCTGACCTTCTTATTGACGATGAAACATAGAAATTGCATCGGAATTAGATAGAAAAGGAACAATGCCGACTTAAGTACAAGAAAACTGACTCTTCTTACTGTCTATGTTTTGAACCATTCCTGTGACACTAGTTATAGATTCCGATGCGTCACTTCAGGTTTACTGGATCTCGCTGACATTCGTATTGACGATGATACACAGAAATTGCATCGGAATTAAATACAAAGGGCACAATGCCGACTTAAGTACAAGAAAACTGACTCTTCTTACTGTCTATGTTTTAATCCATTCCTGTGACACTAGATTTAGATTCCGATGCTTCACTTCAGGTTTACCTTATCCCTTTGACCTTCTTATTGACGATGATACGGAGAAATCGAATCGGAATTAAATACAAAAAGCACAATGCCGACTTAAGTACAAGATAACTGACTCTTCTTACTGTCTATGTTTTGAACCATTCATGTGACACTAGTTATAGCTTCCGATGCTTCACTTCAGGTTTACTGTATCCATCAGACCTTCTTATTGACGATGAAATCCAGAAATTGCATCGGAATCAAATACAAAAGGCACAATGCCGACTTATGTACAAGAAAACTGACTCTTCTTAGTGTCTATGTTTGAAATATTCATGTGACACTAGTTATAGATTCCGATGCTTCACTTCAGGTTTGCTGTATCCCTCTGACCTTGTTAATGTCGATGAAACACAGAAATTGCTTCGGAATTAAATACAAAAGGCACAATGCCGACTTAAGTCACAAGAAAACTGATTCTTCTATCTGTCTATGATTGAACCATTCCTGTGACACTAGTTATTGATTCCGATGCTTCACTTCAGGTTTACTGTATCCCTCTGACCTTCTTATTGACGATGAAGCACAGAAATTGCATCGGAATTAAATACAAAAAGCACAATGCCGACTTAGGTACAAGAAAGCAGACTCTTCTTACTGTCTATGTTTGAACCATTCATGTGACACTAGTTATAGATTCTGATGCTTCACTTCAGGTTTTCTGTATCCCTTGGACCTTTTTATTGACGATGAAACACTGAAATTGCCCCCGGAATTAAATACAAAAAGCACAATGCCGACTTAAGTACAAGATAACTGACTCTTCTTACTGTCTATGTTTTGAACCATTCATGTGACACTAGTTATAGCTTCCGATGCTTCACTTCAGGTTTACTGTATCCATCAGACCTTCTTATTGACGATGAAACACAGAAATTGCATCGGAATCAAATACAAAAGGCACAATGCCGACTTATGTACAAGAAAACTGACTCTTCTTACTGTCTATGTTTGAAATATTCATGTGACACTAGTTATAGATTCCGATGCTTCACTTCAGGTTTACTGTATCCCTCTGACCTTGTTAATGTCGATGAAACACAGAATTTGCTTCGGAATTAAATACAAAAGGCACAATGCCGACTTAAGTCACAAGAAAGCTGATTCTTCTATCTGTCTGTGATTGAACCATTCCTGTGACACTAGTTATTGATTCCGATGCTTCACTTCAGGTTTACTGTATCCCTCTGACCTTCTTATTGACGATAAAGCACCGAAATTGCATCGGAATTACATACAAAAGGCACAATGCCGACATAAGTACATGAAAACTGACTCTTCTTACTGTCTATGTTTTGAACCTTTCCTGTGACACTAGTTATAGATTCCGATGCTTCACTTCAGATTTAATGTATCCGTCTGACCGTCATATTGACGATGAAACACAGATATTGCATCGGAATTAAATACAAAAGCCACAATGCCGACTCAAGTGCAACTACTCTGGCTCTTCTTACTGTCTATGATTTGAACCTTTCCTTTGAGACCGGTTTCAGATTCCGATGCTTCGCTTCAGGTTTACTGAATCCCTTGGGCCTTCTTATTGACGACGAACACAGAATTTGCATCGGAATTAAATAGAAAATGCACAATGCCAACTTCAGTACAAGATAACTGACTCTTTTTCCTGTCTATGATTTGAACCATTCCTGTGACACTAATTATAGATTCCGATGCTTCACTTCATGTTTAGTGTCTCCTGCTGTCTCTCTGATTGACGATGAAACACAGAAATTGCATCGGAATTAAATACAAAAGGCACAATGCCGACTTAAGTACAAGAAGACTGACTCTTCCTACTGTCTATGTTCTGAACCATTCCTGTGACACTAGTTATAGATACCGATGCTTCACTTCAGGTTTACTGTATCCCTCTGACCGTCTTATTGACGATGAAACACCGAAATTGCATAGGAATTAAATACAAAAGGTACAATGACGGCTCAGGTACAAAGAAAACAGACTCTTCTTACTGTCTATGTTTTGAACCATTCCTGTGACACAAGTTATAGATTCCGATGCTTCACTTCAGGTTTGCTGTATCCCTCTGACCTTCTTATTGACGATGAAACACAGAAATTGCATCGGAATTAAATACAAAAGGCACAAAGCCGACTTAAGTACAAGAAAACTGACTCTTCCTACTGTCTATGTTTGAACCATTCCTGTGACACTAGTTATTGATTCCGATGCTTCACTTCAGGTTTACTGTATCCCTCTGACCTTCTTATTGACGATGAAACACAGAAATAAGATCGGAATTAAATACAAAAGGCACAATGAGGACTTAAGTCACAAGAAAACTGACTCTTCTTTCTGTCTGTGATAGAACCATTCCTGTGACACTAGTTATAGATTCCGATGCTTCACTTCAGGTTTACTGTATCCCTCTGACCGTCTTATTGACGATGATACACAGTAATTGCGTCGGAATTAGATAGAAAAGGAACAATGCCGACTTAAGTACAAGTAAACTGACTCTTCATACTGTCTATGATTTGAACCATTCCTGTGACACTAGTTATAGATTCCGATGCTTCACTTCAGTTTACTGTATCCCTCTGACCTTCTTATTGAAGATGAACACAGATATTGCATCGGAATTTAATACAAAAGGCACAATGCCGACTTAAGTACAAGAAAACTGACTCTTTTTACTGTCTATGTTTTGAACCATTCCTGTGACACTAGGTATAGATTCCGATGCTTCACTTCACATTTACTGCATCCCTCTGACCTTCTTATTCACGATGAAACACAGAAATTGCATCGGAATTAAATACAAAGGGCACAATGCCGACTTAAGTACAAGAAAACTGACTCTTCTTACTTTCTATGTTTTGAACCATTCCTGTGACATTATATATAGATTCCGGTGCTTCACTTCAGGTTTACTGTATCCCTCTGACCTTCTTATTGACGATGAAACGCAGAAATCGCACAGGAATTAAATACAAAAGGCACAATGCCGACATAAGTACATGAAAACTGACTCTTCTTACTGTCTATGTTTTGAACCATTCCTGTGACACTAGTTATAGATTCCGATGCTTCACTTCAGTTTTAATGTATCCGTCTGACCGTCATATTGAAGATGAAACGCAGATATTGCATCGGAATTAAATACAAAAGCCACAATGCCGACTCAAGTGCAACTACTCTGGCTCTTCTTACTGTCTATGATTTGAACCTTTCCTTTGAGACCGGTTTCAGATTCCGATGCTTCGCTTCAGGTTTACTGAATCCCTTGGGCCTTCTTATTGACGACGAACACAGAATTTGGATCGGAATTAAATAGAAAATGCACAATGCCAACTTCAGTACAAGATAACTGACTCTTTTTCCTGTCTATGATTTGAACCATTCCTGTGACACTAGTTATAGATTCCGATGCTTCACTTCAGGTTTACTGTATCCCTCTGACCTTCTTATTGACGATGAAACACTGAAATTGCATCGGAATTAAATACTAAAGGCACAATGCCGACTTAAGTACATGAAAACTGACTCTTCTTACTGTCTATGTTTTGAACCATTCCTGTGACACTAGTTATAGATGCCGATACTTAACCTCAGGTTTACTGTATCCCTCTGACCTTCTTATTGACGATGAAACACAGAAATTTCAACGGAATTAAATACAAAAGGCACAATGCCGACTTAAGTACAAGAAAACTGACTCATCTTACTGTCTATGTTTGAACCATTCCTGTGACACTAGTTATAGATTCTGATGCTTCACTTCAGGTTTACTGTATCCCTCTGACCTTCTTATTGACGATGAAGCACAGAAATTGCATCGGAATTAAATACAAAAGGCACAATGCCGACTTAAGTACAAGAAAACTGAATCCTCTTACTGTCTATGTTTTCAACCATTCGTGTGGCACTAGTTATAGATTCTGATGCTTCAATTCAGGTTTACTGTATCCCTTGGACCTTTTTATTGACGATGAAACACAGAAATTGCATCGGAATTAAATACAAAAGGCACAATGCCGACTTAAGTACAAGAAAACT